>NC_058493.1:19515331-20204498 GCF_020382885.2 Scatophagus argus
TTGTGCAATTACACCACATTTGTTTTGTGTGACAGCAATCTGAATGAACCTCAAAGTCGTCCAGTAGTCCATTTTTTTTTAGCATTGCTGAGTAATACTGACATTTCATAATAAATGCTTACTGGTTAATCTGCTCTTAAACATTTGTGTCAAGCCTTTACTGTAACTTTATGTGAGTACTTGTTAGTGCTGAAATTCCAAGCTTTCCAGATGATGAAGCAATTGTCCTATGAATAGACCAGAGGCCATAAGCACATCTCATGAGTCCTGCTCCTGGCAGCCTGAGAAGATGCCTCCATCCAGCCAACATCCATCAGCAAACCACAGAATGAGAAGAATTCTGCGACTTAGGTGTTCTGTTGCCATCTAGACCCCGACAAAACCACACGCAGATTACCAATTGGCTCAGAACAGTCCAAGACCCAGAGACATAAGAGCCCTTAAGAAAATGCCAGTGTGACATATCAAGGCCCGGAACAGCTGATTTCAAAGCAGTTTAGACCTGCTTGGATGGGACAGGGTTGACATTTTGTATTAAATGCTGATATAATAAATTGTATAATGATGGGTTTCGAGTTGAGGGATAACTGGGGGTTAAACTGTTCAAAAGAGTCCACAAGAAGGTTTTGAGCTTTTCCAAATGGAACACTCGCTTACAGCCATATTTCAGACTCAGTATGGACTCACTGTACTTGGTCCTGGAAGGGCAGTTTGACTGTCAACTAAGGCATGCCTTATTTGTTTACTGCATCACAACAGTATGTGATTAAATGAGATTTACTCTTGGTCATTCAAACTGCTAGGGCTCATTTTGCATGAGCAGATTAAATTCTACACAGGTTTAAAGAATGTGGTGTGGTGAAAGCGTTTTTTCCTTTTCTTTCTCCTTCATTTGCAAAAGGTGCAGAGATATTTCTTTAATTTTCTGCAAAGTAAATCTTAAGTGTCATGGCTGATTTAGAAACAGACATAAAAACAATGACTGGTATGTAGTCACAGCCTGACTGGGAAAGACAAAATGTTTTTTGGACACATTCTTTCTCTGAAGACAGGGGGAATATCAGCAAAAAAAAAAAAACATATGGGATATTTGTTTCAGCTCACTAAGAGTGCAGAAAACACTTTGAAAACAGTCAACGGATGAGTGACTGCCTAATCAGCTTTGGAATTCTGTCATTTCTTCCATGAACAGATGACTGAAGTGCTGCTTCATCAGCAGCTTCTTCTGCATTAACATGACATTGAATGTCTCACAGCTCCAGGCTAATTTGACAACAAGGAGCTTGGATGAGCACCATATACATTCCATCTTGCAGAAAGTGAGCCTTAACACTCACAAGTCATCAGTAAACCAGAGTGCCAATCCACTCCCTCTGGGTGACTGGGGAAACAAAGTCAAGGAAATGCTCAGGCACAAGTTTAGGGCTGTGGTCAGATCATCTAAAGAATTTTGGTGGGCAGTGAGAAATTAGACATGATCACATGACTGGCCTATGTGTCACAGAAAAGCAACTGAAAATGATACAAGCAAAATGATCAGATAAAACAGAAGGACTGGGGAAAACTGACAACTGAGAAACATCAAGGCAATGGACTAAAACTATGTCATGGAACACCAGTTTAAAATAGAAGGTATCGACAGCGCACAAACAATTATTGGTAATTAATACATGACGTAATATAGTGTTGTGATGTGCTCCCACATGGAGCCTCTGATGGCTCCAACGTGAATGACAAATGTTTGCCTCCATGACAGGAAGACTTGCTGTGAACAGATGGATACAGACAAACGAGCATAAACACAAAAATCATTGGCCAATATGCTCTCTATGCAAAGCTGTGTTCAAGGTGATTTTTATATGGAGATTAAATAAGAGCTGTCACCTACTGCTGTCTGTTTATATGTGAGTGCAAAACAGGAATAATTTCTAAAGGTGTAAGAATTGGAATGATTTGCAAAATCCGTGAACATTGAAGAAGTGAAAACAGACTTACAGGTAATATTTGTTCATTCATATTTCTGATAATTTTGCTATGCCTATTTGGAACTTGAGTTATTTTGGGCTTTTCTACGAGTAGCTGAACTTCGCCAATTATACAGCAAAGCTTTTTTCTGGAGATCAGACAAATGTCAACTTTCTTGCTTTTGTAGCAAAGTCTCTAAGAGTCTCAGAAGCAGTTGTGTCTAATACTTTGAACCTTGTTTATTAAGGAGCTAATCTGGCTCCAGTGTCCATCCGAGGAAAAAGCTTCAAAGTAAAAGCCTTTTGCAACTGACACTACTGAACAAAACAAAACAGTCTCATTAGCAAAAGGCCATTTCTCCTCTCCCCTGACTATCAACAGCCAAACCTGTTTATCCAGTTTAATGAGCAGGGTGTCGTGTTTCTGACAAGTGTGGTGTTGCTACAGGATGACTGGAACTGGTGAGAGGTCACCATAAAACTCCCGTTTGTGGCATATTCTTTACTAATAGCATTGCACGTCCTGCGGTCACACTACCAATGAAACACTAAAGCAAAGACAAAAAAAAAAAAACAGGACAAAAGGTTCATTTTGCACTGCTGCTGAACCCAAAATTAGAGCATGTAGATGGACTGTAGTACGTCTGTAACTGTAATACGACCAAAAAGGTTACACCCAAACATGAGTGGAGGGCTGCTTGGGCTGAGGGATGATGTCATGTCTCTTGAAGAAAGCATACTGCTATCCCCAAGCCCCTGTGTAGCAGGTGTCAGGCGGTCACAGGGGAGGAGGCGGGGACCACAAAGTACCACACTGGATAATCTTGTAAGCACTGATTTTATGTCAGCCTTTACCCCTACGCAACCTGTTCATTGTGTGTGCATTGGTGCATGATCATGTACATCAACAATCTTTCTCTTCTCCTTCCCGCATGCATGGACATCCTTATCTCTGGGATTATGCAAATTATTAGTTGCCTTTAAAGGTCTCTTGGACTCAGATCCCCTTCTTATACACCATCTGTTGAGGACAGAAAATTAATGGAGGAGAAAAGAGGCCTAGGCTTCAGTGACTGTGCAACATTATGTGTTGTACTCTTAGTGCTATGGGATCTTATGCACAAAAAAAGAGCGAATCATCCACAATGTGGAATATACTCCCACAGCAGCCCACAGTCATGAAGCCTAAACGCAGGTTATATTGCACCCCAGCCGATAAGGTAATTATGTGCAGGCAAATTCTAACATTAACTTTCTTGTTGTCTTTATGTCCCCCTACATGCTCCCCTCAATAAGTAATGTTTCAACCAGAAGAGAACAGAGTATGTGGCATCTCTCTCAGAACAGGAAGCACTCGCTGACATGTGGGAGCATCTGGTAACATCATTACACAACATCCACAGACTGAAAAAAAAGCACCTTGCCATAATATTTAATTACCACTTGTTAAAATAGTACTTTAAAAAGGGAAACGTGGGTTCACAGATCATCACGAGGACTGTTATTCAACGTGAAGGCACAAGGCTTGCTGGGAAACAAAGAGAGTTTGACTGATATGCTGTCAGGCCCTGCAAGGTATCAAATTACATGGACGTGAGTTGAATATCAGTTGGACTTTGTTGACCCAGTCGGAGCAAAGCGACAAAGACAAACAGGCTGTCGGGTTGGACACACCTTGGTCAGGTTTCACGCTAATGGGGGTTGTTTCTGATCAGTTCGGGGTCAGCGGCAGACTTCGTATCCATCCATTCATCCTATAATGCATTAGTGTGAAACAACCACTAGCAACAACTTGGTACTTAGCCCACTGATCAGCCCAGAAGGGAAGAGAATTTCTCAGTAAACATGGGTCAATGCAAAGGTCAGAGTGGTTTGTAACCACCACCTTAAGGCAAACAAGGCCTGGTTGTGGAGGTAATATAATAAACATGACCTTGATAGAGTCATGAGGACACATGCACATTACCAGAGGGGTTGGGTGAGGCATTTAGGCCCACTGAGTGCTGATTTGCAAAACTGACAACATCACAGAAGCTTTACATTCAACCAGTATTTCATACAGCAGAATTCATTGTCCCTACACAAACAGGTGTTTGGATCTTTAAAGAAGCTTGTGCTGTACCGTGTCATTTTACACTGACGTTCATCATGACTTCATATAACTGATTTCTGCAAAAAGACGAGCTATTAACAACACGAGTGCTGCTCTTTCAGCCACAGAACAACTTTCCATTCGCACAGCTTCGCATTATCATCTATCACTTCTATAGGATCATCATTCTGGCACAGAATTCAATCATAAAAGGACAGAGCAGTAAAAATGCACTCCACTGAAGCTATTAACGCCTGGCAGTGAGCCCTGTAGGCCTCCTCTGCGACAGTGAATATAAACTTGGATGACTTTCAATGGTCTTGTCCTTGTCGGTGAAGGAGATACGACTTAAACTGGAAAGTCGGCATCAGCGCTGAACAAACCATTCAAGTAAATATGAACAGAAAACAGAAGATTAGTAACAGTGACTAAGATATTGCTTATACATTTGTATTTACATTTGCCGTACCATAGCTGTAGTATTTTACAGGCACAGAGATGGGCGTGCAATTGTTTGATTCATTGTGGCTTCATAAAGTATACCTGCACCTTTGTAATGTTTGCACTGCGGCGGCTCGTTTGCATTTTATTTGTATTAATGCCCTTGAATATCGAGTGCAGATTTACTTTATGTTTTACTGCATATGTGGGTGTCGGTGGTAAATGTGCTGCTGGGTTCAGTTAAGTCATTTTCGTATCCCAAATTGGAGAATTGGTTTGCAGTCAGGGGCACAAGATAAAGACAAGCACAGAAGAAACAAACAAAAAACAACAACAAAGAAACTGTAATCCGGAGCTGATTATTAAACATAAATACCTTTCCGTGCAAACCGAAATGCACTGAGCATCTAAGGCTGGCGTTAAAGGCCTCAACGCATTGAAATCTTGTTAGTACCTAAGTTAAAGAACATTTTTCTAAGTAGCCAGTCTTTGTACAGCTGCTTATGTTTGGCCGACACTAAAAAATTAAGAACTTCTTCTGTTAAATGAAAATGGGTTTGATGGACAAGATGTTTAGATTTCTAAATGCAAGTTAGCACTATTGTATAAATTCTGGTATTGTATCATCCCTGCTTGTGGGCCCATATTACTACAGTACTGCAGGAGAGGAAACACCACTAGATCATCAGGTACATGTACAAGCAATCATGTTAGAACCATGAAACCAGACACCAGCATGACAGCATGCATGAAGAATAAGAATCCATTTGCTAGGAAACACATCAAGACTGTGAATCTTCTTAGTTACTGCCTTCTCCAAACTGCTCCCACACTGATGACAGATGGCGTCCTATCCCTAACTTCCCACGTACACAGAGGTAAACATCGCAGGTGTGCTCAGCAGCATGGGCTGACTGAGCTCTTCTGTAAGACCAGTGGGACTCTCAGCCACCCACAAAACTGACAAAGTCATTTTCAAACCCTACTAGTCCCAGACTTGAACTGACGTTTTAAAAGCTTGAAGCAACAGAAGAAGCCAGAACTGTGCAGAATCATCTTCAACAGTTTGGACTTTAGGTTTGCTTGTGCTACCCACAAACATTGTTTGAGGTAATTGCTAGTTTCCTCAACGTCTTGGTTCCCCCTGTTGTAGACACACGACTTCATGTGAGTGTGCAGGCCTGTGTCTGAGTGTTTTTGGCACCACAAGAAAAAGAAATTACCCCGGCTTGATAGATATTTCCTCCTCTGGTGAACTTTCAGAGCTTTGGGAGTCCATTTTGCTTTGTTGTCGTCTCTGTCTCAGCCATCTGGTTTAGGCGTACTGATGTGAGTACAAAATTTGCTTTTTCAGTGACCACAATCATCCAGACAAAGAAATAGTAATATTTATATTTTCCCCAAGAGTAATTTCAGGACTTTTAATGCACTATTGAGTGGATCCACAGGTGCTAAACACATCTCAATATGTGGTCTTATGAACATGCAAACCAAAACTAATGTGGTCTTAGCTTATGGCAAAAGAGAGAATACTGTACTATTTTGCTGGGACCAACCTGTATCTTTCACAATAAAAGTCCACTGAAAAAAAAATATACATTTAGAAGGTTGGCAACGTTCAAGCATGTCTGAATTCATATTTTTGGTCCTTACCAGCCTCATCCCTACAACTTCACACGTTATGAGGAAACATATTGTTTGCGTGAAACCTGACTGACCACAACGGGGGGGCAGCCATATGTATTTGAATAATATTAATTTTGGGCTAACCACTTCAGGGACAGAGGTAATAAGTAAGGTTGTGTTAATGCTCAGCATGCAGTACAGCGATTTCACCTTTTAAAAACAGACAACACATTATTGGAGTTATTTTGTCCATATGCTGGAGGCAATTTAGTAAATAATCCACCAACGGTGCGTCATACTTTTACTCACTTGTGAGGCTATGCATTTCTAAACATGGCAGCATGGCGCTCAAACTTACCACTTCAACCACCTTTAATATCCCAAAGTATGACTTAAGGTACTCCACGTCCCACCTTATCCCCCCCAAAACGTTCCTGGCATGGACGGGCTCGGTGGTGGGTTGGTACGGACTGCTGGCCCCGGATATCATGGAAGTGTTGGAGGCCTCGCCGTCAAAGCCCTCTGTCTCCTCGGTGGTCCTCATGATGGTGATGATTTCGGGAGAGACGCGGCACTTCTGGGCTAGAAATTACTACGACATATAAGCCCACGCTGACGAACCGCCTGGATCCACCTCACGGCGCAGGTTATGTTTCATAAAGCACACTTTGTTCCATGCAGACTGGAAGTGGATAGAGAAAACAAACCAGACTGTCCACTTTTCATAGCCACCCCACGGGGGAAACAAGCCGCGGAAGGTGCTCTTGAACAATCCGGCTGGTATCCGTCTAATGCAGGCTAAACCCTGCGGTGTGCCCTCCTGGGCTACGGTGTTGCGTCCCTCTAAAATAGCCGCACTTATAACTATGTTAGGCGGGTCACTTGTTCGAATCCCAGTGTCACTTCACACATGGACTATTCTGTTTAGTTCAACAGCAGCGGAAAAGAAAGCCTATCGGGCCGTGTGACTCGCCGCTGCGACCGAAAAACATCCACCCATTATGGCCCAGAAGAACCGAGAGAGAACCGTGCTGTTTCCCTATTGTGAACTTAGGCTATTCCCCACAGCAGCCCACTATGAGGCTGCCCGTACGCCGCTTTACTCGCTATGGATGCAAGGCAGGCTTGTCTCCGCCCCTCTGAAAACTGCACATTCTTGTGCAGGCTCTGCGCCCCTTGTAAGTATTCCCAAACAGCCTGCAAAACGAATCCAGCAGGAACCACGCCGACAGGACCGAACTCTGCAGTCCCCCCACCCCCGTTTTTCTGGCTCTTCTTTCTGCAGCCTCTGTAACCTTAACTTACCTCCAACCAGGCCTGGTGAAATTATTTATGTATTTCTGTCTCCAGAGGATTACAGTCTGGCTGAAGTTCTTTTTATGGAGTTTATGCTGTACTTTATCACCCGGGGCTTATCACTACGGTGATCTAAATCTTATCTATAAAAGTTATTATCGTTTTAAAATACACTTATAACACAGGATGGTCCCACCAAGTGATAAAACACGAGCCTATATGATGCTTGAAGGGACGTTGCTGCACAGCCATGTTATTTTGATGGTTTAAAACTAGATTTCACCAAACCGCTGCTGGTGTAACAGCAGAACATCACAGATTTTTTATCAAATACCATCATGTTAAGTAAACGTTCAGAATCCGGGGATAGGGGTAATTTTCTTTAAATGAAATGAGCGGCGCTTCACTGTACATTGCTGCCCCCTCGCGGTATAAAGTGGTATTAAAAGGTTGCCAAGGTGACCGCAGATGGCTAGAGATGCTGGAAAGCTCTGTCTGACGCCTAGGTTTATTATCCCAACACCTACTGTGCTCCGATGTAGCAGTGAAGTTCTCTGGTTGTGATGCCAGCAGATTTTCAGTTTAAAATCTCTGCTGAAATGTATAGCCGACAAAATGTTTCCTCAAGCAATGTCTTAGCCAGTAAAATGTGCAGTGTTGCAAACCTGTATGGCTTTAGCATGGGGACTGTGGAGCAGCAGGAGGGATAAAGGCAGTAAATGCATCTGGAGATAACATTTTTAATTGACTGGGTTAAAATCAAAGATTAAAGTTCACTTAAAGTATGACATTTTACATAAATAATGCGGTTTTGGTGGAAAATACACACATAACTACAATACATTGGGACTATTTTCACCTCTCTCTCCTCTGGTTGTCGACTCATTTGTTACAAGAGCTAATATAATTTTAGTTTTTTAATCTTTCACATACTTGTGATCTTTAAGTGTTTCAACATGCAAAAAAAATCATTTGTGACTGTACAATGGCAAATGATCTGTCTTTTGTTTACATTTATATTTTTAATTGAGAAATCAGCAAAGTAGCTGTTATTATTTGGCATTATTGTTTTGTGCTTTACTGTGAGGGTGGAGTAATTCAAGTGGTGAAATGTTCAGTTCAGGCAACAGCCAGTGTTTTTGTTGAATTATGAAAATAAACAAATAAAAATTGCACAAACAGACTCAAAAAGTCAACCAAAGTTTGGATTCTTGGTTTTATTGAAGCCAGGGGTCTGATAAACATTTTCCTTATCTTTGTTGGCGTAAGAAGCTAGAGTCCACATGGCAGCTTAGAGGCTACAGAATTGTGTTAAAGTCATACAATCAAACCTCTGAATTAATTCAGGACACAAAAATGCAGCCAGCCATGTGCTTTACAATGTCTTGATATCCTGAATACAAAAAGGACTGGAAGCAGAAGCTCAAAGTCTCATATAGATGAAGACGGTCAATAGTGGTTGAAGGCAATTCAGTTAGGATGTGAAGAGGCAGTTGCTTATTAACTGACGACTGAGTAAAAAAAGTTACGTCTGTTCATTATTCAATCTTGGGAGCAACGTCAAATCTTTACAAAGAGCAAGTGCAACTTTGAAACCAAGCAGCATGAGAGCACTTCATTCCACTCAGCTAAATGCCAAATTTTAACAAGTGTGGCCATGTTTTATGAAGAAATCGATCAGGTTACGGTGACAAACCCATGTTTGACAACAAGAACAAAGCATGCCTAATTAAGGTGTAAACACAAAGAAGGGGACGTTTTGTGGGTAAAAAGGACAAACCTGAAAATGAATGAAAATTTATTTGGTTTATCTACTTCAAGATGTCCCCAAAAACATCCCCAGTAAAAGATGTAATGACTTCTAGAGGACTGATATTAAATGTACAACATTACGAGCAGAAAGGAGTTATTCCATAGTTGACCACCAGGGGCACCTTCCATTTCTTAAGCAGCAAATGCAGATAAATACAGACGGTTCACTGTGTATGTTAAACTTCTAGGTTCAGTACTAAATGTTCTAAAAAGGCAAAGCAAAAAGAAAAAAAAAAATATGCAATCTTTAACTGTACCAACGGGGAATTGATACAAGTGTCCAGGGAAAAGTGCTTATTTCAACATGTGGCGGTACTGCTCCTGGCTGTTCTTAAATTGTGCTTCATCCACTTCGGCAACAGGCCCTCAGGTGCACATTCCACCCAGTCACGGGGGGGGGGGCGTAAAAGGAAAAATAAAAACAACAAGAGCTTCATTTTGATCCAAAGTAAATCCAGAAGAGCTGTGTGGTATCATTTTGATAACAAATCAAATCATGTAAAAAGTTGACTTTACACCAGTATGGTCTTGTGATTATTCCCTTACAGAACATTAAAAAAAAAAGAAAAAAAAGAATTAACAGAATTTAGCATAATATACCATACACCATTACTCTTCCTTTGACTCCTGAAACCCTAGATATGCTTGAATGGAGTAAGGCATTTCTGCTATTTGATGTTATTGTTATTCAAAACAAGACTTCAAAAGTTTGGAATGCAAGGGCTCCATGCAAGACCAGGACAAAAATGGCCACTGGTTAATCTTATGGATGATTACCAACTAGAAAAGCAGAGAATAGTTATTAACATGCATCTTTGGTTCGGTGGTCCAATTCACTTCAGTTTTCCTTTTTTGCTATTGTTGTAATAGCAAATAGCTGCTCTCTTCACACTTGCCATTAATTTTGTGAAAGCTACTGATGTACGCTACCCATAGGATTAAGCAGGGCCTTGCAAATAGACTTGTGAATGATAATGTACACCTCATTAATTCTGATTAGATTGTGGTGTCATGAGACCATAAATATTATTACAGCTCATTTGATATGATACAGTATAATGGCTTGAAATAAAAAAAAAAAAAAATTAAGCAACCCCTTAAGGACACACAAATTAATTAGGAGCATTCCTGTGAAGGCAAGGTGCCCAGTATGACAAACTGTTAGCTGTACATTGAAGGCAAAGGTTGTAGTTTAAATGGGCACTGCAAGAGAGCGAACAAAAAAAACAAAACAAAAAGACCTGACTGGACACAGGGATGCGTTTCACTTCACGTAGAAACTGGGAATGTTTAAACTGACATGCGAAGTACAGTGAAAATAAAATGTGAAAGCATGAAGGACAGTGCTTTCAAACACTGAAGGATTACAAATATCTCATTTTGTTCAAACCACAACAAATCATTGTGTGTCTTTTGGCTGCAAAGCGAGTGGTTTCAACCACAGTTAAATGTTCGTCTGGGGGACCCAAAAGTTCCATCGTGTGGTTTCTTCTCAATATCAGCAGCCTTTACAGTTTGCATGAAGGCATTCAATCTATTGCTCTATTAAACACTATCGACTAGGCCACAGAAATCTTATTTCTGAAAAATAACAAGAGACCACAGGCTTGTTGTACATTAACAAAAATGTAAAACGAAATAAATTATTTGGATGACAAGAAATGGACAAAAACCTTTTAACCATTGGTGCTACAGTGCATTTCCTCTAATGTCGACAAGCACCTCTACTATGACACAAACAGCTAACTGTGCGAGGCACTTAGGAGTTATAGTAGGAAAGATGCTGCCCAAACCCCTCCCCAAATATACACACCTGTAGCTAAAGAAGTGATTCTGTTGCAGCCTCTAAGCCTGTCAAATCCCAACCAGTCTCATTTAGTCAAAGAAGCTATTTGCAGAATTTGGACAGAATTGCATTTTATACAAAATCAAAGTTAACCTGAATAGATTTTTTTGTATGTATATTTACAGAATCCTTCCAGATGTTTAGGGCAAATGATGTGATATGCTGTCAGCTATCTAGACTTGTCATATTAGTGTCATGACGTCAGTGGCATTTTAACATGTTATGTGATACAGAAGAATGCTTCCTTAAACCGACAAATGGCGCACAAAATAAAATAAAAAAAGGAGGAACTTTGTATAAATACATCAGTATCATATCCAACATTTTTTACATACTATATATGTTTGCAAGTATTTTAATTACTTTTCTCAATGAATAAAAGTTTAAATACCTTTCCAATCACAACCAAATTCCTTCCATGAGATAAGCTGAACCAGAGGCCGCAGGACCAGTAATATTTCCACTATTTAAAACGCATGAGTAGGGCGTTATACCCCAGAAACTGGGAGGCCTGCAGCCAAGCACATCAGGCTGGCTGCCAGAGAGTGTGCACGCATTTCCATAAACTGACACCCCCTCACAAAAACAACATTTACAGTTAAAGAGAGGACAGAAATAAAGCCAAGCCTTCGGCACTTATCATCTCGTTAACGCCTCTATCCTCTCTCTTCCCAACTCACCAGAACACCAAAATATCTCATAGCATCTGAAACTCATTTTGGTGAAACCACTGTGTGCGCTGACTGATATAGACACTGGGAATTTGGTAAATTTTTTTATGCTCACATGTACACGTTTTTTTTTTTTTCTTCCAGAGTATTAATGCAGTGGACGATGCAGCTGTTTTTGTTGCCTTCACGCTTCGTTCTGTGTCGGTGGTGGTATGTTGTTAGCTGAAACCATGGAGTCTTGTTTGCGAGTCATCCTGTCCAACTCGGCCTGGACATCAGTCAAACCCGGCTTCTGCCCTTGGAAAAAACAGGAGACAAAGTCCAAAAGTAATCTCCTGTAGTGTCTGCGAGCACTCATGAATAACAGCTTTTCTATGGCCAGCAAGCGGATGGATGGGGGCTGGACAGTGATGCAGTCCCATGCTAGAGATTGGCGGCTTGCTGCCACAGTTAACACACATGCAAAACTAATTATCAGACAAAGGGAACGTGTACTCATGCATTATCCTTTCAGCTGGGTCTCGCAAAAATGCTAATACTGCTCAGTGCTGGAACAAAACGTACATGTCAGTGGTCCCAGACAGAGAGATGAGTTTATGCAATGTTTTGTTTCACATTCCAGTGGGTACATTCAGCTAGTAAAACCTGTGTTTGACTTTGTCATATTTTAATCATATAACAAAGGTTTTTAAAAAAAAAAAAAAAAAAACGTGCTCGTGCTGAAGGTAAAAACTGCTGACATGCGAAACAGCTGAGGTTACTTCAGTAAAATAACATGTAAATAAATTAGTTGAGCAAGAGAGCTGTGTGATATGACATGGAGTGAGTGACATTAGTTTCATGTGGGCACTTATGATTGGAGCTTTGGTGCATACAGGCCTGTCGCAAGTTTCTTCAGGTGTCAGAAGTTCAGTCAAAGAAGACAACTTTTCTTTTTCTCCTGTTTTAACCTTCTCCCTCAGGCTGCAGAGATAAAACTCAGCAAAATAGTCCACAGCCTCTATCAACTGTTTCTAACTCGTCTTGATTTAAGTGTGCACAGAGTCCAGGTTCTGAGATGGATCTAAATGCACGTCCAGTCCAATATGTCGCTTTATAACTGTGATAAAAGGACAACTGCTAACCTGTAAAGGTTTGAAAATAGAAAAGGATCAGAGGTGAGAGCACAGGAATAAGAGGCTGTACCTGTTTTCTTGGCGGATCCTTGCACTCCAGCTCCGACTGCTCCACTTCCGGGGCTCCCTGGGGCTCCAGTCTTTTTACTCAACAGGCTGTTGAAGAAGTTAGCCAGCACTCCCTCATTGGCAGCCCCTGCTGTAGCAGAAACACAGAGATTAAAATCACGGGGGGGGGGCAAATAAAAAACGCAGGCTGCTCATTACCTTGCTTTAATGTCCAACATCTTATAATCCTGCGATTCCAACGTACCTGTCTGTGATAGCTCATGTCTTTTTCTTTTTGGCAAAACAAGGCCACGTGTCCTTATCTTGACACGTGGCCTTCAACCCGTAAGAAGGGAACTGCAGTGCACTATAGTATCTGCACTGCTCTCAAACCGCAAGTTTGTATCAGAGTTTTATAATCTGCACAGCACGAGACACACCCTTTATCTTAGCATCTTTGGCTTGGACCAGACAATTCTCCACAAAACATCGTTCATCAGAACATAATGTGGTAACACATTTGAATTATGTTCATAAAGTGATAATAAACAGACTTGCTTTCACAGAGGAAGAAAAAGCCTATAAAAATCTGCATGTATGCTATTTTAACTAACATTGCTATTCAAAAGCACAATAAACAAGGTTTAACAAACCTCTGCCAAATATAGTTAAACCAAACATTCAAATTTGTTTATTTTTTTTATTTCCATGGCACTAGCTCCTTACTGAACTTAATGACTTCTGCTTATGGGTGGACAGCTCATAATGTGGTGCAGGACTCGATCGTTATGTGGATTATTTTAGCTGTTACCTGCTGGGGGCAATATTGCAACATTTCAGGCTCATTAAAGCCAAACGATCAAAGAGGAATCGAAAGGACTGCAATCAAAGCTTAGGAGTGCTAAATATGATTTTCAATAATCAGGCATTTATTGAAAAGAAAAAAAAAAGGGAACACTCATAGAGCTCCCACCTTTCATGTTAGGGTCAGGCTTCTTGACAGCCGCCATTGGTGAGCCGCTGGTCACGGTGGGTTGGCCAGCGCGACCCGCAGGCCTGGGAGACCCTGAGGCCGTCCGTCCTGGAGACTCCTGCAACACAGAAATGAGAACAAGACTGTAGTCACAAACCAACAGCTTAGTTGTCTATCCAGAACAAAAAAAAACAACTGTAGTGCAAAAATAAAAATCCATTATTTAGAGAGATGTTAAGAGACTCACTGTTGCTCCTCTTGTTGGCGTGGCTGGCTGCTTCGCTAACAAAGACTGTGAGGGGGGGACAAAAAGTTACAGAGTTTATACCTTTATGGTTCAATGATGGATTCTTACACACACTCAAAAGGTAATTACTGAGCCACAATGGATACTACTAGGAGATGTGGTTGACTAATTTTGAATTTTATTGAAAACTAATTTTAAACATACACATTTATACAATTTATCTCATTTATAAAACCTGCAGTATATGCTAGATATTAGTAGATTCTGTCAACTCTAAGGACAGGGAATTTGATAGAAGGAAACCTCAACTGACACTTCATAATTCTCTAACATGGAAAGCCTTTTCAAACTGTCTACCTGGTACACTATGTACATGAGTACAAGTGTGTTTCAATGGTAAAAAATGCCAGTTCAGTATCACCACTAAAATAGAAACAAAATAAAGACAGATTCCAGGGTTTAGCTGTTCACATTTTAATTGATTTTGAAATCTTCCCTTCAAAAAAAAAAAAAAAATCAGCTTATGGAGTTTCTTTACATTGCCAAACCCCACAGCTGGTAACAAGGCTCATGAAACACACATACCTGCTGCTTCATCAGGAATACCTGCTCGTCCTCAGCATTGATCTCTTTGTCATGAACCAGCTGTGAAGAATAGGACCGGACAAAGTCATGTGGTTACTTAATTGCCACTTTAAATTTAAACATCAACCTTGAAGTTCGCATTTTGTTGGCACTTGCTCTGCCATACCTTTCGTACTGGAGGCTTTGTGATAAAATCTTCAAATGGATCGTCAGGTCTGACTGTTGTCAAGTTTTCATGCAAAATTCCAATTTTCTTCTCATTATCCCATCCAGATGGACTGGAAGAAAGGAAGAGGCAGTTCAGTTACCATGGGTGCATGCTATGACATAAACTCTGTCATATAGAGAGCATTTGGAATAAAAATGACAATTTGTTTTATTTTGCGATGTCCCATGAAACCATGATAATGGACTAGTGCACCTCTACTTCCACTTACATGAACACTGCATCCTTTTCCACCACTAAGGCAGGTGTGGTGAACTGGAAGTCATACATCTTATGTACTATATATTTGTAAAGCAGATCCAGGTTCTTCTCCTCTTTGACTGAAGTATAGATCAGGCCAGCTCCATCTGTTTAATTCAGTTAAGGCAGCAACTGTTAGCATAATGACACAGATGGTAGATTGATGGATGACAATAAATATATTATAGGCCATATATAAAAACTGATGTTTGGCCAATTTCTGTTTGAACAGTCCATGATGAACAATAAAGGAAGGATACACTTTAAGCAAAATCGCCTGATGTGGGACTGGATGAAGTCGAAGTGCTCCTCTCTGTAGTCGTGCTCCTTCTCTAGTACGCTGACTGCGTCACACTGAAGAATAAAAGTTTGATAAAAACAAAGTCATCAGCACTTTAATTACACAGACAAAAAAATGCAACACACAGATTTTATTGCTAAAAGTCATAACTGCAACATTTGAGATGTTCACCTATTTCTCAAAGGCACTAAGTAAAACGTTAACTGTCATAAGAAGTCACCGACAGCACAGAAATTTAACAAACCAATGAGGAAAAAAAATGAATGGAGCTGTAAGAGCTGGTGTGGACTGGAAGGCTTTAGCTGTGCTGCCTGCTGAACCTTTGCTACAACTAAGCTGTTAAGACTGTTTTCACACCAGATTGACTAGATGTGGTGGTGATGTGGCAGCAGCAACAGAGAAATACAGTCATTCCAGATTGTGGATCTCTGGTGGAACTAGATCTAAAGCCCATGATTAGTCATGACAAAAGAGGTGTGATTCAAAAGAAGACAAACAGCAGACTTTTAAAATTAAAAGATTTGTATGTTTTGTGTATCTACTGCAAAATATGTAGTTTTCTGACAAACTACATACTTCTGCTCTGACAGAGGCACCAAAGATAAAGAAAAAAAGGCACATTGACCACTGTGTGCCCATAGTCACAGCTAGCATGTGAAGCTCTGCTGATGGTTACACTGTGTTTTTCAGCACTGGTCCTTGCCTGGAGGGTTAACAAGCAAGTATAATGCCAGCTTTTTTTATTAGAAGATTCTGCCTCAGAAAGAACAGCATAAAACTGATACATCTAACACAAATTTATCAGCAGAGAATGAATAGACTCTTCATAGTCTGTGTTTGTCATGGTGGCGATTCAAGAAGACATCAGAGGAAACCAGCCATGAGCTGAAGGCTTTCTGTGCCTGTTTATCTCAAGCAACTCACAGCCGAGTAGAGAGAGGTTCCAACAGGCTAGCACGGCTGTGGCTGCAAAATCAGAGCCCTGGGTATAGGGCGAGTTTAGAAAAGCTATGGACCACGACCACAAGTGACCCAAAACAGGCTGTAGACAACTACTGAACGACTAAGGAGAGGGTAGCAGGACATTACCACTACCTACGTACTCCTAGTGGACAGAAAGCGATGGCACAGTGGGGGAAAACAGATGGCTTGAGAAGTATCATTTAGAAAAACAAAGTTACAGAATAGTTGCATTTTAAATTATGAGAATATCTATCCATTTATTTATCTGTATCATTCACACAGGCGTACATGTGGCACTCAAATACAATAAGACCACTGTGTCCCCTTCTGCCTGAAAACAACAGGTATTTTTTGTGCTCCACCTCGCAGTAAATGGAACACTTTTGTTGTGCTGCATCACTACGACGAAGCAATCCACTTGATTTCATGTGATATCATTCTCTTTGCTCTTCCCCACAAGGATATAGGTCAGAGAAGCTTGACTGACTGGTCTCTAGATAGAGCTTTACTCATAAGGCTTTTGCAACTATCAGAATTATTTACCTTTGTGCAAACTATTAGCACTGGAATGCCCAAGTTGTGTGTGAGTGTATTGTCCCCAAGAGGTAGCACAACGGCCTCGTCTTCCCCTGGCGCTCGTCTCTGTGGCGAGGACGGGGTGGCATCCTCTGGTTCTGTGTACTCTTGAAACGCTTTCACCACTAGAGGAGAAACAAAGGGAATACAAGACAGGAAATCAGACCATGAACAGAACAACAACACAACAGAGCTAAATGAAACTTTTCAATGACTTTATCTGTCTCACATGTTATTTTAGACTAATGATTTATGCTTGGTCTTACACTCATTCTCCTCTTTAAACTCCCACAGGGACAAAGGCTTTTTAAAAAAAAAAAAAAAAAAAAAAACACAAAAAGGTCACGTTTCTTTATTTAAAAATCTTCAGGCAAAATGTGTAGAAAGGGGATCTCACCATGGACCAGTAGATTTAAAAAAAAAATTGAACCAACAGTACTATGCAGAACTGTTTCTTTTATTAAATAAAAACAATTTCGATCACCAGCTGATCTGCACTTGCAATTGTTCTTTCTATGTATTATGGCCCAGCGATAGTACAGAATGTCATATATACTTCAAATTATGTGCAAAAAGGTGCCTATCAAAAAGATCTATTTATATTGTTTGTAATAATGAATTCTTCCAGCACTAGGGAAAAAAAAACCCCAAAGCTGTCTAGTGGCATATAATCGCAGCATATAATTTTCTGAGGGGCACATTGCCTTTGGTGGTACTCTTGGTAAAGCTACAGAGCCAGTTTAGGACCACTGGTGTACATCACACTAATTTTTCACTGTTACACAATAGGCCATGGCTGAAAAAACAAACTAATGTCATCCTTAACTTTCTTGTTGTACTGCCCAAGCTGTCTAGACATTTACAAAGCTGCGGTGTGAGGTGGTGGTTATATGCAGGAAGCACTGATCTACTTCCTCAGGAGCTTCGGGAATGCAGTTGGGGACAGCCGACAAGGCCGCATCGACTAGCTGTTTGGAGCTTCCGTTGCTTTGAAACTTGGGATTTAGTATATGGGTCAAGAACCAGTGTTACAAGCAATCTAACAGGAAACCCTTCTTGGAGACGGGATTACACAAATCGGTTGCAGTATGTACATTAGGGCTTAAGAGCAGGAATTTAACACACTGATTTTACACCATCCAAAAGGACGATTCATGGAGAAAATCTCTGGCCTATTTTTTTTCCTGCTGAAGTTTATGAACAGATGACATCTGAACCTAATTTGACAAAACATCTGAATAAATCCTCAGAGAAGTCAGACTTTCATCTAGGCATGTCAAACTGGTCCACAGGAGGGCCGGTGTGGCTGCAGGTTTTCTTTCCAACCAAGTAGCAGCACACCAGACTTGACTCATTTAATCAACTGATCTCCGTCTTCAGACAGCTGATTGGTCAAACGGTGTGCTCTTGGTTGGTTGGCACAAAAACCTGCAGCCACACCGGCCCTCCTGTGGACCAGTTTGACATGCCAACCCATTCTAGTCTACACTTAGAGCAACACATGCAGACCTGCTGGGTCTTGACATGGCACACAACTAGAAGATAGAACACAGGCAAGAGACCAGAGCAATTAGTTATTTATCAAAAGCTAATAATATTTACTGATAGCATTTGAAGATATTGTAACTATGTCTTAATTACTTAGAATGAAAGATTACGAGGCCATTTAGAGCCCAAAATTGAATATAATAGTACATAATACTCTGAGAGCAATCAATGGATTATGTCAGCACTTTGGATGGGTGTTCTTTTTAACCATAAAAACATTAAATGTTTATGATTTCAAGCATACAAGAGTGAATATTTGATGGAAAAAGGAAGATATCTTGGGTGGAGTATCGCTATAAAATACAAAGTGAAAGCGACATAGACGGTCAGACTTTGTCCCACTGAGACATATTTATCAGTTCCGCAAACAAAGGTGAGGTCAAAATACACTGGCATACAAAATCGAGACTGCTCCGCTTTCGATAAATTAAAGAGATTTAAGTACTGAAACTGTAACTTGGATTAAAAAAAAATCACTAAAGATTAGCATTATTCATGATGATCCCTATTCATTTCTTGAAAAGTGTCAGGGACAGATTGATTATCAGTTTATCACTATATCAACATTTTAAATATTATCTGTTTGTTTTAGTTTATTTTTGAGTTCAACTGCGGACAAAATAAATTCATATTGGTTCTGATGCAGAATCCAATCTCTGTTTGGAGTCACCACTGACTCATTCAGTATCCTGCCCATAATGCTACCTAAGTGCTGACACGTCATAAGCAATAGCCTAACAACACTGAATAATATAACTCTGCAAAGTAATTGGTACTTAAAGTTACCAAATAAATGTAGTGGAGTAAAAAGTACAATACTTGCTTCCAAAATGTAGTGGGCTGGAAGTATAAAATATCAGAAAGGTGAACTACTCAAGTACAACACAGGCCCAACTTTTGGATCAGTCTTCATAGCTAAATCATTGTCAATTTACTTATTTACTTAAAGCAAAACAGACTAAACAGAAAAGTAATCCTTGTCTGATCACGACCACAAAAGTCTGAAATATTTCTTATTTCAACGTGTGGTGCCAGCAGCAGCAGGTTTATCATATGACTTCAGACAACTCCAGCAGCCAGCCTACTTTGGTTACAGCACAGCAGGAGTGAGAACGTCCAGCCCACTGACTGCATTCAGGCCCACTCGGCTTATTTCCTTTCCCTGACGCTGCTGTTGGGAGGGGAGGGAACCATGATGCAAGACGCCTGCAAGACTCCTTGGACAAACGCCACACATACACTTCCAGTCAGTATGTCAGCCTGTCTATCTCACTCACTAACACACTCACATCCACAAATATATCATCTGACTAAGTCTCATTAATCTGCTACTGACATCACAACCAACATGCTTTAACTGGATGGCAGCTAAACTGGAAATCTGACCATGTCACGGGTGGGGTCGAAATATTAAGACAAAGAGAGAAAGCAGGAGGAAATAAACAGAAATCTGACAAACAGATGTTAGGTTAAGCCTGAAAAACTGAGTAAACTGTGAGGACTTCTCTTGCATTGTGGAGATCAATTATGCTTAAATAATACACCCTCTTCAAATGAAACAAACAAATTGAAAACCATTAAAAGTCTTTGTATCCACACCAAGGGTTTGTAGCAATGTGCTTTAGACATCACTTCGCTACAAGCTTCCCTTTTCTGTTTCACACGTTTGTCAGCAGATTAGACTGCTTGTTACCACATGTCACTGTAATAGCAGTCAAATTCATCTTCAGTGATTAAACAATTTGACGTCTAAGTCATTGCAGACTTGTCAAAAAAAATGGAGGCAGAAAAGAACCTTCTGTTAGATCCCGGAGGCTGAACTGATTTGTCTGAAAAGCAACAATCTTAACGAGAACAAAAGAACTGTTCATAAGCAAGAGATGACCAACTCTAAAATTAACAGGAGAACAACATCAGGGTGCATTGGATTCATTGATTTGCAGAACTTGCCTCCAGTCAGAACACACAGCTGAGGATCATGGGCCTCTCTGATGATGACCTAGAAACACCAATGGCAATGTGTAATGCTATACAGTGCTTGCCTTCCATGCTACACAGCGACCAATAGGTCTTTTTTTCCCAGAAGCCAGTCAGCAAGGGCTTTGGCTCTTCTTACATAAGACTACCACTGCTTCCACACTGAGATGCTTCAGGCACATTTTCTGAGTGCTGTTTCCGTTTAGCCTTCCCCCAAGCTGTAGCAATCTTAACTAACATTGAGTACTCCATCAGTCAAAGTCGATTCAATCTTCAGTCTTACCATTTCCATTCACTTTACATTGGCAGTAAATGGGCCAGCTACATGATAGAAATTTGCATATACCAATTTGGGGGTGCTGTTAAACAATAAAACAAAGTCTGAGATCTTAGCGCTAAACCAGAACTTTAAAAAGGTGGCACATGGGTCCAACTAGGTATAGAAGGAAAAAAACACCCTTCTACCACCATTAAAGGGCTAAATTTTGAAAATAAATGCCTTGTATTTATTGTAAGTACACACAGCATTGAATATTTGCTATCTGGCGGTTTCACTTAGAAACCACTTGCAATGCGAGTAGCATATAGGTAGTGTAATGTTGCTTACTGTTCTGCTCCATTTCTCTCATCTCCTCAGGTGGGATCTTAAGCTTGTCCACATGGTCGCGTAACACACTGGCCCACTTTTGCAGGGACTCCATAATGATCCAAGGCCGTGACATATCGACAACAAACACAGCTAGACAGTCAAGTATCGACTGAGCTGAAACAGCGAACTTAAGTAGGCCTTTGTGGTATAGGTCTCCATCCAGGATCCACACATTACAGCGAGTAAGGTCTGCAAAGGAAAAACAAAAAACGCTTGTCAAAGTGTTAGAATTACTGTTTAAAACTGCTGTTATGTTTAGTGCATAACAACCACAAAAAAACTACAGTAGGTTAACTCACCATCTCTGTCCTCATCATGGACACTTAAGTACAAATACTCGAGTCCCCTCCCTTTTTTGTTGTGATCAGCTCCTTGAAGTTTGGCCATAAGTGTCGTTTTTCCTGATCCATCCTCACCTGCAAAACATTTTGTTCCTCAGCTTACATGTGACACTACTCATTGTTATTACCAGCAGTCTTAACAATTTTCAGTCTGTCCACCTCAAATGCAATGTCTAAGCACATGTTCTCATGACTGTCAGAGGTCATAGTGTCTCAAACAAGTCTCTGTTCAATGGCAGTATTTCTCACATAAAAAAAAACAAACAAACAAAAAAAAAACAGCCAACCCACATAAGTATGCCCTCACATGAGAGAACTGTCTCTATTTTTATATTTATTATGTGTTCCTTTCAAGAGCGCAAGAAGAAACGGCTTAAAGTGTGGGCGGTTTGAAAAGTCAAAAAGGTTTTAATGAGCATTCATTAGCTTTTGTGGGGTCCATGTGTGTTTGCAGTTTCTCACCTCAGAGACCAAACACACTCTAGTAAAAATTGCAGAAGCATACACTTTCACACACCGTTCAAATAACACTTACCAAAAACCAGGATATTCTTCCCTGATGGCAACTTTGAACTCGATCTAGTTGAAACCTCGCTCAGTATTGAAGACCTACAAGAAATCATAAGACATAATTATACCAAAATGGAGAAAAAACAAACAAACAAACAAAAAAACAACAGACACACCGATGACGCACAGCCGTTAACTTAGATCGACAGTCAAGAGACACACTGACAGCTGAAGATGTCAAAACAGAAGCACATAAGCTGTTGGCAAAGCAGTAACTGGCCAGCGAACTTTACACAACTATTGACCATTACTTGCAACGACCGAGAAGATTATTCCACCGTTTCACCAAGCCCAGTGATGTGTCCACGACAACACGAAAAAAGGAATCAGGAAATGACAGTCATCTCGAATGACCACTAGGCTAGAAATAAGTAGCTAAGGATGTGAATCCATGAACTGAAGCACCGAAACAGTACGATCCTAATGATAAGCGCTGTGTAAAGTCGATATTATTTTTCTGCATACTTTGGTTAGTTATGGTGTTTGCTTGTTGTCGCTTGTGTTAACGTTCCTGTTAGCTTGTTGTATCCTGCATAAAGGCGCTAGCCTTAGTTAGTGTTTAGGTGTTGGCTTGACATTAACCACCAAAGACAGTATGAATGGATCTCTAAAACTTAACTTCTCGATTCAACGTCCCCTGTATTAGTAAAACCCGCCAATGGCAAACTACAGTGTTGCTAATCAGCAGTAACGTTGGTTCCACTTAGCATAGCTGACGCTAGCTAAGCAGCTAACACAAGTAACGTTAGCACTCTGACCACCCAGCTTCAGTTAGCTAGCGTTACTGCTAGCCGGGCCGGTGTCTGATTGTGAAGTACCGGCAATGACAAAGCAGAACCTTTACAGTTCTGCTTTTCTGTGAAATGCCAAGACTGACATGAAATCGTTAAAACAACAGCACAACTTACCAAAGGTTTTGTCCTTCTTCATCTTCGTTGTTATTGTCGCTTGCCCCGGCTGCGCCCGGGATCCGTTTCTCCAGAACGGGAGCCATCTTCTCTTTCTACAACCACAAAGGCAAGGCCCTGCTTCTTGGGCAGTACTAGCACCGCCTTCATCCAAGTAGCCAAGGGTACGTTGCATTCATTGACTGCTACGCCGCGCCGGCACACTGGGTCCAAAAAAGTGGCTGTGAGGTTTAGTTTTTGAGTCTTTTAATAATGGTTATAAGAAAATGAAAGTTTATTTGCACAAAATGTGATGAAAAAGTAAGGTAAGTAAAAATGATTTGACACAAGTGAATTATTTTTGCGGTTCAAATGTGGAGTCAAACAATCAAGCAGGGGACTTTCTGGCAGCGCTCCAATAAGTGACGTCATAACAGCTGATGGAGAACACTGTGATTTCAAGGCTGGTACATCATCATTGTCAACATTATGGCCTGGAGCTCAGCATGCTTGAAAGTATTAGGTCGTAGCATTTTCAGTTTTCTGCAGACGGTGATTTTCAGGGGAGTTTTTACATTTAATTCTTAACTCTACAAGCTTCATTTTCTTGGACAAAACAGGTCCAGTTTTTTTCTTAAACCACATTTGTGTTTCGTCTGCTTGTCTTAACCACATGTGAACACACAAAACAAGACTTGGGATTTGAGGGAGGGTCTTGGTTGCCCCAGCAGTCTAATAAACACATACCAAGAAGGTATCCATAGATACAGTTTAGCAAACACACACACACACACACAGAGCACTGATTCAAAAACTGCTTTCTGTCTATCACAGGTAATTTTTATTTGGTTTGGTAAATCGCTTTGGTGTCCTCATATTTTAAATGAATTTATCTAAAGCCTTTCACTCAGGAATCTGGTCATGTTTCCAACAAACAGCTTTGTCTACTGAGATCCACGGATTAGTGCAAGTCCAATTTATATAAATTTAACCAATTATTTTGGAAACCATTGAAAATGTTGTCAAAAGTCCAATCCAGTCTTTAAGAACTTTCATCGTTCTAAAAGAAGACTTCATTGTGATTTATCAACAGTACAACTTGTGATATACTAATACACATGACCAAGACATGCATAGAAATTTGTCAGCTAAAAAGACAGAAATAGGAGGGGAAACCAAAATGTGTGTGTGTACCAGCAGACATACATTTTTGAAATAAATGAATATTAAGAGGCAATATAGTCCACGAAATGTACAATCATTTAATGCCAGTTAGTGACCACCATTCAAACATTTTCTAATAAATAGCTGTTTGCTAAAATCCTTTCACTATACACTGTTTAGTAATTAAACCACTAAGCTCATGACATACAATACTATTTAGAACCATTTAGTTTTTGTTTAGTATTATATTGTGTTTTGGATTTTATAATAAGTGTCCAGTAGAGGGTGCTGTCGATCTTTGTATGGAATTGAATAGAACTAATCTCCAAACCGTTCCGTGCACTTCTTGTATTTTTCCTGCAAAATATTGGACCCATTTGAACTGACAGCATATTTATGAAGCAAACCTATGACTTCACATAAGAATTTTATGGCACTGATTCATTTTGGGTATAATGTGGGTACAACCATCCTCTTGTTGACATTGTTGGATTGCAGTATAGCTTTGAACAAATAAAGCCCAGACTAACTGAACCACACAGCACACTAATTGTCCTGGGTTTTGACTTTCAACAGCTTTCATCATCCATTTCCGGCTACAGTTATGTGATAAAAGTTTTGTGTTGTGGTGAAAACAGTATATTAGTCCCGCTTCTATTGAATGGCTTGGAAATACCCTAACCCTTGGAAACATCAAACTCAAACATTTTGGATAAAATGGCATCTGTATCAACCTCACACCTATACACTTAATATATTAAGTGTATAACCTTCCCCGCACTGTGAAAGCCCCCACACAATCCCAGCAGTTTGGCACATTCCTGCACACATTATACCACTCTGGTGGTGAGCTATTAACCCGTAGTGTGTCGCAGCACCCAACACCTGTTTTCTTTATTTCTCCACCTCTTCAGTCTTTGTGCCAGTCTAAGTCAACAGGACCAGAACTTGCAGACACATGAGCTTTGGACATTGACATGAGAACTCTGGGGTGCTTTTCCAAGGCCTCCCCATCTGCCTGTGAGTCCTCTGAGTGGATGGTGACTTTACTCCAGGGAATGCATTCCAGAGCTTTTGCATCATGTGAAACTCAGCCTTTGCTGGCCCTTTGTCACTGTTTAGCTCTGCTGCCAGCAGGGAAAACAAACAAGATTGTTCATATTTTCTTGTTTTCTTTAACAGATGTAAACTAGAACTTTGTGGAATCTGGAACGCAAAAAAAGTAGATAGCAAAGCATTTCAATTCAAGACTTAAGTCTAACAGGATCTGCTAACAGAGATTTTGTTTTCATGATCCTATGACAGTTGCATTTGGTTTTTATAGATCTTTTTTTTATTGATATACACTGAAAGAAGCAGGAATATTTAAAATACCACTGACACACTTTTGCCTTCATAAAATAAGGTTTCTCCTTGTGACCCCATGTTGTACTAGTAGCACTAATGGCTCTTGTGACAGGAGAGGGTGCTGTCTCCTTAATAATACTGCCAGTCTCACATTAACCCTGGAAATGTTGAGGGATAAATGTAGTTCCTACATGGGGAAAAATACAAGGGTGGGTGGGGGCTGCTGTGATATACTGGTGTTGACGATAACCATTATGTAAAAAAAATGAATACACTGATATTGTATAAATAATCCTGCACAGATTTTAGGCCATTTGAAACTTTTGTTTATCAGTTCATCTGATTGCCTTTTCACCATTTGTTTTGTGTGCTTTTGCAGAGTTATGGTTACAGATTCTCTTACCCACTCCCTACACTTGTCATTTAGTGGTTAGAAACCAGAATTCTTTGAACAATCTCCCTCGAATTAACCTGTTGGGCAGCTACAAGAATTTCAGATTAAAAAAAACAAACAAACAAAAAAAAAAACCAAAACAGGTTGGCAAGTTTCTGGTGATGTAATTGTCAGTCCACTTGTTCTGTCATTTGCATTGTCTCACTGTCTCCCAGTTTCACTGAAACAAACATGGTTGTTTGTGAGAACAGCCAGGGAAACATCCAATCCAATCCAGTTCCCAGGCAGTCGACTGTTACTACTGTCTACTACTGAATACTAGTAGTATTCATATGTCTTGTAGAATAAGACTCGTTTGAGTAAACAGCTGATGACTGTTTACTCAGACACTTCAACCTAGCAGTGTGGCAGTGCTATGCCTCTCATGCCAAACTGTTGCAGTTGACAGCATGTTAATCTGGAAGGGTCAGTCGTTGAATTTAAGTCCCATCCCGGCCAACCTTGTCCCATCAACACGTGAAAGGCAAATAACAAAGAGGCACAGCGCATCACAATTTCGCAATGGTCAAGACGAGCTTTTGCTCCTCTTTATGTTCCTAACAAGAATAGCAACCTGAAAACCATTTAAAGCTCATGCATATGATGACACATTGATACTTAAGCTTATTCCTGTAGAGACTTTTAATGACACGTGATGAAGATGATAAACATTTTGCACTTTTTGCGCTTTTCAGCCAAATAAAATCAGGTTGCTCTGTTGTTTTTTATTACTCTTTGTTATTTAAGTAGGGCCGAGCATGCACTTCATTTAGCTGACAAACAACACAAGAAAAAAAAAATAAAAATCAAGGAATCACCGTAGATTTCTGTGGAGGATTTTTTTTTTTTTTATTTACAGCCGCTTCTTAATCACTTTGAGTCCGCTGATGTGTGCGCACAGCAGAGGAATATGCGCTGGAGTGGGTGTGTGCGGGAGAGGAGGGGTTAAACATTGGGAGGGTAAAGATTGCAGACGGAGCAGTAGTGCGGGCTCGGTAGGCTGGATTGTGATAGCGACAGATGTCTAGAAAACTGTGAGGGGCACTCCTCAGTTAGTCCACAGTGCCAGACTGCACATCGGAGAGCAGGGGCGGAATCTGCAGCTGTCACTCCCAAGGTTTACCTCCATTATCACATCCAGCCACATCCAGGACAGTGGAAAAGAAGCCCAAGTGAAATACAGGTCGGTCAAATCAGAGCTTTGTTTTTTTTCTGTTTATTTTATTAATTTAATTATCAATCTCAATATTTCTGTCCGGGAAATATGTTCTGTAGCCGGTGAATTGTATGGGTAGAATCGAAAGAAAGAAAGAAAGAAAGAAAGGGAAAGCTTACCATTCTTCTCACTTTCTCCCTATTCCTTTCTCCTTTTATGCAAATGTGTGCATTGCTAGGCTGGTATAATAAAGGCAGCATTTTTTTTCCTCTCCCCTTTTCCCATTCTGAGGGGTCGAATTTGATTTAGTGCGTCTTTTCAGACAGCAACGCTCTTTTTCTGAGTATAGACCAGACGATTAAAAACCTTCTAGGATAAAGAAAAGCGCCTAAATAAAGTTCTGAAGTTTTTGCGCTTATTAGGTCCATTCGGTACTTACACCTCATCGTGGTGAATTTCGCTTTCTCTCGCATGTCCTTGTGAGCAGGACATTTTCAAACGCTCGTGAACAAAAAAGGGCAGAGCAGCTGAGAGAAGCAGCACTGGGTGGGTTGAAATGGGGGATGGAGACCCCCTCCACAGTCTTTATCACTCAAGTGTTCGTGGCCAGCGTATGGGCCAGTGTAATTCTCCTGTATATCAGCCCAGACCTGCACCCTACTGTACAGTACAGATTATAATCAATATTTTCTGCCACTTTAGCTCAGCCCCTCACTTTTGTCTGTGAGGAGCCGCTGTTGAATGTCCATCCTTTGTTACCGGCCGGCACATGCTGCCGTACCTTTCTTCTTAATCTTTTCAATATGTTCATTGAGCTTTCTGTCTTCTGTAGTCAACGTTTGAGTTACGTGTTTAGAAACTGTCTTTAAAAAAAAAAGAAAAAAAAACCAACAAATCCTCAATTAAATGATTAGATTTTCACCTGCATTATTTATTTATTTATTTATTTTGCTTTGTCTGATTTGGAGGCCGGCGACACGCGAGGTTATTGGCGAAAAAGAGGCAAATAAGAAGTTAATTACATAAAGAGTGTGATTGATCAGAGGCAGCCTAAGTGCAAAAGCAGAAGTAAGCTGAGGTTACTGTAAAAACAGATATAATGGCTTATTTTTACCACTGGATAGCTCAATAGATTGAAAATCAGTGTAATGGACGTGCAGCCAATCCTGGTTTGTGGTGCAGCTTGTCTTGATTGCTCTGTTGTAGCACTATGGACAGTTCCCAGATTGTTCGTACCCACATGTTGTCCTGCAGGGTATATAAAAAGTCCTGCTTATGGCATTTTTGGGCATGATTAACATTGTGTCACATAATATTTCTAGCTTTAGTGGACATTGCCTCTGTCAAACCAAGATGGACTAACCAAACTGTCAGACTGTGCCATTTAAAAGTAAGCAAATATAAGCCTCGATTTTGCCTCAGTTCTGTCATTTATTGGGTCTATTAATTTCAGGTCAGCAAGAATCCTGTAAATTAAAATAGAACTTCCAGTTCTCTGTTTTACCACTGAAAGGAAGTCACATTCTGTGGCAATCACAAACTCTTCCTCTTCAGCCATGACAGTGTTGAGTATTAACACATGACTATATGCTTGTTGTCACGTTTGTTCTATTCAATCTGTTATAGTGGTTTTACACTGCTCTGGAAACACATTCACAAAATCTAGTTTTGTCTTCTTGTACGTGAATATAACTGCAAGCTCGTCTCTGAGACTCACTGCACTAAATTGTTTGTAGTTTCACATGCGGAAGAAGGACTAGCTGTACATCATAGATGTTTAACTCTGAGTTGTGGGCTCATTTGACACCGAGTCTGACATAACATTCCAGAAAGGACAGAAAGTCTGTGGAGTTGTTTCATCTCAGTAAGATTCCCATGCATTTACATTTGTTTTCTAACCAAGCTGTGTTTGGAAGAGCGTGGTTTCCTAAATGTACTTCTAGTTCACTTCTAGACAACAGATTTCCCTCCATTCATTTTTCAAACACTCATATATTTGAAGGAACTAAGTTGAACCCTAAGAGTATGAAAAGTTTAACCTCTATCCTTGAATGGAAAAGTCATTCAGTGATGAGAACTGTTGGTTCATGACAAGAAGAAGCTCAATATGATCCTACCAGGCCTTTTCGTGAGGAGTTTGCATGTCCTTGTCTTGTCATGGCTTTTGCCTCCATATAGTTTGGTTGAACTGGAAACCTTAAAGTCCCTTTAGATATGAATGTTTAACTATGTCTTGATATACATTCCTGGACAGGATAATTGCTTTGTAACTGTGTAGACATTCACAGTAAAAGAGCCAAATTTAACAATGCTTTATTTCCTATATTAAAAGACACCTTCATCCACTTGTTTCTAGGACACCATGGGAGGCAAACTGAGCAAGAAAAGGAAGGGATATGATGTGAACAACCCGAAACAGACCAAAGATGATATTGCAGGAACGGCACCCACCGAAGCTGTGTTGACAGCTGAGGCAAACAATGTGGCAGCAGCAACTGAAGCTGTGAAAGGTCCAGAAGAGACCAATTCTGCACCTCCAGAGGAACCAGCTGCAGTAGCAGCAGAGGAGGCAGCTCCAGTAGCAAAAGAACCCGCTGCAGCAGCAGAGGAGGCAGCTCCAGTGGCAGAAGAACCCGCTGCAGCAGCAGAGGAGGCAGCTCCAGTGGCAGAAGAACCCGCTGCAGCAGCAGAGGTGGCAGCTCCAGTGGCAGAAGAACCAACTGCAGTAGCAGCAGAGGTGGCAACTCCAGTGGCGGAAGAACCAGCTGCAGTAGCAGCAGAGGTGGCAACTCCAGTGGCAGAAGAACCAGCTGCAGCAGCAGAGGTGGCAGCTCCAGTGGCAGAAGAACCAGTTGTAGCAGCAGAGGTGGCAGCTCCAGTGGCAGAAGAACCAATTTTAGCAGCAGTGGAGATTGCTCCAGTAGCAGAAGAACCATCTGCAACAGCAGAAGAACCAACTCCAGAAGTAAAAGAACCAATTGTGGCAGCAGAGGAATCTGTTCAAGCAGCTGAGGAACCAGTTTCCGCAGAAAAGGAGTCGACCCTAGTTGTAGAGGAACAAGCTCCAGTAGAACTCATAGAAGCTCCGGCATCAGCAGAAGAACCTGTACCTGAGCCTGAATCTGAAGTGCTCCCTGTCGAAGAACCTGGTTTAAAAGTAGAATCTGGGCCAGAGCCGGATATTTTTCCTGCTAGTACTGAGAAAGCACCTGGGGATCAAGAGTCAGAGCACCTCCCAGAGACTGTTACTGAATCAGAAACCACTGTTGAGCCAGTGACTGAGCCAGCTGCAGAGCCAGTACTGGCGCAAGCCCCAAAAGAAGAGCAAACCCTTGAGCCAGAGCCAGAACAAGCTGCAGAGACAGAACAAGAACCAGAGCCAGAACCCAAACTGGAGCAAGCCCCAGAGCCTGTGCTTGAACAATCACCAGAGCCAGAACCAGAGAAAGTACTAGAGTCAGAGCCTGAGCGAAAGGCGGATGCAGTAGAATCTGCAGCACAGCAACAAGTGGAAGAAGTTGAGCCAGAACCAAATGTAGCCACATCTGACATTACTGAAATTGAAACCATAGAAGCAAAAACACCTGAGGTCTTGGAGCCTGCAGCAAAGGAGGTCACCACTGATCAGCCAGTAGAGGAGGAATCTGTTGCTACAGAATCTTCCACCACTGAGGCAGCAGAGGCTTCTGAACCAGAAGCAGCAGAACCTGTCCCTGACATTGTCATCTCAGAGTCTGCCTCTGCAAGCGAAATTGTCGCTGAGTCTGAAGAGATAGCTGAAGCTTCTGTGGAAGAGGTCCCTCCCCAGGAGCCCGAGATAGAGAGCAAGATGGAAAATGGAAATTTGGAGAGTGGATCTGTTACAGAGGATGTGGCAGAAGTAAACCCACTTCCAGCTGTGAATGGAGCGTGCACAGATTCTTCTGTCACACAGACACAGGAATGTGTTAATGGCAATGAAAAGCCAGAGGAGATGCCTATCAAGGAGCAGAGTGACTTTGAACTGAAAAAGGATGTGAACCTGAGTGGGGATGTCCAAGAGGTTCCAGTTGCAGTCTCTGACATGATGGAGGGTCTCAGCACTGAGGTCACACAGGCAGTCTGAAAAGAAGCCACCTTTCAAATCAGTGTGAATTCACTTTAATCCCCCTAAGCGAGAAAGCCATCAAGGTATCAGAAAAACAGCAAAGGCTTTCTGGAAGGCTCTAACCACTGCAATGCCTATGGTGGTAACTCAGGCGAATGGATGAGTAACCAAAAATGAAATGAAACCACTGGAGGATAGGAAGAAGGAGACAGACAGGCAGAGAGAAAAACAGACAGACAGAGCGAAAGAGAAAGAGAGAGGAGACTTGAGTTTGCAATTTTAGGGTGAAAGCAAATAGACAGGGAAACTGGACAGTGAGCAAAATACTGAACAGTAAATATGATATCAATGAATGAAATGAGTAAATCTGTCTTTTTGTGTGAGCCCGATGAATATTATAAAGTGGTTATTGGAATACCATTCATTATAAGTGTGTTATCTGATTTAGAATGTCATATATCCTTTCTCTTACTATATGCAGAGACCTGACATAAATGTTTTGGCCTTTTATAATAATGGTACCTGTGAGGACTGTTCATTTTGAATTGATTGTTCAGAATAGAGAATAAAAAGAGAGTATTATAGCTGGCAGTGATCTTCTTTTCTTTTCACACATTCTTTCAGCTTTCAGAGCTTTATGCACTGGGGTACTAGTAAGTTTTATTGTAATTAAGCTCTAAGCTTTAAATCAGACTTGGCTATTATTGAATAAGTAATTCTTAACTCATTTCAAACTGTAAAATTCAAGAATGGGTTTTTGTCACTATAGTTGTGGGAGAGGCAGAGCAACGTTATTTGCAGAACATCTAGGCTCTGTTAATATCAAACCACTTGTTGACATCCACTGCCACTACAGCTCATATCAGCTGTGGTGGGTTAGAGTTTGACTGATTGTTCATATCTACGAAGAGCAATGTCCTTTAGGTCACTGACCAAATTACAGATATTTTGGATAGCAGACCATGGCTGCCTGTGGTATGCAGCCTGCATGTCATGCTTGGGCAAACAGAAGAATTTCACTGTGCCTAGAGAAATTGAGAAATCAGTCCATTTTCTGATATTCCTCACCTCTTCCTCTCTCACATCACCATGCCTATCGCTGAGGCTCCATAGCAGCACACACCGCCAACATTTCACAGAGTCATACCGGCATGGGGAGCTAAATGGGGGAGGGGCAAAAAATGCTTGCAGGAGGCAGAGAAAAGGAAGAGGGGGAGGGGAGGGGTGTTCTGGGATGAAAGCAAGTGCTATGATGCTGCACAGAGGAAAGAAAGATGTCAAAATAAAACCCTCTCTCTTCTGGTTGCGGACATTTCCTATTCTTTCATAGACTGTAATTAGACAAGCAACAGGGATTAGGATGGTAATTGGTAGAAGTAAACATGTTCTGACACCTACCTGATGCCTTCTTGTAGAATGCTGCCACGCCTGTTGCTCACACTATGTCAGAGACTAGAGGGTCTTTGGCGTGCAGGTGCTAACGTACACACATTAACAAGAGGGAGTAAAATGATATTTATGTTTCTGTGCATCTGCTTCTGTGTACATATATGGACAGTGTGTGAGGTGGAGGTTGAGCCTCAGTAAAGTATGGTCGTCCAACCTTGAAATAACTGCTAGGCCATGGGTCAGAGCATAAGAGGAGATCTGATAGTGATAAAGGTTACCTCCCATAGAAGTAGCTCCATAATGGGCCCATCCACATACCAACTCTCTCCAGTTCCTTAAAAAAAAAAAAATACACCACTGCGCATGTATGAAAGGAATGCTGTGGAGAGGTTTTGGGGGCTGGGAGGATGAATTCGCTGGCATGTTTTCATCTTTCTCATTGAACAGTTTTGTTAGAATGACTTAGTATGGATGTGGATTGCTGCCATAAGTCACTGGTTTGAAAACAAATTTATTTTATCAGTTCTACAGAGAGATGATACCTTGTGCTCTAAAATTATGTTTTCACACAGTGATGACAAGTCACAGTTACAATATATGTCATCCATTTTAACCACCACAGCAACCTTTTCAGTGGTTTTGCATTCATATATCTAATAGTTTAAACTTAGAGGCCATTCTAGAACAGCACTTCTAAAAGTCAGGTTGAAACTTTCAATGACAATAGATATCTGGGGGTACTTTTGTTGTTATAGATATTGATTCTGCTGAAACAGCATTAATATAATCATTACTGAAGTCCACTGAAGGATTATCATTCCAATATTTCTCTCTTTCACTTTCCTTCATTTTATTTCCCTTTCATGTGTGTGTTAGTGTGGGAGAGAACAGGGTCCTTGTCTTTTGCATTTTGATTTAAATACTGCTTTAAAGTTGCATGGTTGTGAAAGGCCAGCTGCATTGCCTGGTTACCCCAACACTATGCGCTCTATATGCAAGCTCCTGCACAAAGCTCAGACTGTGTTCCAGTTTCTTTTTTCCTTTTAAGAAGACAAGGCTGCAGGCTTTAGCAAAAACCAGACTGATGCCTCTGAGAAGCAAACGGAAAAAGAAAATGTGAACTAAATCCAAAGGATATATTATGAGGAAATTCACGAGGCAGTGACTGACTGGGTCAAGTTTTCAAGTTTATTATTTCACAGATCTAGAATTCACTGCTGATGTCTTTTTAACAAGCTCACCCACATTCAATGGGTACTTCAATAGTTGATTTATTGTTAATGTGTAAGTGTGTGCGTGAGAAACAGAGGAGAAAGGGGGAAGACCTTATAAAATTTGACCAAATCTTCAATGCAACAATCTTTCTCGATTGCTGTGTACAAAACTCTAAGTCTGACTGTGTTGTACAATATGGAGCCCTCAAAACAAAACTGAAACTAAAAACAAACCAGCTATGGTATGTACTCTGCAGTTAAAGGTCTTAAACACTCATAGAAAGAATCTAACTGAGAAAATGTGTTTTCAAGACCTTTAAAGCATTATTGTCCATACGGAGGACTGAGACATCAAGCACAAACTTTCCTCAGGCAGTATTTAACATGCTTGTTTCTGTATCTCTTTCCCTGTCTTGAGGGCTGTTGTATTAAACAAATTCAATGCCCCGTGTGCTTGCGGGGAGGAATCCTTTAGTGCTGTCTTGGTACTTACTAAGATAACCAACAGGGAGGATGTGAGTATATGAGAGGAAGACTGACCAGACTTCTTAAATGCTTTCTGATATAAGAGATTCGCTCTCTCACTCCATCCGCTCAGCTGGCTGAGTAAATAGTAAGAGTCAGGTGGCCAAATTACAACAACAGCTGATCACTATTTATTATTCAAACAAGAGGGTGTCAGAGCACAAGTACAGACAGAAAAACACTCACAATACATGGCCAAAAACAAACAACTCCCTCTTCCCTTTTCACTTTTTTTTCTTTCCAGACACAGACACACACACACACACACACACACACACACACACTGATGTCTAATGGTTTTACTATGATGGCTGTACAAAGACTTCCTCTCTTTTCCTTTATGTTCCCTAAAACAGTCATCAGAAGACAACACTAAGTAATGGACACGCTGAAAGATCAAGAGTGTTTTCATGGCTTCATCTACTGCTTCAAACTGTGCTTGCATAAGCAAACTCTGATTTTTCTGTCTTTCTGTCTGGTTAAATCTCTCCTGGTGTCTGTCTTGCACACACCATCAGCTTTACTGTCTCCTTGTCTTTCTCCTCTCGACCTGTAAATCTTTTTTGCCTCTTTATCACTCTCTCTCTCTCTCGTCCTGGTTGTCGTTCACCCTCCCACCCCCAATTCCATCCATCTGGACGTGTGTGCTAATGCTGTCATTGTATCAGGGTTGGCAGAAGCCTATTAGACAGAGCCTGGTGGTAGTAAGAATCAATATTGATCCATGGGGTTGGTCTAATGGACGCTGAGAGCAGCAGTGATTCCCCTTTGTCTGCTCAAAGATCCCATCACCCTAAACTCCTCACACATACGCACTCTCTCTCTCAGCTACATATACACAACTACACACACACACACATACACAGACATACACACACACATTACACAAAAACAGAGACACTGTTTTCTATTCTGTCTCACTCTGCTGATGTAGCTGCTGTGCTGACTGAGCACTTTACAGCTGCCCTTTGCATGTGTGTGTGTCTGTGTGTGTGTGTTGGGTAAACATGAACATTAGTGAACAATAACAATACCTACATAAACATATTAACATATAAACAATGGCCTGTGGATTCTCAGTTGTACCAATAGGCTAAATGTATTTCTCATTACCATACATCCCAAACAGAAGATTCAGGGCCACACACACTTAGTTCAGTGTCAGTTAAAACTCTAGCACGAAAACTTATTCATGATTTGATATCACAGAGTGTAGCAGGTAGCAGTGTGGACACCATCTCAATTTACATTTTGGCGCAACACCTGCTGAGATTTTCAGTGCCCGGGCTGTTGTATCAGCAGCTATTCGATGTCGCAGCATTTGCTGGGGAGCACTAAAATGAAAGTCGAGACGGCATCTGCAACAGCCACATCCATCATTCTTTGAAATTCAGACACAATAGGTATTTTGCACAGGAGACAGGGGACTTTAACTTGTCTGGAGTGTCAGTGAATAAAGTATATAAATATATAAGATAAAAGGCATATATAAGAAAAAAGTTTTAACAAGAGTTTTGAAGCTGAAGGGACAGGACAGCAAAAGTTTGGTCATCTTTGGTGACAGGGTGAGATTTTGGACTTTTAGGGGGCTGATGAAGCCTGATTACAGCGAATTTTCAAGTCACAGATGTGAGCAGGAGCCTGACCATCCAGGGGTTTAAAAACAAGCGGTAAAGTCTTTAAATCCAACCTAAAACTCACAGAGTTTGGAGTAATTCAAGTACAGAAAATGTGTGGACATTCAATGGTTAATTTCAGTAAGGCAGGACATAATGCAAAATACATCTGTGGTACCTCTGGACAGTTGCATATCATCTACATAGCGATGAAAATCTGTATTATGTGTACACACGATTTTACTCTGAGGTAGCACGAAAGGAGACCAAGAATATATTCCTGTCGGATCCCCCGAGGTGTGAGGGTCACAGGCGGGAGCTTTTCCAAGCATAACTGTCTACATGAAATGCATACTACCTCCAGGATTCTTTGGATTTTTGACCTTGTTGGATTGTAAGATTTCATGAGAGTACTATATAGTATATAAAATTCACACTCAGAAATTGAAATAAAATGACACACAGTAAATATAATGCGCTATATGATAAATACAGAAACAAAAAACAAACAAAAAACAAAATCAGTTAGATGGAATTTTGTCATCATTCATTTTATTATGTACAGCTTGCTTTTCCCACATGTCATTATTTCTACAGTATATTATTGTGAGCCCCTACAGCAGCATACAACATCCCTAAAGTTGTTTTTACACACACATATACACAAATACAAATAAAAGTTGAGGAAGCTGAGGTTTTTTTTTTCTTTTCTTAAATTTATTACTGAGAAATAAAGATCAAGAGATAGTCTGTGCGGCCCTCTACCCCCATAGTAGAACCTTGTGGTAAAATTTGTACTGCATACTTCTCGTTTTTTAAAAGAGATAACATGACAATCACTTGTTATCAATTTGAAAACATCCTCACAGCAAAGCTATTCTACATACAAAGTTTTACAAAGAACACACACACCTGTTATCTCAGCCGAGTCACCGAAAGAGAGGTTGCTTATGGGCAGCACAGTGTGTGTTTTAGATTAGAGATGGAAACTCATTCTGTGTGCAGTCACCTTGATCAAGCCTTCAGGCCCTGTAAGTTCCAAGGAAACATGCAGTGAGGAGTTCATTCCTCTCTTCAGCCTTCCATCGGTGGAAGGTAAACACTGTTTGAAATGACACAGCAAGTATTTTTTTTTCTTGTCATTTCACATAAAAGAAAGAGCAATGACATGTCCAAAAAAGGAAACAACAGAGCACATTACGCTTCAAGTGCTCTGTTTCTTAAATCGAAGATTAATGAAGGTCAGCTAGAAAGTTTTCAGAAACATTTGGAACAGTTTTAAATAGAACACAAATTAACGTTTACCAAGAAATATGTCTTTATTAATTTACAACAAAAACAATCAGAATGATAATAAAAAAGATATAAGTTCTAAAATATAAATTCTGTTAGTGACAGCTGGGGTTACGGGAAGCACATTTGATATCACAGTACCTTTTTATTATTTAAAAAAACTGGAGACGAAAAGCACTTTTAGACAGTTCTATTTTTATTTTAAAACATGTATAGAGATTCTACTCCTGTAATACAATTCCAGTTGTAAATTGTTTCAGCTTCAGCCACTGTGGCTGCAGAGGAGTGTCCACTGGGGAGAGATGACCTTCACTGTGCCTCTGGTGACAGAGCTAAATCAAAGCTGCTGCTTGTTTAAGACAGCCACTGTACACTGGCTGCTGCATGGCCCCTGGTGAATTATTTATACATGAAATGAAATGACCTCTGGCTCTTTGAAGACAGCAGGGGTAGGGCAAGGGCAAAACACACAGGGACGGGAAAAGGTAAGGGACTAGAAGAGAGAAAGAGGCAGAGACAAAGAAGGGTTTTACTGCATGTTTGAATATGCATGAGGTTTATAGGAACATAGAAGCGGAGTGAGAGAGAAACTGATTGCTGAGCTGTCTGGAGGAACCTGCAGGGGCCCTTGTTTGAGGTCTCTCCCAACCTGTTGGAGCAGCCGCACTCACACTCTGACTCACAATCTCCAGCTGTGTGTTTGCATTCTCCTGGATGTCTATCTTTGCGAGGACCGATATGACTTTTACACCTGGAGAACAAGGATGTTTTTGGAAAGTCGTGACATATTTATATGAATGCTTGAGGGTTTATTTCTGAGTATCGGTCTTAGTTGTAAGTAAATGTTAAAGTAAGGGACTGGGTCAGGCATGTAGATGTGACGGCTGAGATCAAGGTTAGGGGTGAGGGTGTGCCTCAGGTCACAGAGGGTCCTCATAGGTATAGAAGTACATGCGTGGATGCATGTGTGTGTCTGCTCTTCTGTCTACTTACAGTTGTCAACTCTGCTAACATTCAACTGAACGCTCATCAAGCAGGATATTCTGTTACGCAACACACACACACACACACACACATATACACACAAATACAGATCAGTGTCTTGTTCCGGGCCAAATGTATTCATATGCAAATATGCATTAGTGATTAACGTTGAATGTCAGTACTCAGTGTCATATTGCTCGGTAAAGAGTAAGGTGATGGATCAGGGTGATGGATGGGTGTCAAAGTGTTTGCCTTTGGCTCCAGATTCCTGTGCTTGTGTCTCACACGACTAGTCCATTTTTATTATTTCACCCTGACCATGACCTACCCCTAACCCACGTGGTTTCAGTTGTTTTAACTACACTTTAATTGCTATTCATAAAGAGATCATAGACAGATCATGGACTGCACTTGGCTGAATGTCATGAACCATCGCTCTTTCATCTCATTTCCTGTTGTGCTGTTGCTGTCCAATAAAGAATTTAAGAAATAATAATTACATCATGTTGGCAGTAAACATTTTGCAGATATGAGCAATATAAGAATTCTGACTTTGACAGGTTGCAGAAAAGTTTTCTCCCATCTTTGACTACCCATCCATTTTCACTACCTGCAAACCTTCTGAATGACAACTTGGCAGAGCAGCTGGCTTATCAGCTGTTTGGTTGACATGGTTGAATTGCAGGTTGAATATAAACCTTCTGGCCAGTTCTGCCTGCAGGAAGATTCTTATACTCTTAACTAAACCTGACATTTGAATGTGTCACTCCTGTTCAGTACCTAATTCATAATATGCGGTTGTCAATTCAATCATCACAGGAATTTTACAAGTAAAGGGTTTGGGAGGTTAAATTGAAGTTGAAGGCAACAAGCCACAAACACATCAGGAAGCCAAGCATGAAAAAAGCGACGTAATGAAGCAGTGCAGGACAACATTATTATAGACCAGCTGACAGGCAGCCTGACTGGTATGATAGCTTGAAATGTCAAATTCTTCCCAACAAATGTCAGTTGGTTAAAAAGGTTTCTTAAGTGCAAACAAACCAGCTCCTACACACTCTCTCTTTGTCTCTCTCCATACTATCCCGGTTCGTGCAACACGCCAGGAGAGATTATAGTATTAGACACTTGTGATTGTTCTGTGACATGCAGATGAGAAAAGTGCTTCTCTTAGCAGCCAAGTGGAAATAGCACCTTAAAGCATCTGTCACCTGGAGTCCAGCTGCTGCAGGCACATGGGCAGCAGTCACACACCTATATGAACATAACAGAGGGCCTTAAATTGTGGCTACACATCTTAAGACTTTTATGAAATGCTTTTGTTTTCATTTATTTGACTAATTTCTCACATTTTTGGCAAAATATTACAAAGGTACACCAGTCGCCAAGCTCAACCCACTGCAACTTGAGAAAACACATGCAAACAGACAAAAGTGTTGCAAAGTCTCACAACACATCCAAGAGCAGAAAGCCGCTGTGAGTAGCAGAGACAACAACCCATACAAATCAGTTTCAGCGGACACAAATAAGTGATGAACCTAGCTGAGATGTGCTTGTTGTTGCAATGATTTGCAGCTATGCGCCTCAAAAAGTTACTTAAGTGGGTCACTTGTCAGTGATTAGATGTAAATTAGCTGGTTAAGGATTTTTTGTTTTTGTCTTATTTGGTTGTGTTGTTGTTTTACAATGTTTTACAATTTCCCATAAACAGTTCACACAAATGCACAGCAGTGTGCACTGTATAAAAGCTGGAGAGAAAAGCTCCAGAAAAGCTCAATAAATGAATTCCAGAAAATTTAGAGCTGATCTGGCAAAAAAAGAAGAAGGTATGACTCAATATGTCTCCAGCTCAATCCATGCATATCCTAACAAACTCAAATATTGTTTTACAACAGCTGCAGTGTGTTCTGTATTCCTTTTGTCTCGGCCTGTCAACATTTGTTTAACTGTGGAGGACTCTCCAGTGCTGTGGCAGATCGTCATTCATGTCCAGTTATGTCAACAACAAGGAAAAAATGGGGAGAGAGAAAGTGGGATTTTTTTCTATTCAAATTAGTCCCAAATATGCATTTTGAATCCATTAAAACCACTAACAAGTTAAATATTTGGGGGGAATTACATGTTTTACTGCCATAACCATAAACAAGAACACTGCAGACATTTTTTCTGTCTTATAGAACACAATGATCATTTGTAAAATAACACTACCTCTCCTACCCAGCAAGGCTCAGTATGGATTAAATCATACTATTTCCCATATATGACCATATACACCATTAACTGACTTTTTCATTTGCTCAGCATTCTGTGTGTGGCTCGTTTTGTACACAAGACAAAATTCCAGCTTAGTTTTCAGAGTGAGGCAGGAAGGACTCATAAAAAAGGAATCTATCCACTTTGGATACACAGCAGACACACACACAAACATGTCCCACTCCCAACACTCACAACCAAGCTGAGTTCATAGGTTTTTCAGCCTCACATTGCTTTGTGTAATTATTTTACATATTAGATTGTGTTTTCTCCTACATATATTTTATAATATACTTAAATAAGCATTTTTGGAGCCTGCTCTTGTGCTCATGTGTCCATGAAAGAGAAACTGAAGTGAGGGTGGTAGACAAAAGAAAAGTGTGGTTTAGAGGAAGGTGGGAGGGGTTGGAGGGCTGGGTGGTGGTGGTGGGGGTCTTATTGTATTAGAATAACAAGGACTTCAAGCTGGCCCCTCCTTCAGATGCACTCACAGAGAATCACTGGGCGAGTGCCGGGACCTCCTTCTGTTTCTGACCCTCTGCATGCCTCATTAATTCCTTTAATTTTGTCATAGATTCATCCCAACACACACACACACACACAGACATATGCACACACATGTAAACACACACACACACACATAATACTCACAGTTCCCTGTGCCTCCACCCACCATGATGCTCCTGGCCCAAGGCATTGCCATATGTCCACCACATAGGCACTGGCAGCTCCTCTCTGCTTTGTACTCTCTGCACACACGCTTCAACCTCCTGCAACATGTGAAAAAGACCCTACAGAATGACTGGCAGGCAACCACAAAACACCCCGGGCTTTTGTGAAAGATGGTGGTTCAGTTAATCCCACTGTTGCCTTCCAGAAGTATTACTCAAATAGGTATAAATATAACCAAGCACAGTCTGATCCAGCACTGTTTCTTACTGAAAGTTTACAATTCATGTTACTTTCGACCATTTTAATTTATGTTAATTATGTTATGTTAACTTATGTTAATGGGTTACACATTCCCTTTTGGGTTGAGACATCAGTGCACGCTCTTATTTCCAAGCTAGTGCTTCTTGCAAACAAAACTTTTTTTTTAATGATTTTTTAAGTATTTTTGGGCAATCAGCATCAAAGTTCACCCTCTAAAACACGAGCTAACTTGTCACAGTGCCTCTTACCTTTATTTCACACAGAGAGAAATCAATAAACTGCCATATGTGGGCTATAGATGCTTCGTAAGCCTTTAGTGTTGCCGTAATGTGTAACCCTCTGGCACTCACTGAGCCTGTTCTTCTCCCCTCTGATGCTTCATGTTACACCTTATGTGCAAGCTGTCTGTCTGTCAAAGCTATAGCAGGTAATCATTTGACAGTGTTGATTTTCCTATCGCCTAGGTCATGGCAACCATTGACAAGTCCAGTAATGGATGTTTGTGTGACTCAGGATCTTGAAGTTACTTTTTTACTTGAAGTAACATCATTCTACTTCAAACCCAGTGATCGTTTCTGGGTTAATGGTTAAAAGCAAGGGGTCTATCATAAACTGTCGCTGTGTCATATTTCACAAATAACCATAACAAACTGAATGATAAATTAGTGATGCATGCATGACTTGCATTTATTTTGATAGGTGCATGTTTCAGATTTGGTTAAACTGGCCTACTCTGTCAAACTGGATAATGATACAGAAATCATACTTGATTTGACAGCACACACAAATCTGAGAGTGAACTTTCACTTTGACTGTTATTACCCTCCTTTTACGCAACAGGATGCACAACTCTATGTTGGCTTGTAAGCAAGTGAAACATCTGAATTTTGATCTGTAATAAAACCATCAGATCAACGGGAGAATTTTTTTCTTTGAAGTGAGAAGAAAAGATGAGAGAGGACAGAAACTGAACAATGAAAAAAATAACTCAAACCGACAAGCTGGCTGTGAACAATGGTCAACATGGCCATGCCAAAATGAAGACACATAAATCATGACATTGTTCTTCTATCTTCCGGGTTAAACAGAGACATACATGAATAAATCTGAGACCAGCTCTGCAAACAGTAATGATAACAATATACTGACAGGGAAAACAGGAAAATAAGAGGAGATTTGTGAGGAAGAAAGGATGGTTGCATAAAGAGAGTAACAAGGAGGACAGGATTAAGTAAACAATGAAGATGGGTCTCCCTCCCCTTCACTGGGCTGCTCTGTCTTCTGGCAAACCGGCCTGGCTGGAACAGGTAAAGCCAGCAGAGTGACTCAGCATCGGGCACTTGGACGTGCCCCAGATCCACCATCGCCGTGCATTACTGATGGAGAAGTGTCAGGCAAAGCAGGCCAGGACCCGTCATCACTCCAAACTATTACTGACATTCATAGGCAACGAAGGAACAGCTTCCCTGACACTTACTTAGCAAGAAAGCCAACTCAGCTGATGCTCAAGGAGAAGCAGAGAGAGAGTGAGTTGGTAGGAGAGCTGCACTGTCTGTGTTTGTGTGTCTATGCATCCTTGTAACTCTAAAGAGATAATCTCCCAGAAAGGTTCTCAATAAGTTTTTTTTCCTAAAAACAACAATGAGTTATCCTTCATAATTTTGCCATGAGGCTACAAGAACAAGCTGCTGACTTTTTCCTGAACCTTACTGCATTGCTCACTGAACACAGAGGCTTAAGGAGAATGATAAGATTACATGCATGCATGTGCAAAAGAAGTGGCCATGCAGCCTTATACATAACGTACATACATTGTATAAGTTCCCACTAATATGAGATTACAGCTATTTAACCCTCTTAACTGATTGTAAGATCTTATTGTAGAAAATTCCACAAACAATGTTCTATTATTGAGAGCAGTGGACGCAGCTTGCTGCACAACATGGAATGTAGAACACTCCTTCGAGATGAGACACCCTGTGTTTTTCTTCGTGTCTTTCGTGCCTGCGAGAGGGGAATGGGTGAGGAGGGGGGAGACTGGCAGTGGCAGACTGAGGGCAGGCAGACATGGTAGAAAGTAGGGGTGGATAAAAAAAACTCAAGTGGGACTGTTACATGATGATTACTTGTGTTGAAAATAACTCTCAAAAGGACAAAAGCGGTTCTTTTGCAGACTACTGTGAGACATCTACATGTGACTATGAAAGATCCAATGTGGCATCCCAATTGTGGTTGTTTTAAAGGAACGTGACACTTTTATGTCTACATGGTAATTATGGAGCAATATCAAGCAGGAGGTTAGCTTAGCTTAACATTAAGCCTGGAAATAGTGGAAACAGCTAACGTGTCTTGGTCCAAAAGGTAACAAAATCAGCCCAGCAATACCCATAAGATTGGTAACCCTTCATTATACAGGAAATGAACACACAAAAGTATGGCAGGCCAAACTTGAAGCAGAGAGCTGGTCTGGATGTTGGATGTTATCTTTGATGGATGTTAACAAAGTCTGTTTCCTCATCAGTTTGTGTTTGCCCTTATCTTAACCTGACTCCAGTCTTGCCCTAACCCCAAAACGTTATCTCTGCAGTGCCATAACCTAACCACAAGCACAGAGAACAGCAGTGCAGGGGGACACACTGTTTGTGTGGTAAGAAAGTACTACTCAAGGGTGAGCAGACACAAGACCATTTGAGTAACAACTCTACTGTTGAAGTGTGGCTGACATTAGGGTTTGTTTCCATCCTTTATTATCTTTGGACTGTTCAGGTCTGTGGCACTCATATGATTTCTTTTTTTAAAAATACTGCTTTTAGACTGTCCAAATATGATATTTCAATATAATGAAGTTATTTTCCAACCTTGAGAGGGAGACATGGATGGAGACAAGGCAACTGTTGCATCAGCATCTCCGATTCACTTGTCATCGTGTGTGTTTGAACGTTTGCAACTCTGTGTCTGATGTTTTCCTGTGTGATAGATTTCTGAGTGAGACTTTTTTGGATGGATAAAACTGAACTGGTGTGTGTCTGCATTAGATAACACTCTTACAGCCACAGAAATTTTCACCAGCGCTCTGCCAAGCCCCAGTCTCCCAACATGACAGTGCATCTCTTCACTTAAATCTGATTGCACCACACACCCCCTGCTGTCTAATGAGAGGATTAGACACTACATATTTCTTACAATCCCCTGTTGAAGTTACCCCTTCCTCTCCCTCTCTCTCTCTCTGCCTCGTTCTCCTCCTCCTCCTCCTCCTCCTTCTGCACTCCGTCAGGCACACTGCTGCATTTACTGGTCTCTGTGGTTTAATAGAGTATCTTCTGGCCTGCTGACGCATGGAAAGCACAAACATTCACACATGCGCAAATAAGACCTCTAAACGCCTACACACACCCACACATATGGCCACATAAACTCATGTATACGCACACGTGCACGCACACACACACACACACACACACACCAACCTAGGCTGCACACAGTACAGAGAATATTTATGCTCAGAGTGTTTTGGTTTTTAAAAAAGTCCACAGTGCAGTAAATGGTGGGGCCTCAGTTTCCCTCTTTCAAGTTGACTGTGGGAGTGTGTACTTGATTGTGTGGTGAACATGAAGGATCTGAGGACGATCACAACCATCCTTGATAAAAGACATAAAGCTAAATCAGACCTGCCACTATAATTACAGGCAGGAATCTAAAGAATGCTGTGAGTCTGAACTGAGTCTGACACCATGTAAAGGGCCCCCATGCAGCTGATTTACCCACTCCCAGTGTGTGTGTGCGTGTGTGTGTGGATGGATGTGTATTACTCATGTTGAGGGGAAGTAAATCTGTTCAAACAATCATGTTGCAGGAACTCACCTTCCTTTTTAGGACAAAACACAAGTCCCCACAATGTAAATTGTTAAATTTTAGGGTAATGACTTGGTTTACCATGAGGCTATGGTTGGATTTATGTTAAGGTTAGGGTTGTGTGTGTGTGTGGGAAACTTTGAGCTTGGTGTCAGGGTTGCCATTCATCATAAATGATACTTTATCCACAGCTTTACTAACAGCAGATAAAAGGCAGATCACTAACTTTGCCCAACATTAAGCTGATCATTGGAGTCTGATCCTGCAGTAGTAAATCTAAAATATACTTGTGCATTTTTTCCGAGCCCATTCGCTCGAGTTTGTGTATGCATACGTTTTTGAGGTTTACCATATACAGCCTGGGGTGTGCTGTGCTCTTCTTCATCCAGAACAGAGAGAGAGACCATGCCGCCCCCCGTGGTGCACATCCCTTTCTTTTTCTTTCACACACAGTCCTCTGGATCTACATGGTGGGCTATAGGTTTGCTTTATGAACAGCTGAAACTAAAACTTATACAAGAGGATATGTAACTAAAACAATATCCATCATGCAAGTCCCACAGTCCTCAAACGCCACCTGGAACTTCAACAGACTGCTCACATTGTTGACATAGTTCTCTGTCTTCGTGTTTTCACCGTCGTGGTTTCACCAAACAGGTGGTCCTCATTAATGCTTGTCTTGAAAAATGAGCCGAGGCAAAGCATAACACATGCAAGCTTCCCCTCATGATGTGTTTGGATGTTTAATGTTGCTTTCACTTTTTTTTAAAACTCTACTCTCTGCATAAGACATCAGATCAGCAGTGATTCCTAACGGACCACTTCAAATCTTCTCTCTAGTTGTGATACATCTCCCTTTGTCTCTGGTTTTTATAGATACTGACGATGGCCGACTCAGACAAGGATGTTATTTGTCTCTACTTTACAAGTTCAAATATGTCTCTGACAAAAGCATAAAACGTACACAGACACGGCGGCACACAGAAAGGTTGTGTTTTACTCCCGAGTGGAATTCCAGCTGCCTTGTTTCTGGCTGATCTCGGCAATGAGGAGAATGTCAGAGTGCGACGACAGAGATAAGAATGGCACCTGGAGAATTTACACTACGGCACGTTTGCGTACTTCAGAGAATATGCAAGAAAAGAGCAAACATACTTCCGCATACAATACTGTTACAGAGCCTTGTTAAAGATGGATCGATAAGAAGATATGATCATCAGCACAATGTCAGTTGTGTTTTCTCGTTCAGTGTGGCCCAGGAAGCTGGGAAGACTGTAGATTAATAATTTAAATGTTTTGCATACTCTGTGCTCGAGGTATGTGGCTGCCTGTGTGTGTCATCTCCTGTGAGTGTGTTAAGTAAAGTGCACTGTGCATGATGGTATATTTAATGCACGCACATCAGTGTGTGCCTTCAAGTGTGCATTTTAGGAGTGTAATGTGACACCGAGGTCTCGCGGAGGGAGGGACTGAATCTCTGACCCCATCTGGAGATACCGACTTCCAAACTCTCTAAAGGCCTCGCTGCTAATGGAACATGATTCCAGATGAACTGACTGTGGATGTGTACAGACAATAATCCAATTACAATAACCCCCACCTCAACCAACACTGCCCCCAAAGAAAATACCAGATAATCAAAGAAGATGGCCAAGTTTAAGAAGGTGACACCACAAGATAAAGAAGTCCTTAATCACTGTAATTAGACAAAACTGAGAAGTCATATTCTGACATTTCAAAATGTCATCAATGAAATCAGCCAAATCACATAATGAAATTTTGACACCAACTCAAAAACATCTTTACATTACATCTTCGTTATCTCCCGCATGTCAGATATGTTGCACATTTAACATGCAAGGTGCACACATTGCTCAAAGATACACAACTACACAGTGCTCTACTTGACTCACAATCAACAATGTTCATCAAAGTCTTCAAAAAGTAGAATAAGCTGGGAAGCCTGGAATATATCAAACGCTGTACAGATTTACAGCTTTCTGTGTCATTACTGACATCTCCACAAGGAGGTTTCGGTTAACAATTTGAGCTCAAACGATCTGACCTCATTGTAAGCTGTCAGTTTGTTTTGATAGGCTGGGAAAGCAGCAGAGATACACCTCTTACTCTCCCTTCCCTGCTTGCTTGTGTGTGTGTGTATGCTGCATTTGTATACTATAATTATACTAAATATAACCAGAAGAAAAGTGAATTGTCTTCCAGTTTTGGCAAAGCTCATGTTTTTATCTTGTCCTCCTATCAGCGCGTTGGATAAACTGTCCTGTGCATCTCCGTTTCACATGAAGTCATTTACAATGCATCTGGAAAGCATATAACCATTAAGGCCTGGCCGCTTGGACAGCTCCACCCTCACAGACTGTTGCTGGTTTGGACTGTGCTGCTGTTGAGTGTACAGCACATACCACAGAGCCTATAGACCACTTGTAACATGCTCAAGTGCGCATCGCAGTGACATATCATGTTGTTTGACAACAGCACGTTCGCAGTGGAACCCATTTATCATTATTATTAAAAATAATTATTTGATTTATTTGGCCTGCATGGTGGCTCAGTGGTGAGTACTATTGACTCACGGCAAGAAGATCCCGGGTTTGAGTCCTGTCTGTGTGGAGTTTGAGTTTCCTCTGGGGGCTTTGGTTATCACCCATCGTGTCAGTCTCCCATCAGCGCACTAACTTAAAACTGCAGTTGGTTGCCAAGCATTGCACAATGATCCTAATACTTAGGACACATTAGTAAAGAAGTCAACGCAGATAACGGATTTCACTACAGGGAGGAGTAAAGGAAAACTCATTTCAAAATACTAATCTAGTGCCAACACCAAACTGTTGCATTGTTTGTACCTTTCCTTCTTCTCCACAAAGGTCTGCATGTATTGTACATTCCTCAGTCACAGCTCCATCTGTTTGTAGGAAGAATGGAGAGGCCCTCAGCAGACCCCTGAGAGATTTAAAGTATGCCGGCCTCCTGCAGTCTCCCAGCAAACACACTGAACACTCTGCTTGGCTCTGGCAGACCGGTTTAATTCAGCCTGGGCCTCAGGAGGAGGTGAACCAGTTGGAGCCCAGCCAGGTAAATGGCTCAAACTAACAGCCATGACATATCAGAAGACATCACTCTCAACCTCTACATGCCTTTGCCTCTCACTGCCGTCAGCCCCCTCTCTGACACTGTTCATGTGTTTGTATAATGCGACCTTATATGCAGTGACCGGGGGGGAATACAGCTCCCGTCCTTGTGGTAGATATGACCACCAATCTGCCCCTTTTACTGTGCAATTACTTTCATTTTAATAAGATGACTCAGCCAGCTCCCTCCCCCTTTTCTCTCTCCTTATTGCTTGAAGTGTGGCCCTTCTGCACACAGTGCTTGTGATTTACGGATTGATTTCAGCATTAACGACCAGCCCCTCCCCCTCAAACACACACACACACTCACACAAGTGGACACCCACTCGTATCCATTGTCAGGCCCCTCCTGTGGCTCTCAGATAAAGCAGTTACAAGCAGAGCCTGGACACTGGAATCTCCATAATGCATGGATGCAACAGAGGAGGCAGAGCACAGTTGTGTGCATGGAAGCACATTGCAGAAATGTGATACTTTCACCAGAAACGAAGTACCGGTAATATAATGCACTACCAACAGGATTTCAGTAATATTATTATATTTACTTTGACAAGTAATGTATTACTATCCAACCTCATTGTCTGGGGTCACATTTGGCACATAAGCTGCATGTTTGAGACTGTTGGCTGATAGTCATTCTAATAGTGTATATTTTTTGTAGTGTCTGCAACAGGAGTTTATTTAAGCATGAAAAGTCCACCATGACATGCATAGAAAGCACCATTTCAGTTTTTCTTATAACCACCAAGCTTACAATTGGGGGAGTACTGATACTCGACTTTGACCACAGGAATAAGACCATATGAAAAAAAAAGAGGTTTATAAAAAGAGAAAAAGGTCCTTGTACCAACAACGGTGAGAAAAAAAGTCTCCTTGTCCTATTTGTTTCTACATGATCTCCTGTCACTAACCATGCTTGTAAGAGCAGGCGTTAGGTTACAGTGAGACACACAAGTTACTGACAAGCCTCTGATAGAGCAGAATAACTGAAGCCATCCTGATGTCTTTAAAATGAGCAGCACTGGATGCTATATGCTTGGATGTTGACACAGCTGTAAACAAATCAGCTGGACACAAAGCAATCAAAATTTGTAACCTTGCGTCCCCTGTGCAGTGTCTCGAAGCGTCATTATTGGAAAGGATCACAGAGGGAGAAGATGTTGAATAGGAGAAAAGTTTATCACATGATGTTTGGGAGTATAAAAGAGGCCTGTGAAAATTCAGAACTTTGCTTGAAGACACCAGAGGAGAAAAAAAAACAAACTCCTGTAGGTGATTATCCATACAACATCAAGACAATGATCTTTCCTCATTGATCTCTCATACAACTAAACAAGGGATAAAATGAGCAATAACGCACATGTTTTTTCCAGTAATGTAAATGTTCAGACTGCTTTTAAAGAAATGCTACTCGCTTGGTGTTTATTTAAGAGGTGGACATACAAACAGAATCGGGGAAAAGAAAAAAACAGGAAATATTAAGACTATATAACAGAAGTGATGGTTGCAGCAGCATAGATCTGAACAACTACTGCTACCTCTGATGACCTTATATACAGCATTTGAATGAGCTCGGAAGTTAATGGGTTGCATCCCTAACTGTCTGCTTCAGCCTAATAAACCTGGCACTGCAAATACATGATAATCTTAAGGACACAGTGGGTGGATGGACACAAGATAATCTTAGAGGCAGTGGACAAAATCTTCATTTAGGAAATGGCCAGAGTAGTTCTTGGCAACCTGCTCTATCCTTCTCAGACAGAGAGAGAGGGACAGTGTGTGTGAGAGAGAATGTGAGACAGATCGCTGCATGGGAAGAGATGGAGCGATGAAGTCTTACAAGGAAAAGATGTGCTGAGGGCAAAGTCTGCCTGTCTGAGAGAGAGAGAAAGAAAGACAGACCACTCTCTGCCCAACAGTTACATCACAATGACCCTCATAACACAGTTCTCAAACAGGACTCAGTACTGTGTATTACATTATACTCGTCATGATGTGTCCTCAAGACACTAGAGGCATTGCAAGTTTTAATCGTTTACATCCAATGCAGGCTGTATCCAATGGTTAGCGTACAGGAACTGGTCAATGAACAGGGATGTGAAATAAACTTTCAACTATTCGCCTTGACCCATGAATAGTGAAACATGGAAGAGTGCCCTCTAGTGTTGGATAAAAATGCCATCACCTCCAAACAGAACTCCTCTTTAACCTGGGCTGCATGTGAATCCTGTCAGGGGGAAAGTCACATTACGGGCCTCTCAGGGAGCTCACATGCTCGTCATCTAACATTTATTCAGGCTAAATAACAGCGTAATGCTTGTTTTAACTATTAAACAATTCAAAAACTCAAAAAGTGTTCACCAGGCAGCATTGGAACAGAGGTCAAACCAAGCTAGCCCAAAGGTTGGCAGATGAATGAAAGACACGTGTGCTGAACATGTGTCAGTATCATGTTTAACGTGAAAGCAAACAATTTAAAATATGGAATATTTTTATGGCAATACATAAGAGTTCAACACTCAATATGAAATATTTTTTTTTTTTCATTTTAACCAAAAGACTTCCACCTTGTTCCAAACACAAACCAACAAGAGCCGGTTGTAACTAAAGCATACAAAGTGCTGCTACATTTTAATACATTAAATGTATTTCACAGATGAAAACGCGATATGGAAATTTTGAATTTGCTTATTTCATTTTCAGCTTTGTTTAATGTCAGCCACAAAGAAATCCTCTAGACCTCATTTCACCTCCTTCAACAACTTTAACAAAGGAGGCTTATACAGTTTTTAGTCTGACCGTATGAGGAGCATTTTTAGGTTGAAGTGCACATATTTGGGTAGTTATCCCACTCCAGTGTGATGAAAATGCAATCTTAGTTCAAAAGTCTGATAAAGACGATAAAGCAAGTTGGTAAATGTCTCATTTGATCTTTCCATATTCTCTGACATTTCTGACACAGGATCAGTAACTGCATTCACAACTGGAATGTGGCCGAGGTCTGTGACATTGCGTTGTAAATGAAAGTGTTGCTGAAGGGCACAAACTGGTGGGTGATGATCTTGATGGCCTCCTGAGCTGCAGATCCTACAGAAAACACAAACAGACGTATGTCTTTTCTAGCACTGTGTAGTTGGTATATGCTGTGTACTGGGATCTCAATTTTTGATGAGTGCTAAAATATTACCTCCCAAAAATGCAGCAACTGTGTGTGGCTCTGCTGCACCGTATCTACAGCTGCAGACAAAAAAAGGGTTAAGAAGAAAGAAAAAGTGACCTGGCACAGTGTTTAACAGTCACTGAATTGACAGCTCCAACAGTGACCATGACTTACAACTCATGGATGTAATCGTCTTTGATGTTGACGTTGAGGCTGTACTCCTGCAGCAGGCTGTTTACACAGAGCTTCAGCTTAATGATGTCCTCCTCCACCTGGTAGTTATAAACTCCTGGAAAGGCAGGATGTGGTAAGAGACCAAAGAAAGGAAGAAAAAGAAAATATAAGGCAAAAAACTGATAGACCCATAAGCTACTTTTGATGTCATTGTAGGGTTTCCCCAGAGACTCACAGCTCAACGAGAACCATCAAAAACCAAACAACTTCAATCAGTGTTAAACGTTAAAAAGCTATGGAAAAACCATCAGCTATAATGCTCGATCCCCCCCAGGGTTGCATAAGTATTAGTAAACTGCAGCTGCTCAAAAAACAGTTTGCCATTGTAGAAAAATCTTCAACTGACCAAACAAACAAACAAAAAAAACCCAGAAGATTTGATTTAGTGAATTCTTTAAAGAAAATGAATCTGCATAAACCCTGGCCATACCTGGGTAGCGAGAGTGTTGCTGATAGAAGCGATCGACAGCCCGAAGCATGAGGTAGAAGACCATCTCGCTATCTGGATTGTCCATGCATGAGGCTGAAGACAACAGGGTCAATAGGTGAATGTGCTCACCAGAGGAGAAAACGGTAGTAGTCGACTCAAAAACAAGAAATGATCAATGAACAAGACCGAACAGTTTAACAGTTCAGCTTACTGATTTCATCTTTACTGACTGAATCCACACTGTATTCTTCAGCCAAAGATCTGCAGCGCACCACCCTCAGAAAGGACGAGTTCTTGCCTAGACAGCAAAACAAATGGCTACAGTTAGTAATAAGGAGGGGAGCAGACGATGCTACACTAGTATACAGACTGAGTTCTCTTATAGTGACAGCAGCTGTGCTCAAAGAAATGAAAGTCAGAAAAGGCAGGCCTGCTGCATGATGGCAACACACGGCAGGCGTGGAGCTTTCAAGTACTGCTAAATAAGTAACAAAATTTAACTGGTGACTGTATGGCGTAAGATTTTTTTTTTTAACCAATGTGTGCACGTACAGGTATGTCTAAACAGATTCTCAGTGGGCATGTTCACATAGATTATACACTAATTACCGCGAATAATTAGAAAGGCTGCTTTATTTGCTGCACCAGCTGAATATAAAAACACGAGGGTGAGGGTTGTTCATTAAAGAAGAGGCTACTTACAGAACAGTCTGATGTCCTTTTCAGAGATGCTCTCTGGTGGCTAGCGGAAAGCAAAAGCAATTTCACTGGAAATCCATTTTTAGTCAAATGCATTTTAATATACTGAGAAATGCTGGCCAAAATATATTAATTTTATTACACAATAATCTTACTACGGCTGCAGGCAAAGCAAAAGCCTCAGTGAGGACAGAGATGGAAAGACTTCCAATTGATAAAACAACAGTGAATTTTGTTGGAGTCCTGCACAGTTAATCAAAAAATTTGGCTTTAATTAAACTAATCAAAATACAGATGCAGTACTAGCATTTACTTTAAATTAAGCCCTAAATTTAAAACATTTTATAAGTACTCTTATGCAATGAATACTTGGGTTTACAACACCTTTCCAACAGAGTGCAGTAGGTATTCCACATGCTTAGAAACAGCTGCTGCATCCTGCATGGCCTTTTCCCTGTAACTGAAATAAAGCAAAAAGAAAAGATTAATGGCAACACACCCAAACACTCACATTATGAAACCATGCTCTGTTACATGCTGGATCAGAGAACCAACTTATCTGCTGGCTCATGTTAATTAAAACAGCTTACACCTATGATATCCCACACTCACACATTTTGGAGGTTGATGAATTTCTGAGAGTCGGCAATCATATCTGGGATGGTTCCCCGCAAAGGCAGGCTTCCACTGCCTTCATTGAGAACAAACTCCTTCACAGCTCGCAGCATCACCCAGAAAGGCAGAGTCTGGCAAACACGCACCAACAGAATACAATCCACAGTTTTAAAAAAAGCAATAATCTCAATAACTCCTGGGCTAAAGCTATGATACAACAATATATGTAATTTTTCTATAGAATGATCTTGGAAGGAAAGTCAAAACCTGTGATGTGATGTTGTTACACTGCTCACTATTGAAGAGGTCTTCAACTGCACACGGAATCTGCAGGAGTAAGACAGGTTACTAGAGGAGTATGACTGGGCTTAATTGTTACCAGACTACGGAAAGCACACTGGTTAGGGCTTTAAAAAGTGAGATATGCTGTATGGGACAAAGTATAACTCTCTGATATCTGGCACCTTGGTTGAGTTTAAAGCAGTATTGACATTCTTAATAGCTTCTTCAAAGTTTTCTTCATCCTCAGGGATGCCGTTCTCGTTCTTTAGGATCCCTGCAGGAACACAAAATAAGAATCATTTAATTAAATCATTTCAGTCACCAAAGTCAACAGAAACTACAATCCAGACATCCACAGATACCTTCCCGAATGAACTGTCTGAAGGCCTCCTTCTCCTTGTAAGTTTTCGGTGGTTGACAGTTGTGCTGCAATGGCAAAAGTAGAGTTAACACTCAAGAATAAATATCAGTATTGAGGTATCTGTCACATCTTGGAACTGGACAGGTCAGAGAAAATGTACTGTACCTCACTGAGCCATTTCTCTAGGTATTTAGCAACAATAATAATCCACGGTGTGTGACTGTGATCCTACAGATGAAATAAACAACGGAAAACAAAACTATAAGCTGTGTCAAGCTGGCACAGTTTAACCTGACGATTGCTCATATAGCACGGAGTTGACACCGTAGTACACACCTTCTTGTCCATGCTGTCAAGATCGTAGGACTGAAGGTGGTCCCTGAATTCGTCAAAAGGCTGATCCAACCTCAGGTCCTCCAAGGCATTGTCTGGGTGAGATTCAATCACTGAAGAGAGAGGAGAAAAAATATTGATATGCATTTTCTAAAAATCTAATTAAAAGGACTGATACAGGTAGATGATAATAACCGCATGGAAATACTGAAGAGGCTAATTTAAGACATGTTATTCTTCACAGTTGCACATGTACATATTTAATACCAATTAAATTAACAGTTTTTACTTGTGTTGGAGCATCAAAACAAGAAATCAAGTGAAATTAAAGTTAAATGCTGGAGAACTAACCTGTATGCTCCTGAACCACTAGTCTCATATAGCCGATCAGTCCGTAGGTTTTACAGACTAGAAAAGGTACAGACGCACTCCACAGAACGGAGCCTAGCCTCAAACATGTGCTGTTGAATTTTAGAGAAAATCTGACAAGTTAGTTGGACAGTTTCTACAAAAGATGCTAAGATTTTAAATTTACAGAAAGTACCAGGTATTAGTTCATCCATCAATTAAAATAACAAAACAACAATAGATCTTGTAATCTTGGACTGAATCAGTGGCACTAAGCTCTTGACATAAAAACAAGTTGTTTCACCCTATTTTTAAAATTAAGCCCAGCTAAAGGATTCATCCATGAAGCACGAAGTTTAGATATTTCTTTAAAATTATACTGAAAATTCTGCTTGAGCATACTGTAAGTTTTCTCATTAATTATTTTGTTACAATCAAATGTGAGAATAAAGATTACCCATATGTCATACCTTTCTGGCAACTGGACTCCAATGACTACGGTAAACCTGTGGAAAAACTCTGGATCGTTGTCCATAAGTTTGTCTGGACTCTGCAGGAGTAAAAGAAAACACAAGAAGGATCTCTGTCTTTATCAGACTGATGATACTGAACGATACAGTTACAAACAGTTAAAATCATAGCAAAGATTTGAGTGTTTTCAGTTTCAACTGAAACATCACAAGCGCTGCAAAGGCATCCTTAGCACCAAACAAAAAATGTAAATATTACCAACCTCCTCAACAAAGTTTCCAGAGACGTCACTGTTAAGTTCTTGAAGTAGTTCAGTGGCAGCCTGTGCTCTGTTCTACAATGTAAAAAACTAAGGTCAGGGCTCTTACGAATAAGAATATTAAAAATGATTTTTTGAATAACCAAGGAAAAGAGATGTAGATGTAGGGAGCAGGTAATAAAATTAGAAAAAAAAAAATCTGAAAAATGTGTGCCTGTGTACTTGTGAAAGAGAAGGGTAAATGACTGCGAAAAAGTAATTCATTAATTTTGAAGAAGCATACCTTTCCAATGCTGTTGTTGCTCAGGAAAAAGCTGCAAGATGAGATCAAAACATCAACGATGAACACACAGACAAAATCAACAGATTTCGTTATTTTAAAATTAGATCATCTCTCAAAACCAACGTAGTCTTACTTATTTCCAACATCTTCCCCAGTAACAGTTTGTCCATCAACTATGGTGAATGCTCCAATACCTGACAAAGAGCTCAATTAGTTCAGTCAAAGATGCTTTCAACAGCACTCGAGGCGTCAACAACACCAACACCGAGCCATATGTGTTTACCTGGAAGCACTAGGTTCTTCAGTATCTCTGTTCCAGTTGCTGTGGCGTTGATAAGACAAACATGTGCATTCTCCAGTGATTCTTGACCATGGTCACCCCACAGCCTGGAAACCCATAAGACAACATGGACATATGTTGCCACCTAGTGATACGATTCATCCTCGAACACATTAAAGCACTTTGCAAGAATGACTTAGCTAGTGGTAAGCTAGCCTCAAAAATACTGACTGCGCTCGTTTAACCTTAAAAGACAATAACTTATGTCATGGTGAGAGAAGCCATTAGACAAGATATCAACAAGAACAACTCATCCCATTAACCTTACAACCTCTGTATTAGCTTACAGATGCTGCTTTAACTATAAAGTAGCTAACGCTAGCTAACGTTAGCACTCCCGCCTCAACAGTTTCTGCTGTGGCCTCTCACTTGAAATATGCAGAACATTTAGCTAAAAAAATATAAGTTCTTTGTGAAGTCTACGATTTTTGTGAAATTTACCTGAGCTGCCTGTCATATTTCTGTTCTTTGGAGGCTTTGGTGGCTGCCATAGTAGCTTGCAAATGAGTGACGTCTATGGACGCATTTTAACTTCCTCATCGCCAGATTCGACACAAACATGGCGACCCTGAAATTTAGCAGCGCACTTTCGACACGAATTATCACCCTGTTTCTTATATAGAGAGACCTGAACTGACACAAGGTATTATAAAATTGAGATATAAATATTATGTTAGTGAAACAGTAAAATAAGCTTCGTTCCTGTGCAGTGAATACATACAGTTAAACTCGTTGAAGGCAGTGGTGTACAGGGACCTCCTGAGGAGCAACTCCAGATAAGGGGGATCTCATTCTTCGCGGAAGATGACAATGGGTAAAGTAACAAAGATGAGAATAATTTCACCATTAACACCAGATGTGCGTGACATTGTGAGGCTGCTATTAACATTAATTTGCATAATTGACTGATCTGGAGATTATTTTGTCAATAAATCAATCAATCCATGGTGTAAAAAAAAAAACTGCATGCAATAGTGAAATATTTCCCAGAGATGATGTCATCAAACTGCTCACTTTACCTTAATGACATCTGTAACCTAAATGAGCTTGATTTAGGAAAAACAACAAACCTTCTCATTTGAGAAGCTGGAATCAGATAATTTACCCATGAGTTAATCATTAATTGTTATCTAAGATAGGCTACCTGTCAGTTAGTTTAGCCTGGGTGAAGCTAATATTATAGAAGGCTCTGTCTTACTTAAACCATTAAATCCGGAGGTGGTTCACGTTGCGCAGTTATATTAGATAAGATTAGCTTTAAAACCGCAGACAGGTGGACAGGAGGTGTGTCTCTGTGTGAGGCGCGAGGGGGCGTGACCTTCTCCTTTAGCCACTACATAAACTTCATCAATAGCTGAACCTACTGATGTCCGCGTCTGCCTTTCACGTGCGCACCGGAGTGCACGCGTCAAATACCGACAGACCGACCAGACTTGAATTCACCAGCGGGGACAATGACAGGGAAGCACTGGGGATATGGAAAGGAGGACGGTGAGGTTTCACACACAGTCTTGCTGCTTTCCAGTTCATAGCAGAGGCAACTGACCGTCTGTGTCTGGCTGCAGGGAATTTAATGTTATTTTGTTTTGCTGGAGACGTTGCGTGTAGGGCAGAGGAGTGACGCTGTTAATGCGAGATTAGTGTCATGCTTAAAGGGATGAGTGCTGTTACCTTCACACGACTCTCCACTCGATTTGTCCCAGGCTTTTGAGGGAGAAACACTGCAGCGCATCATAGCCAGTATTGATGTTTTCAAGACAGACGATTTTAACTTAATTTCATTCGTTTTGTTTCTTGGGGTCTTGATTTTCCTGATGGTTTCATGGCTTATTGGTCTAGTTGATGCATCTTCAGTCAGTTTACAGTTCTTCAAACTAAATAAGCTGTGCTGAATTAGAAGCTGAATCAAAGCTTTGACTGTTACTATGCTTTAGAGACAATTTAGCCAAGATGGATAGATGATAGATAGATATACTTTATTGATCCCAGGCTGGGAAATTGCAGTGCAGCAGCAGCAATACACACAACAAGATAAACAAAATGTTAAAAATAGCAAAATAAAAAGTGGCATATATTAAATATATATACAAGACAATATAAAAAATATATATACAACAGTAAACAGTGTAATGTAGTGCAAAATAGAGGTAGAGTATAAGGTGACAGTAGAATGTACAAAACAAGTCTGTTTTGTATGATTTAAGACACATTTGACCATCACTCCATAAATCAGAGCGGAAGGTTTAGGTGCAGTATTGGATCTATTGAAGCCTTAGAAATGTTCTTTTTATGTTGCCTTCTTCTTTATATCATAAGGTCCCTCTCTGTGGCACAAAAACTACCCCATCGCCCAAGGGAAGCGGCAGTCTCCCATTGACATCGTTCCTCACCAGGCTTCACATGACCCCAGTCTGGGCCCGATTGTCCTCAACTACGATCAGTGCACCTCCATCAACATCACCAACAATGGACACTCTGTAGTTGTGGAGTTCGATGATTCTGATGACCGTTCAGGTGGGGAAAAATGTTGGTCTGTATTTGCGTGTACATGCAACTTCAGCTGTGATCAGTTCAGTTTCTTGAGTTCAAGCTGAGCCTGTTTATTTTAAAAAGTGGGTAAAAATCACACCAACAAACAAAACCAGCCCATCAGTTGAATATGTACTGGTTTTACATCTGCACAACCCACAGAGGCCACACTTCCTGACGTGGCGAGAAGAAAATAAAACATAAATGTGAATAGGTAGAAACGTGTTGGCAGGGACCACATGCATCGATTTGACTTATGCTGTATTAAATGATTATTGACGACAGTTATTGACACAGGTCACAGTCCAGGCATAATCTTGCCTGTGATATCTTGTTTGTCGGCCACACTCAGTGGAAATCTGTGCTAAAAGTTCACTTTCAGTAAATGTACGTTTGAAAAGTGGGATTACTTTGATTTTTAGAAAGTGCAAACCATGTGCATGACTGACTGTAATCAAAGGTTACAAATAAACCCCTGATTATGCTGCAGGAAAGTGGAGCCAGCACTTAACTGTGTGAGTATCTGCTTGTTGGACAAGAGATATAATAAACTTAGGTGATCTCAATGGTTATTATGACCATATTTACTTTTATCACTGGGTGGATCCTTGTTAACCACCCCATCATTAACATGAATGATAAGCTCAGAAATATGCGGCTGTTGGGCTCAGACAGTTTTCACAGTGCAGGCAAGTAGCTGTCACTGAAAATAATTAATGGAAGAGGAGATTTGTAGGAAAACTGATGCACTTCCTCAGCATTTCTCTGTAGTTCAAACAAGGCGCACAAATCCCCTAAACCTGCTGTTGTCAATTTGGCATGTGCAGCCTGCTTCTGAGTGAACACATGCATTGTGTTCACACATCTGTGTCACGTTTATTTTGGTAAGTTAGAGGATATAAAAATGAATAAACGTTTCTATTGAGACCGGTGCGTGCTACTGGACAGATTAAAGCATTTAAGATAGGATTATGTAAAATTATATCAAAGATCTGGTTGTGAATGTTAGAATAACAAATGCTACTTCTATATTGTCAACTGGACAAGTGTTGTGCTCTTTTTGCCGTTCATGCATAGCTAATCTGTCCCGGACTAGAGTGGCCTGTTTTTCAGAAGGATGTCAGCAGCATCACAATGAATAACAGTCAGATTAGACTAGTGTCCTTACCCAGCAGTTCAAGCCATAGGCTCTGAAAGAGGTCCGCCCCTCCGGACAAAGGGCTAAGTGTAATTGTGACATACATTAAAGTTCCTATAAATTCTTGTTGGCCAATAGAACTGAACGGAAAGCTAACCATGCCTAAAATTAACTTTAACGTAGCTTTGTTTAACAGTGGGCTGGGTTTTTGTCGCTCACACTAAAGCTTATGCCACAGAGCTGTAACGATTTGTCGGTAATGCAGGCTGTCTGTCTCTTAATGCTCATGTCTCAGCTTTGAGGGAGAAATTTAGTAAAGTCTGCTGGGTGTTACCAGGTTGACTCATCTTTGTGTGTGTGTTTGTGTGTGCGTGTATGTTACCAAGCTGCTTAGATGATGCTACACACAGGATGCTGTGTGCAGAGTTGTGCTTAAGTTGTACAGAGGGTCAGGATGTGGGTGTCTGCACATGTGTGTAATTGTTGGAGGGGGGGACAAAAAACAAAAACATGTCCTCTCATCTTCTGCAGTGATCCAGGGAGGCCCTCTTGACAGCCCCTACAGACTGAAGCAGTTCCACTTCCACTGGGGTGGAAAGGGCTGTCATGGCTCTGAGCACACTGTTGCAGGAAATAGCTATGCATCTGAGGTCAGTGTTTTCTCTGTGAACATTTCAGTGTGTCACTGTCTAATTACCATCAAATGGAATTATCCATGAAATTTTGCAATGAAGTGGAATCAAAATAGAGTTTTGATGCTAACAAGACTGGCATTTTCCAACTGTTATATATGTCTGTTAGGTGTAAACTTTATTGTTACTCGTGTCAAAGAATGAACATCCCAATAAAATTTCTTTAAATATTAAAGAAACACTGGAACATCATTCCTGCTTTCAACCTAAAGATTCGTTATACGGCTCAGAAAAAGATGTCGATATACTCGTGCAAAATATCGGCATGGTGTTGTCTCATCAGTACACAGGCATGACTGTAATTAGTATGCTTGACTTCAGTGAATTTGTTTAAGTATAAAAGCCAGTTTTCATCCCCATTCTGCTTCTTTCTGCGTTCCTTTCCTCCTCTAGCTTCATCTAGTACACTGGAATGCTGTCAAATACAAGACGTTTGGGGAGGCTTCGACAGCTCCCGACGGCCTCGCTGTCCTTGGCATCTTTTTAGAAGTAAGATGTTTCTCTAAAGTGCAGTACCATTTGCTGTCCCTGTTCCCCCTTTCCTCTTCATTTTGTATTAATGTTCACAGTGCACTGTTGTTGTTTTATTTCTTTTTCTTTTGTCTGCATTAAATCATAACTTGAATAGAAGCAAAAGCAGAACGACGTGTTGTAGTCCAACAGTCCAACCCTGTCTTCGCTACATTTTTTGTAGCACTGACAGTATGCCATTTCTGCAAAGCAGATTCATTTACCATTTTGGTTATGGTGCTATAAATAAAGTAAATCTGTCAGTTCGTGTCAACTTCAACATTGTCATTTTGTGTCATTTTGTGGATCACACCAAGTGTATGTAAATAGATTTGATTTGGATTTTCTTTAAATGTCACAAATTTAAAAAAAAAATAATCTTGTCTGTTACTGAAGACAGGTGATGACCACAGATGGCTCCACATGATAACAGACGCTCTGTACATGGTGAAGTTTAAGGCGAGTACCATGATTGTTACAAGACCTTATTACGTGTAATGTTTGTGGTTTACAATCCTCTCTCGGTATTGTTGCAATGATATAAAATGTGTTGTCTTTGTATTTCCGTTACAGGGTAGTGTCACAGATTTCAAACGTTTCAACCCCAAGTGCCTTCTGCCCAGCAGCCTCCACTACTGGACCTACCTGGGATCACTGACCACACCCCCTCTTCACGAGAGCGTCATCTGGATTGTCCTGAAGGAGCCAATCGTAGTGTCAGAAAAGCAGGTGTGTGTTTTTGTTTTGTTTTTTTTTTGCAAACACGTTCCTTTTCAGACCACAGTACATGCCAGATTATCAACATGTATAACACTGTATTTTCTATTTGAGACATCAATACATCTCAGAGCATTTAAAACTGCTGTGAGCTTTGTAAAACACAAAATAATATGAAATACAGTAACATTATAGTGGTGTTCATCCTTCATCAGACTCTTGATTGATTTTAATGTGAATGATCCCTAAGAGAATTAGACCTTGTTTAAATTTAATGAGGAATCGTCGATAACACATTGGTTTCATATTTCCTTATTGCTGAGAAAAAAGATTCAAAGGTGTGGTTAGTTTGTTTTATTCTTTGTGCTGATGCAGAACATTTACAGTCAATCAGATTATACACCACCAAAACTCCTCTTTGTACCATTAACCCCAATCCAGCTACCTTGGCTGCAATACTGCTGGCACAAGATGTCTATTTTTCTTACCTACTAGTAGACCTACCATCATCAAAGAGGCCATTACAGTACCAGAAGGATGCAAGCCAAATGTCTCTCATGAATTAATTGTGACAAAGTGATAAAGGTGACATTTATAATTTCCTAGTTCCTAACTGCACATGTAGTTTATGTCACTGATTGCTTTCACGTATTTGTTGTAGTCGGTGATCTGCAGCCAAATTTCTCCCATCTTAAGCATGATCCCTTCTCAAAATGTGTTGTTTTTTTACATCCATTTTCCCTAGCGCGCATAATGTTAGGATGCTCTCCACAAGGCTCCAAAAATGTCCATTGTCTCCTTTGTTGTCAAACTTAAGTTCAGTATCACATGTGGGTGTGGGTGATGGTGGGGTTTACCTCTGTGCTGTAGCATGTCCATAAATACGCTGTTTGCCCTAAGCGTGATGCTATATTTGGAGGCAAGCTCGAGCATCATTCATCTGGGATGCTGACATTCTAGGCTGACTTGCTCTTCATCCACCCCTTGTGGGACTGATTTTAATCAGAAAGTTTAGGTCTGATAAGCCCAGGCTGTTGACAAGTTAAGCTGACTAACTGGATGTCTGCAGCACATGCCCTTCAGGGCCCTTTGAGCTGGCCCTGTGGCGACTGCTGCCAGCCTCTGGATTATGCTCTTACACTTTGTTGATCTTTTCGGGTCTAGTTCCCCATTTATTTATTTTTTTTACCAGACGGCGGCTCCTCGGGTGTAGTCATGAACGATCTGTCTGCAGAACCTATGTGTGTAGCATAGCTTGGGGCGAGATGCAAGTCAGGCCCCACGACCTATGACTCCAGGCCTCAAGCCTTTGATCCCCTCCAGCTGATTATCCTGATGGATGAATGACTGGATGGATTCAGGACTTTAATTGAAAAATGCTTGCATGGAGACCCAGCGGGAAAAAGCCCTTATGTAACAGGGTATTATTTTGTTTTTAATTTTCCTCTCATAATGGTGGACATGGTGCTAAAGAGGAAATCCCAAAAAAGATGATGTAATGTGTGCCTAGTTTTTAAGTTTTGGCAAGTCTGGTAATATTCAATATTTTTCTTGTCGACAAATGCAATTAAAATTTGTTGACAATAACACACAGAATGTCACCAGTCTTTTTCTTTAGTGTGCTTATATTGTTTTCTGCGGAGCAAAGGTTGTGCACAGAAGCAAAAAATCAGTTTATTTGCAAAAATAATAAGGAGAAAATTGTGTCTCTTTGTGTGTACCAATGCAGCTGGGCAAGTTTCGCATGCTTTTGTTCACTGGAGAGGAAGAGGATCAGAGACTACGCATGGAAAACAACTTCAGGCCTCCCCAGCCTCTCCAAGGCAGGAAAGTACGCTCCTCCAATTAATGCTACCTCAAGAGATCTGCAGTCATAGCAAAGGCCCTTTTAGACAACAGAGAATGCATTAATTTGAGTTAAGTTTTTACCTCAAGGTAGCTTGTCTTGAAGATTTTTGATTTACTTTGTACAGCAGGAACAAATTTAAGTTCTCATCACTGCCAGCGCTGCCACAGGGATGCACGTTTCCTTGCCATAAGATTCACTGGCAGAGGGAGGAATCAGTTTTGGAATGATTTTAGGGAAAATGAAAGGGATGTAATGATAATAGCACTTGGTGCTGAGGCAATTGGGTGATACATCAACGAGCAGCAAGCTCTTATAAGGTACCATTACATGTAACTGGCAAGCCTGTATACTAGTAGGTCTGTTTGCAGACTGGTATCGCAACACTCGGCTGTCTGCAGATTCACAGCCTCGCCCTCCTTACTGATCCTGATTGATCCTCCCCATTGAGCTGGCCTATTGCCGGTGGATTCCCAGTCCATGTGGCTATAGATCCCTTCCACTCCAGCAATCCCAACTGGAGGTGGGATTGGATTAGTGCTGTACTTTGCTTAAACTGTGCTGTGCGGCCATGGACATGAAAGTCTCTGGTCCTTTAGGGCTGAGATATTCACTCCCAGCAGTGTTGCTTTGTTATTTTCTGTGCTTTCCGGATTTAACAAAAAATTGGAACTGGAACTTCAGTTTTAACAAGAAGCCAATGAATGCATCATTTCAGTCGAACTCTGAATCTTTGTTACTACAATTTTCATTCACTGATTAAACAGCATCCTGTCGTGTCGCGTTTCATGGTCTGGCGTCTCTACTATGCAGAAGGTAATACGCATTGTTGTTAACAGCTGCACTTGTTAAGAACAACAGTCTAGTATGTAAATGCCTGCCAGAGGCCGTGTTGTCTCACTGGGCTGAGTTATGGCAGCTTTGTGTAATGCTGGTCCCTATTTAGATGGATGTGGATTTCACTAATTCAGAGGCATGAAATTATTTTGTTCCCATACACCATAGCGGACACATGAACTACGGCACATCACTTATGATTGTATTGTGTTGTTGATGTGAAAAAGCAATAAAATGTAATTTATGAGTGGTTTGAATATTTTTGTAATGCATTCAGAATTGTTTGCCGGATGAAATAAAATTTAAAACAACTTTGTTTTACAGTCTTTTGAAGGGGGCCGAATCAGATTTTTAGACTGACATTTCCATACAGAGGAAAAAGAGTCTCTCTGCGCTTGATTATTGGGGAACCTTCTGATGTTTGCTTCTGCTGTCAACCACACACTGCACATTTACAGTATTTTCTTGTATCTTGGTTTAACAGCCAGAGTAATGGCAAACGGCCAACCGACAGAAGAGCACAAGCGGGCATTTACAAACATGAAATTGTTTCTTTTCTTACCAAAAAGGCATTGGTCACCTTCTTTGTTTAAAGTTGCTCTAACTGAACCTTGTACCTGGTATCTACAGTATGTTCTTGATGAAGGAGCCGTTCAAGCAAATGTTTAAACTCACTCTCACTGATCACAAGTAGCAATACTGACTTTAAGGTAATTAGTAGCCAGGTTGTAGCCTGGAGGGCTGAGGGACATCGAGAAGGAACATGAACTGTGATCGCAGTCAATTATTTACCCGTTGCATTCATTGAATGAGTTTTATTTGTCCCTTTAATTCAGCATGAGGGGAGTGTTTATAGTTGATACTATCAGTGACAGTAATAGGAGCAGTGGTTGTTCATTGGCATGGATTAATGTGGGGGAGACCATTACACCTGATTGCTCCTACGTCTTGATTTTCTTAATGAGTGTCATGTCCAATGTTGAAATGAAATGGACAAGTTGATTCTCATGCACCTCTGACCCTCTTTAACAAGATACTGTACCCACTATGTGAGTGGGAGAAACTCCCTGTTCATCCAAATAGAAACAAATAAAAACCATCTGTAAATGAATGTGCTTAGGGGCATTTATTCTGAAACAAAACAGTTTCTTATTCGTTCTGGGATTTGGATTTGATAAGGTACCGGTAAGTGCACTTACAAGTTAAGGCTACATGTGTTTCTCAAACTAAAGGTCTGGACACCAGAGATCGGGATAATGTTACAGAAAGGCTGGAGAGCATTTATAAATGCTGAGGATGGGACAAATATACCCTGCATCGGGAATATGGATTAAACATAGAATTTATTGTTGTTTTTATGACCCAAATCTTTTAGGTCATTTTTGTCACCCAGTTACATTTTGGGTAGTGTATAAATTATCATTTGAACTTCTCTTTTAAAATTGTGTCTCTGTCAGGTCTGTGGCTTCAATGTGTAGTTACAACATTTGTCCAGCAGATGGCAAGATGGAGGTATGACTGAAAAACTGCATTGTAGACTCATGTTTTGTTTGGATTAGATTTACCTGATGTTAATGGTGACGAAATCTCTAACTGAATTGAAGATTCAGATTCAGTTTCTTTAATTGACTGTAACAGATTTAAGGTCAGCGTGAGATTAGATGGTGATGAAAAAAATCAATAGTATCAGATTTAGTTTTTTAAAAACTGTAACACAAGAAAACCACAAAAGACAGATTTGCATCTGCATAAAACAGAATAAGACACCGTTTATTGAATTACAGTTCAGATTTGAATAAAACTGACTCTGCTGACCTGACACTTTCACTGGACTTCTGTTTGGGATTTCTGCTGTGCCTTGTTTTCTAAGCAGATATTTTTATGTTTATGTTCTTTCACAGACATAATTGAATTTAATTTCCATTTTTTATGATGCTGTTTTGTGTCACCTGAACAGTGTGTTCAGCTTGTGTAGGTCTTCCTGCAGATGGCAGCAGCTACTTTGTCTTGCATGACTTGCAGTAAAATCTCTGGTTTGCCTTTCACCAGACACAAGATTGAATTTTAAAATGGTTTAAAAATAAACCACAGGCAACTGTACAACATCTCAAATACAGGAAAACAATTTCACGTGGAAATTAAATAATGGCTAACTATAGCAAAAACACACATCTTACAACACACTTTCGTTTTTGCTATCAGTAACACTTGACCTTGCCTTTGTCCATCCTCCTTGACACTGTGTTTGAATCAAGAGGTTGCATTACCCCATCTGGTTTCATTTCCATGTAACTGCTGATCGCTGTGGAAAAATTCTGCTCGGAGGTTAATGAATAAAGAATGAAAGTGGGTGTGTGTGAAGTATATTTAACACATATTCTCAAATAATCTTTCCAAAATAACATCAGGGAGCTTTATTGAGACCCAGAATACCTGAGCAGGCACATCATCATCAGCCACAATCGATGCCATGTAATAAGATATTACAGTCGGACCTCAGAAATAGAGTCAGTCACATGTATTTTTAGCATCAGGATATCTGCTTGCTTGTTGTAGTGATTTTTCCCAGACACAGCAACATCTGAGCAACTTGTGAAATACAAACCTGCAGGACAAACGGGCTTCAGAGAAAGTTGCTGGTCAGACAGAACAATGAACAAAGTTTTATGAGAGAATGGCTGGGGGGATCTTCATGTTTGTTAAACACACACACACACACACACACACACACACACACACACACACACACACACACACACACACACACACATATAAATAGTTTTACAGTTTTTAAATGTAGAACTGAAAATTGCTTACCCACATTTGCCCACATTGTCAACATACTCATTTTACACTGTAAGTAAAATCCCTACATTCAAATGAAGTAAAAGAATATAAGCAGATTCAAAATATTGCTGGTGTATTATTAGTGTTGCAGCAGGAGCTAATTTTAATTTCTGTGCTGTTCAGTAGATTAGCCAACAGCACTGTATTCCGCATCGTGTTTTTTTTTAAACTATCATTTTTGTTTATGTGATAACTTAATTTGCAAAGTAACTTGTAATTATAGCTATTTAGTAAAGGTGATGGAGTAAAAAACGTTCCTTCTGAGGTACAGTAGATTAGAAGCACAGAATACATTAGCAATAAAAGTACAAATACCTCAAAACTGTAATTAACTATATATTCCACTCCTGCTGAGGCCATGAAATTTGAAAAATGTGAGCATTTATCAGTCAGAAGGGGATTAATATTGATTTGCATCATGGGGAAACGTAGAGTCCAGTGTTTTGACAACTATGTTTCTTGTGTCCCTTAATCCCCCAAGATTAAACAGATGAAATACTAAATTGCTCTAGACCTGTTAAGTGAAGCTTAATTATCTGATTTTTTTCTTCCATAATATGATAGACTACTGATGATAAATTGCTTCGGTTTAAACAAACTCGCAGCTTCAAGGCTCAAACCACATGTTCCACTAAACCACAATTACGACTTTATCTAAAACAAACTATTGCATCTAACCTTCTAATCTCGTGGCTTTTATGGGATCACGAGCTACACAGGCTGAGTCACTTCTCCTGTTTCCGTATTAAAGATCAAAATGGGCCGCTCTGCTCCTAAATCATTGTAAGTTTCTTAATATTGTCAAGGACAGCGACTCTATCTGGCAATCAGGGGACACAGCCACAGTGCAGTTGCCATGGATACAAACAGCACATGCACCACAACACAAATGCTTGGCCAGCTCATATCTCCCCTACTTGTCTGTGAGCCAGTGATCCATCGCCATCACCCTGTCAGAATATAAAACCATACTGCAAAAATATCTGATGCTTCTTTCCCCTAAAGATCCCTCCGGTCACACATGTGTGTTTCACCATTCATTAGGGTGCTTTATTTAGCAGCGTGTTATTTATTTTGTGCGGGCGCTCAGTAAATGGGCCCTTGATCGCCAACTTATTCCAGCCAAAGCAACCCCATGCCACCTGTCTTTTCCTGGATGGTGACATTAGGCCTTCACCCAGGTTCAGGGTCGGCTTAAGGTGCAGCTATAACAACCTGCGAAACAATATACACTTTTTATGGGTTGTGTATATATACCAAATAACATTAAAGTTGTCAGGCCGTGTGGCCTTGGTTCGTGGAGTGGATTATAAATCGCAGCAGAAGGGAAGAGATGAGGTTCCCTCTCTTGGGCACTCTGTGGGTGGTCTGTTATGATAATTAAAGAAAACATGAGACTGTCATGGCAGAGAGGTCGTGATCTGTAAGTTTATACTTGGCTGTCAACTCTTACACCATGAAGGCTTTGATCTATGGAGTATTTTACAGAAAATATGCTACCTTCCTGTGGCATTGGTGCTTGATTATTGACCTTATATCTTGGTTATAGCTATGGTAAATGTTGCCTGAGACGCTGATACCCAGTGACAGTCGCACCCTAAACCATGACGTCTGATCTCGACAGTGTGAGGTTACCCAGCATCGGGCCGTGACATATTCTGAGTGGGCAACAGACACCTACATGGTCTTCAGGGAACTCGAGTGACTTCACTCTGTGACCCCTAAAGTCAGTCCAAGATCCGCTTGTTTGCACAGGGTGGCTATAGCAACACACATAGTCAGGGCTGCATCACGGCTCAGTCAACCCCTATTCATTTCACACACGTCTGTTTAAAATCAGCGTCAGATGCATTTGGCTTGATGAGTAGATACGCAGAACTATAATTCCCGTAGACTAAGGAACCAGAGATTTACATTCAGAGCTATTTCAGCCAAGGCTGAGATAAACCAGTGATCATAGAGGCCCATTATTATAATAAACATTTAAAATTTCCTAGACAGTTTATTTGCTTTATTGGTGCCTTTGCTTGCACTAATAGATAAAACCATTTTCCAGTATAGGGTATTGACATTATACATTTTAGAGGTTTTGGTGACTTTCTGTATTTTGTTTTTATTGTTTTTTGTTTTTTACAGTTAAGCTGACCCATCCACTTAATTATAATGCCGTCTTCTCACCTTATAAGGGTCTCATAATTCTACCATCTGCTTCGAATGACTGTTTTTCATTAGACATCATGTTTTCATAAGAGTAAGTACAACACAGAATTTGCTAGTTGCGGTTTGTAAGCTCACTATTCAAAGGTGCAGGTCACTGGTATTTGAAGGAAGCAGAGAATAAGAACTTTTTAAGTAAAAATCCTGCACGGTATACCTTTAAAGAGAGATCTTTCAACTTAATGGGCCTGTCCAGGATAGATGCATGTAATCATCTCTCTGTCTGTCTCTCTGGGTTGTCTCCAAAAACATCACAGGCCTTTGGCCGGTTTGATCCATGCAGCATCTGCTATCTGCTACAACTCCCACAACCAACCACCTCCAACACGTTCAAGTCAGAGGGGTCAGTCATGCACCCAGGAGCATCACAAGTTTCCAAGATCCCTATCCCCCAAGCCCACTGGGTCAAAAATAGTCCCTGTTAGCCTTTTATAAATCGGAGTGTTTCTATAAAAAGCCTTTGGCTGACCAGAACCCTGGGCTGAAGCCACATCAGCCTATCTTTAGCTTTATTTATGTTCTGGTGTTGACAGCACCACTTGCAAAGCTTTCCAGTCACCGTTCAATGGGTCACATGTGTGCCAAGCCTTCGACTGATGCTGGAAAGCACCGTCGAGTAAAACCGGTAATCAGTAGGCCTACACTGCTGGTCAGGCTACATCCCTTACAGAAACAAACCGCCTAACAGCTGCTGAGTTAACGGCTTGATGATTCTTGCCCTCAGATTCTTTCCATCCACTTAGTGTTTATGGAGCTCTCGTCTGATGACAGATAAGCATGTCCACTATTGTGAAATTATGATAGGCGTTATTATAACAGTCACATGACAAGATGTAGGCTATTGTCACACAAGAGCTTTAAAAATAGAAAGATCCATATCTGTGACTTTATTTGACAAATACATGTCACATTTTACTGTATTTTGTTCAACTTGTTGCAGATGAACGCTCGTCCCCAGCTTTTTCAGTGACAGCCTCATACATTCCGCCTTTTTCTGGGAATAACGGAGTTCAAAAGACCAGACAGCATTAGCAGAAAGCTTGGTTTCTGTCACAAAACAAGATTTTAATGAGGAGTAGACGTAGGCAAGATCAGTACAGACCGAGATGAAACACAGATGAATGTAGGCTGGGTACGAATGAATATGTTTTACTTGAAGTACACTGTTATGTGTGGCTCAGCGGTCATCAGTCAGTGTATTTCAGTGAGTCAGTGAATCTTTTTTCTTCAAAGTGAATTAAATTAAATGCGTTCTTTTTGTTTGTGTGTCTGAAGAAGAAAGAATAGATGTATTTCCAAGAAATATGATTATGATCATTTTGACTGGTTACATTTATAATTTTTTTGGCAGGATGTTACCTTTATTAAAGCCTTGGGTTTTTGATGAATCACACCTCTCAACCAATACATGCTGGGACAGGCTAACCATAAGCAACTGTAACACCTCACACTCTGCCTGCACATCCAAGCTAAAATAAAAACAAGGTGCAACAGCTCACGCTGATGACCCTAGTGTAGAGGTGTTTATACGTCTCTGCAAAGGCTTTTTGAATCCTGGACAATCTGGTTCTTACTTTCATTTAATACGTTTGTGTCAGCCGATCACAACATCTGGATCTTCTGTTCAATTACTGCATTAACTGTACGTTTTTTGCTTACATTACTTTAGTAGTTTTATTTTAGCCTAAGTAAAAACTCTGGGAGTCTGGGATCAGTCAGGTTGGTGCCCTTAATACTCAAGGAAACTCTGAGGAGAAGGTTATAAGACATTCATGGAAAAACTGATTGTGTTTCTACTCCTCCTCAACCTTTTCTCTTCTTCCTCCCTCCTTCTAACCCGTCTCTCGTGTTTTGTTGAGAATGTTTCAGAGCAAGTTTGCCCACACAAGGACAGTAGGTCTCATCCCACTCAGACTTCAGTCCATGACTGATGACAGAGGCCACAGTGAAGAGAGTTGGTGTAGGTGGACTGTGCTCATGTGTGTGTCTGCATCTGTGTCTGTTTCTCTTTGTGTGTGTGGGCTTGTTACTCTCCTCTCAAGACTACAGCATTGTAACACTGAAGCCTTGGAGCTTCCAAATGTGCGGGTTGGCACGTCTTAATGTACGAGTGCCTGCTGCTCTTTCAGCGTCTTCATGAAATTCATTTCAACACAGTGAAAAGGTGGTCATCGCTTCTATTTATAATCCATTATTGAACTTTGTGTTGATCTGTGTCGAGTATGAGGAGTGCAATCATGCAAATGCATGTTCTGAGATGGAGATGTGTCAGCGCTTAATGTAGATGATTTGTGTGGGATGAGTGAGTCTGAGAGGGATGAATGATTTTTTCATGTAATTGTTTTGCTGCTAATTTGCAGTCTCTGCTGCTGTCACTTGTCAGGAGATGAAGATCTGCGAGCTCTGAGGTCTGTGAATTCAGTCAGTTCTCTGCTCTTGTATCAAAGATCCACACTTATCACAAGAGGTTAGGGTTAGGGTGTCCTTGGCATATGGAAATAAATTAAAAATAATAAGAAGGAGATCTGTTGACTGGGTTCATAAAAGGAGGATGCATTTAACAAATTTTCTACTGTATATATGGGGGGACTGATTGGTAGTTTCTCAGTATTCTCAGTGGCAGCTTTCCATTTTTTTAATGATAACCACTTCCTCCTAAATATGAGATTACTGAGCGTGTAACTAAATGGATCTCAGGGTGAGACTAATTTAATGAGGGCTTCCAAGAACGAGAGCGAACTCAAATATTAAGTCAGCAGGAACAATAAATTAAAATGAGCAGAAAATAGCAGTTAAGTTCCTTCTGGGAGAAAGATTTCTACTCTATTTTCACACATGAAGATCATGTGGTAGGCTAGAAAGCTCCAGAACAGTTTCTGAATGTTTTTTTCTATTAAAAATGTAATATTCCCTATGAATATTGTTGAAAATTCAGCAACAAGTGATATAATAGCTGAATGCAGTTTTGTCTGGGTGAAAAAAGAAACTATTTTGTCACCATAAAATGGACCACTGGGTAACACAAGAGTGTGTGAGTATATGCTTTATCATCTCGTTTGTTTTCTTGGTTTGTTTTTCTCATGTCAGACACATTAACACGTGCTGTGTTTGTTCTTATGTAAGCTGCAGAGAATAACAGTTTGTTTAGCTCTAGTTTTCATGCTGCCTTCATCAGCACGATCTGGATTCTGTATGATTCAACATCCTTTTGTCCAGATCCTCGATGTGACCCTTTTGTGATCTCTTTCATGGTAGAGCACGCTTAGCTCAATGCCTCACATGGCTTCCCCACAAGTGCTGTGTGAAATATATTCAAGCAATTATCATATATAATTTTGTCTGGCAGATTAATGATCTGAGCTGTATTTGACAAATTTAAGGATACACGAGGTGCCATTTAATGACTTCAACCAGTATTGTGTAGTCGCCGGTTCAATTCCTCCCCCGGACTGGCAGGAAAAAATGTGGGTGTGGTGGAGTGATTAATCACCCCCTCCCTCCATTACCCTGCCGATGTGCCCTTGAGCAAGGCACTTAACTCCCCCCAATTTGCTCCCTGGGTGCCTGAATTGGCAGCCCACTGCTCCTGTGTGTTTCACTGTGTGTGTTCAGTCAGTGATGGGTTAAATGCAGAGAATTTCAGTGACTGTAAAAATACACTGACAATGAAGGTTTGAAGTTTATTTCTCTGCAGTGTAGACCTTCATTGTCATTAAGACACACATCGGTGAGCCACACAGTTGCAAAACCTGACATGCTTCTTCACTTCACTTGCAAAAGCTACGATGACATTTTTTTAAAAAAAAAAATACTGTATGCTTTTAAACAATGAAAGTATGTATTTTTGACTCATTCTGAAAGATGTAGATGTTCAAAATCTTCAGCATAAGATTCCCAGACAAGTTGGAGAAGTAAGAAAGTACTGAATGATGGACATTGGTTGGTGCTGCTCCTTTCGTGGATCTTTTCAATAATAGCTTGTGTTTAAATAAATAAAATTATTGCCTAAGGCCTACATATTTTTGCAAGAAATAAACAGGAACAAATTAAATGAAAATTTGGTGGTTTGGTCCCTGGTTCTGGATGCATGTCCTTGGGCAAGTTGTCGATCCCCAAATCACTCCTGGAGGCAATTTGTTTTGTGTGATTGTTTGTGAGAATGGGTTTTGATGGGAAAGTTGCATTGTATATTAAGCTACATAATACAGCTGCATAATAAACTACATAGAGTTACCGGCCATACATACAATTAAACAAATTAATGTTTGTGTGAATACTTAATCCCTTATATAATGCTTAATTAATACTTAATCCCTCATAAGTTTAAGAAGAAGAAAATCTGATCAAGTCACAATTAACGATTCTGTAATTGACTATGCTGCTGCTCGACCACAGAGCACTTTTAAAATTGCACATATTAGAGGCCGAGGGAGGCATTTTCACAGTACACAGTGTGGTAGACTCTGGTTTTCTTTTAAGTGCATATGCTCCAGCTGCTTCTTCAATCAAATTGCTGATTTCCAGCTTCCTGTCTGAAATGTAAGAGTGATTACAGGCTCTGAAATGCCATAAATAGCAGGAGTGACGCATATACTCTGTCAAATGTCCATTTCATGTGACAAGCAGTTCAGACTGTTTTCCTGTTCAGAAAATCAAATTATTGCATTGAATGAATAATAGAAAATACAAGACAGAACCATGACCTTTTCTCTCTTAGGGCTTTTTCTCTGAGCATTTCAATTCTCATGTGTCTTCTGTTGCGCACCAAATCGTCATCCTCTCTATTTGGCAGCTGTACTGCTGTAAACATAATTACTTTGCTCTTTATATGAGTCTGTCTCAAAACAGCAGGCTACCTTGCAAGTTTAATATGTTATCAGAATGCAAATGAGTTAAGAATTTGTTTTTGTGAGGCTAATTTTAACTACTGCATATACTGTTAGGTAGGTTAATCTCTAACAATGCGTCATGTTTTAACACATGAGCAGATGTTTTGTAACTAGCACCTGCAAGTAAAAAGTGCAATATTTCCCTCTGATTGAAAGTAGAGAAGAAATAAGTAAAAGTAGCTCACATTTGTACAATACCTGAATAAAAGTACATGTTTATATTTACCACTGCTTGATTGTGGCTGTTGCAGAGAGCGTTAGCAGCTTCTCGAGCCGCCAGTGACAGTGTTATGTGAAACAAGGCAGCCTCCTGCAATCACAGGTCAGCTCCGCTTAACCTGATTTTAAAGTTGAAGGAAGGTTCATGCAGATAGTTTGCGTTTCAGTATTTTCATTCACGATTGCCTTGGAAATAAATACATCCCTTATTAAAACTCCTAAGTGAATCTCAAAATTTCCATCAGGAGGATTGTTAAGAGTGAGGTTACAGGAAAAGTGGACAGCTGGAGCACGTCGGTCGCAGTGATGTAACACAACGCATCAGCGAGTTGCATCGCTGACATGCAGCACCATTCCTGTCAGTGAATCAATTTTTTGTGCAAGTGGAAAACCCTAACAGCCCCCCTGGCCTTTCTCAACTGCCAGTAATTGCAGGCAATTTATATTAGTCAAACATAATTTACTGAAAGGGCAGGAGATGCTGAAACAACTAAGACCAAGTTAATTCCCACACTCTGCAAGACATTTATTGCAGCATTTTTTGAGGTCAGCTCAAGGGGAAAATGTTCATGTTTTTAAACTTTTAAGACTTTAGTTCCCATCAGTAAAATATTAACAGGAACCTTCAGTGGTGGGAGCTCTTATTGCACATTTGTTCAAATGTGCTCTGAATGCAAACAGTGGGATTAAAAAAGGTGATAAAAAGGTGTTTGCCTCCAGATGAAAAGTAATCAAACGTATCGCAATCAAAATGCAAATGAGCACTGCATATGAATCTGTACATAATCTCCACACCTCTGTAATATATGGAAATGTGACAAATCACTCAAATGAGCAACAAACTGGTCTCTCTCAGAAAAGTCCTCTTCAGACTTGGAGGAGATCAGTATCACAACAAATTCAAATTAGATTTTGTGCCTAAAGACTCTCAAATCCACAATAAATAAAGATGCTCAATCTGATTAAAAATGCATTAGACCACGACAGTTAGATCTTTCTAATCCTGGAAAAGAGACATATACACCAGTTTTTTGTTATTTAACCTTAAGTTGATCTCTGACTAATCAGAAAAAAAGACAAAGAGGAGTGAATAGTTAAGTTGTTTTTGCTGCTTCTTCAGTTGATCAGGTAGGAACCTTAGGCTGACTTTAAAAATGAATTCGTCATTTATAAGTAGTGGTCATGTCAGAGAAGTCCCTCCAAGGAAATAGATTTCTACTCTGTCTTTACAGTGATTTGCAGCAGAAGATGCAGGAATAATAACAAAATGATGAGATCAGCTTCCTGGATATAAATGAATAATTAATAGCCTGTGCGCTTGTTGGTGCTTGTCTGTTTGAAATTTTGAAAAATACAGAGGCTAAAAGAAGCACAAAAAGCACTACAGTGATTTTTGATAGAGGTGATAATGTGTGGGTTCATCAGTATGAGCAACCCCTTTCATTTCAGGTAGTCATACATGTTAATTAATATATGACACAGATTATGGTTGCTTCAAAAGTTCAGGGAGATTCAGGTGCAAAAATTATTTTGGTGTCAGCTGCAGATGGGAAGACTGTCAAGTTTGGAGCCAATAAACAATCTTAAAACAGGCTTAAAATAGCTGAAGCTGTGGGGAAACTCAGAACAGAGGGAGGGGGGATTAGGAAAAACACTCATCTGTGCCGGCAACTGAGCTATGGAAAACCGGCTGGCCTCCTGAGGAAAACCTACCACTGTTGCACTGTTCCTGTCCCCGAGCGTCCGTTCGTCCGAATTTACTCACATTTCCCAAGCTACTTGATGTGATTAGAAATCTCACCCTCATTTCTCTCTGTGGCCTTGCACCCTGAGCTGGCCAGCTGAACCATCCCTGTCCCCGGTGGATCTGTTGGGACACAACAAGGCTAAAGTTGGAGGCTCTTTACCTCCCATGTCACAATATAATCTCTTATCCTCTGCTCTCTCATCTCCCCCAGGTCCTCTTCAGTGACCTCTCCTTTCACTTGGAGCAATGTTGTGCTTTGATTGGAACAGTCAACCAGAGCTATAAATAGCCTAATATAAATGGGCAATGGGTGCGTAGGCTATCAGCAGCATTGTCTGTATGTTTGGTGAGTCACTGAAAATGTCCATTTGAGGAAGCATCTACTCTTTACACACATGTACTTGTAAAAGTGAAGCAGTAAATGTGGTTATTTTTGGATTTGCTATCTCATTTCTGGCCCATTTTAGCTTTTTTTTTCACCTACATTTCATGCATGCTGAACAGTACAGATGATGAGCAGCTGAAAATGGTTGTTTGTTAGTTTACGTCATAACAGTGTACTAACTCTAATCTAGGAGATTAAAAAATAAAAAATACAGCTGCTTTTCCTCACACAGATGAGTCTTGCATCTGCGTAAGTTTGTACGTCATCATCATTTCCATTTGTTCTTCTCAACTCTATTTTTAAGAACATGAATCTATTTACGAATATTTGTTCATACTGTTCAAAAACATGAGCTCACTTTAACCTTGATACTTGAACATATGTACCTAAAAATAATCAGTCTTAATTATTTTTGTTTTAACATTAATATTGCTGTGAATAAATATTTAGTTTGGGTTAACGAGCCTTTAAAACACATTTGCAAGTCACAATCGGAAAACACAGGTGTGAATGATAAAATGGCTGAGTTCCATTTAGCTGCATCAGTTTCAAGGTCCTGGTATTACACATGCTGGCTCACTTTCATGACTTACGAGGACAAGTGAATAGAAAAGGACCATTGTTAATGTTAATTCTTGTAACTCTTGTGATCTTCCTGCTATGCCAAGTCAAAATGCCTGGTGTGAAAAATGTTTTTTGTTTTTTGGATTTAGGTTTAAAAAATGTCAGAATTCAGATTGGATATAAATGTTAAAGTCAAAGGGATTTCATATTGCACTTAAAGCTGCACTGACTGATTTTGGGGAATCATACAAAAATTGCAAAAATGCTTTCAGGCACACAGTCCTGTCATATAATCATGCTATCATGTTATTATGGCTAATGTGTTAACAAACAGTTGCATCCAGTTGTAGTATTAACTCTATGAAGTTCTGGTTTGTGCTCCATCATCTGGGTCTTATGTGGCTACTTGTTTGACCTTCCTCACTAGCTAGTTGCTAACGCATTGTTTCTGTCCTTCTCATGAGGGGAATGTAGTGTACATTTGCTGTATTACACAAATGTTCACTTGGCAAATGTAATTCTCACTCATCATTAGGACTCAGGGAAAATCAAAATTTTTAAATTTCATCATGTTTTACAAAGAATATTGAGTTGATTTATTTTATGTGTTGGATTGTATCTATTCTAAAGTAAACAATTGGTGGCAAAAATGATCTGCATCTACCCAGCTTTTATCCCAGAATTTCTTTTAAGCCTTCCGTGTATTTACTTCAAAGTTGGTGTCTGCGAGAGGAACAATTAACGAAAAATTATGACATTTTTGTCACAGCAGGCTAATGGATGAGTACGTAGCATCTATTCAATTTGTAACGCTTTGTCTTTTGTGAATAGGAGGTTGGACTCTGCAGGGTGAGTGTCATTCAGTGGACCTTCAATTGTTGAGCTATTCATAGCAAGACTTTGGTCTGAATATAGCTTTGCTTGCCTGTTTCGGTCGTCTGGGTCAGCATTTATAAAGCCTTAATCACAGAGACTGGAGTGTGCTGCTAATGCAATTACAGACACAGGGTCATTTCAGGCTGTCTCATTAGATTAAAAGTGTTTTGGTTTATACTGTGGAAGCTATCAGGTAGAAAAGAAAAGGCTTAATGCAGCTTCAGTTATGAGCAGCTCAGATCTGTACAGCTCATACACAGATATACGTGGACTGAATGAATAAAGCAAAAGTATTGATATAAAAAGGTGCTAAAAGACAGGATGCTATAAGGGTGCTTGCAACAGGTTTTAATTCTTTTGATTTGTAAGATTAAATTACATGTCATTTACAAGGATCTTTCTTGTGGTTTATGGTTTTACAATATTATTTTTGTGACAATTTATAGGGATCAAGGTGACAACATTATGGTACGATGAGGGATGTGTTCAACACACAAGAATGACAGATACATGCAGTGTAAATATAATTACAAATATCGGGACGGAGGTTAGAGAAAGTCTCAGTATTTTCAGAGTAAGCAACTTCAAATATTTTGACTTGATTCTCAAAGTTAGGCAGTTTTTGCCCTAACCAATGCCCTTGAAATAAATAGGTATAATTCTGAAACAAATTAACAGATCGACAGCAATAAAAAAAAAAAAAGGCAAACTTAAAAGTTCAGTCACCATCATGTCTCAGGCATAGGCCTTCGCACTTAACATACAGACACCTTGACTAATCTAAAACATTTTGTCCTTTGAGGTCAGTGTACATCTGATCTTTGATCTAATAACTGAAATATACATGCATGATAGACATTCACTGTCACTTAATGAATTCAGTGCCCTGCAAGCACTATCACTACAGTAGTCCAGTTAGAGAGAGCAGTAAACAGGACAGAATATACAGTATGATCTTAACTAGATTGCGATCTTCAGAGGAACTCTCTCCTGGTTAGTTTTGCTCGGCTGTTTGGGATTCTGGTAGGACAGTCTCACAAATACAACAATGAGGATAGTTCCTGGAATAAAAAAAAAACAAAACATCATCTCTAATCACTAGTCGCCAATTTGACTGTACATAGTGCACATTATCATGAGGCCTTGACAAATACTACTTTTGTAAAGCTTGCAATACATTCTCAGTTGCACTTTAAAGTGGCATTAAAACTCTTTTCCCCAGCCTCTTAGCTTACCTATGACCGCAAAGGTGCCGAGCAGAATGCCCACTGCAGACTGAATAGTTGGCATGCCCTGCAGCTGCTTGGCAGCCATTTTGCAGTTCCCTCTGACATTGCAGGGACACACTGTCACTAACAGTAGAGGAAAAAGGGAAAACAAATTCAAACTCAGAGATCAGGGTTTTTAAACATCACACAAGTAAACTAGAAATACAACGTAAGGAAAGAATTTGTCTTATGTTTAGGACTGATGTTTGCTGTCCAACCAAATAATTAATGTAAGATTAGTTTGGGGAGGTCTGAGAACAAGTCACATAAACCCTGTAGTTTTACATGAAAGGCATGTCCGTACTTACTGTCCAAAACCATAAAGACGTTTCATTTAATTGCAAAGCTGAAGGCAGGTAAAACCAAATAACAGCACCTACACCCCATCTCCACTCTACATGTGTTGCACCTGTGTTTCTCAGTCCCTGTGTAGGAGGCAGTCAAAGTGGCAGAGGTGTGTCCACATGATGAGCCACACCTGATTTAGCTCCTCTTGGCTGCTGGAAGAGGGCTGGATATTTCAGGGTGTTTGGTGTGTTTGCATTCATTTAGATTTGTTTTTCACTTTCTCATATTTTGTTTGCACCGCGTTTACTCACATGCATGTGCTTGCCGCACCACTGGTAAAAGCAATTTACATGTTTCAGTGTATTTTTGTGTATAGTTGGTAGTCAAGACATTTGTTTAACTACTATTACTACTAATTCAAAAACATCTCTGTGGTGTCATATTTTTTGTCTGGTCTGTGAGCTGGTTCATGACAAGATAATCATATGATTTACCCTCACCTGTTTATGAGAGGTTGTGTGTTATGTATATAAGGTGTCAGCAGGCTGTACTGGGCAGAACAGTCTTAAGAGAGCTGTGTAATCACAAGCCTGGAAAAATCATTTGCAAAGCCCCACTTCATCATTATCAAACAACAGTGCTAGGACAAGCTGGCAGAGGGGTTGAGCTTTATTGATTGTTCCTACGCTCATGTCCCATAACCTCCCTGTACTTGCATTACTACATCAGCAGGGGAGTTGACATTACCTGGCAAGTTTATGAAGGTGCTCCTGGGAGGAGAGCTGCTGTCAGAGATGGTGAAGGGCACAGTGTAGACCTCAGGGGCCAGATATGGGATGTTTAAGGACAGATTAGTGTGTGTATCTGAAGGACAAAATGCTCATTGGTTAAGAAAATGACAAAAAGATTTAAATAAAATTTTGTTAGAAAATTACACATTAGACAATTTTTTTTCATCATTTTGATTGAATGATGAGGTAACAGCAATTAGTGCTATCTATACTAAGATTTTAGATTGGATTTACTTGTCATTAAAGCTCATTGTTGTTCCGTTAAATACTATATGTGGTACCTTGCACTTGTATTTGGTGGATCAAGAAACACATGCACAGTGGTACAGCACTGTTTTCAGAATTTCTACACAGCATAGTGCCAGCATACTATGTGGCTATGTAGTACATCACAGATCAAAAAAATCAGCTCTCAAAAAGTGAATTTAAATGTCTTTTTACATCTTATCAAGGTCATGCCACTTTACAGTGGTTTTCTACTACAGAAGGAACAAAAACCAAGCAAAAACACGCCAAGATACAACTGCAACACAACACTGATCTGTGTTTGAGGGTCTGGAGTGTGTGTGACTTTATCTTATCTCTGTAAATCAGTTTAAAATACATGTCTGGCTGCATGACGTAAAAGCCCTGTTCTGTAAAAAGAAGTGTTTTATCAAGCCGTTTGAACCCTTATCTGAGGGTCTTAACCCCCACGCTTGCACCTCAGCACCATTCCCATTCGTGATGCATTTGTCAGTGAGGAAAACATGATCTGTGCAGCACTTCCGTAGAGGTAGTTAATATATTTCATCCTGTTTCTGCACAGAGGTGACATTTTCACAAGTTGGATTTGCCTTCCTACTCGGAAAAGTATTTTTACATTACAGTGCAATTAAATGTGTTACAAGAGAACTGACTGTATGACATTTTTCTCTTTAGTGCCGAACAGCCATTGAGAGTGGACGTAAGAAGAATAAACGTGTGCTGCCTCATTAGCTGAATTTCTGCATTGAAAAGAGCTGTCAATCATTTGAACACGGTACGGTAAGAGTCTCTGAAAGACTTGAAATGAATAACCATGATGCACACACACACACACACACACACACACACAGGTGTTCGTCTTTCGTCTGAGGGGTTGTGGTTTGTGTCATGCAAGCTGTGAAACTCTACAGCAGACATTATACCGGTACAAGTACATATTATTGGTACGGCCATTACTGGATGCGACCAGGTGCAAAGCACTCTGGGAGATTCCTTTTTTTAGCCTCCATTAGCTGGCAGGAACCCAGCAGTGACGCCAAAGAAATTACACAGAAGATATAATTACAGCTGGGCTCAATCAATACCAACAGGAACAGGGGAGTGAAAGAGGGAGATAAAAAAAATCTGAGAGGGAAGTGGTTGAACTGTTTGAATGACTAAATGACAGACGTCATAGCAGAAAATTGTGTGCATTAAACAAGCACAACACTAGCAGTTTACAGCTGCAAAAAAGGATAATTATATCATACCTTTCTTCCCAGACAGGAATGGAGAAATTATGCAGGAAGAAAATACAACATTGCAATTTGCACATCCACATTAGAATGGATCACCCTGTTTCTTTGACTATCTGTACTCATGGATGGCATACTGCCTGTTTTAATTCATACAAGTCAGAGAGACATTAAGCACACTACGACAAACTCAGTGTCCTCTGGCTGTATTTATTAATCCATTAATCAATGATGTCACGTTGTACGAACTTCAGTCTGGATGACATCAACCATCCTTACTCTCTACATTATTCAGGCTGATTCTTAACCAAAGTGGACCTGGCAGTTTACTTAGGCCACACTAAAAGACACAACATTCACATATCCATCTTAAAAGGTGTCAGATTACAGGATGATGTATAAATTTGTCCATATTAAACCAAGAAAAGAAAACAAGTTTGGTGATTGTGGTGCCTCCATTATGTGTCTTTAACGAGAGGTAACCCAGGTCAAGTATCCGTGCAACTTGCTTTTTTCTTGCATTTGAAGGCCAAATGTAAACCATCTCTGGCCAACTCAATATGTGATCACTATATTTGGTTGGGGTGTGTGGGCTGATATCTGCATTCACACATTACATTTATTTAAGAGTGTGCTGGCACCCGGAATCAAGTGGTAAATGGACTGCATTTAAATGGCACTTTTTCTAGTCTACTGACCACTCAAAACACTTCACTACACATGCCACATTTACCCACTGATGACAGAGGCCATGCAAAGGCAGCCAAAGTGCTCAGCCATTCACCCACACTCACACACCGACATAAGAGCCATCAGGAGCAAATTGGGGTTCAGTATCTTGCCCTGACTTGCATAAAGATCTAAAACTAGGCTAGAAATATTATAACGAGCCACAACCGCCCTGAATCAAACAGGAGTACTTGGGTATAAATGATACTTGAAACACATGATTGAGAAACCCAAATGATAACTGAAACACCCTCATTATAATGTGCATTTGATTGTGACTGGCTACAATTACTCTCGGCTTGTTGAACCTACCAAATCAGTAAAGAAAAGTTGCTTAAAACCTCTTCTAACGATGTGGTCTCGCTTCACTGTCCTCTCTTTTCACTGTGAATCATAAGCCTGACAGCGTATGCAGTGGATCAACTGGGTTCACGTAATCACCTCACCATTAATGGGTGTTAGCTTCCAGTTACGTCGAACTGTGGCATCACTACGCAGGGAGAAGTTGAGTCGTCCTCCATGCTGTGGCCCGTCACTGTCTCGTGAGGCCAGCACCAGAGCTTGGTCCTCCCAGCGAGGCGTACACAGGTACTTCCAGGAATAGTCTCCAACCAGCACTGGACTGTTGTCATTGACATCCAGTATTTGGACTGTCACCAAGGTGGACGCGGATAAGGAGGAGTTTCCTAAGAGGAACACAAGAAACAAATACACTAGGAGATGAAATGTTGCAGCTTCGTTGCTTCATTCTGCTCATAAAACCTTCTTTACTGGTGGTTTTCTGTCCCCTTGCATACTGCTTTCTCTCCATTCATCCTGTTAGCTCTTTGCCTCTTCTTCCACATCTGTATTCATAACACTCTGTTTATCACATGTATGGACTCACAGCTTGTGTACACCTTTTTCCTGTGTTCTGTTAATTATCAGCAGGATGTGCAAAGCAATCTATGAGATGGAAAGCAAAACAAATTGGCTCTGATGACCTCACATTTAGATTAACATCAGAAGAATCAACTTTTATTGGCAGTATATATATATTTTTGCATACACACATACTGAATTTTACTACTGCATTTATCCCATCCTTAGTTGAACACACACATGCAACACCCGGCAAATTACATGCAGTGAAACACACACAGGAGCAGTGGGCAGCATCAAGCGCCTGGGGAGCATATTGGGGGGTTGAGTGCCTTGCTCAAGGGCACATCAGCCGGCTAATGAATGTATGAGAATCTGCAAATCAAATCATGTTATTAATAATTTTACTTTTAATATCCATTAAATAATGAAAGCAATCTTACGTCCATCCACTGCAATGACTTCCATTGTGTAAGTGCTGTTCTCCTCTCTGTCCAAGGCCTGCACAGTCTTTAGTTCACCAGAATACTTCCCTATTGAAAAGTATTTCTTGGTATCCCCTTGAAGAGAATATCTGCACAAGAAAACACATGTAGCTCTGTACGGTTATGACTGTGACTTCATGAAGTAGTCATTCCTCGAGAATTCGTCAGCTCTTTGGCTCACCTGATTGGGTGAGAATCAGGGTCATAACCTCGGATGGTGGCGATAACCCGTCCTGGTTCTTCACCCTCTCTGACAGTCACCTCGTAATGACTTTGAGAGAGGATTGGACCTTCATTCACATCGTCAACATAGATAGAGACCGTTGCCGTGGATGCAGGTCCGTATCGGCCGCGGACCAGAGCCACTGGGTTCTGAGCACTGAGCACGAGGATGTACTCGCTCTCACGCTCAAAGTCCAAGACCTGTGAAAATGTTCACACATAGACCCAAAATTAAACACATACTCTCATACAGACATTGCTGAGTTTTTCAAAGTACCAGTACACAATTTTCCAACAAACAAAAACAAGATATCTGTATTGTTAAAATGAGATCAAGTTTAATTGGGAAATTGCACTTTTTTGATTTGGGTCAACTGGTCCTTAACTAAAATCTTAATGTATCTAGTCAAGGTACAAAGAAACCATCATTATTTAATCAAATTTCAGAATTTCTCAGAGTTATGCAAGGTGAAATTAACGTAAGGGGATTTCTAAGGATTGAACTGCATTTTATAGGCACTCTGACTATCAAACACTCACATGTTAAAGAGAAACAGCGTGATCTCCCCAGGTGGAGAGGGACACAGTAATTCCCCTGTGTCCTGTCATTTTATCTCACTTCTGAGGAAACTAAATTCACTGTCCGAGTTTTGCTCTGTTTCCAATATGACCCAGACACTGGTCACAGGGAAATGAGCCAAATGATTCACTGTGTCACTAATGAGACATTTTCCATGATGATGCACTTGAGAGCAACTGCTATGTGACAGTGCAATGAATAAACCTTTGTACATTGTTTAGCAGATTACTATCACCATAGAACATACAACAAATAAATCTGTCGACAAATACTTTTACTACTGCACTGAGACGTGCAGTGTTTACTATGTTTGGGTACAAAGTTTTCCATTAAAATTGGGAGTAGTAGATTTGACAGGATCACTGGACACTAAAAAGAGTACCTGCGAGCCTTTTTTAAGGCTTAAGAAGTTGGTTCACGGTGGAACTATGGAACAATTGACTATTGTTAAGAGTTTACAGAATAGTGAGTGATTTAAATACTTGTCATACATTTTAAGATGTCCTAGATTTTAGAGGCAGACAAACCTACCTAAAAGCAAAAATAATCATACTATTTTACCTTAATCTCTAAGGCATTTGATTATTTTAATGGTGTCTTCTGAATCATGCCCTGCACTTGTGTTTGCGTTCAGGTTTTTTCATTCTCTCTGCCCATGAAACAAGACATTGTTAAACTAGCATTGCCTGATATTATGCTGCTCATGAGTGCGTCTCTGTTGCCAGGGAGAGGAAACACAGGCCTTGAGCACTGCTGCTGACTGGAAGTGATGCATCAAACTACTCAGAGTGTTTTCGGTGCAGCAGAACATGTGCATGGGCTTTCTCGAGGTTATAGTCACTCACCTGAATCACTGCATTACAAATACAGTGATTATATACAAAATCTATTTATTCTGAACATCTTCAATGAAATGTTTCCTTTCCTTAACGTCACTGTTAAGCCACAATATTTAAAGTCCTCCAGAATGATATGACATATTTGTTAGAAAGCACATGTTTGTTTAAACCCCTGCGGTTGACTGGCGACCAGTCCAGGGTGTACCCTGCCTCTCGCCCGTAGTCAGCTGGGATAGGCTCCAGCTCCCCCGCGACCCTGACGGATAAGCGGTATAGAAGATGGATGGATGGATGTTTGTTTAAACATCCAATTGATGTGGAGATTCAAGGCAACTAACTCCAGTTCACAAATTCAAGCAATCATTTTGCTTGAATTTGTCTGTAGTTTTGCCAAAACACAACTTCTCCTGTGATTCTAACACATCATAAACTCTGCTACTCCATTTCTTTACTCAGTACATTATTATGTAAGACATAATACAGCTTTAAAACGTCATGAGTTGAAATGGAGCATACAACATACATTATTTTGACAAAAGTATTGGGACAACTGACCATCATACCAATGGGGCCTTTGGTGACATTGTATTCTGAGTGTATTAGACACTTGTATGGAACTGGTCCACCCTTTGCAGCTGTGGTTGATCTTGTGGGACGGCTTTCCGTGAGATTTTAGAATGTTTCTGTGGGGGTTTTTGCCCATTCATGCAGTGGAGCGTTTGTGGTATCGAGCACTGGTGTTGGACAAGGTTCTGATTCTTCCTTGGGGAGTTTGATGGGGTTGTGGTAGGGGGTCTGTGCAGGTCAGTCAAGTTTTTCCACACCAAACTCATTCAACAATGTCTTTATGGAGTTTTACTTTGTGCACTGGGCCACAGTCCTGCTGGAATAGAAAAGGGCCTTCCCCAAAGCTCGAAGCATAGCATTGTCTAAAATGTCATGGTATGCTGAAGCATTAAGATTACCTTTCACTGGAAGTAAGGGGGTAAGCCTGACTCCTGAAAAAAGTCCCATACCACACCTCAGTTCAAAAATAAAGATGCATGTCCCGATACTTTTGTCTGCATTATGTATCTTGTAATTACATTCTATATTCCATTCATTAAAATACCTGCCATTAATGTTACACCATTCTTTAGGTCATATATACTTACATTACAGGATTTGCACTTTAAATCCCACATTGACCTTGTAATAGATGAATACATATTAGGGATTTATTTGCTGATAACTTTGAACTAATTATTTAATGGTGAATGTTACATTAATTGAACTGTTACAGCAAGCTCAAATTCACTGTTCTTTAACAAAATGATTTTACATTAAGTGTCTAACGTCTCCAGTTCTTTTCAGCCCGATTAGATTCCCCACACTTACCCCTGGTTCATTTCAGATTTACCTCAACTGGCTGCTTCTAGCATGTGTGGTAAACTGCCATTAGTGTCTGCTCACACAATCTAATTATTCACTTGGGCTGTGTGCAGTGTGTAATTTCTAATAATGAAATGTGTCTGCCTTCTGGCGCTGACCTCACACTGTAACGCGATGAGTTAGAGGATTTGCACAAGTGCATTTTAATCCTCTGGGGCTTCACTTGTGAAGGATTCAAGCTTTACTTTTTAGTAAAGTAAGCTAAATAAATAACAGCACCCAAATACAATACAAACTTAGTTACTGTGAGGTCAGCACAAGAACTTTAAACACAGCCGTTCAAAGAGGCAAGAATTTAATCTGTATAATATGATTTCTAAAGAATAGAGACAGAAAACAGAATCTGAAAAAAAAGGATCTGTTTTGAATTTTATATATCTCCTGCTTTATCACAGCAGTACATGGGCACCTCACAGTTCAATCACATTCATCAACTCCCACAGAGATTGCAAATAATAGACATCTCTTGTCTGGCCCACTTGGAGAGCACACACACACTAATTTCCTCCCCACACTCCCTAAAACACTCTGCAGGATTATATGAGGTAGGCGAAGGGTGATGCACCCTGGGGACAGGAGAGATTATTGGGCTAAAACATTGCATTGTCATCTGGACTCTTTTTTGTTTGAGGCATGTGGGACTGAAGTACTGACATATTGGAGTATTCTTTTCCAAAATATGTCTAGGCAGGTCACACATGCACCGTGATATTAATACTGTGTCTCCATAAAAATGACTTGAGTTGCATGTGATTGCTATTTTGACGTGGCCAGCTACTGAATGATCTCCAAGGACTGTACGGAGACCAAGGAAAAATACAAGCCGTCATGCCAAAAACTGTCCTTGACGTTAATATTTGTGTTTCTAAGAGGACAATTGGTTTGTTTGCTCTCATACCCCACACAGGATAAAGAAAACAATTAACTTGGTTTGAATTTTTGTCATCTGAATATGCCCAACGAGGTGGTCAAAAATGTGTGTACAGAGGCTGCAGGATGGTTTGTGCTGATTACCTTTGAAAGGACAAGTGAGACCTCATTGGTCTGCTTGTCTGTGACTAAAGTAAAGACCTCCTCCTCGTTTCCAGACTCTAAACGGTAGTCCACCTGCCAGCTGTCCCCTCCTCGAACATCTGCATCTCCTGCCAGCACAGCTGTAACAGTGGTGCCCACTGGAGCGTTCTCCAGGATGTGAAAGGGCCCATACTGGTGGGGAGAACACAGAAAATGTATGATTACCCATCAGAAACCATTTGTTTGTTCAATACAGAAAAGAACATCTACAGAACAACCAGAATTCTTCTCTCATCTCTAAATACATGTTTTTTTTTTTGTTGTTGTTTTTTTTTTAGCAAATATGTCCAAAATGTAGTTTTATGTTCCAAAGGCAAAGACTGAAGGAAGGATAATTTAAATCAAACAATAAACACATTATTCTCAACTGCCTCTGCTTTAACAGGTGCTTCAAATGATAACTAATACCATTAAAAACTAGTGTCAGTTTTGGGGATGATGTTGCAATTTTATTACTGCCCAGTTTTCAATTCGCTGTACTCTCACCGCAGTATGTGACAGTATGCGAATATGCAATTGCCCCCTCTTGCCCTCCAGGTGTGAGCTGACCTTTATTCACACACCTCTGTGTGTTTAGACAGCCGTTTAATCTGCCTCTCACAGATGTCCTCTAGTGAAGCAGCCATGCCTCTGATCTGGCTGCCCCAACCACAGGGTCACTGAGCCCAGCCCTGTCACCACTCGCCTCCCACGTCACCCCCATAGCGCCGCCTTCACATCACCATGGAAAAAGCTGCACTACTCAGGCGTGACCTGCTCAAGAGCATTTTCCACCTCTGTGTGTGTGTCTGTGTGTGTGTGTGTGTGCGCGTGTGGTGATTATCTGACCAGTACACTCATTTGTTTGTAACGGCTTGTGAGCGTTCAGTAACGTTTAAAAGAGAGACGTTAGAAATCCTTGAGTTCTGATTGGATGGAACAAGGACATAAAGAATCCCACAGTATGTTATATCAAAAATATTTAGCAGAATCTTTTATTAGCAGTGTTCAACAATACTGTCTCCTGTTGCTGGTCTGGATATTCATGCAAAAGATCTAAAGCCAACTTCTGCTATTAAAGTCAAAGGCAGTACCTTCTCTCCCCTGCTCAAAATAAAACATTTCTTCACAGCTCGCAATGTTCGTGCTGTCTTTAAGTGTCACTATGGCCTGACAGTGAGAACAGCCAGAGACCGGTTCCCCATTATCACAGCATGATGGCTCTCCCACGTACCTCCCAACCCTCCCAGCTTTTCTCTCTTCTATTATGTGGCCACATGTGGGTGAAATGTGAGGGGATTTTCTATAACTGCCTATCTCTATCTCTAGCCTATTTTTCTTTCATACCAGCGCCTACGTCAACATGAGGGAAACCACTGCCCCACTTTGTACTGATTCTGTGACAGCAGCATTGTTGATGCCTCACTCAAACGGATCTCTACTAGATAAAAATAAATATTGGAGGTAGTTCCCAAAGATGTTTTATTATGGCAAATACAGTATACTGAACGCACTACTACACTGCTGCTATTGTTATGTTATGAAAGAAATTAACTCTTTCATAATTTTTTACAAGTTACAGGCCTCTGTGTGTAGTTATAATGTAGATTTGTACTGTAAACAAATGAGTGGAAACTTCTTTCCAAAGAAAGCATTATCAGATTAAGCTCTAAAAACACAGTCCACTTAGAGTACAAAGAACTGAATAAAACTCCTCCAGTAACATGGTACCATCTCTATAAGCCTGCGATTAGAGGGCATATCTAGTTCCCCGCCAGGAAAATTAGATCAGTGACCTGCTGAGCGGATTCGAAGTCCGCAGTCCAGTAGCCGCTGATGATGGCCTGTGATGTTTGGCCTTCCTTTGTTCCAAAGGTATTGTTCATCATGTCCTGAGCAGACTGTTGCATCAGAGGTGTGTGTGCGTGTGTGTGTCAGTTTGTACATGTGCTCTTGTACCTCATGTTGCGAGAAGACGGGAGGGTTGTTGTTCTCATCCTGAACGGTCACGACCACAGTGCAGGAACTGTTTAGACCTGCCAGGGACATCATCACAATGTCTGTTGGTGACCCATCACACAAATAAAATATTCTGAATGAACAGCAAGTGCCTCATTTTGTCTGCATCACACCTTGATCCATGAGTCATGCAGACCACATCATCTGTCTCCCCCAGAGGTTCGCACAAATACATCCCCAGATGCCAAAGTGGCAACAAAGCTACTGATGCACTAGCTCACAAAGCTAATATGTCATGTCACTTCCTGACACAGTAATTGCTTTTAGTTGTTGTTGTTTTTAATTACTGCTGTCTTTTTTTTCTCTCCCCCTCTAGATTGAACTTGCAGCTTGATTGCCACCTATTTCCTCATCATGACTAACACTATGACTGGCCATGTTGTCACCATCACCAGTCAGGGAACAGTGGCCCTGTACATTCTATTTTAGGGAAGCAATATTTTCATACTGGAATATTTAATTACACTTTAGACAATTTAAATTGTCTTAATTTCTCCCTTAAAAAGTGGGCCAGGGGAGCCAGAGCACAGCAACTGCATCTACACAGTGTGTCTATATTTGTCTTCATAATTTAAGCATAGTGCGAGGAAGCAGAAGAAATAAGTAAATATAACTTTTTTTTGTTTGTGTACAAAGATATCATCTAACTAAAGCATTTTCTCTTTTAATGAAGAAAAACAACATTTCAGATAGATATATCATGATAAATAATTTAAAAATATATATATTTTGAAATGTATATTCTATATACAATATACAAAATATATAGAATTTATCATATTATTGTAGTTATTTGATAATTATAAAATAAGTGTAATTATACATAAACCATATATATTTATATGGTCTTGAAAAGTCCTATAAATAAAGTTACTTATTTGCTTACTTTTGTGTCCAAAGAGTTTGTATTTTAACTCAAAAGTGACTTTTACTTTAAAGAAAACTATAAAAACACAATACTGGGCTTCCAATCATTTGTTCAAATTATCTTTATCCATAAAATTCTATTCCTTTGGGTGCAATATCGAACTTCAGCAACAGGAAATGACAGCCGCTTAGTTCCCTAGAACATCAAGTCACTGTAAAAATAGTATTTGTGACTTTCTGTGAGACTAAGTGCCAGAAGAAAAGAATCGCAATATAAAGAGGGCGTCATTTTGTATCAATTAAAAGTCACCTTTAGCATCCTCAGCTGTGATGGTGAGGGTGTACTGTGGAGCTGTGCCCTCCATACTGTCTGCCTGGACAGAGATGACTCCGGAGTCACGGTCCACTCTGAAGAGGGCACGAGGGCTCTCTGGAATCTGCCCGACTAAACGGTAGAAGATCCGCACATTGTCCGTCTTAGGATCGTCATTGTCAGCTGCCTGCACTGTCAGGATTTCCGTCCCTGGGGCAAAGATATACCAATTTAACCACCATTTTAACATGAGGATTTTTGTTATTTTCACTTCTCTAAATCTTTAAATCAGAATCTCATTCAACATTCAGACATTCAAAGCTTCTGAAACATAGCAAAAGAACCAAGGAACATTTTTTCTCTCTGCAATAAGTCACAGTCACATAGCGCATCAAATGGGAGTAAGAGGGCATAGAACAATAGCTTTCTCATTTAATCCTCACTCAATGATCCTATTTAGATTAACAGATTGCCTCCTCTGATTCATTTCTGAGAATCAGCCATTTTAAAGCATCAACAAAAAAGCTTTTATGCCGTGTCACAACACACCATGCGCTTTTTTATGAGCACAGGTAGAAGCGAAGGTGCTTTCACCTCACGTCCTGGCAAAAATCCCAAACTGCTTTTACAAAAAGCATCTGTCACTGTCAGCCCTTTCATCACCTCAACACCCCTTCCAGCCACTGTTTCCTCTACCTTGTTGTGAAACATTATTTCCATTGTAGTGTAAATGTGACAGAGGCTTATTCAGATGTTTTACTGCATTGTTTTATGATGATCTCTAACCTTGCTAGCAATTAGAAATTCATGAAAAGGTGTTGAGACTATATTTTGAGTATTTAAGGTTGGTCGTATTAATATCTTTACATTTTTACAAAGTTTCAAATTCAAAGTTTTGCTTTGAATTTTAACTGAAAGTGCCACCTCTGTGATACAGTACAATAAAATGCTGTTGTTATTGATTAGCAAGGACAGTTCTGGACAATATTTTCTAACACCTGTTGGAGTGTACTCATACTGTAGATGTTTTTAAAAATGATTCCCAAGTATTATCTGCTAAAATGCACAAAAAGCCAGTACTTACCTCGAGCAGCCAGTTCCTTGACCACAGTATGGTACTGTGCCTGTGGAAACGTGGGTCTGTTATCATTGGCGTCGCCCACCATCACCCTCAACTCCACAGGTTTGGCAATCTCTCTGCCATCAGGACGCTCAACCACAATGCTGATTTGGAACTGACAAGGCAAAAAGAAAAACACATTGTTTGCCTGCGGTGCAAGTTATCATGGGATGGATGGATGGATGGATGGATGGAGTCCATCCAAACTGCTTGAATAGACATCTTAACATTAATCATTCTGCACCTCTGACAGGAAGGAAAGCTCACGTGAAAAGGCTCCATTAGAATCATCATTAATGTAATATAAAGACTGACTGATGGACTTTTAGTCACACAATAGATATGTGGCATTTACTTCCTCCTTAACCTGCAGATCATCAGTCACTTTTGGAGTGGTATGCAGCGATACCCCTTTAATGCGGAATACCAAAAAAAAACAAACAAAAAAAAAAACGGCTCCACCTTTTCACCTTTTACTTCTGATCTACTCAGGTTAAGATTATGTACTTTGATAAGTACTAATAAAATGTCTTAAAAAGTATTGTAGCACAAATATGAAGTTGAAATTATCTAATGTCTTACTCCCATCAACTACAGAAGAAACTAAAACCTTCAGGGCTTCAGGCTAGGCTGATAAATCCTTTTCAACCTCCCATGAAATAATCATTTCCAAAGACAGGAAATGCTAAAATTAAACACTAATCACATCCACTGATGAACCTCAGTCACTCTGTGTTGTTCTTTGGCTACTTGAGCATTTGTGTCAGCATATACTGTTCAGAGAGCCATTCAAAGCTCTCCGGGCCTAAACCTAATCATAACATTGGACCCCCGCTCAGTGCTCAGTTGCAATAATGTGTACCACTGTGTACCTTTAATTAAAAGACAATTAAGCTGTAAGTAATAATTTATTTTGCTCAGAAGAGGAATTTGTTTTTTTTTACTGAACCACATGACGATTTTCTTAATGCCATCACAACGCATTGTGTGAGATTCTTTTGGGTTTAACAGAGAGGAAGCAGAACATAATGAGCCTTTAAATCAGAGCAAACATCATATTAAGACTATAGGACAATCATTTCTTGACACATGTGAAACAAACACAATAGAAACACAAAAATAAAGGCTTCTGTCTTTCTTAAATGATCAGTGCAGCACCCACAGCCCTGAGGTTAAGTGCTTCAGATGGCAGTCATAAACTGACATTCAGTATTAGGCACTGGGGATATTTAACTCGCAGTTATACAGACCTGGTCTTGTGTCTCTCTGTCCAGAGGGGCGTTGAGATAAATGACTCCTTCTCTGCTGATGGTGAAGAGCATCTCTGGAAACTCCCCCTCCAGACTGTACTCTACCTGACTTCCACTCCATTTGACCTACAGAAACACACATAGCAAAGGGTTTCTGGATACAAAACAAGACTAACATTTCATGACCTTACCTTTTTTTTCTTAAAACAATTTTAATGTAGTAATATTGTAGTAGTAGAAGAAAATTATTATGCTGCATAAACCTAGAAGGCAATTAAGCAGGGCCAGCACGATGTATAGGTTCAAAGCTAAGCTACCCTTTATAATAAGGAGCTAAACACATGCACTGACAATGATGTGGAACAGAGAGCACAGCCAAAACTAACTATGCAGGCTGAAGGGGATTTTCCATTCTGCTTTACAGCCTTTGACAGAGGGCTGTGCAGTGAGGCTGAAAAGGTCCTAGTAGCCATCAGACAGCACCCAACAAGGAGAGGGGCCCAGCTGGAACACGGCTGATGCACACACAGGGCATATGTAACTCCTCAACACACTGTCACACACTCCTCCCTTGTTTTGGAGATGGCTGCCCAAACACTATACTTGTGTATACACAAAGCTGTTTCACACAGCTGGCTGCCTCTCAGTGTTATGGTGTGTCTCCGGATCTCAGAACCTTAACGACATATGTTTCAAGAGCTGATTAACGATCACGGGCTGCTCTACATAAAGTTCTATACAAAACTCTAGGAAGTCATCTGTTTTGCCTCTGCAAGTGTTTGAGTTTGCAGAGCACGTTCTGTCTCCCCCAATAGCTCATGTTTGAGTTGCGTCATGACACCTCATGTCTGCGCGAAGCTTTTCTCCAAGATACTGTGAACTGTGGAGTAATCAGTCGCTGAATTGCAGACAATTCAGTCCTGCATTAAACACAAAATCAGGAAATATAAAAATACCAGAGCTGGAGCCAACATGGTAGTGGCAACAACTGCAGTTACTTGCCACTTGAACCTTCCCCCAAAGGCAGGTCAATACCTATCAGACCAGATAATAAAATACCCAACTTTACAATGGAAATATTCACTCTCACCCTCTGCAGCAGCGTGTGTAGATATGCCAAAGTCCACTGGGTGTAAATGCAGCATTAGCCTAGCTTGTGAGAATTAGCTAGCTTGGTATGTTCAAGCTACACGATCGAGTTTCAGCTTCACACATGATCCGCTTGCTTGCTTAGTTTAGGTTAGGCAGAGTCAAACAAAGCCAAGATTTGTTGGCCACTTAGACATCTTAAAGAAGCTGCAAACACAACATACAAAGTTGAGATTCAGTTATCAAACAAATCCCTTTCAGTGTTGGCCATAAAAGAATGAGGTGAAAGAAGGTTCAGAAGAACCATGAAAATGAGATCACATCTGATGACTAATATTGCTGAGAGCCACACTGATACAAGAATTATCTGTTATATTGAACACTGATTATGACGAAGGTCTAGTGGTGCTCAGATCAATTCTGCAACAAATAATCAGATTTCATTTGACTGTGAAAAGTGACAATTCAATGCACCTAAGAGTCTTGACTCATTCATTCACATGCACTGAGGCCTCTCTTCCTCCCCAAAGTCTCAATAGATTGCATTGCTGAGTCCGAATTGTTCAACTGATTGCATTATTTAATCAAAGACTAAGGCAGGCAATCAGAAAAATGCAACAGATAACAGTGAAATTAACCTCCATCGCCCCGTGAGGCAAAAGTACTGATAAGAAATGTCTTTGCAGAAAGTAATAAAGTACAGTAAGAGGCAGTTTAATTTCAGAGTCTGTCATCACACTGCGGACACTGGGCAAGTAAAAGACAGCACTGTTACAGATGAGTGAGTGGATGTGGACTGCTCAATTTATCTGAGACAGCCGAGGAGGTGAGATCCATAGAGTGGGCCCTGTGCATGACTATCTCTGTGCAGTATGTGTCAGAACAGCGGTTAGTCCCTCCACCTACTGAGCACAGCGGCACAATCATGCAGCGTGGGAGAAATGAGGCTTCCCCAAAGTAAATATCCATGTTAAACTGATCCAGTTCTGTGTGATTTAAACTGTAAGTAAATGGTTTTCATATCGACAGTGCAGTGATACAGGCTTCGTTTCTCACTCTCTTAACACATTTTTTTTAATAGAAATAAATACACTGAAGAAATCTGCTCAGTGAAACATTTTCACATAGTCTCATTTACATATAGAAGCACAGATGCTATTTGTTAAAAAATTGTGAAAATGAAAATGGTTATTAGGCATAAAACCTTAGAGACAAAAAGATAGATTTTATTGTAAATCTGAAGTGGCCTTTGAAAATATGACAACTAAAAAGAAAAAAAAAAATCAAATGTGCCTACACTTGTGAATCCACACGTTTTCAGTGGGTGGAAGGGGCTGTTAGAACAGGAGAGATGAGAGGCTGAGGGCGAGTGTGGGGGAGGTGGGAGAAAACAGGAGGAGGGGGGGAGGTATTGTGATGCACCTAGTGGTCACAGCAACTATCCGAACCTGCACAATGCATTTAGTTCTCTCTACAGACCTCTTTGTTTCCACAGTTCTCAATAGAGAATGAATAAGAAGTTTATTTTTTGCTTTACAGGCACACAAAATATCCTCCCAAGTGATAACAGCCATTGTTGGCTGGATTTTGTTTCCATGTATTACAAAACCTCTGAGAGCTTTTAAACTATTTATAGACATATAACTGATATGGCTAATATTATAACATCCAAGAGGTTAGACAAGTCAGGTGACAGACACAGTGATATATTATGAGAAGCTGAGGGAACATTTTAAACTTAATATACATTATGGTATTGCAGTAATGTTGGACATTAATGTTAACTCAATTAAAAATGTCTCTGATTAAAAATGAGTTTTGGTTGATGATAATTATCAAGTGACACATTTTGGAGTTGGTCCACAGTGGAATAGTAGCTGACTCTGTTGGCTCACAGACCTTTCTGAGGGAGAGACTACATCCAAAAATTTTTGTTTGAACACAGGGTTTCCAGCTTTAGGTCTGAAAATGTGCTTACAGCTTTATAAAATCACCATGGTTACTGTTGTATCAGGCTTGGAGCTGTTCCATTACTCGTCTCCAGTTTTCCATTTCCAAAAGACTTTATTGGTTTATTTCTCAGATTTTTCTGGTCTGGTAGATTATTTTCTTGATGAATTAATAATTTATTTGTTTTATTTAAGGTCAGAAAACAGTGAAAAATGCTGATTGTAGTTTTCCACTGTCCAAGATGTCTTCAGATGTCTTGTTTTGTTCATCAAAAAATTCAAAGCAAAATGTTATTCAGTTTACATTAACATGAACAGCAGACATCTTCACTGAAAGCTGGGACCAGAGAATACTTGTCATTTTTGCTTGGACTTTAATTTATTGATTCATTATCAAAATAGCTGCCGCTTAATTTTCTGTCGATGGATTAACTGATGGATTTTCTAAGGCAGACCTCAAAGTTACACAACTGTTGAGATGTTAAATAGACTCATGTCAAAAAATAAATAAATAAAAATGTTAGTGAGTCTGTTGAATTAGTCAAGGATTTTTCTTTGCATGACGTGAGATAAAATATTTATACTGAGCTGTACAATATGATTAAAATAATGTATGTAAAGTTTATTTTAGGGTGTTTGCCTTTAAGCTGTTTGGTCTGTAATAATGCCCCTCAGATTGGTGATGGTGGTTGGTGGGTGGGTGGGAGAGTGGGAGAGTGAGTGATTATGGGAGTTAAAGTGACTCAGTCAGGAGGTAGCCTGAAAGGATCCATGGCATTTGAACAGCATCAATAATTCAGTATTTGGTCACTTAGGAGGTCCCGAGAGGCACTACAAACAGCAACTGGCAATGTGATGCCACTTTACTCAGTCCAGGCTATTGACAGAGTTTGTTTTATTGTAATATGATAGTTGGCAGTTGAAAATGCTTGACAATAAAGTCAGCACTTACCCCAAGATGTTTGCATGATTTATGGTTAAAAATAAAACAAGTGAAAGTGGCACTTAACACTTCACGTGCTAAAGTATTTCAAGGTGAGTATGTGTTGGTCAGGGTTGTGTCGTCTCACCTGTGAGATGGGGATGGGGTATGGGCCTGGGAGGTTCTCCTGAAGTCGCACAGGGTCAGGCGATGCCCAGGTGTTTCCTGTCACCTCAACTGTAACAATACCGGTGGTGAAGAAGGCATTCGCCTTCCCAGCCATGTCCTTCACCATCACAGAGAGCTTATAACGTCCGCACATCTCTGGGTCCAGAGTGGAAGCTCCTGGAGGTCACAGTGGGCCAGATGAAACACTTTATTTTACAAACACATCTACAGTATTGCGCTGTGCTTAATGACACTGAATTGTATTGTGTTGTGTATATGAGGAGCAAGGCAAGCAAATTCAAAAACACAAAAAGGAAAAAATACACATATACAACACATAATTATGTGATGGATTCTGAAAACAATGCAGTAGTATCACTTCCGTGTCATATCTTATTACATTATTTGTATTTAATTCCATGTAAACATACAATCATGCTGCATGTTAGTTTACTCAATCCTCAACAAGTTTGGCTTTTACAAGGTGTATCAATGAAACTTCTTACTTTTCATGAATTCAAATATTTCTCCCACTTTCATCATACATACACTGACTGTATAGTTTCTTAGTCCTTAATGACACTTTATGACAGACTTGTTATTCAAGCCAGACCACTTTTCCAAATTAGCCAAACGATTATGAATTAGAACCTTACCAACACTAGATTTTAATAGCAGATATCTATAGATTTATGTATGAGCAGTAATGGGAGTTAGCCCACTGTGTGTTCTTGTATCAGAGTTGCTTTTCTGTGGCTGAACAAAACATACACATGACAACAAACAAGATATTACATTAACTTGATACTTTCCCTACAGTCACTGGTTGGGACTGACCTTCCTCGGTGAGGGAAACCTCTCCAGTGATGGAGTGGATGAAAAACATTTGGCTGGAGGGAATCCTGGGTGTCTGTTCCATGAGGCTGAACCGAAGCTCTGCGTGGGCAGTGTTCCGGTCATCGCGATCCACTGCCTCCACCTGCATGAACGGGATCCCTGAGACACAGGTGGTGCAGAGAAAAATGTTGCCTTCAGTACAACACAGAAGTCTTTCCTCACCACAAACTCAAAGCACATTACCCAAGTTAAAAGATGATAGAACTGCAAAACGCCAGGCATGATGCAACCACATTGTCCATCATTATTAAATAGTCTGACAGCTGGTTTAGTGAAGGGGTCCTTGTGAATAATAATAAAAAAAATTTTTAAGTGATAAGCAGCACACAAAAACACGATGAGGTTGTTAATGTTAGCAAGTACAGAAGCTACCCTAGCAGTTTAATATCTTATCATTGAGGCAGATGATTTTACAATTTGAGATTTTTCGTAGGGGTAACTGCAGCCCCAGTTTTCATGTTTTACTCATCTCTGGAAGGTAAGGAGGACAGTCATTGATTTGAATAAACCCAGTTTGGAGTATTGTACCAGAGCCAATGTGATTGCTTTGTCACAGTTTGTGTAACCAAAACGAAAGTGATCTGCTTTTCCACGTCATTAATTCTATCAACGATGAGGTTAAGAGTAAAATGTCGTTTCCAGGGATACATTGCACATGTTTTCCATTGTTTAGACAAAAACTTGAGTTTTGTATGTCATATTGCAGGACTGACAAATGTAACCCAGACTGAAACAAGTTGTGTAACACAGTTGTGTACCTTTGAGAAGCCCGAGCTGCACGCTGCCTCTCATGCTCTCCACTATGAAAGTGGGCACATTGTCATTTTTGTCAATGACACACACTTCGACGGTGAAGCTCTGTCGTTGGACTGATTCTCTGAAGGACACCTGCAGTGCACACACAAACCCACTGTAAGTATCTTTTAATAATATACTGGAATCAGCATGCAGCCTTTCCATGAGAATCAAAGCAGAGATTAATCTTTCTTATATCACTGATCATCAGCACAAGAACCTCATGTGAGAATACAAAAAAACAAACTCTCATTATGTGAATTTTGATGAATAGATGAATGAAGACATGTATGTGAAATTGCTATCACCTTTCTGATATGACATGACAAAATGCAATATCCTACCTGCAGAGAGTAAGAGGGCTGTTTCTCTCTGTCCAGTGGTTTCAGAGCATACAGAAACTGGGCGTCGACTCCGAATATCCCCTCATCATCCCCTGTTACCACTAGGTCACTGTAATTACTTGGCAGGCTGTGAAGCTGCACAGAACAGAACAAAAGTCACAAAACATCAGTTTGTGTTCCAGTTTAAACGTGAGCCATGTGAACAAACAATAAGTGCAGAGGGGTAGTAACTGCAGCTATCAGTGGTTTGGTTCCAGTCTGAATATAAACAAGGAAGGAATTTTCAGAAAAGACGAAACCTAATAACAAATACGTGGGATATCACCAGATTTATGTATGGCTGCTGTATTAGTGTGTGTCTCAGTCATCTCACACATCTCACCACATAGTTTCATTTTAACTGAACAGATGACTCTTTACCAAAAAACAAAACAACAACAAAAGAACAGACCCAGGGACAGCTGTGTTTCTCACCTTCCTGCTTTGTTTACTGTAATTTCTTAATGTTTTAGTGACTGTTTTCTCACGTCTCAGTTGGACTAAATTCAGGCTAGAACCAGACCACTGATGGCTGCAGTTACTACCCCTCTGCACTGAATTGAAGTATTGTGTTTTCAGAGCAGTACAGCTTGCTCCCCTGGCCCATGGACGTCCACTGCTGTCTAAAAACTCTTAAAAACACATCAGTTAGCCCCACTGCTGAAGATGGCTGTTGTAGTTTATCTTGAATCAGTGCCACATACACCACCCTGCTGCTTTAAATGCTTGCTAGTAATTGTGTATTATTCGTCTGCTGAAAATAGTCCCCAACAAACATGCTTACTGCTGTTCAAATAACATTTTCTAAAAAGTACAGTACACAGGAAATTACTGAGTTATTTATAAATTAAACTATGTGACTTGTTTTTTAAAGTTTATGTCTTGGCTTTGAGCCAAGACAGACTGACAGACAAGGAAGGGAACTTGAAAAGTGGTTTTCAGGCTTTTGAAAGGATTTGTTAACAAAAAGAAAAATACAGAATCATACAAACCTCTATCCTTCCATCCAGTTTCTATACCACTTTATTTGTGCAGGGTCGTGGGGAGGCTGGAGCCTATCCCAACTGACACCCTGGACTGGTCTCCAGTCAATGGCAGGGCCGACACACAAAGAAAGACTCGTACTATGTTTATCCCTTAAATTTTCTGATGTTGTGAAATCCCTAAATGGAGGTCCTCTTAAAAAAATAACCCTGGATCCAAATGTCTACATTTTAGAGCCACTAGCTGTTGATGCTGGTTATTTAGAGTAGCATACAAGATGACTTAAAACATTTGCAGCACTTTTGTCCTTTGTCCTTTGTAGGGTTTGCAGACTCAGACACACAAGTAATTAATAAAGGCCTCTCTAATGAAGAGTGTTTACCTTGGACAAACCGGGAGTAGTTACTGTGTCCTTTACATTCTCAATAAATTGGGGTTATTATCCACCGTCCACCGTTCTGGCCATTAACGTGCACTTTGAGGAGTGTTAATGGCATTCATTCCAACACAAAGACTGAAAATATGAATATGTGTCATACAAGATGTACTGACGTCACAATGGAACCAATTAATGTGTCAGATACTCAAACTGTTGCACAATCTAGAGCAATAAAACACCCCGCATGCCACCCAACTGGACTGAATGCAGAGGCTGGGACTGATGCTTTAAAAGCATTGTGAACACTCCAATTATAGTCTAGTGATGACGGCAGCAAGAAGCAAGAAGGGGGGTTAGGCTGATGCAGATCTAGTTCATTATCTACCTTCATTTTTTGCCTATATAGAGCAGCTTTTCGCCTTATTCCTCACCACTAAAAGATAAACACATTCAGAACGCCAGAAGAAGTTTTCATTTACCTGCTTTTAATCTTGCGAAAATTTAGCAATTTAGTGTTGAGTGTCTCAGTGGACTTTGCAATGAATCTAATTAAATATTGACTGATCGCCCCTCCCAAGCAGGACTTTTTTTGCCATCTAGTTTTTTCAAGTCTCTGCCTTTGCTGATTTTCATTTGCATGTATATGAATTGAATTGAACTAAATTGAATTTAACAGTTTGCACTGTTGCCCCACAGCCAGAGGGTTTCAGGTTTGAATCCTGGTCTTGGCCCTTCTGTGCAGAGTCGGCATGTTCTCCCTGTGTCTGCGTGGGTTTTTCCCAGGTATTCTGGCCTCCTCTCACAGTCCCAAAAACATTAATTAATTAATGTCCATTAGGTTAACCCATACCCTCACAGAGTGACACAGAATAAAAGAGAATCATTGAAAGTTTGGGTAAGTTATAAGATTTCCAGATGTAATTTTTTAGCAGCTGGCTATGAGCACAATATTTGTTTGGTGAATTAGTATGTTGAAAATGACTTACCTTGGCTAGATACCATGGGAAAATACCGTCGTAGTTTTCAGGCACACCAATTTTAACATTTGCCCCAGAGCATGGAGTAAATGTGTGAAGCATCTCCAACTGTGAAATAAAATATTAAGTGTGTCTTAATGACTTTGTTCATGTTCCTGTACATGAACAAAGTATGACAGTAAAGAGTGACTAAAAGACAAGTATGACATCTTACTGTGATAGCCATGATGAGCATTGGTGTAGCTCCTCCGTCTGCCATGACTCCCTGTAAATGTGGCGTATTTGCAGCATTTCAAACCACATGGCCTCAGCCCAACAATCAACACAATTGTTACTGATTTACTACCGTGGAGTTCTTTCATACACACATTTCACAGCTTTTACATGTCTGACAGCCTGCGTTTAAATGTATAACCGCCTACAAAGTTGTTCTAAGCAACATCTGAGCCTCCACTATGGTCTGTGGCACAGAAGACCAATAAAGCCACGTTTGACTTGGAGGTAAAATGTTGTGTAAATGTAAGATTAAACCATTTCATTGCCACCTTGATGTCTGTCGCATATATTTTTTTTTATGCAGCTGCTCTTTTTAGCAATAACAAATCACAGGCTATGGTGCAGTGTACAAGTAACTGTAATGCCCTATATACTCCAATTTAAGCCTCTAAAATACAGCAAACTTTGCACATACTGTTTACTCAACAACAGCAGATGATGCCAGAGATAAAAGATTGCAAAAAAAGTGCCACCAGTTAAGCAGCAAAAGCCATTTTAAACAAAAGTTTTTATATCTTACCTTCTCCAAATGAACCATGTGCTCCCTCTGAGAGCTACGAGAGGACTTTAAATTGGGTGGAAAAAATGCGTACTTGTACTCCTTTGGTGGATTAACGGTTAACACCTTCAGATAGACATGCTTAACTACCTTGTTTCCTTCCTCTAAAAACCAATGGCCAACGAGGTTCCATGCCACTGATGCGATCAAGTGAATATTCATGAGGATGTAAAACGTATAAACAGCATCTGCTGCTTTCCTGTTGAGTTCAACTGTTGCTTTAGGAAAAATACCAGAGAAGATTTTATGATTTGATTTTATATTTTATTGAAAAAAAGAAATCAATGTAAACAAAGAAATTCCAAATAATATCAAGGTTCACAAGACTAATATAATTTATTGCTTTACAGAAACATTCACAACCTGAATTCAATGTTATGGAACAACATAGAATAGCAGAATTTTTCTCTTTTCTTTTTTCTAGTCCTCAGTAACTTGGCCGAGGCACGAACCTGCGTAGCCTACCACATTTCAAGTAACTTATGATGGCCTAGTTATTGGGATCCTGGACTGCGTCTTTCAGGATAATGAGATGTACGTTGCATTCAGCATCACTCATGTTACAATATATACATCAATCCCTCCAGTACCGGAGCACAAAACAACAACAAACCTCAACAGCAAGGCAATCTTTGCAACTCATTAGAAATAACAAGCCTTTGTGCATTCTTCATACATACCGATCATATTATGACAACAACATGGTTAAGGCAAACAAAAACGTAAAATGAAAATAAAATAAATGTTTGCAAAGCTTCATGCATGTTATCTCCATTATCATGATAATGATATCATTTTTTATTAAGTCCTCTCTTTGCTTTGGGTTGATGTCTAAAAATAAAAATATATTTCTGTACAGCTCTATTAGTCCTTTAGGGTTAGTGTTAAAACACACACAGCGTCTGGTCTTCAGAGGCCAAAGAAAAAAATGTCTGTCAGTTCCATCTGTTCCTCAGAGAACCGTTAGGTCATGGCAGGACTTTGACTTCTGCCTAAAGGCCATCTTCTTGTTCTTGCGTGCAACCATGCGGCCCAGAAACCGTTTAGCCTTTTTGCCGATGCTCTCCCTGCGCCTGCAGTTGGCCATGCGTCGTGCATTCTCCTCCTTGCTGTCTCTCCTCAAGCGAATCTGTCTGACGATGCCCTCAAATAGGTCCTGCACATTGTGGTGAAGGGACGCAGATGTCTCAATGAACTTGCAGTCAAATACCACAGCGCAGGCACTTCCCTCTGCAATAAAGGAACATATGAAAAAAAGGAAATGAGTATTCATACATTAGTTGATTTATATTAAGAAAACATTAAGGAGGAAGCTCATGTAGATTTAGGATGACAATTTAAAATAGTAAAAGATAAGCTTTCCCCAAGTGGTAGCAGTTTTAAAACTTTGGCAGACAGCTTTAATTTGCAGTGTTATTTGAAAGTTGGCCTGGCCTGAACCTGAGCAGTCAAGCAAGAAATACAGCCTGACCCCACTGAGGCCGGTCAAGCCTGACCGGTTCTGTAAACTTTAGTCATGAAAATTCTCAAGAAAACACTTTTAAGCTTCAAATGATAAATATTAGATTTTATGAAGTATAATCAAGTTTTATTACCCACTTGCTTTGAGCTGAAATTACATACGGGCTTAGCACATCATGCTTTTGTGGCATATTTTGGGTTCAAATGTAAGTTAATTATACTGACTTACCATCTACAGACACCTCTCTGGACCGCACCAGGTCACTCTTGTTGCCCACGAGGATTATGGGAATGTTCTCTGACTGCCTGGCTCGGCGCAGCTGAATGCGCAGCTCTGACGCCTTCTCGAAGCTTGATTTGTCTGTCACCGAATACACAATGATGTAAGCGTCTCCCATCCTCATGCACTGCTCCTTCAACCACTGGCTGTTATCCTTCAGGGAAAAGAAACACAAACCAAGATTGGCCTCACACGTGGCTGACCACATCTTTTACAAACACAATGATCGTAAATCAACATAAATGCACAAACATGAATAGTGTATAACTCACCTGCTCCCAGATGTCATACAACAGAATGGATGCCTCTTCTTCATCCACCACCATAGATCTGTCGTATGTGTTTCCTGAGGGGAAGGCGACAGAGTAATGTTGTGTTTACACAGTGGTAGAGAAGAGCAAAGCATCTCTAATCTGAACAATTATGCTTGTTGGCACTGCGTGCTGTTGCTTTTCTTCACACTGTACATATTTTTTCTTTTGAAGCAAGGATTTTCACGTTCACGTTTTTCCTTTGTGTATTTCTGACAGCTGTGCTACTGAGGGCAGGGCTGGTGCCCTCGCTGTCGATGGCAATAGCAATAATCAATGAATGGATGCTCTTGCATGTTAAAATAAGAACACTGTTTTTGAGCAGTCCAAAAGTTTGATGCTTGATATCTCATTAACTGCACTTCATTCACTGAACCTTGTGTCTATGAGCATAACTGTATTGTGTATTGCTCAACACTGACAAGCATAAATTAAACGCTGACAGCTCTGATTATCACATGTATCATCATAGACACTGGACATCTTGAGTGTGTGTGTGTGTGTGTGTGTGTGTGGGGGGGGGGGGGGGGGGGTTGCTATGGTTGATGACTCATTCTCAGCATCACCATTTACCTGCTTCATCGCAGTCGTGACCAGCATCCTCAACTCCCCCAAAGACGCGCGCCAGGCTGGACTTGCCGACGCCGTGCTCACCGAGGAGAACCACCTTGTACACCTGGGACTCCGCTTCGCTGCCGGTGGAGATCACAGAGTCGGAGGAGTCCGACGCACAGCTGCCTCGGTGCTGCTCGTTCGGGGAGTAGGACGTGCAGCGCAGGAGGTTGGACAGCTCGTCGGTTTGCCCCGTCTGTGGCATCGTGGCGCGCAGGTCCCGGTCGTCCACGGGCATGCTTCTCCTGTGTAGGTTCGGTAGATTCATGGGGAACGGCATGCTTCCTCTTCTCTTGTCCATGTTCCGTAATTTGTCACCCTTGTTCAGAGTCATTGTGCTTTTACCGAGGATCTGTGGATAGATGTGACACGCGTAAATTTGTGCACTAACCACATTCAAATGGGTCTAAAAGACAAAGATGACAGCGCGCAAAGGGATACAGTGGAGGTTAATGCTACAGTTTAACAAGATCGTAAGTCATGTTTTAAAATTAAAACATCGGTTCTGTTGACTAGCCTGTAATTAAGCAAATATCAAATCATTTTTTCCTGATCTGACCACATGCTTGGTCAACCGTACTCAGCATAAAAAAATAAAACAAAAAATTGCTATATCGCATCAGTATAAAAGAGACTTACTCGGTGCTGGCAATTAAATCCAATAATCCTTGGCTTGGAGAGTTGCAGTGGCCGAAAAAGCGCTTTTTGCTTGAGTCTGATCAGACTGGCTGCTCTGTCTTTTTTATATGAGACTGGGAGTGACGTCGGCAGGGATTCGCCCCGGAGAATCACGTCCCCTCTTATTATAGTGGTGCGTAATGGTAACATCATACAGGGGAGGGGGTGTATGACTGGAAGAGCTGAGGAATCTCCCTTCCGCATCGCCAAATGGAGAGCTTACCTCTGAGGGGGCGGCCAGAGATGAATCCTTGAAGAGGGGAAGCCCACTTAAAACTAGAGTGAAATAAATATTCAAGATAAATATAGGAGAGAAACTTCGAAATGGTGGAAGGATATCCTCACGATACAAGATGAGCTGTATTACAGGGCGCAACCATGCGTGGATAACATGAATACTATGTGAAATATGATCTATTGTCTTAAATTGATTATCAGTTTGGACCTTCATGGTCACTGCAAGGTGGAGGTCATTGCTGCAAATTAATGTGAGGGAGATGCTGGCGTAATAAATGGGGTATCTGGCTGGAACTTAAACGATAAATGCATTATAACATGCCTCATATTTGTTATTTATTTGAGCAGTCTATGGCAGCCCCGAGGCAACATCACACTTGAAATAATTTTTTTGTGCATACGTGCAAAAAAATAACTAAATAAATACCTTGAATTTGGCAATGAAAATGCTTTAAACGCATAAAAATTCTACACAAGGTGGGATTCATCCATCACGCATCCCTTGCTTTCCGCCCACCGCCTTACTGGCTGAAAAATGAAGGCTGCAGCAGCCAAACCACATAATTCCAAAATTGCTATACTCCTGTATGTGCAGTTATAATAGTCTGCTTCACACTTTGCATTATGACAGTGATGTTTAGTGTGACTGTGTGAATAATGCAAAATGCTTTTAATTTAAAATCTGGAGGCCATGTGAGACATTAATAGAGGAGAATCTCGTCTCTTCATAAAGCCTTAATAGACCTCAAGTGACTTAAGATCAGATCATCATCTATGTTTAATCTTGTTTCCGCCATATTTTACAGTTTCTCGCACATTATGCGGCGTGTAACACGTCGTGATGAACAATGTCATTTTCCAGTTGAGATCATAGACTGGAGCGTGATGTGTTGCTGCCCTCTTATGGCTGTGGATCTTACACTACAGCTGAACGTCTAGGTGTCATTAGTGTGTCCATCACATTAATGTATTTTCTGCTTTGTCCCTATGTGTGGGAGATGTGAATTGATTGACAATGAAAATATGCAAGAAAACAAATAATCGTGATTTAGGTGTTGATGCTTTTTTAAATATATATATATATCAGCAGTTTATTTTGTAAATCAAAGTGTATATTTTTTTTCCCAAAAGCTCTATCTTTTTTCTCCCAAATCAGCCTGTGATTATCTACTGTTTCTCTTGCTAGTTTTGGTGTAAAATGTATTATTATTTTTAAAGGATTTCTCAGCCTTGAGAGACAGCATTATCTGTCGTGTCAAGGCAAAAGAAAAAACTTTTGTTTTGCTGTAGTCTGTTTAAATGTAACTAAAATATACATACACTCTCTGATTATCTCTGACTGTGTGTGATTTTATTTTATTCTGCATTTTGGTAGCTTTCACATGTTGTTCTTCCAGGGCACCACATACTGATGAACATCTGTAGTCCCATAAAATAATTTTATTTAATGATTTATGTGGACTTGTATTGTCTGTAAGTGGTAACAGCTTGAAGAATTACCTTTTATAAATACTGCGCACAGCATATGAGATCTGTGAGTTTGTATTAAAGGTACACAGTATATGTAAATCTCTGCTGTACACATGACTGCGTGGCCACATCTGACACCATCATCAGGTTTGCTGATGACACAGTGGTTGTGTGCCTCATCTCTGATAATAAAAAGAAGGTCTACTTACAGGAAGTGATTCACCTGGAGAAAAAGTGCCAGGAGAACATCCGCACTGTGAATGTCAGCAGGTCTTAGGAGCTGAAAAGCGTGAACTGGACCCCCAGTGGGGAGGGTCTGTTTGATAAATTCATTCTGGAAGGATGAGCACATACACATTACACTGTGTATGACTGTGTATGTGATAAAAACACAATACTCAATACAGTAACACTTCAGCCAATTACATTGATTTGATTTGATATCTTATTTAGTGGTTGCAATTGGCTGATCTCTACAAGTATAATAAAACCTGTAAGTGGTACACATATACAACACTTTTACCTTAAATACGATTTTCTAGGATGATATTGCTATCAGTATTTGGAAATGTACAGAATTTTATGTCAGTGACAGTAATTTCTTTAAACACAAACATGCTGTACTAGCACGGTGCCCCTTCAGACTTGGTAGTAACTCAGACGTCATAAAACCGGAAGTCAACCCTTTAACGTGACATTACGCATGCGCATGCCTCTCGCGTCTTCGACCTCTACTACAAGCCGGTGAGAGCTAACCTCTTCTGTCACAAACTGAATTTAAGTTGAATATAGAAATATGACACTTGTGTGTAACTTTGTATCTTTGTAGCTTTACTAACCGCATCGTCGCTTAGATTTTTTGCTTTTCTATCTCGCTTGTTCTTAGCGACATTGAACGGTTTGAAGCTAATCTTGACCTTACTTACGTGTGTCCACTTAACTTTACACACTTTGTGCTTTCTTTTATAGCGAACCACATACGGGGTCGACTAACTGAGGAAATTCATTGTTGTTTTCCATGATTTTCTTTGTACAGACAGCAGACACTGAATCCACGCCAGCACCTTTGGGTGACCTGACAAATACGTCCCTTCGCTATGTACGCCTGTGCTAAGTTCGTCTCCACGCCCTCTCTGGTGAGTCTGCATGAATGAATGGAGTTAACGGTTAAATGTACTTTCTGATCGTTTAACATTAGAAAAAAATCTGTGTTCAACCAGCGCTATAACCAGGCTATAAGGAAGCTTGATATCTGGCTATCCGTCAATGACCCTCTGACAAAGTCAGCCAGTGTTCACACCTGCAAGGGCGTCCTAGCTTTAACCATTATCAGGGCAAAACTCAGCCTGTCCACTGATATCTCCGTGTGAAACAGCTTATCCACCTTTTGAAGATAAAATTCATCATTATCTAAATTTAAAGAATACAATATAGATCGTTAATGGAGAAGCACTCATATTCGAGTACAGACACTGATCTATGCTCATGTCATGAGCCACCTGCTGACCATTTGCACTGTTTAGCTCACCTGCTTGCACTACTTCCACTCTGTACTACCTCACTTTTGTACTACCTCCAGAGCCGTATTTATTTTTCCTATCTTATTTTGTTTTGTTTTACCTTATTCTATTTTATTTTATTCTATTATTATATGTTACTCGTTCACCAATCACCAAATCAATCAAGACAAATTCCTAGTAATGTGAAACCTCTTCACTTACACGGCAATAAAGACAATTCTGATTCTGATTCTGAAATCTGAGCAGTTTGTCCTTAATTACTCTAAAGCAACGCTATAATTGTTAAAGCTGAACTCAATAAATGTTAGAATTATAATCATGAACTGATAATTAAAATTGGAAATCATTATAAAATATGACGTGTTGTCACTGCTGAATCTTAGCTGTAGTATACTATGTTCCCAACAAATCAAATGTCACGTCAAGTGAAACCACATGCTTTTGGTCTTGAACAAAGGTGTTGTATATCTGCAACAGACAGATGTGACATGTCACTGTAACATAATGGTACAAGGTCTTATCAGAGCACAAGTCATGGAAGTTTCAAGTATATGTTTCTCTCTTTTATTTTTTTTTCTTTTAAATACAGGTCCGTGCAGGATCCCGGGTTCTGTACAGACCACTCTCAGCAGCAGTAGTCTCAGATGCCAGAAAAGCAGAAGTAAGGAGCTAACTGTACTGATAATAAAAACCCTGGTATATTTTAAATCAAGGTAATTTAATAGTACTACAGTAATTTCTACAGTACTACATTAATTTCTCATATTTAGTGTTGATGTTTGCATCAACACTAAACTTTTGCTAGCTAACCTGTGTAGCTGAGATAAGCAGCATATACTTTACTACTGTGGTTTTCTTGTACTAATTGAACTAATTTTGGTATTTCAGACTGCTTCACTCCTGGCACCACAGAGCCTTGCAGCCTCCCAGCAGCAGATGGCAGTGAGGGGATTCCAGACAAGCGCTGTGAGCCGTGACATTGACACTGCTGCTAAATTTATTGGAGCAGGAGCTGCCACTGTGGGAGTTGCTGGGTCTGGTGCTGGAATTGGAACAGTGTTCGGTAGCCTTATTATTGGATATGCCAGGTAAATTAATGATAATAATGATCAACTTTATCCAAAAAAAGACCAATCCATTGCTGTTCCACAGAAACCCACCTATTGCCTAAGCTTTTCAATCAATATAAAGTTTTCCTGTTATCAAAAGCACCACTCAGATCTAATAATGCCAAAACAGAACATTCTCCTTCATCAGTCTGCTGCAGAAGGACATTTGAGACTGGAAGAGGAGCTATTTCTTTTCTTTTTTTAGTTGAAAGGATTTTGTACAGCAGCTTGAAACAACAACAATATGTGATTCTGAATGCATACATTCTCAAGAAATTAATTAAATTTATATTAGAAGTAAAAATAATTGTGTCTTTGCGTGTACAAGTACATCAAGAGAATTAGTCAACATTGTCAGGAGTCTGCTGCCTTAATGCCCTCCAGTCATTGATAGACTTATTTTGTCTTATTAAGTCCTATTTGTGGAGCCTTAAAGATAATGTGTTTGTCTTCTCCGTGAAATGTCTTGGCAGTTGTTCTTTGAATACTTCATACCTCCTATTTGTCTCATGTACATCTCTCTTTCTCAACAGGAACCCCTCTCTGAAGCAGCAGCTGTTCTCTTATGCCATCCTGGGCTTCGCTCTGTCTGAAGCTATGGGTCTTTTCTGTCTGATGGTTGCATTCCTTATTCTGTTTGCCATGTAAACCAGCTTGGCATTTGCTGTAAAGAGATGCATCAAAATGTTACCAAGAATTAGCAGTTTGAGATGACCTTGAGTGGTTTCAGCTTATGTGGCCCATTCTTGTTCATTGGTGTCTAGAAGATTGTGAACCCACTGATGTATGAAACTCTGGCAAACCCAACTCATTTTTAATGATGGTTTTGTCGCTATATTGTATATTTAATCAAATGTTTTTGTTAACAAACATGCAACCGATAACAGAAGTAAAATGTTTAATTCATCATGTGTCTTTGTAAATTTGTAAATTGGTGGTGGTGGCTGGTGGGGTTTTATATGTTTGGGTTATTTTTGAGTGTTGATTTATATTCAAAAAGTCAGTGGCACTGCATTTCTCCTGATAAAACAGTAACAATATGCAACAAATTCAAACCCAAGCCCTAATATATTTAGGATTTTATCCCATGCAGTCCTAGTTATATAGCTAAAATTTTAATATCACTTTTGATCTGTGTCTTTGGCGGTTTAAGCAAAAGATACTCATCACAGCTCAAGTAGAGCCACGGTTTAATCAGAAAAGTCCTTGATAATTAGCTACTCGGTAATGTGTAAATTACGCTACGAAAACTAATTGCAAAAAATATCGATTTGTATTGTTATATTGTAAATATTGTTTTCTCACTAAAGGTTATTTTTCAAAGGAATGATGCAGGAATGATGTTCCCGGGGATGTTAGTTAAAAACGGTTGGTTAAAATACGCCCCTCGGCAAACATTTCATTTTATTCATGTTATATCTTATCATTCCGGGCAGAGTACGTGGGATCACCAAAACAAAACTTCACTGAAGATACTAAATGAAGGGTGGGAAAATACAAGGTCCGTTCTGTTCGAGGTTTGTGCTGAGGGTCGCAGAGTAATCGAACAAAATCGAACACAAACTTTTTTCGGTGAGCATCTCTTAATAATTTTTTGGGGCATAAACGAATGGTTTGCGTTTTATCCATTAACCGCCTGACGATAAAAAACATCTCAATGTTGAAGCTGTGGCGGAAATAAAGTCAGCCGTTTGTCCGGTGGAACTAAAGAAACAAAGAGTTGAAGGGGGGACACATTTAAGCAACGTACGGATCTCTCATGTGTAATGAGGAAAGTCAACAGTAATAAATATTTTGGGCACGTACGTCAGGCTGTAAAATCAAACAGAGAACCGAATGTCCAAATACATGGTTTCAATACATCAGTGCTACAGTACGTGGAGGATAATCGGCTTAAAAACTCAAAAGCTGAGCCCGGCACCTCTGTGGTGGTTGTGGTCGTGTAACTGTCACTCCGGTCCCGAGGTTGTTTTACAGCTGAAGGCGCAGAAAGGAGCCTCCAGTCACGAGGTAAACAAACATTAGGGATACTTTGCTTGCATGTTGTCTTTCGAAAGCCGTTGGCTGGCTTCTGTTAGAGCTCCTGTTACATCACACGTGTTAGCGTTAACGTTACATCGTTTTCCACTCTTCAGCAGCCCGTTGTTATATTGACTTAATACTAACTGTTTGGCTTGAACTGATAAAACCTGAGTAGTTCAAGAAAGCTTGGCCAAATTTGTCTGGTCGGGGGTTGTTGGGGGATCAGCTCATTTGCCCACTAGATGGGGGTAGTATGAATGACTTGGATACAAGGATGTAGTAATTGGAGATGCCACAAAGAACAGAAAAAGGGACGCCGTGTTCATGTATTGTAAGACAACTGTAGCCAACTGGCTGTCTTTTAGTCCAGTTGCAGTTGATAATTTAGCAGCACATTGCTTATGGAGCTGCCAAGTACATTAGTCATTTAAGCGCTATAACCAAACACACTTGGTGTCACTCCTAACAGCACTGGTTTTACTCTCAATATCCACCAGGGGAAGTGAGAGTACAAAACATTAAACAGCTGTGTTTTTCCCCCCTCTCCATTCCGAGAGCAGGGACTTAAAGGGAAAGTCCACCTTAAACTAGAATGTACATCATGTTCTTCTAGTGGTTTTGGTCTGTTAAGCTGGAAATTAGAATATTAAGACTTGAAGTGATTATTTCAAGAGGCTATACTTTTTTGATCTGATCAATATTTTTTTGATATTTTCTCTTGATATTTGGGTACAAATGATTTTTACATGAGGAGGACTCACAGCTTTGATCAGTGGCTTTCAGAGATTAATTTAAGGATTCTGCAAAACTCTGTGCTTCTCTAGGATTTATCGCTAGAGAACATTTTCACTACAGTCTGTTTGTAACAGGTAACAAAAAGGCACAAAAGAGAAAGATCTTCATGTCAAGAAATACTGGACCACTTTGACCAGCAGTACAGTCAGGAACTTGGAGACTTGTGGGCATCTGCAAGGTAAATTTTGTCTTAAATAATAATTACAGCTTACACATGGACATGTATCCCATCTTTCACCGGCGTTGCTTTTCTTCTGCAGATCAGTGCTCCTGGACCCTCAGTCTTGGCAGCATGGGGTCATGCTCAACCGTTTCAGCGTGGCAACAGACATCACAGAGATTCTCCAATCACAGGGCTTTTCCGCATTGCTGCCACAAACGGATGTGTCCACAATCCTTTGTGATGCCCCCTTGTCAGTGGCAAACTCTAAAAACCAAGCAGGAGAAGACTCTGTTTTGCCACCTCACTACATCTCCAAATGTCCCCCTAATTTCTCCCTTCACCAGCGTGGCAGCACCTCTCATACGTTTGTTCCGGACTTTCAATCAGAGCCTTCGCTCGCTTTGCCCCGTCCATCATTACAGTGTTACATCCACCCATATCCACTGCGGTTTCCCTCCCAGGCTCACAGGCCCGGCCAGCTGAAACAATACTACCTCCTGAATGCTGCCTCCTTGCTTCCTGTGCTGGCTCTGCAAGTCAGAGATGAGGAGAAGGTTTTGGATCTTTGTTCTGCACCTGGAGGCAAAGCCTTAGCCATAATGCAGTGTGCTACCCCAGGTACAGCAAGTATTCTAAATGGACTCTACAAACTTTTATTTGAGTTTATTTACATCATATAGTTTACAGCTTTGTGTATGCATCAGGGTGTACGATTGCAGTAAAAAAAAAAATTGGGAATATGGCACTTATGATACAATGTTAATTATAACAAATCATATAGTTAATACATATTAATGGTTCTATTAAGTTAGAAATTACCCTAAATCTCAACAGAGTGTAGGAAAACACCTTGTTAATATTAAAAGCATATTTTGTATGTAAGTTGCTGCAGTTGGATCTGAGGAATATTTTAGTGTGCTGTGAGTAGCCTGTTTGCTTTTAATGCTGGCAGTAAGTAATGCTGTTGTGTTCCAGCACGTCTCTGCTGTAATGAACCAGACCCTCACAGACGAGACTGGCTGGCCAAGACCCTGGAGTCTTTTCTGCCGCGCTCACTGAACAGCAGAGTGATTGTGTCTGCGCAAGATGGACGGTATTTTGGCCAAAATGAAGCGGGGACATATGACAAGGTGGGGATAGTCGTGTTTATGGCAGCATGTGAATGGGTTTTGCTGCGGTGTCCAACAAAAATGAGATGCCACTTCTTTTTCAAGGCCATGGTTTGAAATGAATGAGAACGGCAAGCCTTTGAAGAAAGGCTAATAACCCCAGCGGAAAGAAGAAAATAATTTCTTTAAAATAGGAGCCAAAAAGAGGCAGACTTATGGCTGGGAGGAATCGGTGACTGATAATGGAGCAAAATATTAGGTGAAAGAAAAGGAAAGCACAGAATGAAAATGTTGAGAGCAAGACACACTGAGAACAAAGACTGAAAGGTAATAGTGTAGGACAAACAGACTGCTCACATTCAAGCTGTATTGCGGCAGTGATATTACTGTGTAAAATTGACATAGGGGACAGATTTGTTGGAGATTCTCAGCTGAGGTGTAGTTTCAGAGGCGGTTATTGTTTTCTACACTCACCGTGATTTGGGGGCGAAATATAACGCACTTTGGTTGTGTTTCAGACCTCCAGCATTTGTCTTTTCAGCTGCTTTTCCTTCATGAACTATTTAACGTTGCTTCACTTTTGATTTCTTCTTTTACTCTTCTGTCCCTCACTGTCTTTAACTCTAACCCAGACACTGGAGTGCTTACATTTTTTTTATGCTCTCTCTGTTGCAGGTTTTAGTCGATGCTCCATGTTCTAATGACAGGAGCTGGTTGTATTCTTGCAGCAGCCAGCAGGGGGAACAGAGACTAAAGGAAAGAGGGAGTCTGCCTGCACTTCAAGCTCAACTGCTTAGGTAAACTCTTGTCTGTAACCTAAAGCAATGTCTGCAATTTGTCCACATGTTGAAATTAAGAGGAATTCCCAACAAAATAATACCATCGTTTTGATTAAGATGAGGACTTACAATATTTAAATTGCAGCGAAAATATTGCAATCGCTGTTTTAAAAATGATTTAATCACAGTAACAAATAGTGCAATATAGTGGAACTACATTAGACTGACAGGCAATTAGCGTAATTTGTCAGGAATTAAAAACACCTGGCAGTCACCTCTTTATCATGTGAATTTTCAAGGCAACAGAAATCAATTAAGAGAGTTCCACTTATCATATGTGGTCAAATTGCAAAAAATAGCAAGTTATTTAGCGAGCTTGAAATTAGTAGGCAACTTAATATTATCCAGCTGTGCCGCAGTGTTTGAATTGGACATCTAGTCCCTTGTCATGAAGTTGAGTTTGTTTACTCTTCACAGGTCTGCATTGTCAGCGGTGCGTCCAGGGGGCGTTGTGGTCTATTCCACTTGTACACTTTCCAGCTCTGAGAACTGTGCTGTCATTGAGACAGTATTGAATGACTGTCCTGAGGCTGAACCTGAAGACCTGTGGGAGGGGATTGCTGCTCCTTTATCAAAATACTTTGCATTTAGTCCTGCTCACCGTGGTCATGGAGGAGAGACGCTCTACAAGCTGTCCCCGCAGGCGCAGGATGGCAGTGTGTCCTCTTATCGCCACACACTCGGAATTTTAGTGGTTCCTCAGCCGGGCAAGACCTGGGGACCAATGTTTTTGTCTCGGCTCAGAAGGAGGAAATAGTGTGCATCCTCCTGTGCTGAAAAGATATGTGGAAACAAATGGCTAAACGTACTCATTTTGTTCTGCCGTAACTTTAGTTACCTGTGGGGTTTTTTAGTATCCAAACTGTCTCATGGAGCTGGCTAATAATCCATCCAGACACATTTAACACATCGAAAACTCTACACAATGCCAACTTCAGAGATAGGCAGATATGTACATGAGGGTGTCGCCACATTAGGGCAAAGAAATGATGATATTTCACCTCAGTCTTGCTGACCTTTAGTGATCTGCATCAAAAATACGTGGTAGGCAACCTGCATTTAATTAAAGCAGCTGTAATTGATATTTCTATAAGAACAATGAATCAAATGACAACTTGAAAGCAACGTGACAGTTTGTGATGACCCCACAGAGAATTACCACCTGAATCTGCAGCTCTCCTCAGCTTTGTGAGACTTTGAGAGTTTCAGTTCATTGTAGCAATGCTGACTGTTTTGGTCCACTCTCATAGTGTTGATTTTAAAGCAGAAACACTGAAAGTGCTCAAAATGAAGCATTTAGTGGTTAAAGAGCCAGATATCTTTTACTCAGGAGTTGGTAGAGGCCAAACAGAGCCAAAAGAAACTTCATATTGGGCTTATGTTCACCAGGTAGCCATAAGGAAGACTAAAAATGAATAATGTTGCTTTTTAATTGCTGAATATGAAAACTTTTTTTAACCTCTGTAACCAACTCTTAATTTATTTTTATAGTATTATTATTTATTATTGATTTTTCTTTATAGCAACCATGGAAATTACTAACACTGCAGATGCAGAATTAGATGGCATCGACTGAATATTTTTAAGTGCTTCACATTAATAACACTGGGTGTCCATGGTGTATAATAGGATTGATAATGCCATAACACTGCAGCATTCTATAAGATTGTGACATTAAAAATTAATTCACAGTTTATTCTGTGAGAAGTGAGTGCTTATGGTGAGAGTTTTACTTTCTAAATACTCTTTCAATGGTAGTTGCATTACAAGACCCTCGCATCTTCCAAGCCTGAAGTCAGTATATCGGTTTGCACTCATCAAATTTTTATTTACTCTTGACATAGGTTAATTTTTTCACAAGTTTTTCTTTGAACTTCATGTCTGTTACGTTTATTGACCTGTGTTTATTTCTGTATTTCTTGGGGCCATAACTGTACTGCAGACGTTTCCCAACATGACATACTCTGCAGGAGGCAACAAGTTTCCTGTCTGATAGATTAGTTTAATAACCTGGAAGAGCAGTAGTAATATAATTAACACCTTGCCTCCTTCTTCCGTCCCACTACTCCCTTGCTGCATTGTCCTAACTCTGAATGATGTTATGCTGGAAGTCTTGCCATGTGTGATCTTTTATCTGTCATCACTCCCCTCTTCAGTGTGATTGAGAAGGCAGTATCATCACTTATAGCCGCTCATTACCTGAGCGGACTGGTCTTGTGTCATCCTTGAGTGAAAAGTAGACCATTTCGCTGCAGCGTTGTAGCTTTTCACAAGGCTGTGATTGCTCAAACCAGAAGCAAAAGGTGTTTTGAAAGTGACTGTAGACAATAACACACCAGAATTCTTATATTTTTAGCTTTTGAACTTAACAAACTGACAAAATAAGCTGTTACGAAGGCAGTTATGTGTGGAAATTCTTATTCCTTCCTTCCCCTTATATAAGGTTGGTGGTTCTGAGTAAGCCTATGACACATTGTCAAGGATATGATTGCTGAAAGCTACAAGAGTCCTCCGCTGGTTTTGTTCGACTACTGTCCATGTCCATAGACACAAGAATTATTGTATGCATTCATATGGATATTTTTATTGGCTGCCCTGCCTTCTTTCCACTTACAAGTGTTTTTCCAAAGTAGCCTCCGCCTCTGATACGAGTACATCATTACTCCTCCACAACATCAGTGCAACTTAGAAGTAGCGAGATGTGGAGATGAGATGATGTTTCAGTGGGGTTAACCATGTTGCTGACCTTTGCGTGAACTCTGGTTTGTTGATATTCCCCATATTGCTGTGTTTCCTCCAGGGGAGAATCTCTAAGCAGCTTTTCCTCCACTTCAAAGGGAGAGAATGTAGGCCTGTTTTGCATAATCAGGTGGGGAACAGCTTTTTGCCAGAGAGGCAGGAATTAATTTGTGGGACCGCCAGATGTAATCATTAAAACTCCAGTCATTGACAATAAATGGGGAGGAGGAGGGGATAGAGGAGGAACTGTAGAACAGTAGGAGGGATGAGAAAGAGATGTGGAGCATAGCAGAGGGCACTATGGCAAAGCAGGCTAATCTGGCCCGAGCTCAGTCAGAATGACGTTTTTTATGTCTGATAACATTCAGCTCTGGTGCTCTGTGTTTGGACATGTTGGCACGAGGGTAATCCTGACTTCTCATCACCCTTTCATTTTTATGCACTTGACGATTTTAGCCGTGTTCAAAGTGTTTGGAAACATAAGCCAGTCGGACTGAAAGCCATTTAGCAGTATGTGCAGGCTTTAAAACTCAATTCATAAAGCCCATAAATGTACTGTATGGTTCAGTCTCACTGCTCTCATTAACCCTGTACCCAACAGTGTGCAGACGGTGAAATGTGCTGTACTCTGTAGCTGCTCAGCAGCAATCACCAGACAAAGTTAGCGACTAACTGGTGAAGACTTTGTAATTTATGGGTAAAATATTATATACATCACATCATGTTATATTCACCAACAAGATACTGACTTAGAAAAGCTTCTTCATTGTTTGTATTGCCAAAAATCATTCTGTATATCAATATGTCCCCTCTTGTGAAAATGTTTGACAGTAAGTGTGCCAGACAGTAAACAAGTGGGTCTATAGATTTAGTACCACCTGGGTCATCCATCATTCATTTCAAATGTCATAATTTGTCAATATTCCATCAGTGGATGTGAGTAACAAGGACTGCTGCTCTTGATTGATTGTTACACAACCAATCTCTGAGGAGAAAAAAGTCTGCCAGACTGAATAAAAACGTACAGAGGTCAAGTCACGATTTCTGCTTGTCTATGCGTACACAATAAAAGCAGGAGTTTTATTCACGAGGCTACTGCTTTTTCTTGGAAAAAACGTGTGATATTACAGAACACACAGGACTGTCACACCCCTGTAAGGAAAGAAGGAGCCCACAAAAGAAACTTGAAGCTGGCAGTCTTGGATTCCTAAGAGAGAGACACACATTATGGATTAAGACTGAGCATACAAAGTACTATACACCTGGGATGCAATGCTTAAAAAGCAGAAGGAAGAAAAAAGTAGCTCAAGTCATCGCTTTGCCTCTTCTGGCCAGATAGGTATATGATGAACTGGTAGGGCAAGAAAGTACAAATTAATTGTAGTTTTTTGTGCACTCCGAAAACATGGGGCAGGAGTGAAAGTGAGACATTAAAAAGAGAGGGAAAAGAAAGAGAATTAGAAAAAAGAAAAACAAGAGCACTTAAAGACTAACTGCAGTGTGGTCCTTGATGAACTGCCCCAAGAAGAAATGTATTATTGTTCTTGCCTTAGACCTCCGTGAGCCTTGACAGCTGCAGGGAAGGAGACATCCATAACAGCTGCACTCGAAGACAAAGCACAGGCTTAACAGACTGAAGGCAGGACATATTACCCTGGCCTGGACGTTCATTCATCTTTTGAGGAAAAGAAAGAATTGCCTGGGAGATTTAAAACCAAAGCTTTGAACAGTGTAGAAGCCATTGGGGGGACACTGGATTTGACAGAGAACTACTGGTTCCTTTAAGTTTTGGGATTGAGTCATCATTTTTTCCACAAATTAAATGCAAATTGCAGCAGAACATCAGTAAAATTGGGCATGAATTATGCCAATTTAGAATGTGAGCTCAGATTACTGACTGATTAAATGGTAACAATTCCAACAATGGTCCACAGTATTTTCCACTGGTGACCTCCGTGTCTTCAGAGTCACAGTGGTGAACAGCTAAAGTAAAACTACTCAGAATTTTAAAAAATAGACAAAAAAAGAGAAGTAAGGATCATCATAGCAGCATAATTACCGTCCAGCCCCCAAATGGCACTAAACCATCTCCCAAACATCCCAAAGTAATCTTTGAGGTAAAATATTTGAGGTACTGACCCCAAGTCTTTTTAAAATTTTCAGTTGATGACTCCTCAATTTGTCACCAATATTTTTGTGAAATATACAGAATCTGGGTATGTAGAGTCAATTTACACAGCACCAGTCACAGAGTAAAATGAGTAAAATCAATTTCAACATTTAATTTAGCATTTTAGTAATTTATTTTAATAAAAACAAAAATGACATATAAGGTTATCAAATCCACATGATTTGCCAGGTTAGGAATCTTCTGACGGACATCCTGACCGTGGCAGATCTGCAAAGTTTCTCGCCTGGACTTTAATCAGACTTAAATAAAAAGAAATTACACCTTAAGGCTTGATTTGAACTTGACTGCTGTAATAACAGGTCTGTGAATATACAAAGTGATCTGAGGCTTGAAAGCAAAAATGTTCCAGTCTCCAGTTTGACCTTGTCCTGCTATTATAACAAATAAATAAGGTCAGACGGGGCCTGCATAACCACATATCTGGAATTAGAATTTTTAGGCACATGTAGTAACAGGACTCATCAGTATATACAAGACTAGGTCAGAACCCAGTATATGGCTGACTTCATACTTGACTTGGACTTAAAATAGCTCTACCAAATTAATGCAGACGTATGTGACATCTACAACAAAAGATGATTTACTCCTTTTGCTAAATGTTCTGGTTGTCATTGAGCTGCAGTGGGAATTGCAGCGACTAAGAGATTGCTTCTAAACCGCTGTCTGTGCCTGTCATGCATCTTTAGCAATGCCATTTAAGAATATCTCTCTGTACTTCTTAGGTTAACCATCTGCAGTTCATGTGACCAAGAGGAACAATATACAGCAAAAACATACATAGCCCTGTGTTAACACTTATTTGACCCCTGCATGGATCCCTGCAGTACACGTGCACCAGAATGAAATGTTCATCCAGAAAAGCTGTACCCAGACTCAGTTGCCTCATCTCATTTTCACTTGGCTTCTGTTAAACTTCCCAACTTCAAACCTTGTTAAAGTGGACACTCCCCAAGTGAAGGAACAGCATGAATAATAGATTCTTCAGCCACAGGAAAGAGAGGACACGGAGTCAGAGGAAAGGTATGACGAGTCTGATTATAACTGATTGATTTCATACCAGCACGTTCAAAAAAACTTTATTGGGGATGTTGTTCAAAGGACCAAATGGGTGACATGTCTGCAAAAGAAGAGCATATTTGCAGATTGGTTTGATGCAACTCAGAAATAATGGAGCCCTCCTGGTGTCTACCTTTAAAGTGCTTAGTACATAAGCACTTATATATTCATCATTCACATTCAACTATAAAGTGCTGCAGTTTTGTATAATTTCTTTCCTGCCATTTTTTTTTAACACCAATTATTTCCATTTTTGATAAGACTTGATTCCCCCTTTAAAATCTAGCACTGATCAAATTACACTGAGTACCTGCATTACAGCAATAATGTGATTGTGCTACTTCTGCAAGTGTGATCAGAACGATACAGTTTGGTGCATTACTTTTGTTTTGTTTCATGTGGCACATTGTGAAACATGAGCGATTCTGTGAAACTGTACTTAAAGTTAAAGTTAAAGGCATAAAGTTTGCAGTGTTCATCTTTTTCTTTTTTTTTTTGCTTATTAGTATCTAAACACAAATATGTGGCTGTGGATGAAGGAAGTATTTTGAGTTTTGCTGGGATTAACTATATACCATGGAATATACTGTACTATACTAAACTGCTGGATAAACTGAAATGTTGACCCGATGGTGGCAAAGGATGAAAAGTCAGATCGGTTCATTCTGGCGAGAACATGAATGTCTGAAACCAAATTTCACGGCAATGCGTGATAAGACATCTCACTTAAACACTAATGTCAGGTTTGTGGTGGTGCGAGAAGAAAAGCAAGACAATAACCAGAATCATTAGGATTCACCTTATGGGAAACATGCACGTCTGCAGAAGATTTCATGGTAATCTATCCAGCAATTGTGGAGATATTTCAATCTGGACAAAAGCTTTGGCCCTACTGTACAACAGACTGACATTGTCCTCCAGAGAGTCATGCTGTGGCCAAAAAAAAAAAAAAAAAAAAAGTCAGTGCTGCTTCATTCCTCAGTGAAAACATGTTCACTGCAGGCTTATTTCCAATTAGTATGACTCACTAGTCAGGGTGCTGACCAGACAAGTTCAATGCCTGCCTTGTTTCAAGGCTTTCACAAGGCATAGAGAAGGTGACACCGAGGCCAATGCAGCGCATAATCTGAAGTCAGCAATAAGGCAGGTGGCAGAAGGGAAATGTCTTCTATTTATCCTCCCTGTCGATTTTTTCTTTACCTGCCTCCCTGTCCCTTCTGTGCTTTCAGAACTTGCTATTCTCTCTGTCTCCTTGTCGCTGGATGACTTTTTCTCCCCCTTCCTCTGCGTCTATGTATCTGGCTGTCTTTCTCTACCCCTCCCACCTCCCCTCCTCTCTCTCTCTCTCTCTCTCTCTCTCTCCCTCTCTCTCTCTCCCTCTCAGAGTCAGCCTTTGATCTTGCCAGTCCTAGCACAGAGGTAGACAGTGATGCTGTATGGCTTTTCTCTGCCTATTAATGTCTTAACTCTTGCTCTGCCTTTTGCAGGAGGTCCACTGAGACATCATTTACCCACACAGCACGCTCTAATGACAGGCCTGGACACTCTTAATCACAAGCATACTGAGTGTGTGTGTGTGTGTGTGTGTGTGTGAAGGGGGGAGGGTAATAAGGTAAATTCAGAGGATGTCAGAAACAGGTTTGAAATTCATATAAGCTGGAAAAATGTGGTGATGATAATAAAACTTCAGTGTCCTTAACAATGACAAGCATACCAAAAGCACAGCAACACACAGCACACAGCACACACCGGACAGGCGTAATCTGATGCAAATAATCATGATCATCGTGATGAATCAAGACAGATAAATAAAATGATTAGTGAGGATTAATCAATGTATGAAGGCAATTGAAAAATCTTGGATTTAAACCTGCCTGAATACTTCTTCCTAAATGTTTCATCATCTAGGCATCATTTCATCCTTCTGCGATCCTCAGTTTTGAGTCATTATTACTCAAGGAGAATGGGAAGAAACAATTTTCTCTGAGGCAATAAAGTAAACTGGTAAATTAAGATAAATATCCTTTGTGGTTGGGGCCGAGATTACTTTCCCAGTGTCACACACAAAATAAATAATATAAAGAATGCACACTCTTCTAAAGTTAGAGAGTTGGATATATACTGTGCAGCGATGCTCAGCCACGTTGACATTGTTGACCCTTGTGGTGGACAAACGTCAAAGCCAAACTTGACTGAAACTTGACTGGATATGGTGTTGCATACAGCGTGTACTCCAGGCAGCAGCTTTGTTTTCTTTCTTTTTACTTTCTTTGTTCATAACTGTTCTCCTTTTATTCAGCATTGCACCTCTGTAACGTTTATTTTTAAAGGATCAAAATCATTATTCATTAACCTATCTCATAAATGTACAATAAATGCAACCAGCATCTAATTTGACTCTAAACATAACCACACAACTTCCAAATCCAAATCTAACCATTTCCCATTTCACTCCGATCCTCGCCGCTGACATTTTTATTCACAATGACCACAATCTTCTCCACGTTCGACCAAAGGATTACAGTTGCTTCACCCCGGCAACACTCTTACTGCCATGGTAAGATATTCAACAAATAACTAATTTAAAAAATCTGTTAGCAGTTGGCAGTGAGGATTTTGCAGATATGCTCAGTAATTAGTGATCAGTAATTAATCTTTCAGTTCCTCCCCCAAATGGTTTTGGTAATTCAAATATAGTTGCAAATTGATGAACACACACACACACTCTCTCTCTCTCTCTCTCTCTCTCTCTCACGCACACACACATACACTCCCTCTTTCTCTCTCTCTCTCTGTCTCTCTCGCTCTCTCCCTGCTGTCAATTCATTTTCCTCTCTTTCCTGGAGTGATGGCTCAATTACCATTCCTCACACTCAGGCTTCAAAAGTGAGCAAAATGGAGTAGGATTTCTTGCTCATGTACAAAAAAAAGATAAAGAAAGAAAGAAGAAAGAAAGAAAGACTTAATTTTCTCCTTCTTTGCCTCTGTGTCAGAATTCACTCAGCGCAGTAGTGAATTGTGACACCTGTGATTAACGAGATTTTTGGACTGAAGTTGAGCTTTGAATCAATTAAGTGAAAACGCCTAAATGAACATATGATTGAATCAGTTAGTCATAAACTCTGCTTGGTATAAAACCAATATGACCCGTGCACTATCATCTGATCTTGGTTTGTATTAAAATATTTCATCAAAATGAAACTTATTTACCCCTATTTTTACATTCATCTGTTTTCCCACTGCACATATTTCCTCTGCTTCTCTTCATACCTTCATCTCCTCATTTCTGAAGTCCTCCTTTCTCTCCCGCTTTAATCGTCTTCTTCCCTAAGTGCTAGCTCCCGGCCTGGAGGGAGCAGGGATCCACATGACTTGATTGTGTTTTGATGTTCTTGTGAAACTTACAAGTGCACTCAGGACTTAAGACCCATAACATACATTTTCCAGACCGTTCACCCAGGAGGAAAAAGAGACTGAGGGGAAAGGAAGAGTGCTTCCTCTTACAGCTGTCAGTACACACTCGCAGTTGTGTTTATGCACACAAATCCCTGAATTACTTTAGATGTGAGGGCAAAAGAAATAAAAAACATCCTGTATATCGACTTAGATCCGTAAATAGTTGCATCTTCATGTCTAATAAGGAAACATTAGTGAGAGCACCTGTGTGGCTTAGACAGAACACAACATGCTGGACAAGCAACAAATAATTAGCAATCAATCAAACTCAAATGTCTGAGTAGTTTAATAGTTTAATGCTAAAGCAAATATCGGTCAAATACTGTTTATAAGTTTATCTCTGGTTCATCAAAACGTCATTAAATCCACCATTTTTATTATCTATCTATCTATCTATCTATCTATCTATCTATCTATCTATCTATCTATCTATCTATCTATCTATCTATCTATCTATCATCACCATGTAGCAAATTAAGGATTGTTTTTCATCTCTGACGCATGTGCTATTAATAACAGTTGCTAAGTTTTATTCAAGTTTATTCAAGTGCCAGCATGAACAATATCAGGACCCTGAAACTGAAGCAGCTGAACAGAACTCGGTCATTTTATTATTTCCACTCATGTTTCCTGCAAATCAAAATGTCTTCAGTGAAAAAAAAATCCTCTGCTGGTCACCTAACAGCCATGTGCTAACCTTAAATATTAACACCGTTTTAGATGTTAACCATGATCAATGGTCTGATAATATCAAGAGGAGCTTTTGTATCGGACAGTTTAGTCATAAGTTGTTAATAAATCTTTAATATATCACGAGTAACACTGACACTCATTTAAAATGTTCCTGGTCTTCTTTTGTCTCGCAAGACCACCTGCACATTCATGTAAGTCCTTGTGCTTCTTTTTTCTGATCATGTAGAAACGCATCCTTGTTTCCAGAAATGCATATCAGTCTATAGTGCATAGGCCGAGGAGACAGAGAAGTGGTGTTTGTGTGTCCATATTTCACTTACCTGTCCATATTTCACTCATATCCCATAGATATGACAGGTGGTTGTTGGCTAGAATATCAAAGCTGGGCTGAATGAGGCCTTTTTTTAATCCCTGAAATGAGTAAGTGTTATATTTGGGGAATAAGGCTTTTGTAATTAAATATAAGTAAGTAAGTAAGTTATATTTTAGAAATTTTGTAATGGAACTACTTTAACACTTTGATAAATAGATTAACATTGCAAATTTCAATCAAACCCCATAGATAATGTTTGAGTGGAAAAGCAAATTTGTCTTGCATGCGCACTGTTTCCTTGTTAACAAGCACCAGGAGACTCTAAGTGGTCGGGCCAATGAGGTGAATTCATTGTTGAACATTAACTGAACTACAGACCGTGGACCAGAAATTAATGTTTCATTTTCTCATGTCTCAGAGGGTCTTTTTCTCTGAGATGTTGTGTCTAATTTCATGCTACTCTCTCCCACAACACTGGGGGTCCAGTAGCTGTGCTGGAGCAGGACTGGTTTCCAAATGCACTCACACGCAGACATTTCAGACATGAACGTATGTACATATGATCAGATCCACAAACGATGAGCTATGAGAAGTAAGGGCAACATTAACAGAACTTTGCTGATTTTTCAAATTTTAGTTGCCATTATTTTGTAGAATTTCCACAACTGACATATGGGAAATGTCAGATTATTTTTTAAATCTATGCCAGGAGAAATATATCAACACGCAAAAGAAACATGAATGTCAAAGCCTCAGGGGCAGCAACATTGGTCCAAGTGTGAAAACATAAACAGACAGTCTTTTGTGTTGTTGCTGTGTTGCCACATTCATCATGCACAGCTAGTTTAGATGAATAATGCAGGTGACTAAATGGTTCTACAGAAGAAGTTCAATTATCATCATGAATAATACATTTGTTATTAAAAAGGTGCTTGTAGATTTTACTCATACAGTGAAGCAGTGCATAATCACATTAACAGACTTGTGTGTCAAATGAGCTCTTCTTCAACACAATCTCAATCACAAAAAAACCCAACAAAATATCCGATTTCACGCAGAATGACGACTTTCACAAGGTCGATACCAAGTTTTTGATATGTGCAGAAAAAAAAATCACACTTATTCAAGGTAAATGATGCATCTTGAATTCTTTGCAGTCAAAAGTAGCTGGAATCAGCTCAGAACAAAATGTGACAAAACTGTGAAAAAACGAGTCATCAGCATGTCTGAGACAACAACAAAACATTCCAGAGAAATCTGCTCCTCTATTTTTCTAACCTTAACCAAAGTGCTTTTGTGGCTTCAACCTAATCACAGATGGGATTTGAACCCTGGATTGTGGTGACATTCTGAGACATTGCACACACAGCATCCAACCCCACCACCTTTCTGTGACTCCAGCGTAGTTTCTAAATGCAGCGTTTAACTCTGTTAAAGACGAGTGGTGCGAGTCTGAAACTTATTGTCAGTATATTTTTACATACACCGAAAGTCTTCTCTGCATTTAACCCATCACTGATTGAACACACACACGCAACATGCAGTGAAACACACAGGAGCAGTGGGCTGCCATTTCAGGTGCCCGAGGAGCAAAATGGAGGGGGCTTAAGTGTCTTGCTTAAGGGCACATCAGCAGGCTAATGGAGGGAGGGAGAATAGTCTGATCATTCCATCGCAACCAATTTTTATCCAGTTAGCCTCCATTCACAAGCCACTTCTCCAACCTCTAGGCCACAGCTACCCCCAAATAAACAAACACCTGAACAGGGACTTGAACCCTGGACCCTCAGATTAAAAGTCTGATGCTCTACCAGCTGAGCTATCCAGGCTCTGGGTGGTGTGCTTGAGAGTCTACGTGTCTATGAACACGAATCCTGTATTTTATGACTATTTGACGAACTGCTGTGATACTACATTAGAATATAGCCAGTATTGGTTGGTGCTGAGTGTTTGGTTGTTAATTTCTTCTAATGATGTAATATTTTTAATTAAGTTGGTATTACTGATGGCGTGTCCCTTAGTGGAAATTTAACATTGTTTTTCAGTTGTTTGTTTCAGGGTGGTTGAATGTTTTGATTTATTACAACTCCTCTTTCACCAGCACAACCAGTTCACCGAGGGACTACAGATGAAAATCAGATTTTAGCTTTATCTGCCACAATATATGTACTGAGTGTTGTCTCCACTAAACAATAAAATTTTAATCTTCTTGTACTGTCTCAACTCTCTTGACCCCTTTTTTCCCGGCTGTGTCTCATCCACTTGTTCATCACTCATCAGCTATAACAAGGAAATTAGAAGGGATTTAAATTATTAATGAGCTTTAAGTTCCACCTGAAACTTTAATAGATACACATCAGCATTTCACATCACCCACCCGTCCATTTTGCATATTGTGTCTGCTTAGTGCATTCAGTGTCAGCGCTGCAATGGAGTCACTTCTTTTTTGTAAAAGGCAGGCCATGACCCCATCAAATTCCAAGTATATCTTTTGTTGCAGCAAAATCTACATTCTGTCGTGACAGCCACTAGCTCCATTTCTTTGAGAAGCTGTAAGGGTACACCTGCTCAGGCTAAGGGATACAGAGATGGAGTAAAGAGAAACGTGTTCTGCAAAATTACTGTGAGCCAAATTTTTACTTTTCAGCAAACAAAAAGCTGAACCGATATTAGCTGTTGCATTACCATGTATAATTAGTTAAATGCAATGCGTAACATAATTAAATGTGACAGTATAATTGCCATTTTATATTTACATTTTTTGCAATTAACAGATAAATCAGGCTGATTTATAATAGATTCAACACGAAAAGGTCAAAGCCTTCAAAATGCTGAACGTAAAAGAGAAGAAGGCCTGCAAGGATTTTCTTTCATTTCTTTGTAGAATTTATGCGGGATTTGTTTCCTAAATGGCCACCTTAACAAACTAAATGAACAATTAAGAATAATGTCCCACTGAAATAACAAAGTGTCTTTACAAACATGTCTCATCCAGACATGACACTATGTGTGACACTTGTTGAAGACAATTTGAAGACAAGTAAGGTTAATCATGTTAACTGAAAGTTAATGAGGTGGAAGATCTAGTGGAGATGAAATAGCTGGTAGGAAGTAGAAAGACACAGTGGGTCAAATGAGGCCATAACCTTTAATGAAATCAATGAGCCATAAGACGAAGGATGGCAGGTGAGAGGATGGCAAAAATTAGACTGCAAATGGTCAGAAACGAAGAAAGCGATGAGAGTGAACGAGACTGACAATATAGATGTGTTAGCAGCTCAGTGAGGGTGCACTTAAACAAACACAGCAACAATGAAACATGTGCACAGCAGCAATGCAAACATGCTGATGTTAAGATGCCAGATGCAGCATTTGGTCTAGTGTGTAGGATTTAATGGCACTTATCACTTTTTTTTTTTCAATTAATTGTGAATTTTCAACTTTACAGTGCTCTCGAATTATAGGAAATCATGGTGGGAAATTAACTTTTTACACTGTAAAGATTTATCAGCTACTGACAGTTAAATGTTCAAATTTACCAGTCACTCAATATTAAAATCCTATTTTACCAGCATTCGGATGTTGGCTTGTGCTAGCGAAGCAGTTTAGTGTTGTTACGAAGGGTTGACTTGCTTGCTTGAGAAGTAAACTAGGTTTCAAAACAAGGCTGTACAACTGCAGCATACAAATAATTCACCAATCAAGCATATCACTCATGCATCGCTCAAGGCATGAGAAAAATATTTTTTGATGAAATAAGTTGTAAAGACCCCAAGTCCTCTTGCAGGATCTGGCTTGCTGAGAGATTTCTGGGCTGGGGGTCTTTGTGGTCAGCAAGAGGGCAGCAGCCTTTAAAAACTCCCCTGTAAGAGTGATTCATGCGTCTCACTGACTCACCTTATCAGACTGTATCTGAGCTTAATCCCCAACAAGGCAATTTGCTTCAGAGTGAGTGAAAAAGAGGCAAAAAAAAGGCATGGAAGCTTTTCATAGGTGTCATTTTTTATTGTTTTTCCTGGCACAGCTATTTGGGCTTGAATAAACATACTTGCATTGTTGTAGAGGATCATGCAAGCTGCTGAGCCATCCCAGAAAACTACCTTTAACCCAAGATTCTTAAAACAGGCCACTACTGTGATAGGTTTAGAGTGCAGTTTTTGATTTAAGGATTAATACACAACTGTCTATAGTTCTGTCAAAAACTAGTGTGTGCAAACCTGTAAATATAAAATACTTTTCAAGGGCAGGAAACCTTTCACATCACTTAATCACATAGAAGATTCAACATCCCACTGGGCCTCTTAGACACAGCTTCAATCCAGTTCCTAAACCACAAATCTGGGCTTTCGCTCCTGCCACTGAGATCGATCCTCTAACAACAGGCGTTCACAGGTGTTCAGATGTGGTCACGCATCGGCTGAAAGCCTTTTTCAGCTTTAGAACAAAGGAAATCAGCTCAGGAGGCAGCGGGAGAGGGAGGGTTGCAGTTTATGTGATGTCTTTTAGATGTCTGATATGTCACCTTCTCTTTACACTAGAGGTGTAGAGTTGAATACTTAAAATGTCCTCTGATTTGAAGGACCATAGAGGATTTACTGTTATACAGTACAAACTTTGCTGAGCTTGTTGCACTTGCAGAATGAAATAAAGATAAGCTCTAATTTCATGAGGAAAGATTATATTTCACCAATTAATTTATTTGATTCAATGTTCAACCCGGCTAGTAATTCACTCTGCCACCGATCTCCAATAAACAGTTTTAAAAAGAGTACGGTCAGACTCAGAGCATGACTAACCAGGTTTACGCACTTCTGCTCAAACTTTGAGATGTTTCTGTTTTGACAATGTGATAATGATGATAACTGAGTGCCCTGTTTTGCATGTCTTTGAAGAGATTTTAACGTGTGTTGTTCAGTGTCTATTCGGTCGCCTTCATTTATTTTCACAGTTATAGCTTTTCTTCCCGGGGATCACAAAAACATTAACAAAATGTTAATTGTGACCTTTTTGCTTTTGACTAAACTTCTCCCTGCGGGAAAATAAAGTTTATCAATCAAACACTACACGCTTGCAAAAAGGGCAGAACGAGCTCAGAATGGATATTAAACTTAACACACACATGACTTAATTTTCATATGTCCCGTTTTCTTTCATCTCTGAGCTTGTTCAGTGCTCACTGTTCCCTTTAATGGCAAAGAAGTTGTGGCTAATAGTCACAGTAGAGGCAGGCTTAGTCCACTACTGGAGTCTCAGTTTTACCATACAGCTTTGAAATTCAGATCTAGATTTTTCAGTCGATTAAAATGCATTCTAAAATGAATTAATGCTAATGGTACCTGTAACTTTGAGACAATTTGACCGCATAAATTAAAGTTCATGCATGGAAATGTATTGAGGTACCAACCACAGTACTTGTGTCCACATGCACCCTGACAGTTACCTTGAGCACTTTAAAGAAACTGCTCCTTGTTGAGGATTTTATGAGTTTATCCATCCACCCAACAATTTACCACAGTGTCTCCTGCTGTAGAGCAGGTTGATACGGATGGTGAGCACAGGGTTTGGTTTTGATCTCTGTAGAGGGACGATAGTACAATGGACAGTGGTCAAGCAACAGTTTACAGGTAAACGTCTGTATTGTTATGATTAGTGAGCAGAAATTATTGTTTACTTTTAATACTTTGGGGTTAGCCAAGCCAGCTACTTCCCCCAGCTACTCTTATGCTACCTTTATGTCTTGATGCGAAGCAAAGCTGAATCCCACCCACCTCTGGCTCATACTTTAACAATGAAAATTAATGAGGACTGCCAGCAAAAAAGTTTTGTGTTTTACCAGAAATAAGGATCCCAAAAGCAGACAAAGCAGGCTTGAGTGGAGTGGTTCGAAAGACAAAAAGGAAGTTGACTATACAAACTTATTTCTAGGTAAAAGCTACTTGAGGGGTTAGAGAATAAGCCCAAATGATGAGCTGTGGTCAGAGTGAGTCCATAAACCAAAAGTTCAAGGAGTAGATCCAGAAGAAAATCCACAGGAGGAAGAAAATCACAGGAGAACTCGGGAACCTGGACAGAGCTGGACAGACAACAGGGAGGTGAAGGAGTGAGAGTGAGAGTGAAACACACACCTCACCAGGAAGACAAGAAACAAAACCAAAACACAGGAAAAGAAAACACAAGGGAACCTCGAAAAATAACTAAACCCCTGACATAAGGACTAAGGCAGGATTTGAAACCACCCAGTACTGATTGAGCCAAAATGTAGCATACAGAATGCAGCATGCAAATACAAGCAATTGCAAGAAATTGTATATGACAGTCAAGTAACACAGCACAATAAACAACATATCTATAATGTTTATGATGTTCGCCATCTTCACTTAAGTGGGTTAGCAAGCAAACATTAGCTAATTAGCAAATATTAGGGATAAAACTGATGGGATCATCATTAGTTTTGCACATATTTTTCAAAAACCAAAGCCCTGGATAAAATCAAACTTTGATCTGCTTGTGGGGCTAGATGATAAGCTAGCTTCCTCTCGGGATCATGCCTGTACAAATTTCATGGCACTCCATCCAACACATTTGCTGAGATCTCTGTGTCTGGATCAAAGCGGTGGACCAAGCAAATGAGCAGCAGCCACAGGGACTGGAATCTGGTCGGTTGAGATCCACATACTGGGAGCGAGTTTTCTTTATTTGGACTTGGAGCCACACCTCATATATCTGGGAAGAACTGACGGTCATGTCTGCACTCTGACTTCAAACAAGTTCATGAATAGTAAATTATAGAATCACTTAACTGAAAATTACATTAGCCTCTCTAAATGTCTCATAATTCCCGCACATGAGAAATGATTATTCATGTGGTAAACAGGACCAGTCAGTAACAGATTAACCTCTTCCCTTCCATTTACATACACATAAATACACACTTTCCTTACCACTTTTCCTCTAATCATATCCAATAAAATACAGTGATGTGTGTCTGCTTCTCTGTCTGCTTCCCAAATATCTTACTTTCTTGTCCTTCTCTTGCTCCTCCTTCCTCTAGCTCCTCTTCCTCCCCTTCCTCTGTCCTCACTCTTCTGCATGACCAGTTCCATGTCAGCCCTTAATTGTGTTTTGATGTTCTTCCAGACCTGCAATTGAGCTCCATTCTCGCTAGCCAAAACAGAACAGACATTTGTCAATGCACAGGCACTGTGAGATTCCCACTCTCTCTTTCCCACATTTTCTGCTGCTTCAGTCTTTCTTTCCTTCCCCTTTTTCCTCGAGTCTGTCCTACTTTTATCTAGACGCTCCTTATAATATGTTTATCACATCTCTCTTTCTAGATCTATCTATCTATCTATCTATCTATCTATCTATCTATCTATCTATCTATCTATCTATCTATCCATCCATCCATCCTAGAAGACTTCAGAGAGTGTGCAATGGAGCAGTAACATCAATGTAGATAGGGACCAAAGACCTCCTTTCCCCTCTGGGGCCCATGTCACATGTAATCACTGTTACTTATAAGACACACCAACACACACCAGCACGCTAACACAGAGTGTTGGGCTGTCCTAACACTCGACTAAGCTCAGTTCAGGGAGTAAATATTTGTGCTATGCAAGCTCTAGATGGAGGAAGGCTCCTCACCTCAGCACCAGGCCACCAAATCATGAAATATTCAGAGACAGAGAGAGAGAGAGAGAAAGAATGAGATCGGAGTGAGAGTAAGAGTGAGGGAGGGAAAGGGAGAAGAGAGCGAGAGAGAGAGAGAGAGAGAAAGAGGGAGAGAGGTCACACGTTACAGAATAAGATGGACGGAGGGAAGAAGTGCATGGGTAGGTGGCTCTGTGCTAAATCAGAGAGATGTGAAGGAAAGGAATGGGGTTGTTTGCGTAGAGGAAGAAAAAACAGAGGAGATGTTGAAGGAGGCAGAGTGAATGTGTAAAGATAGATAGATAGATAGATAGATAGATAGATAGATAGATAGATAGATAGATAGATAGATAAATAGATAGATAGATAGATAGATGAGAAAGGTTGAAGAGTGTTACAGGACAGAAAGAAGGCAAAGAAGCAGGGGAGGTGGAGGAGGAATGGGTGTTCTAAATGTGGAGGACAAATAAAGATATAAACTGACAGGCAGACAAAATCAGGAATAATCAGGGAGCACAATGTGAGGTGTCTTACTGAAGAGAAGATGTGTTCAAGTAAGTGGATTGTAGGAAATAATGCTCCAAAGCTCCTAGTCAGTCTGCAGCTGAAGAGTGAAAATCTCCATCCAGGACTTAATGAGGGTTTATTCTGTCACAGGCCATCCTACCCTGGTATCTTGGATGACTTTTCACTGGAGCTGCTCTATACACTTCCACTCTGCTCATTTCAAAGGATCATTACACTAGCTGTTACTGTGATTGAGTAAAATTTGCTTTGAGCCAAATATATTTAACATGAATCATATCCAAACTGCAGTTCCCAAGTCCATCTTGACTATACTTTAAAGCTTCCTGTTTTTGGTCAACGACTTTGGTAAAATATCTTGATAAGTTTTGGATGGAAACCCTTGTTCATACAAACATTCATGGTTCCCAGATCATGTAGCCCAAAGTCTTTTTCTGACATCATCAGCAGGTGTAGATATGCTACATTCATAAATGATATTATAACATATCAATCTGCTTTTTGTGATCTTCCCTACTACAAAGGATGGATAGATTTTTACCTGACATATGCTGTCAGTTTACGCTGCATGTCTAAGCTGCTCTGAGCAGCTTATCTTCATTGCTAACCAAATGTTACCCTATCTGCATCCACACTCATGCCATGTCCAAATAGGTGCTTCAGGGTGTAGATCTTAATTGATTAATGGGTCAATTTCTGAGACATCAGCCCATGTGTACAACACCCCAATTGTTTTCACACACACATACATATATAAACAGAACACAAACAATGAAAGTAAAAGAAAATTCATTATAATATTAGACCTCAATTAAAAGACTGCGAAGGCTTCAAGATTTAGCAGAATGTACAATAAGATAATTCATTATCCTAATAATGAATAGGTGGATATTCCACACTCAGCAGCTGCACCATCCTGGTTAACCACCTCCCTTCATCGTCCCTCAGCAGGACTCCACAGACAGACATCATTTTTGTCTTCTAACAAAACATCATCCACTGCTAATCACTGCACTCTAAAACCATAGTGAAGCCAAGAGCTACATCTCATTCACTGGTATTGACATTTATGTTTATTGATTTGTCAGAAGCTTCTGTCCAGAGTCAGATGGTAAAAGTTGGATGCACTGCTGTCCTTTTCAGTTCAAAGTTGAATGGCTGTATGTTATTTTTAAAGTTTTTCTTTTTATTTCTTTTTTTGATAATTAAGTGTAGTGTGGTTTAAAAATCTAAAAGTTTTGTCTCAAGAATCTCAAAATGTTTTTTTTTTTTTTTTTGAAGCAACGTGTCAGGCAAATTTCATGGCAGTTTGCCAGTTAACTTTTAGGAAACCGTGTGGAAAAACTGACATGTTTTTGTAAGTGATGCAGTAGCTCATTAGTGTTCAGAGTGGGGATGCTTAATCCTCTGGGGAGCACAAATGCACTCAGTATGCTTTAGAGGAAATATGTTAAAAAGATTTCAATATCTCTTAAAAAGGATACTCCACCAATTTATCATTGCACTTGTTGAGAAATCCAAGAATCCAATGAAAGAAGACACAAAAGAATTCAATAACTCTCTTTCCAAGTCCAACTCTTTTTCAAGTTTTCAAGTTTCCATCTGCTGACAGCAACATTGTTATTGTTGTTATTGTTGTTCTTTGTGTTTTCCACTGGATGAAATCCACAGATTGTGACCAATGTCAAATACCTGTACAGTATGTGTCTCATGTGCAATCAGAGTTTGCTATGCCTTGCTAAATAATAAAAATGATTCATGCAAGTGCTTCTCATTTAATGTAGATGGGTCGAGTCCACGTGTCTTATGTTTGACCATATATGGAAGCTCGCTTGAGTTTTTCCCGGTGCTCCACCCGTTATAAACTGGCAGTACAAACAGGCACAGGGTGTTCTTGTCCTGTTTGACTTCTATTGTTGAGAGGTAGAGAAAGTTTTTGCTGAACAGCAGTACGAAAGTGGAGAGGGAGTTATGCGAGAAGTTGTCTTCTATAAAATGCAGACTGCAACAGTTTCACAATTAAGGGTAAAATATTTTTAGCTTAGGTATTTAATGCTTAATTGAATTGATTTGTCTTGAGCCAAATTTGAGTTGTTAAAGTGATGTTATAGGCCCAGAAGAGACTTGATGCTGCCCTCAGTCTGAGGTACCACCACAGTTTAAAAACTGCAGCACATACACTCAGTTGCTCATACTGCCTTGTCGCAGTATTGATACAGGACACTGTGATCTGATCTGTTCACAACAGTGTTGATGGAATTTCAACCTCTGGTTTTTAAGACACTTTGTCATCAATTAGAATTTGACAGTAGCGCTAAACGCGTTAGAAATCATTCTCAAGGAAAACATGAATATCCACACCAAATTACATGGAACTGGCCAATAGTGTTGAGATATCATACTTAAAAAGAAAACATGCTGCTTGGACAGATGGACAAACAAAACTGCCGTCAGTCTGCCCCGCTGTTTGTAGAGTAAAAACAGAATCATGAAAATAGTGAAAGCAGTTACGCTATTTTCGCTCTGCAGGATGTAAATGGCTTAAAATTGACTATTAGATTTGATAGCCATGAGCCTTGAAACAAAAAAAATAAACAAAAATAAAGAAATAAAGCCAAACCTCCTTTCCTTTCAAATGTTTTCTAACTGAATGAACTGGAAAAATGAGGTCATTTCCACTTATCATGTGGTCTTGTGCTATATATTTACACAAATACTCATAACCTGAGCAAGTACCTGAAAATAACAAGACTTTTTTTTTTTTCTAGAGTTCTGCAGTCTGGTGTTACTGTTCGTGGTGCTGAAATGTTGTGTGCCAGTTGCCCATTGAGGTGCACTGACAGCAGAGTTGAGCCCTGATTCCTTAATGGGAAGGAAGCATTACTTTGCATATACAAACACAACATTATCCTCTTTCTGTCTGTAGCTGTCTAAAAGTCTTCCAGATATTTTATATATTTAGGATAGGTTATAAACTTCAGAAAGAGCCCTTTTCAGAATACTGTACTGAAGGAAGTAACAAAGGGTAATGTCTGAAAATTAACATTTGCCTATCTTAAAGGGGAATGCAGAACCAAGAAGCTTCCGCAGATAAATCCTGTTAGGATCCTGGAAGACATGTTAATTTGGCTTCCAGGAAAAGGTTCACCAAAGCTGGATTTAGTGTTCTTGGAGACCCACTGCAACGTAGATGTCTACATTCAGTGAGTAGCTAAACACCATTTGTTTTCTGTACAAAACCAACAACATCCCTCGGGTATAGTAGTTCTTGTCAGCAACCACGCGCTAACATTGGTGAGCTGTATGTCCTTTCTAAAGGCTGAAAAACCAATGTCAATGCAGCCAGCAATTACTTGAGCTGTCACTCAACCAGACAATGAGCGACCGATAAGCAGCACCTTTGTCTTCCATCGGCTGAGCTGTGACTCTGGAGGCCAGAGGGTCATTACACCTGCTCCCTCACTGTGGATCCCAATGGATTTCTATTAACAGCCACCTCCAATATTGTGTTAAAGCTCACAGGCCATCAGTTAGGACACACAGAAGTGTTTGAAACCAGAACGAAACTCTTTGTGTCAGGACATGCTTTAACTAAGAGCTCAATGAGCAAGTTTCCACTGCTGGGACAGATCAACCACAATCTGACATCAATATGAAATAAGGAAATGTACACAGCAGCTCATTAAAGGATTAAAATGGTAATCCCGTTAGTCCCTGTGTTCTTTATTTACTAAGATGTCGTTGAGTGTGTGTGTTTGCACAGCAGTTTTAGTTTGGATTTTGTACCAAGTTCATCAAACAAATTAATGTTGCAGCTGCTGATGGAATCATGCATCGATTCACTTGCATGCAACACATTATCTCCTCAAATAATCAAAACACCAGCTGTCAGAATCATAAACAACAATGTGAAAGTCTTAACAACCACCGAATACTGTTAATGAATCGCTGATGGTCAGGAAGAGGATTATTTTTAATCACAACAATACAATTAAGTGACTCCCACGAACATGTAAAAGGCTGTGTGCACGAACTTTCAACACACCGTGACCCATATCAACTTATCTGTTTGTCTGCCTGTCTTCCTCCCCTGCCACCATAAATAGAAACTGCCCCAGACACATTACTATTCCTACAACATAATCCAGTGCAGGTATAACCTACATCATAGCACAGAAGTGATACACGATATGGCCTCGTCTTTCCTTCCAACCTCCGAATCAATAAGGTCTGGTGGAAACGACTGACCCGAGCGTTTTACCTAATGCAAAGTGAGAAATGAGGTAAAATATCACACACACGAAAACTAAGTTTGATTTTCATGCGTTGTGCCATAAAAATCGGCTCCTCTGCCTGCGCCAGAGCATCCCTCCTTTCCTGAGGAGAGAGACAGCGAGAGAGGGAGAGATACACGCAGTGATACAGAGACACAGTCTGGGATGCACTGGCTCAAAGTGAGGCGGGAAGTCCGGGGTTTCCCTTTTTCTCCTCCTGCTTCTCTGTCCTGTTAGGACAGAAGACAAACTGGCTGACTTAAGCTCGCTTTTGGACACTTTTTGGATAGTCTGCACCTGCCGACGTCCGACCTGCACGCGTTTTTAAGGTTTCCAGACATTTATTTTTTATTTTTTTTTAACTTGCTACAGCTCAAGTCGCCGGGTTTCTGTGCGCAATGGCTGGTCGTTTACACCGTCTGTCTACCCGTGTCCACATGGAGGGATATGGGATGCTTGGCTGAAAAAAATAATAATAATAGTCATAATTAAATGAATTAAAAAAGAAATAAACAACTCCTTTGGATCTGAGAGTGACCTTCTGAGTCTGGATATCGGGACGATTTCAGCAGCCTCTTTCATGAAACCTCCTTACCTTTTTATTTTGGGGATCTGTTTAGGAGTCTGTGCAGCGTTTTAGTTCAGAGCGCACTTGTGTCTGGCTCAACGATGTGCTCCGGTGGGAAATACTGTGTGTTTTTGTTCCTGCTTGAAAGTATCCTGTCGGACCCGGGAACCACTAACCAAGGTGAGCATAAAGAACCGCACTGCATTCAGACTTGGAACAGGGGTGGATTCAGCAAATGTGACCATTTTAAGGTCTTGTTCAACAAGACTGATTCTCTGCTTGACACACACACACACACACACACACACACACACACGAAACACGAGGTAACTTGTATTAAATCGTTAATTCATTGGTGTTATGATGAATAGTACAGTACAGTGTTTTCACAAGCGACACCAGGACATTTTATTAGGATAACAATTGTTTGATTGTTAACCCATAATGTGTTTCATTTCAGGTGTGTTGTTATTTCCTTTACATCAATTTGTTGGGTAAACCAAGATGTGTTTGTCTCTTGATCTTAACATGAGAGCAACGAGGATCAATTTGCCAAACAACAACAGAGCTGCCACAGAAAATGATTTCATTAGAGATTAATCAATTAATCATTTAGTTTTTTAAAATGCCAAAAAAAAAAGGGAAAAAATACTTTTCACATTTTTCCAGAGCCCAAAGCGATGTTACTTCTTTCTCCAACCACCAGTCCAAAACCTAAAGACTCTTCATAGCATAAAGGACTAAGAAAGGCAGAAAAGCCATATATTTGGGATTTTTTAAAAAATGACTGAAACTATTAATTGATTATCAAAGATTATCAAAATAGTCAGGTAATTTTATTTCAGCTGACTAATCATGAGAACTCTGAACAACAAGATGCATGGAAATAATCTAATTTGCTGCCTGGCCCAAGGGATTTCAATCTTGGTTATGCAGTCTATATCAGTATCATCAGTCACTGATAGTGTACATATTATGACGCACATCTTTGAAATACCTTTTCAATCCACAATATCTGAAATAATATTAAATTGGCTGTCTTTATCATTGATACTGTGCAACTTTATACATATTAAAAGGACTAAACATGGTGATGGAACTTGTGCTTTACATTTTTCAATTCACTTTATCTCAAAATTGATTAATTTCACTCTTATTTTACAACAAATACACACTGAAATATACATTCACAGCATAAAAATGCTGAAATGTATACCTAGGCCCACAGACAGGAGCTCCATCAGCCATATTATGGAGGATACTCTGATATTATGCTTCACCTCCAAAAACTGAGTGTACAAAAATATTGCCACAGCTATAGGGGACTGCTGTCACAGTAAATGTCAGCCTCTGGCATACTCTGTCAGCTATACTGATACGGAGTTGTCTGTTTCTGCCTCTCTGTCTTCCATTATGAGTTCACAGATTCATGGATGAAAATATAATGGATCTTGGTCCATACAGTCCCAAGAGGATTCCTCACAGATACTAGTGTTATACACTTGCTATGAGAAACACGAATTTTATTATGTTTGGCCAGCGGTTGACACAAAATGTATCAGAATAATTTCCCGCTTTTCAAAATTCATTTCCAGTCACATGGGCATTGTGTGCGGTTGCATATGGTTGAGAAACACAGGACATAATGATGTTATCTCCCCTCAGTTGTCCTCACAAGTCAAATGGGTAAATGGTTTCTGTAATGTAATCGGTTCTTGACGTCTTCCACTTCTCACATTTGCAGAGGTCAGTTTAATATTCCTTCCTGAATGTTTAATGTTTGGGATACACGTTTTCAAAGATGACTGGAGCCCTTTCACTAGCCAAATGTCAGAGTCTCCTTCACTTCATTTTTCTGTGTTTGTGTGTGTGTGTGTGTGTTCAGTTTTCCCCACAGGATGCCTGTCTGCCTGTGGTGGTGACAGGCTTGAAGGGGAGGGGAGGCACACTGAAGAAACTTGACAAAACAACATGAGGAGTTGAAAATATAGTGAGAAAAAGCTAATATATGTTAGCCAGGAGCAGTTTATCTCAGTGAGTTACTCTGAGTCAGGTAATTTAGAGACATGAGATACAGTCTTTGCAAAACAGGATATGTATTGGTTTGTCATTATAAAGATCATTCCATATGTAAAGAATAAATTCACATCTTAGATTACCTTCTGTATGTGATATGTGTCTTAATATCAGCCGTTCTTTAAGCTCCCACCCCTCTTAACTAACTAACTAATTAATGTAAATATATGTGTCAAGCTTTCCACACTCACACAGCACATGATAACCATGGCAGATCTAGCACTTAAAATTCTTAGACGTGTAAAACAATCTGTCCTTTATTTTATACAGAGGAAACCAAAAGCAAGCGTGTGATTTCTTGTCCGCATCAACCATCGATTTCACCAACTGAAATGCCAACTATTGCTGGCAGATTTCATTGGGTGCCAGCTAATCAAGACTGTCGTTTGGAGTTCAAGTCGCTGTCACTGGATGATTTTTTATGTTTCCAGCTGACTTGTTTCAAAAGGAGAATCTTGTAGGCGTCTTACATGTATACTTGATGGCTATGTAAAAAGTCAGCATCCTCACCAGTTGATGGTTTGGTGGTTGTTGATGGTGGATGATGGATGTTAGCCCCATTCTACTTTTTTTGTGAGTTTGGTCAAGTTTAAAGAGTTTAAATGGCCAGATGGGTTATTTCAACAGTTAAACAGTCAAAAGATGTTCATTTTACAAGCCAGCAACATCTACAGCTAGCTCCTAACATCTGAGAATTAACTAGCAAATATTTTAGTGTTTTCTCTTAAATAGCTCACAGTTATCAAAACAATCTTCTGTCAATCAACTAATTTCTTTGTTATGTAGTCTGTTTTATATGCTTTTATGCTTTTCTTATTTATTCACTTTATTATTTTGCAATTTGGTTGGTTGTCTGTCCGTTCATCCCGTTCTTGTGAAAGTCATATCTCAGAAACAACTTAAGGGAATTTCTACAAATTTGGTTCAAATGTCCACTTGGACCCAAGGATGAACTGATTAGATTTTGGCCATTGAAGGTCACAAGTCAAGGTCAATTTTATTCTAATGAAGGTGAGATCTCAGGAGCTTTTGAGTTGATTTCTTTAGCATATAGGATACAATGACAAAGTAATGATATTTTACATCCAAAAGGTCAAAGGTCAATTTCACAGTGACATTATAATGTTTTTTGTCCATTATTCAATACCATAACTCATAACAAATTGTGACCATATTTCACATTGAATCAAATACTAAAGTGGTGACACTAATCTGGGGTGCCCACCTTGAAACTATACAAAATGTCTTGATCTTCTGTGCTGCTGGCTTGAGGATGTGTGTGAAGCATCCATGTTTGAGCATATGTTGTTTCTTTGCAGCAACATCCGTATTTGAAACCTTGTGGTTGACCATAAGTTCATTGGTTTTGACGGTATTGAGCTTCAGGTGATTGTTGTTGCAGCATGTGATAAAGCTCTCTACACCAATGTATTATGACATCCAAGTAACTAAAAATAAAAACTTCCTTAAAGGAACAGTTGCTGTTTTCGGAGTTAGGTCAGAAAATTTATATCACTCTGTATGTACGGTAAAGATGAAGTTGAAGCCATAAGATGATGAGCTGGTTATTATCAAAGTTCAAAAATCTGCCCTGTAGCACCTAAAGCTCACTAATTACCACATTATAGCCTAACTGGTTTGTTTAATCTGCAGACAAACAGAAATGTGAAAAGGTTTTGTGGTTTTATGGGGTGTTTCCTGCCAGACCATTGGTGGAGAGACAGCCAATAATTGTACTTCCCAAAATATTATAATATTGCTTCAGGCAAACAATCACTTGAAATATGCAGAATTTGTCCTGCATAATGAAGTTCTGTCATTTTGCAGTCAATTAAAGGTGCCCTGCGGATGTTTTTCTTGTAAACAAACAAAAGTTCTGTTTTAAACCTCACTTGATATCTCATGGGAAGCGCCTTCTGGTGTGACCAGTTATGGAAGCTCCAATATCACCACGTCAGGAGACACACCAACCATTTTGAATTGCACAGGGCTCATTATTCCCCTTTAAAGTTCTCGCTTCTTCCCTGTGAAGACCGCTAAAGCTCCTCAACTGTCCTGACATCTGATTTTCATTTAACTGCTGTCCAATGCAGTCATCAAGGTAGTCACCAAGCATGGATATATGGCGTGAGGATTTGGATTTTGAGTTTTCTTTTTGTAAAGGGAAGTTTTTTTCAGTATTGGTTCATTTGGATGTTATTGAGTCTAACTGCTTTTCAGAACTCGCTCAAGGTTTTTAACTAGCTATGGTTACTGCTGAAGCTGGGAAGACTAAGGACTCTTAAGTCTCGCCCTTGTCCAGTTGCATGTGGGTTGACCATCTCAGAGAAAGACTCCCACACCTTCTGCATTGTCTTCATGGGATGGGGTCGCCCAGGCATCAATCTAGTCCTGTGAGCACTGCTGGGCCATGAGCATTGGTTACTTGTGTCTGCAGCCGTAAACTCGGACCCTTGCCCTTCCAGCACAGCAACAAATGCAGTGACAAGTCAACTAAGACTAGCATTTACTAACTCAGCCTCATTATTTTGGTACTGATCAGAGTGAAAGACCAGCTGCCATCTTTGATTCTGATAGCCCTGTACTGGTCCAGGAGACAGTTACACAGAGACTTGGTGTCACATGCCCATGGACAGATTTTTCACCCACATCCCAAATGTCTGTCTCTTTGTGCTTGGCACTTAAAAGGATAAATTCAAATGAGTCGTGTCTTTTGTTGAGGGTAATTGAGACTGTTCAAAGCGCAGGGATACCATCTACGTCTTGTATAATGGTAAATGGTACATATTTGATGGTGTGAATCTATAAGCATAATGCAGGATGTAGTGTATAATAACAAAGCCTTTTCCACCATTAAAGTTTATTTGGCTGCAATTTCAGAGATATGTCAGATAAAATCATGAGTATGTTGGGAATGTGGACAGCATTCTCTGACAAAGGGGTTTATGAAGGGAGCCTGTCGTCTGCAGCCTATGTGTAAACTGTGTTGGAAGCACTCTAATGCTTTCCTGCCGAGCCCTTTGACTGTTCTGACAAAGGTGCTGCAAATGATGCTGTTGCTGACACTGACATCAGCCAAACAGATAAGTATTAACATATCAGGAGTAAAAGTAAGAATATATCTATATAGAAAAATGTATTGCAATCAGATGTGGCCTGTGCAGCATATATAATTTGCACTTTCTTTTTTTCTTTACCAACACATCCAACCAACACATCAGTAAAACTTTTATATATATGAATTAAAACAGTAATTTACTGATGGTTCCTAAGAGAAAACTGGTTAAGAATGAGTGCTCAGAGATGAGCTAACTGTCCTCTCACTGCCAACACTGGGTGAAGCACAGTAAGAAGATGGTGCTGGATGCAAACTTAAATGTAAATGAAGGCTACTGTTTTATTTGCTTCTGTTAAGCAAATTCATTTTCATTTGCTTACATTACAAACACACGTTCGTCTGAAACCTCACCAATCACAAAAGAAACTGTGCCGATATGCTGGTGTTTAGACAGTTTGTGCCCATTTTGTTTTGTAGAATGTGATAATTTCCCAGTGGTCAGAAAAATTTAGAAGGGACAGATGCAGATTATTATGCTTCCAGACACAATACCCAGACAAGAATAATGTGATTTAGCCACCTGATAAATGCTTGCTTAACTATGCATGTGTGTGTGTGTGTGTGTGTGTGTGTGCTTTCAGTGAGTAACTCTGTGGATCAAATTCAGCATTGTGGCCTTAGGTCATCTGTTATTTCCTGGCTCCAAAGGTAGCTGCAGGAATTTAATAATTTTATGACTACTGTGTATGTATGTTTGTGTGTGTGTGTGTGTGCGTGTGTGTGTGTGTGTGTGTGTTGTGCATGAGACAGACAGTGATGGTAGCTGGTAGAAAAAAGTTTTCTGCTGTCAAACATGGTATGGAACATTGCTCATGATTATGAAAGATTGTTTTTCTAATTTGGTCAAAAATCAATATCTCCTTGTCTCTCTTGGTCTGTCTCACAGTCTCTCTCCCTCCCTTTCTCTACGCCCTCCTTTTTGAACAGAGGCAAGGCCATCTTATTATAATTCAGCCCTTAATTACCAGCAGTGGATCAAGGCTAAATGAAGTCTCTGTAAATAGTGAAGCGGTTCATTTAGTCTCACCAAAGTGTATCTTCCCCTGTTATCTAACTTGTTCTCAAAACAGTGGCAACCCCATTAAATTAGTCCAGATTTGGCAAAGTCCGCTGTACACTGGAGTGACAGGTCGTCTGAGGATGTGACTCTTTGGTCTATAATGTCGACCACTGAAGTGGGACGTACTTTATTGATAGAGATTGTAATTAACTGGCTGTGTGGAGACAAAGGAAATTGCACATTCATCATATCAAATTGGCTCAGGGGGCTTAGCAAGGGCTCTTTTCATGCCTGAGCCGTGACCAGAGTGTCGACAGCTTGAGATTGTTGCACTTGTATGTACACAATGATTGCATTCAAAGGAAGACGGTTGTTAACATATTCAGGCAAAAAAACACAGTCAAAAGAGGCTGTGGAACATACAAAAGGGATGTAGAAGTTGCAAAAGTAGGAGAAGCAAGGCAAAAACATTCTTCTGCTCTTTATCATTGCATAACAAGGTGTTTCAGATGCTCCATTTTCAACTAATTCACACTACACTACATGAAATATGCAATGTCCTGAATCTGCAGGTCTGGCTGATATTAAGTAAAATGTGAGTATGGTTAAAGTGAGTGCGAGTGTCCTTCATCATGAAGTCAAGAGAACCATCCATTCAGGTTGTCTTGGTCGGTTGATCCATCACAAAACTGTACATATTTCCAGCGTGTGTTTTCTTGTTTAGTTTAGTTCATTAAACTAAAAATGTTAATTGCAGATGGAAGGCAAACTCCTCTATGCTCCACAAAAGATACACCACCCACCCAGCCACCCACTCAATCTCCACATTTTTACTTATCACTTCATTAGAAATAGTTGCATACTACAACTACATTGGCGCTGCTAACTGGGACCCAACTTGTGAGAATCATTCAGTACAGGTGTTATTCCTGAGGACACTGCTGTGCTATCAACTGACAAAATTTTGTTGGCTCAAGGGGAACTTCATTTGACTCCAAACTGTGTGATATTATTATAAAAGGGTTGTCGCCATCCATAAAGTTTGGCTTGTTGTCTTAAACGAGTTTTAAATTAAGTCATATTTGTTCAGTTAAACATTAAAAGTTTTCATAGTCCTCCGCCCTTTCCCCTTTATTCATCTTTGGATTATCTTTGATGTCATGTAGCTGTGAAAACTCCTGACCTCTGAGAAGGAGAGTAGCAATCTTCCAGACTTCACTCAGACAGAAGGCGGATCTGTGTTAGTGTTGCTGTTGTCCTGGACTTTCCTAAGAGCTGTTATTTCATAGGTGGTTGAATCTGATAAGGGCTTTACAGCTCTCTCAGCTCCTCATTGACAGCTTGATAACTATTGTCTGTTCTCTTCCTATTTTGTCACCTCCATTTCTCTTCTTTTTAAATTCACTGTCCATGCTCTCTCGCACTCCATCTCTGTACCCCTTTCTGCTCTCTCCTGTCACTCCTTGTGCTTGTACTGTCGTTCTTTCACTCTTACAACTTTTCTCCTCCATTTTACATGACTTTTTGTTTCACCACCCCACTCTCTCTAGTGGTTCTGTTGGACACCACGACAGTACTAGGAGAACTGGACTGGAAGACATATCCTGTCAATGGGGTGAGTGACATTAGCCTATCTTAAAATATAAAAATCCATTGTAAAGCATCTTGAAAACATTTTGATGTACCAGCTTTCCATTTATGAGAGCAAAACATCTAGACTGCCCTAAACTTGACCCAAAACTCTTAAGACTAAACTCATAATTGGACCTCTCAGCCAGAGTAATTTCTAGTGTCGAAGTCAGACAGACAGGAAACAGGACCTTCCTGACTGGAGTCAAACATGTCATCCAGTGTGTGTTTGTCTAATGTTTATAAGGATAAAACTGGGTTAAATGTGGCTGAAAAGTGATGGTGGAGGTGGGGCTTTTTAAATGGTGTTTGAACAGTGACAGCGAGTGACAGCATAGCTTCCAGGTGAGAGGCACAGCTGCTGCAAAAGAATGTGCACAGCGTTGATGGCTTACATACGCTACCATGATTTAAAGGTTGTTTTGGATACAAAGGAGTGTGAGTGTACGCGGCTGATGTGAGTAGACTGACTGAATTAGCTTTCAGGCTTCACTTAATTTAATGGCTGTATGTAACCCCAGTGTTGTGATGTCTTTTTACTTGTAAATTACCAAAACGGTGCTCGTTGGACAACCTTGTAGAGGTCTGAAGAACCTCAAACCAAAATGCTGATAGAAAACTTTTTGAAATATAATATTCTGTCGTTATACTTTAAACCAATAGGATTTCAACAGAAAACATATTTGCCCAACCATAGGATTAAATGTAGATGCCATTTCTGGAAGCAACATTTTTAAAATTACACTTGAAGGATCTTGTTTACATGTTTATGATGGAAAAAAAATGTCCTTGTTACTGAAACCCTGATGCATCATTATTTTGGTTTTGAGGCATGTAAACACCATATCCAGCTTCAGGATATTCTGATGCCTGTCTAAGCATGTACATCTTTGACTCGAGTAATTAGCCAGAAAAACAAACACTATGGTGATTAAATATATCGCGGTCTGTGTGTAGATACAGGTAAAAATCCAACACTAGAGGCGGATACGTTGAATTTCATGTCTCACCCTCATCTTATGTCTCTGGCAATGTGGAGTCAACTAAGTAGATTTATTAAAGAACTGTAATTAATTGAAATAGCCTGTTATTTTATAAATTTACTCCACTAATTTTCAGAGGGAAGTATTTTAGTTTAGACTCCACATCAGTGATTTCACGCATATAGTTGCTAGTTACTTTATAGATTAAGATTTTACACTCTGAACCTCTCATCTAACTTTAATAACTGGTTGAGGGCCAAATAGAAAACATTAAAATGTATTCAGCCAATAAAATCATGTTTGCATAACTTTTGAGGTAGGGCACCTTTAAAAGTTCCTTTTCTGTACACCAACCTATCTCAACATTATTCACAAATAAGGTACCCTTAACCTCAAATAAAATAAGAACATGAATTCACAAGCAACATTCAGAGAGTTAAGTAAGACTGTTACTGTTGACTGATAAGGTCAGAATAAGTCTAAAACAATAGTCACTGGTGGCCTCCACTGGTGTTTTTCTGTAGATGGCATACGACAATATTTATGTACAAGAAATACAGATTTGATCAATCCTGTACAATATCCAGAGATTAAACTAATTTAATTGTAGCATAATTCTTTCAGGGCTAAGCCTGAAGGGGAAGTGCTGCAGATTTCATTCTTATAAATGCGACCCAGCAACAATAATATTTCCACGATGTTGTGTCTAATTCGGGACACGAGGTGGTAGCAGGACTGTTTTTGCTTTCAGGCCATTATTAAAAGTGTAATAAATCCTTTGGAGCAAAACCAATAAATAGAAACAAAATACAGAGATATTTTCAGGGCCAAATACCAATATTGAAACAGCTTCTCCTCCCTTGCACAGAGCCTCAAACAGGTTTTTTGCTATGGGGAGCAACAACGCCATTAATTGGTTGAACAAAAGCACAACATCACCACCATGGAGATTCACATCTGATCAATAATTCATCACAACTACAGAGATTTAATGATATTTTCATAGCAATTTTCTCTCTCTCTTCCCTTTTGTCTGACAATGACAAATTGTCTGGTTTTAATCAAAACCTCACACCTCTTAGCCAGGTTGAGTGCCTCCACCATTGCTGTTAGTACAGCAGTAGTTGTCCGTGCAATGTAGGTGTGTATGTGTGGGAGTTTCACTAATGGTCTAATGTCTTTTTCTACATCTAGTGACACAGAACATTGAAACTTATTTCAGCTCAAAGGGGAACTCCAAATCATTTATTTTCCCCTGCTATACATCATATAGATTCTTCTTGGTGCTAAAAACTACTCTTCTCTTGCCCAAAACTGCCCTCCTATATATGTCCTGTGAGATTAAAGGTAACTTAAACCAAATTCTGTTGCCCATACTTATCTGTGATGAAATAGCTGAGACTGTGGGGAATATTTCTTTTGGTAGGAATAGGCAGAACTCTGGCTAGCATACTCTTTTTCACTGAGGATATAGTGATGGTAGCAATGTAAAATATCAACACATCACTGATAATGACATATCGGCCCTAATGAACATTTCTGCTCATATAACTGGCCAATAAGATGACACTTAAATAATGTGCGCATGACGAAACCAGTGACTCAGCAGTTTTCTTATTTTGCTAATATGTATATAATGAAATGACTTTTATGTGAGCATTAGGCAGCAAGCCATCAAAGTAACAGCAGACATAATAATATGTTAATTCTATGCCAGGAGAGACTTGATCGGGTGGAAAAAATAAAAAATATGTGCACATACTGGCATAAGCAATCAGCTGAATTGCATTGGAAAATATCAGCAGAAATTTAATTATCAGGCTTCCCTAAATGATTATTGAACTGAAAATAATATTATCACTCCCTGACATGTTCTCTCCTTTGACCTCCATAGACCATAGTAACACCTGGGACCTCTGTCACTATGATAGTGAACTGAGAGATTTTGCTGTCTCTGCTAGCTAAGATGGCTGACGTGGGCAGTGTGTTAAACATGTAAATGTGTGTGTGTGTGTCTGTATTTACATATAATGTGACTGTGAATCAATGAATGAATGAATGAATGAATGAATGAACTCTCAGCCCAGTTTGATTAACTTTATTTTTTAAACTTTGGTATGATACTCTGCAGTATGAAGTGTGTATAATATTTACTCAAGAATTTTCTTTTTGAAAATTACTGGCAAGAGGACAGACTTCCACTTCATGGTCATGTAGTATTACGAATGTAGCTTTATAGCACTAGAAGTCTGGTTTAAATTCCAGTGCAGGGGTCCCACAGGCAGACAGCTGGTGGTTAAATCTTAATGAACCTAACCTAACTGAAAAGAAAAGACGCTTCAGGAATTTTCATGAGTACTCGATAAAGAAGGCTATCAGTCATATGAATCCAGGACTAATGTGACTTTGTTGACCACGGGGCAGGTAACAGCATCAAGCTTGGAAGTTCCAATCTTCACACACTTGGTCCACAGCTTTTGTGAGTTTAGATGCTGATGACCCAAAATCACATCCACCCACGGTGATGAAAAATGTTCAAGTATATCTTGGCTAGTATTCACCACCAGTATTTTACATAATCTGTGAAACTGAGACTTGGAACAAGTTAATTGTTCAGTGTCAGTATGTGATTAGAATTTATTAAACTGATCAAATACAGCAGTTTTTAGGTTGTGTTCAAATATTAAAGCTCCACTGATGTGTCCGAGTGTTTGACATTAAAGTACTAAATTAGCATTAAATTATATCTTTTGAACCCTTTTTCTTGCTCTCTACTTTCTCACAGTTCTGACATTACCATTCCTGACACCGAAGTTAGCTTAATAATATGCTGTACATCAGTCATAAGTAGGCGAAGAAAGGCAACTATCTGGCTAGAGCAGTTGGTGCATGAGGAAAAAGTGGTAGTTCGACCAACTTATACTGAACTGAAAAATTACTCCAGAGCTCTGATCATACTTTCTCAGCTAGTTTAAGAGGATGTTAAAGTTTGCAGGGGCAGACATCAGCAAGAAACATTTAATGATGTTTCTAAAAATAAATATTTAACCACTGAATGTTGGCTGAAGCCATGTCACCACAGTGCTACTGAAACAAGAGGCTTCAGCTCATGTTAGTAAGCATTGTGTTTATCTTTCCAGTGATGAACAACTTTTATAACAACATTCCACTGACTGTAGGTTCAGTGGCTGTCAAAGATTCCTGAGTGCAGACCTTAACCTGCCTGGAGTCACGGTGGAAGAAAAAAAAGGCAAGTGGAGTTAGAAACTCACCAATGTGTGGACATCTCTGCACAGTGGCAGGGCTTGGCAGCTGCTTTTAAATGTCCTGGACAAGGCTACAATATGTCTTTATGAAGTCAGAGGGGCTGCTGCAAGCTGGCTTCCTCAATTTGAAAACACATTGAAAACAGGATGCAGAACTCGACTTTCGCTGTGAAATGGAAGTCCTCTCTCAAGCCCAGACAGGGTGTGGAACAAACATATTGGGATTTACATGTGCAGATTACAGCTGCTCTCTCCAGTACTGTCCCAGCTGGGAGAAAAACAGGGAGGACAAAAAGGTGAAAACAGGCTGCACTGTGTTCAAACAGTGATCCAAGTTATTATCGTGCATTATTATTTATTGATCTACAATTTTCAAAAAGTAAATGATAATCAAAATGAAATAAGATCCTAACTCTACACTGACAGTTGTATTTGAGTGTTTATCATTTGGCCACGTCACACATGTTAAAGGCCCTGTAGGCTGGTTGGTGCATTTGATTTTAACGTAGAGGTATATGGTCATCTATAAGCCAGTAAAGATGAAGTCTTCCAGGACCCACCACTTTCTCTTTAAATCAGAATTGGTATGCAGACACTGTAGTCATTAACTGCTGCAAAGTGAAGAAGAGAAAGTGCACCTGAACAAGCAAAAGTCAACAGGACACCTCATGGAGGCGGATCTAATTGTAGTGTCGTTGTGTTGATAAGAAGTGTTCTAATTGCTTTTGGATTAAGTGAGGAAATTTTTAAACTCGAGGTTCATGATGCCAAACGAGGAAATAAGGCCCAAAATTGTTTGTGCATCATCCATACAGTTTTCCAATTCTTAAATATTTCATCACAACGCCAGCTTCAAAACTGAGTCAACAGTGAGCCTTTTCTACGGGCCATTTTGAGAAAAACCTTGGATTGCTCTCTCATATTGCAATATTGCAACATTAGTGTCAATACATTAAGTTGTTTTACTCCTTTGTGCAAAAAAAAAAAAAGGTTTCTCTCTGCTACAGTTGGCTAAGCCTTAGGCTAATAGGCAGAGCGATTAGTAGGTGCATATCTGATTGCCTCAGAGAGCGTGGGCTGCAGCTCATCTTTCAAATTCTGGGTTCGCATTTGTTTTCTCTGCTCTGAACCATGCCACATCCCAAGGGGGCATTTTAGAACAGTGAGACACAGAGAGTGACAAATTACCATTTTCTCTTGTTTGTATGCATAATGGAACTTCAATTACTTAATGCTGATCTTATGCAAACCAGAAACCCTGAAATTCTGTCTCTGGTCTGCAAGGACACTGAAATCACAGAATATGAAGTCTATGATGAAGAAACTCACATCAGGTGTGTAAAAGTTGCAGTTCCTTTCTGATTTCTGAAGCATTTCCACTTTTATACACGAGCAGAAAATCTCAGAAATGCCAGGCTGAATGGCACGTGGCAAAGCACTGCAGAGGCATTGCAGTCATGTACAACATTAGTCAGCTGCTCAGAACTCAGAATGAACATCTGAATTTTAAATTTTTGGCTCTTGGCAATGTCAGTCTATCAATCGAGTGTCCACTTTGGTCCTTCTGAAATATCTTAACAAGTATTAGATGGATTGCCATGGGATTTGTTAGTCATTAGCACCACAAGCAGGTTTGAACTTATTCAATTAAATGTCTCTAATGCACTATACTGTACTATGATGGTGACAAACACTAAACAGTAACAGGTTAGAATTATAGTTTAAAGTTTATAGATTAAAGGATAGGTTCACATTTCACTTAAATAACCAATACCCAGGTGCAAACTGCTTGCTCATACTGTGATGGGGGGAGACAAAATCTGTTGTCAGTAAAAAAAAATGTAATACATCACTTATTTAAAGCTGAAGTGCGGCTTCAGCAGTCTTATTAAAATCAAGTGGGCGGGATATCTTCCAAAGTTTCTTCCCTCTTTTTTCTTTCCTTTGAAACTTCTGTGCTTTTCTGCAGTGGAGGGTCAGCAACACAAGGAGGAAGTTTTCTACTGAAAAGACTGTAAGACATCGGCTTGAGTTGTCAAACTCAAACTGCAAAATTTAGCTTTAGCCTTGGCCAAAAAAAATTCAGAATGTGTTTTTGGATAGAACGAAGACTGAATTTTGTGCCCCAGCTCTCATGCTGAAGGTGCATAAGAAAGGAACATTTTAATGGCCGCTATGAACAAGAAGAATTACAAAAGAAACCAATACCTCATTTAAATATTCATCTGGTCACCTGGCAACTGACTTGAAAAATTGTGAAGCTAATCTTGCAGTAATCTTGTAGTAGTAATTCTGTGTTATAATTGTATGCCAATAGAGGCGTTTACGCATACTAATACATACCTCCTTATACTTACATCACAATAATAGTACTGAGCCTATACATTCAGTAGTTAATTATATACTACATGATATTTTGCATTTCTTTTCAACCCACTACAGTCTGAACATATAAAACTAAATCCTATTCTGAGATGTTTTCTCCATTTTTAGATTCTGCTCATTTGCCTTGGATATTTCCCATAGCAATGATAAATGCATGATTACATATTGGCTCCGAGTCCACTTAACATCATAAAGGCCTGGACAAAGCATTATTGGCTGGCTGGAGTTCCAAATGAAAGAGGAAATGATTATGATTGATTAATCATTTAGCCCTTGGGTGTCACATAAAGCTAATTTAGATAGCTTAATTAATATAAGATTAATTGCTTTTGCACAGTCCAGTCAAGGTTAAACTGTTGTTTAATAATTTTTATTGGAGAACACTCTACCTCAGTTGTCTTGGCTCAGCTCGTTCTGCCTGTCATCTAACTTAATTGTGTCGCTCTTTGTGTGACACATTCAAGATATTCATCGTGAAGTGCAACCACAGTGTGTGTGTGTGTGTGTGTGTGTGTGTGTGTGTGTGTCTGTGTGTATTTTTGTATTTTTAAAATGAAACAGTATTCATGTCACATACAAAACAGCAGTTCTGGAGAATTTTCTCCTACTGAACTCTCCATTTTGCAGCTATTACTGGCACAAAATTACATAATGTACAGTAGATATCAATATGGTGGAGAGTGAAGTCAATAAGTAGTGACAGAGAATTTTCCATTTAGTTACCTCCATGCTCCGGTCTGATAGTCGGTAAATATGGTGGAAACTTTCTCCTTCTCTCTGCCAGTTTACGCAGACTGGAGTAAGCTGGGGCAGCTAAATGTGATTTATTTTCACTGGCTTATAGCATCTACACCTCCACCTTTTAGTCAGAATTTTGAATTTAATAATTTAGTCTCACTCTGACATAATGTTTTGAATTTTAATGCTGTTGGCTTTTATGAACAGAATTAAGTAGAACTGCTACCCATGCCTCCCTTGTATCTCATGCTCTTGAGATATAATTACATGTCCAGCTGTGTAACTGACACAATCTCAGCTGCCCATTTATTGCCACTGGAGTGAGAAAGATGTCAATAAACATCAGGGCTTTTGAAGCTCTGATCATCACACCGTTAAAGCGGAGCAGACAAATGAGAGAGTCTGGCTGATGCAACAGCTTGAAAACATTGGTGAAACTAACTTGATGCCTCTCAAACGTCATGTTTCTATAGAAATTAAGTTTCACTACATGCATTAGAGGTTGAACATTTTATGGGACAGATCTGAGACCACATCATTCATGAGTGCATGTATTGTAATCTCCAAGCACAGTCTCCATATGAATGTATTTATAATATGCAGCAAAGTACATGACAATGTAATACACAGCCGTAACTGAACATTTGCAGCTTAGATTCTATTTTTATTTTTATCTGGTTGTGTTCACATTGAAGGCCTTTGTTATTTACATATTTACCCATATTTTCTTCATATACCCTTACAGTGGGATGCTATCACAGAGATGGATGAGCAGAACAGACCTATTCACACCTTTCAGGTTTGCCATGTAATGGAGCCAAACCAGAACAACTGGCTGCGGTCTGGATGGATCCAGCGGCAGGCTGCACAGAGGGTCTGGAGCACAGCACTTGCTCAAACACATACTATAATTTCTTTTAAAATCTTTGCCAGATATTTAGGCCAAATTCTTCTTCAAACAGGGGGACGTTGTGAAATCGTCTCAAAGATGTTCTATAAAGTTACAAAAAACAACCTCGCTCTGATAGCAGGGATGATTTCTGATTTTTGGACATGAATCATAAGCCACTTTCACTGTTATATTAACATGTATACCTCTGTTAGAAATTTTAGTCCAATAGGTCCTCTTCTAAATACAGAAACCGTTTAATTTCTGGCGAGACAATATGCAGATCAGACCCTAAAATGTAGTCCTGTATTTATAATGAGCTTGTGATAATTATGCCTGTCTGTGTATATTTTAACTCAGGTATATGTTGAGCTGCGTTTCACGCTGAGAGACTGCAACTCCATTCCTTGGGTGTCTGGTACCTGTAAGGAAACCTTCAACCTCTTTTACCTGCAGACTGATGAGCCACTCCCTGCTACAACACGGTTTCGGCCTTCTGACTATGCCAAGGTCGGTTTTCGGATCAGTATCGTCAGAAAGAGTTGCGCTACTGGTATCATTCAGGTGCAGTTACTTGAGCCAATAAAGACCTTGTTGTTGACTTTAAGGTGGACACCATTGCGGCAGATGAAAGTTTCACACAGACAGATCTTGGAGATCGTGTCCTTCGTCTCAATACAGAGGTCAGGGAGGTGGGGCCAGTGACACAGAAGGGCTTCTATTTGGCCTTCCAGGATGTGGGAGCTTGTATTGCGCTTGTGTCTGTCAAGGTAAGTGAACTTTGTGGTGTGACTTATGTTTACATGAACTGTACCCATGAACCTGTCAGTTTCACTTCTTTCTCAAGACTGCATGGCAGTACCTTCAACTTCTTGTCTGTCTCTTTCACACAAGGTGTTCTACAAACGCTGTCCATCGACTTTAAGGAACCTGGCAGCTTTTCCTGACACAGTGCCACATATGGACTCATCCTCTCTGGTGGAAGTGAGGGGTGCATGTGTGGAGAATGCAGAAGAGAGAGACACACCCAAATTGTACTGTGGTGCTGACGGAGACTGGCTGGTACCACTGGGCCGCTGTGTCTGTAGTATTGGCCATGAGGAGATGGATGGCTACTGCCAGGGTGAGAACTTATTTGGATGTTTTAGTGTGCGGATGTGTGTGTTTGTACTTATTTTAGAGCAGTACACTTCACCAACAGTTTATTAGAGCTGTAGATACAGAGAAGAGAAGAGAAGAGAAGAGAAGAGAAGAGAAGAGAAGAGAAGAGAAGAGAAGAGAAGAGAAGAGAAGAGAAGAGGTTGCGTCATATTAACAGATCCCTAGGGCCTCCCCAGTCTTCTGCAGGAGTTTGAGTTTGCAGACCTGCTACTCCCTCCTCTCAGATCCTGCATCCTTGTCTGATCCTCTCCATCCGCATCTCTCTTCATCTCCTCCTCGCAGCTCCACCTCTCTGTCATCATCTCATCTCGTCTCTTGTCCACTTTGTTTACGCTTCACTTACACCCTTTTCTTTCTCCTCCGTGTCTCTTTTCAGTCCTCGTGTTTTATTCTCACTCTTGCTCTCTCTCATCACCATCCCTTTCTGCTGTGCAATCAAACAATGTGAATATGAAGAAATTAGTGTATTTTGCCAAAAATTAACAGACATTTCAGAACTGTTATTTTGGCTTTCATGAGGAACTTGCTGGACTCTGGGAAAGTAATGTCTTTTAATAAGCTGTTTTCGGCTATATGTCTGTTGTTGATAAATATCATGCAGTGCTACATAAATGCAGCAAATGCAAATTTTGATAAATAACACAAAGCTTTTATAAAATGCTTTCTGAGATGTCTCCTGCTCATTTGTTTCAGTGTTGCCTAAATGTAGCCCATTGTCAGCAAAACAGATTAAGCAAAAAGTTAAAGTAACTGTTGAGTTGTTCCTGATATAGTCTTTGGCCTGGTTTCTCCTTTAGACTGTGCAGCCAGACTGAGGACTAGCTTGCTAATTGCCTCCATTTGTTAGATTCATAGCGACTTTAGCTCACACCTAGTCTTTTGAAAAATTGTAATTAAGGCAGGTGCTATATTGAGCCACACTGCATGATTACAATTACACTTGCTACATTTTAAGGCTTACAGAAGCCTCAGCTGGTTGGGGTGAAATTTGTGCAGTACCCCTGTGGTGATGTGGTTACTTGGGTTATTACAGAGAGAACTCCAACAGTCATTAGCACAGCTGATATGTAGGACAGGCTGCAATATCTCCTTTATTTGCTCCTTGGGTGTCATTTTTCTTATTATCTTCTTCTCTTTTATCTGTTCTTTATTTATCTTTTATCCTCTCTCTCAGTCAATTCAAAGAAGCAGTTAAACAACACAGAAGTCTGTCCTGAGAGATTACTGGTGAGGCAGTGGCTTAGGGCCCTCAGCGGCCCTCTTATGTGTCCTACATCTTAACTCCCTAGTCGATCTGTTTGGTTGACAATGGCTGCGTCTCTCTATTGTGCTGTAGTTGGGACTGTGTCAAGTGGCTATAGGCAGCCATTACAATAAATGGATCAGTAACTCACTGAGCAGCAGCCCACTTGGAGCTTGGAAAGTGATGCCTTTATTGATGTCTATTTATTCACTCATACGTATTGTATATTCTTCAAACAAAAAACAAAGTTGTCAGACAGACGCCTCAAACTGATATTATCAGTGTAACGTGATTTTATATTGCACTATTTATGTTGTTATATAGTACATTTCCTGCAGTATCAAAAGCCATTTATGGATTTCAAACAATTCCTAATCCTGTAGATGAAACAACTGACAAATCAATGTATTTCTTCTCATTGATGCAAAAATCATGTACTGAATTGGACATTGCAAAAGACCGCGAGTTATTATGCCACCCTGACACCCCTGGATAAATTTTAATGTAAGAGAATTGTAACATGGTCCAAACATTTAATGTTGCACAATATGTTGTATATGTGAATATGCTACTTACTTGGAATGACCAGATTCACACTCTTCTCTACAATGCCATTGTAGCATCTTGGGTAAAGGAAACCAGATATGGTGATATGCTTTATTGTTTTGCTGTGAGCTATAGTCAGGCTCAGACATGTCCAGTAACACCTATCAAGGATGATCTGCTGATGATGACCTGCTAACATTAAGCTAAAAGAGATGATCATTAGTAACAGCACAGTACGGCCTTGCAATTAATGATTTATGACTTTAATGATTTAGGACTAATTCTTTAATCTCATCAGTAATTTTCACAGGTTTCACAGACCTAATTCCATAATGAAGATGTGCACTTTACAAGTACTTGCAGGAAGTTTAGGCATGAACTTGCGATGACTTCTGCTTTCTCCTCGTTTTCATTTTGGAACACTGCTTCAAAGGGTGCTGTGATCAAAGCTGTCTGAGAGGCAGCATGGGGAAAGAGCAAAAGAGGGAGATAGAGCGAGAGAGAGCGAGAGAGAGAGAGAGAGAAGGGGGGGAGAGAGAGGAAAACCCCAGTGCTCCCAAATATAAGCAGAGCTCTGCACTAACACGTCCATCTTTCCCTCCCAGCTGCCTAAACAAAGGCATCAGCGCTTATCAAACCCTGCTCTCCACCCCAATAGCATTCTGCCAGACTGTTTTGACATCTCAATCGAATGCTTTATTATGCTATTCCTTTCATTCAGTGTCAACCACAAGAGGATTACTCAGAGATAGGCTGGTTATATCATGACCTAGATAAGGCAACATCATAGTGCTAATGCTATTTGTTCCGAATCCTTTCGTCACACCATCACATTCAAAAGGAGGCAGTGAACTGTGGGGGAAGCTAATAGAGACATCTTTCTGAATTTCATCTGAAGCAAATAGATATGCAGAAAAGACCAAAAGCCCACCGGTAGTGATTATGCTCAGTAGCAGAAAAGTGTTTTGTATTCAAATATTTTGGTTTCAAGAAAACCTTCTGAATTACATTTTTTGCAGCTAACATCTCCTGTGTTCATTAAAATTTTTATTATTGTTATTATTATTATTATTAATAAGACAGCCATGTACGCTGTACAGTAGTGAGGAAGCAATAACACATTTTCAAAAATCACAAAACATTATCAGTGTTTTTCCTTTCCTTTTTTTCCCCATGACACATTCATGTCAGAGTTCTCCAGAAATCGACAATACTTACTGTAGCTTGTTCACTCATGGCCTCTGCAAGAAAAGTACAAACTTTTGATCTTAAATTCAAGATTAAAGTGGAATCAAAGTGGAATCAATAGGAAATCAATACATTCTCCTAGTAATATCTAAGTCACCATGCCTCTCTTGTGTCCATGAAGGACTGTGTTTACTCTGGTCTCTAATGTAGCTCAGCCAGACTAGAGCATCATTCATTCTCTCTGAACTTCCCATCTGCATATCAAAGCTGAGAGACCAGGGTAAACATAGTCCTTGGCTCCATCTGTTTCTGACAACGTAAAGCCAAGAGAAAACTTCCAACTCAAACACAAACCCAAACAAATCAAAATGTCTTAGTTGGCACAACATTACCTTACATATGTGCATTTGATGTACTTCCATTCACTGAGTCCCTGTAGGTTGTCCATTCACACTCAGATAGCCTTCACTTAACCTGAAGCCAAAGTTTAATCACGGCAAGGTGTTTTGAAAAGTATCTTTTTTATGTTCCTCTGATCTATATTTGTAGGGATCAAACCACAGTTCAAGGCTATTGCTGAACATAGTGGAGTGCTGAAGGGCCAAACGCTCCCCTTACTGGCTGGTGGAGACTAATTCAGAGCTACAGTGGGAACAAGACAAATCTGATCTGCACGCTCAAGTTTTATTTACTCTTTCCCATTCAGACAGACTTTCCTCTGTCCTGGTTAGTGACAGGCCACTCATAACCATTAATCTAAAACGGGGCACGTTTGATACACTGACTGGGCTGACAGCATTCTATGAGCCAATGGGGCTTGAGGGTTTGAATCGTAGGGTTGTGTTGTACAAAGTGGACTAGCAATGTAGGCTAATGGTAAGTAAACTTTCACTATACACACCAAAATCTTTCTGAATAACTTTGAGGTGAGAAATAAGCAACCCAGTTGTTGAATCTTCACTTTATTTACTTTATTCTACGACATCTGATTTAAAAGTTGAAAAGTGCTGACTTTTATGAGGCAGGAGCACTACGAGTATAGGAGTTATCCTGCTATTAGTTTTAATTTAGGTGACATCATTATACATATACAATCATACATTATACAAAAATAATAATAATAATAAAGCAGCACTCTGTTCTTTGCATTGATGTTAGTAGTAGCTATCTAGGTTCCGTAAACTATGATTCAGTGGGTGCTCAGAAGCTCACATTTTATTTGTGCTTTAAGCTGTGCATGTTCTGCTGCCATGTCGACTGAAAAATGGATAACCTTTTCATGCATTTTTCATCTCAAGTTTAAGTTCAAGTTTTCTCAAGTTTAGGTTAGCTTGGTTGTTACTATAACAGTCTTTACAGCTTGTTGTGCTGTCCCCAAGTGGCTACACAATTGTTAATGTGACTTTAAGTACTAACACTCTTCCTGTTAAGAACCATAGTGTGACTTTTTGCCTAACAATGTGACTGCAAAATGAGATTAACAAGAGCCAGAGAGAGGCTGTTCCATAGGATATATCATCAAGACTGATAATATGCTAAAGTCATCATAAAGAGCTATTAAGCTATTCAAAGTTAAGACGTTAAGACAGTTGATGAGTCAGATTAACAGGCAACTATTTTATTATTTTATTTTGATTGGTCATTTTTGTCATTTCTCCACAAAAAAATGCTTAACATTTGCTGCTTCTCAAATTTACCAATTATCTTTGTCATATATGATATTAACTTTGGACATTAGACTGTTGAAATGATTAAAACAAGTCGTGTGAATCATAATAACGACTATTTTTCACTTCTTTCACCATACTATTCACAAATGATTAACTAACTTACGGGTAATGAAACTCTTAACTGGTGAAAGATACGTCTTTGCAACAGTTCTGTATGTACTTGTGGGAATGCATATTTTTTTTCCTTTCATGAATAAGAATGTGTTCCATGACAAAAACCCAAACAGTGAGGGTAAGCAAATTGATTCTCATTATGTGTCTATGTGTTTGTGCGTGAGATGCTTTCAAACTTTTTGATGGAAACAGTGGTATAAGTAGGCTATTGTAATTGCTTTTTGGTGGTGATCTTCCCAGTGTATACCAGAGAGCAGGGAGCAGCTGGAAATTCAAATGAATCTGTGTGTTTGTTGCCTTTGGCAGAAGCTCAGCATAGGAGGAAAGTAATATCCAAGAGAATGAGGGACCTCAAAAATTGGAAACAGGGTGACAAATTACTCTTCTCATGATGAGTTAAGCAGCAACATGATTTTAGCAAGGATTTCTGTTTGTGTGTCAATCTTTCATCTCATTCCATTTTACATATCTTTATTCTCAATTATGTCCACCTGTTTATGAAGAGTGTTTTCTCCTCGTCTCTCTTTCTCTCTTGCAAAATTCCTTCCTCGTTTTTGTTTTACTGTGCCATGTCATCTTTCAAAATGACCATTCTCTCTCTCATTGAAAAAGATTGACCACTGCTGTTCAAAGAAATACTGTGACCTCTTTCAAGGAAATACAGCTGGGTGAAAATAGAATGTAAATAATAAAAGGCAAATTTGAATGGCTCAACAATTAGTCTGTCTCGACATAAGAATTGCAGATGTTCTGTAGAATTTACACTGTGTGATTGGATGCAAAATGTTTACACAGGCTCCGCTTTTTATCCAACAACTAGAAATACTTCCATTAGTGAATTCATGAAAGCATCTCAGTTAATTAATATGAGGCACTGGTTGTCTTGGTTAGACAGTCAAGCTTGTGACGAAAAGCGTCAGCTCAGTCCTCTGGCATCATGAATCTGGGTGGGGAAAGTGATAGGCAGCTCATTACCATATTGAGCCCAAGTGTGGGCTCAGTGGGCAGTGGATCAGACTGTGGTTATACTGAGCAGCTTTCAGGTGTGAATGTGTGACGAACGGGATCAGAGCGCTCTTGAGAAACAGATCATTATATATATATATATATATATATATATATATATATATATATATATATATATATGACGTGCACACACACACAGCAAACCCGGGGCAGTGGGCGACCGCGTGCAGCGCCCGGGGAGCAGTGGGGGTTAGGTACCTTGCTCAAGGGTACCTCAGCCATGGACACCGGGACGGGGAATCGAACGCTGGTTCACCGGTTACGGGTCCGACACCCTAACCGCTGATCCACGACTGCCCCAATATATATATATATATATATATATGACTGAGGATATATATGACTGAGGATTCCATTTATAGTTCCATTTATACTGACATGGATGTCATCATACATGTTTATGTTGTTAGAAACAAGACACGAATTTCATTTAAATCTCTCATAGTGGGTTTATCATTAATACCATTTTGCTAGCTGAAAGTTCAAAGAACAAAGTCAGACACATTAAAAGTAGTCCAGCTAGTCTATTGTTAAAAGGATTTGCCAGGCTGGTGTGACAGCCTACACTTCTACAGGTCCCTGCACAACAATTTATTATTATCAGTTCAATGAACAATTGGTGATGCTATGACTATAAACACTCACAACACAAGTTTCTAGCCTTGGGTAGACGCGAGAAACAACAATCTAGCCTGGGGTGAGAAGTCTAACCCTCATTCAACCAGATCTTTCCCTTGAGTCTTGATACTTCAGATACCAGAAATACTGCATCAGTTGGTCCGCATTACAGTGTGAGGGATTTAGCGCATCTACACCTATTGAACTTATTGAATCAGTATCTCCATTACTGCATGACGTACCAGGAGCAATTTGATTCAATTTACTTTATTTCAACAGGATTAGCCACTCAGTAACAATAATCCTCTTCAATGAGTCCTGTGTGCAGCGCCGATTACTGGGTAGCAGCTGGACATCATTCATGTTACACAGGATGAAACTTATCACTGTGTAATAAAAAGGGCTAATATCAACAGGAGGATTAAAGTGGTAATGTTTCTCAGTGGAGGCAATAATGCAACGGACAACAGACTTATGTAATAAGATTTGTTACTGATGATGTGAGAAAGAAAAGAAATAAATGTGTCTCATTTATTACATCTTTTTGTGCTTCCTACTTATAGTAAATGTGAGGAAAATACTGTGAAAATGTTAAAAATACAAAATCCTTCTGGCTGTCTGCCATGAAGTCTTGATTGAATAATAATTCCCGATGTGTTACCATTTTTCCCTAACACCTCATTGTCTGTCTTATAACTGGCATACTAATATGATCATTTTAAAATTATTACCCGACCCACACACATATATTCTCACACAAACCATGCTGCAATAAAATGATCCCCAGATTTCCATGATGTTATATAATTACACTATTAGTTTTTTATTTTTCTCCACTGAGATAAGTCCGGGGAGAAGGAGGCAATCTGCAATGTATTTGCCATCTTCTGATAAGCCTTAAGGGAAACAGCGAAGGAGAGGAAAGCAGGAGGAGAGACGGGAAAAGGAAAATTATTGGAGGAAAGATGAAAAAAGGTGAAAACTGTGGCAGAGCACAAACAGGTGGAGAAACAAATTGAAGAGATAATGAAAGGAGAGTCGGTTGAATTGATGGGAAAAAAGAAAGGGAGAGAACTGGAAGAAGTAATGAGGTAGGAAAGTGAACCAGAATAAAGATGGAAAACTGAAGAATACTCAGGCCAGCAGAATGGATCGTGTAAGTTGATTGAGATATTAGACTGAAAGCAAGCTAAAATTGCATTTTCATAAATGCATTATTTGTATGTTAATAGCTCTTGTTAACCTGCCTGACAAATGATGAGAAAACTTCCCTGTCTGCATTCAAGGGAATCTGAAAGTGGGAACTCTATTAAAACTACAGTTTAAAACAAATGGACTCCAGTCTTTTCTGAAGCTTAATCATTTATATAATCTAGTACTCTTTCCCATCTCATTTAACCTTCTGAATTCCTGAATATTTTAGTTTTAAAGCCTTAAACAAATGGGGTGTTCAGTTGGTTGCAATCTGCAATCACACTCACTGCTAAATGCCACTGAATGCTACACACTGGACCTCCAGTGTGGAGGGTGTCTTTGTTTTCTGTTTTTGTAGAAACAGACAGTGAGATTGTGGATGTGGCAATTTTAGAAGCTGTTAAGGTTAGATTAATTTGTCTTCTGGCATTAGTATTGTGATGTGATTGGTGACTTTTTCAATGAGTTAACTAAAATTACTTTTCCACTGTCTTGTTAGCTATTGGAACGGACAACGTGAGCTGTGGTGAATGTGTTTCAAAACATATTTATATTTATATTTATATTTATGTGGATGTTTGGGACTATTTGTTCATTGAAGGAGCATTACAGGTGTGTACCATTTGATCATAAGCATGTGGCTTAGAGAGCTAATAAGAAGGTTACAGTGATCCATAGCATCTTATGAAACAAGGTCAGGCCACAGGTGAGGAGAGAAGCAGCTGGGGTTATGAATTAAATGTATGTGTGCTGATGGAATTGCAGTTGCACGAGGAACATTAACCTTGCTGACTTCCTCCTCTTCCATCTCTCTTTTTCTCTCCAGCTTGTAAGCCGGGCTTCTTCAAGGCGTATGCGGGGAACACTAAATGTTCTAAGTGTCCTCCACGTAGCTCCAGCTATGACCAGGCCGCCACCATCTGTCACTGCGACAAAGGTTTCTACAGGGCTATCAAAGACTCCTCCACCATGGCTTGCACAAGTTAGTCATTTCCAGAACTTTCTGTGACAGCTGAGACATTCTTAGTGTCTGTTTACATGTCTATAATTTATTTTAGTCTGTGGTGTCATCTTTTCCCCATCCATCTGCTCATATAGCGATATGATTGAGCTAAATTAAATACATGCCTCCATTACTTTATGCCTCCATCTCAGGCATAAAGCACAAATCTGTTTTGATGTACATCATTCTTAAACATGAAATACTGAATACTGACAGTTTTATCCATGAAATTAACAAGTAGAATGCTGCAATGAAACACTTAGGGTGCACCCACACACAGATTTTCAAAGAGACACTCTCCTTCAAGTCTGAACACTTTGCCAAATCTGATGTAAAGTTGTGAAAATCCAAAAAAAAAATACATCAGAAGTGTGTTCCTTCAAGGAAAATGACACACAGGCTGTTGGAATGGAATACTGCAGAAGAAACGGAAAGCCAACCGCTCATACACCCACTCACACACACACAAACACACACACAACAATTTCAAATTATTCTCACTTGCTGCTAAAGGTCCTTTAAGTGTCAGATTTTTCTGATCATGTGCTGTTATACTTACATATAAACTGATCAGCTGCAAAATGAAAACCATTTGCTGGATATTTTTTGGATCCCCCATGTGCCTCCAAAACAGCTCTGACCTGTCAGGGACACTGGACCTCTGGGGGTTTTGTTGTTGTTTTGTGTTTCTGTTTTTGTGTTAATTTTATTCATTTCACCTGTCAGTGGTATTAATGTTGTGGCTGATCAGTGTATATTTAAGTATACACTCATACTGATACTTACAGTGATATACTTAAAGTAAGATATTGATATCTGCTGTGTTGTATGTATTTTGTCCCCTCTTGTATTTATCTCCCAGTAGTCAAACCCCTCTCTCTGTGTTATGCTGTGTTTGTACCGATATAATCTGTACACATAAGCTCTCTCTAAACAACTTTTCTTTCTCCTCAGGGCCCCCATCAGCTCCCAGGAACCTGGTCTCATTGATCAATGACACAGCTCTCTTGCTGCAGTGGATGCCTCCTAGTGATACGGGAGGCAGGAAGGACATCACTTACAACATTCTGTGCCAGCGCTGTGGTGCCAGTGACAGCAGCATGACACAGTGTGAGCCATGTGAGCCGGACCTGCGGTTCGTCCCGCGACCCCTCGGTCTGACCGGTACCTCTGTGGCAATACTAGATTTCGCAATGCACGCCAACTACACCTTCCATGTAGAGGCTGTGAATGGCGTCTCTAGTCTGGGCGTCGCCACACGCTCGCTGGCAAATGTCACCGTTAATACACACCAAGTTGGTGAGTTGCAATGCTTTTATTGGCTTCATCGTTGTAATTAAAGAACTTTCATTTCACATTGGGTTCAAAATATATTATAAAGATTAATATTGAAAACTATTGTTTTTAGTTGCAGCCACAATTTTTATAATTACATAAATCAATTTTAAAAACTTTTTACAGAGCTGAAATATTACATGGTAAGCTTCAAACCAAAACCTGCTGGCATGGGCAAAATGGCCATCTGGAATTTCCCCAGTGGACCATTCAGCCTGTGGGATAGCAAAAAGCTAAGCAAAGCTGAGAAAAAAAATTGTTTACAAACTTGCAAAAACTAGCAGGTTGCAGAAACAACATGAGTTTTACTTGTTCACAAATTTGTCTTGCCACTCCCCAAAAATACCCACCTCATCTAAGTCTAGTCTGCATTTCTTACAGTGGTCTGTTCCTGTTCCCACAGTTTACTTTTTCTGTATTGGTTGGAGTATTTGGACATGAATGACTTTGGTTGTTACTAAAAAGGAGAAATTTTAGTTGAGAGAACATCTCCAGTTTATATACTGCATTTGCTCTTCTTTTGCTGGACGGATTGTTGTGGGTTAACGTTCAGCGAGCCATATTAAGGTCTGAAATATTAATAAATATTCAGTTCACATGCTTATGTTTTACATATGCATATTCTGTAGTTACATAACACCTAATGCCTGCTTCAGTACTGTGTTTGGGAGCAGATGATGAAGATATTTATGCTACAGTAGCAGACGGGTGTTTATTTACTCAGCAAGATTTGCCTTCCTCAGCCCTGAGCACCCTGTGTCTCCTTCCACAGTCTCTGTCTCTTCATTTACCTCAGTGTGTCAGTAAGTGATGCATATTTCTGAACTGAATACCTGACTGAGCGACTGTGACCTGAACCTAATTCTAATTAGTGAAGCCTGTCTGACCTGAGGTCAACTACAGCTAGCAGCACTCAGCATCTTGGGCTTGAAGAATAAGAGACCTGAGTTCAACTACTAAAACTTGAACTTGAAGATTTTAAGGGCAAGAATATTGATGGAATAATTGATGGAAAGTTTGAGACGAGGGAAGGAGAGTGGATTAATAAATTGTGCTGGGTATGTGCAATTTTTTTCCCCTTTCAGCATGTGCAGCAAGCCAGTGTTGAGATGAAATTCTGATGAGAACAAGGCAGACGCTCTCCAGTCATGACTGGCTCAGATATAGAAATAAGGAATTGAGATTTGGGTATATCGGTTCTGAAACATCTTTTTGTGCAATAATATGTTGCCATCTGCAGCCGAGTGAGTGGGACGGTCTTGGGGGTAGAGAGTCCACACTTCTCTCCAGTTACAACATGACTCACCTTGGGCCTGATGAGCATGGACCTTTCTCCTTTGCTTGAGTATTTTGAATAAAATTTGTTTGTGAGTTGTGATCAAGGCCTGATTGTAAGTTTTGATTGTGAGTTTTGTCCTCCCGTCCTCCCGTCACCAGTGGCTTGTCTGTTGTTGGCACTGAGTCCACCAACCTTGGTACCCCCTTAACAGGGCTCCTGATGCTCCTGGGTCGATTTGGCTGCCAAGAGTTTTAAAAGCTTGCAGCCTGTCTGCTGTAGGTTATTTCAGTTTTGCTGTTTCTGTTTTTACACAATAAACATGTAAAAACAACAACAACAACAACACTAAAAAAGGCAGAGATCAGCGTTCATTTTTTCACTGCTAGCCAAGTGAACAGCTAGCTCCCTGCAGGTTGCTGTGGGACAGCCATGACAGGACAGGAGACAAGAGGAGAATGGTGCTATGTCATTCAAGTTTGTAATGTGCCAGTCAAGCCATATAATCGACCTACGCACGTATATTGCAAACAAGTATAATGCTGACCAGTTTCACTATCTTAGATTAGCTTGTTAGTATGCTAATATTTGCTAATTAGTACTAAACACAAAGTATAGCTGAAGAGGATCGTGATGTTGCTCATTTGTACAAATATAAAATAAATACAAATTTGGCCCAGAGGTAGCACTCATTTTAGAAGTCATGGTGACACCAAAGTCAGTAGGACTTTTCTCCTTCTGAACTAGATTTTGTGGCAATTTATCCAATATTTAGTGAAATAACAGTCTGTTAAGCATGAGTCAGATTTGGATGTGAAAAACAATGCCCATGTGTGCAGCACAGAGGTGGAGGGTAGCATTCAGCAGGTAGCTGTGTCAAAAGCAGTCAGACGCTAGATGAGAATGGAGCAGCGATGGCGTCCACCACTAATGAAGGAGTCAACAGTTTAAGTGACAGCAATAAACAAATAAAGAGTCTGTGGAAGGAATAAAAATATATTTTCATGTTTGCTTGTTTGTTTTTTTCAAGAGTAATGCATAAATATTACCGTTTTCTAATGAATTTATTATCATTTCCCACCAACCTTTCTGCACTCATTAGCTCTCTGGAAGGATTTAGTGTAGTTTTGCTTATGCTTCTCTCAGTTCTTCAGCAAATATGATTTGTATGCTTGGCAAGTGAAAAAAGAAAAAGTCCCCAATCATCATATTATTGTCATAATGGCCTTGAATCATTCTTATTCAAGAGGATTTAATCACTTTAACAGTTATTTCTCTTGGCTAATTCTGCCCCAGTATGCAGTGAAAAATGCTGCATTAAAGTGGTATTTTTAGAAATGAAATGTTTTGCTGACAGGCTGTCACCGTACCGTGGAAACCAGATGTCAGGTGTATATGTGCCACTTTATACCCATCTCTCTGGCAGAGGCAGCTGGACTGATGGGAGGAAGTTGGAATGCAAAATAATCTCTGTAGAAGAGCAGGAGCAGCCTGTGGGGATGTTCTCATTAGGATGTTTAGAGTGGATTAACTTGTCAAACTGCCTTTCCTCCTCTGACATACTGTATGCACACACGGCCAGACGTGCCTGTAAACCAGCAGGCAAATAAGTTCGCAGATGTGCATTTGCGCACATGTTTGCTTTGTCCATGTACCACTTACAGCATTGCATATGGTGGGTGAGTCATTTAGCAGCTCTTCCCTGTTTGTCTCCCTCCCACACACACATCAAAGTAGAGAAGCCCCTTTGAGTGTCATAGTACAATCCTACAGTAGGTAGATATACTTCCATATGTAGCTATAAATCTGTTAGAGAGAGTTCAATAACACTTTCATTCACTGCTGTGATACAGCATAGAAAAATCCTGATTCCCTGTTTGCAGTTATGTAACTGTCCTGCATATTCTATGTGGGGGGAAAAAGACTAAATGAAAAAGAAAGTACCCACTCACTCTACACTATTCATACTGTCTGAATGCAGTTTTCCACAGCTCATAGTATACAATTCATAGCACTGCAATGTTGCAAAAGCACAGCTGTGCTGAATTCTTAAAAAATAACCCCAACAAACACAAGAATCTTCCAGGAAGCTACTAGACAATGCTGTCTCGATATTAGAAAATCTATTCAAGCTCCTCATAGCACTATATACCTCAAGCACTCCAAGCCTTACTCTAAATTCATTTGAGGTGGAACGTTCGTTGATTTGAGAGAAATGTTTTTTTGTTTGTAAATCTGTGCCAGCCTCAATCTGTTAAGATGGACTTGGGATGGACAGGCTTATTGCCACTTAACACACATGCTGCAAGGTGATTCAGATAATTGATTGTGATATTATGCAAGTGATGGAATAATAACCAATCAAAAGCAGAATTATAAATTAACTGGATGTTTTTGTGTGTGTGTGTGTGTGTGAGAAGGAGGAGGAGGAGGACAATTTATTTTCTGCTGCCATGCTATCTGTTTGTAAATTACAGATTAATGCCTCATTATGCTTTTAATTATGCTAAGCCTATTAATCAGAATTACTAATAATTACTCTTCCCGATTGCCTGTGTGCTTGTCTAACCTTGATAAGTTATAAAACTCAGTTAATCAAGATGCACGATCACTTTGTGTTTGAACAGACCGGAGTGTTCTTTGCCTTTGACAATACGACATACTGGAGTTATTGGTCAATTTTGCAGCCATAAGAGAACATCCCTTTAGTCATGGATTCTCAGAAAACTCATTTGATCATCTTGAATGCCCATTTATGCATTCTCTGCTTTGTTCACTTTTCAAGGCACGACGCTGGTTTTCTGCTTGTTGAATGTCTGTGTTTATGAAGACCGGATTGCTCAGCAGAGCGTTTCTCACTGAAGCTTCCTCCCACAAAGTCTCACAGCAGAATTCTACAAAGAGGCACAGAGAAATCAGTGCAAATGAAAAAAAAATGTGCTCGTACAGCAGCAGAGAGAGGAACACACAAAGATGGACTGCGTTAAAAGGAGTCCTTAAATAAGATTAAAAAAGGGGAAGATTGTGTGCTCGAAGAAACTAAAAGTACTAGCTATTCAGCCTTTTAAAATTTTGACGAAAGATGACACCTGAGAAGTTTGCACGTGTTTTTGTTTGCAGGACAGATTCGTTTTTGTCGTTGTGGAGCCTGAGAGAGTGAAACTCAGTTGAAATACATATCAAATGGAATCTCTCACAAAATGTCAGATTTTAATGATGCATTGAACCTTTGCTGAAATAATGGAATAGCTGCTGGTTTAATTTAAATCCCTCCAGGATTGTGCTCATTGTCTGTCCGTTCATTCCAGTCTCTGGCATTTGTTTGTATTGTCCTTTGACTCTAAGTCAGTGCACACACATTATATTCAGTAACACGTATGTGTGTCCTGTGCTATGTAGTTTGATTACAGCATCACACATACACCATGACATTGTTTTAGGATGGGCAAATTTTACAGCCCTACAACTCCAAGCTGACAATTAGCCAGTGGATGCTGTCAACATACATATTTCATGCTGTGTTTGTCACTGTTTTTAACGTCAGTCATTTTACTCATTCAGTGCTGTTTTTATTACCTTTATAATCATCTTCATGCACAGCCAAGAAACCACAATTTGAGAATACACAAGTGCAAAGCAAAAAATTAACTGTGTCGGTTGCAGCTTTTTAGCAGACACATTCCCTCAGCATATTGCGAGGCTGTTTAGTTTAGTGTAGCTTAATAGCCGCATAAAAATGTTGGACAGGTTGGCAGAGTTTGTTTTCCTGCAGTGTTTTGAGACTCCGACTTCTAGTTTGTTCTTTCCCCTCAAAAAAAAAAAGTGCAAACTGTGCATGAACAAAGAATTCAGTCAGGTTTTGTTAACACTTGAGTTCCACTTGGTGCTCTGGGTCTTTGGAGTTGTGTATAATGTAAGCCACATTAATGTAAACAACACATGGGATTAATTTTGTAATCCCATTTGGGGATACAAACCTGCTACTAGCATATGGATCCACTTATAAGAGCAATATTAAATTATTTATTCAATGTATAAATGTACACTGTGCTGTAGATGTAAATGTGCCGTACAGTGGATATGTTGGTTCAGATGGAAAGGCTCCTGGGAGAGGTTTATGTTGACACAAATCTCAAGTTCACTTCATACTGGAAATCACTGGTTGTTGACTTTATTATTATTATTTTATGAATTCCAGTAAAACCAGAAATTATTTTGGATTTTGTATCGTTATTATCATAAAAAAATATTTTATAAAACAAGTTGTCACATGCTAAATCCACGTGTGAATGTTTTCCAGCTGTTCCGTGGTGTCCTGATTCAGGAGATTTTCTCTCTTTTGCTTTGCTCTTTTCCCCCTTCCTCCAGTGGATTCTCTTCTGTTTTCATGCTCCCCCCCAGCCCCCCGCTCTGGGAATAAGGCTGACTTCTATTTATATGCTCAGATGCTGGGGAGATGCAACCTCGTGGGATTTCTTTACAGCGCTCCCTGTTCACTCTTTCCCTCTCTCTTCTTCTTCTCCCTCTGTCCTTTCCTCATCTGTTTGAGCATCTGTAGTTAAGGGGTTAGCCTATTTATACGTGCTTAAACATGCCAGTAAACATCTTTTGATGTGGGGATTTTGGTTAAACTGCAGTGACCACAAGTGTTATCTTTCAGCCTCTCATGCACAGCAGTAGGTATCAAACGTATCCCAAACCTAAAATATCCTCTTGCATAAGAATTTCGAAGGTTTTCAGAGAGTTTTCTCACTTTGCAAAAATGTCCGCACACCCACACACGCACGCATGATGATAGATACATAACATTATACTGTACGCTGCAGACAGAAATCCCCTCTAGTAATGTGATTCTCGCAAACATTTCTTATCCATTAAGTGGGTTATGCATATTTATCTGCCTGGCTAACTGAGAGCAGCTGAAAAACATCACTGCTGCATAGCTGAACAAAACATTTATGGCCACCGCTCCTGTTTAGATATGTTTTAACAGATTTGTTTAAATAACAAGAGCATGCAGTCCCAAATGTACTTATTATTTACATTCTTCTGATCTATTCTTGCACAGTTTTGAGGATTTCATGCATTTGTACAGTTTGAAACACATGTAAAACTAATAACAAGTCAGATATAATAATAATAATATAATAATAAGTAACATATTTGTAATTCTTTTGCACCTCAGCCTTTGATCAGAAACCTCGAACTTTGGACCTGACTGTAGACTTTGCCTCTTTTCTTTGTTTTCTTTTGGGGTTTTTTTTGTTTGTCTCTTTATTTGGTTTTTTTTAATGAGATAAAAAAAAATTGAACCACCAAACCTACACAGCAAAAATGCTTTCTACTACCTGTTATATATTTAATCTTGTGGGATTATTTCTTTAAAGGCCCTGGTGTTTGATATTGTGTAAGTTTGTAAATATGACTGTAAATCAGTTATGGTATAGATGAAATTTACAGAGCAACACAGTGGAGTTTGTCCTTGCCTCGCCTGTGCACTTTCTTGCACCGTAGTGTTCGTAGTGTACATAGTGTATGTTTTGGTTGGTGTGTCTGCTGTTTGCCATTAATAACTGCAGCAGGCAGCCAGACTGAGAGGCTTGAGATATTCCCACAACATCTCCAGGCTCTCTGTGAAGCTCAGACACCACCTGCCACCATAGAGAGGGCACGTTATCTGGAATAAGTTGGCTGGCATGGTCACATCCAGCCCTGCAAATTGTTTAGCGAGCAGCACAGTGTAATGATTGAGATCCCATCCATGTGTGATGCTGTTTGTTATTCTGTGTGTTGATGCCTTTATTAATCCTGTCAGAAGTGTGAAACTTTTGCTGGCTAAAAAAAAAAAAAAAAAAAAAAGTCGTGGCTGAAAGATGCATCTGAGTTAATACGTCACCATTTTCAGTTTGCCCATCTGGTCTGTGAGTAGTAGGTTATCTACTTTCCTGAGCAAGAGGACTCCTTTAGACATCACTCTGAGCTTGAATTTGTATTCCAACAATGAGCTACCAAACAGCACGCTTGACAACAGAGGGACTGGATCTATTAGTTTGCCAAATCATATTCTGTTCAAGCGAATGCTTTATGAATAATTGATGGAAAATATTTGAATCTCTGCTACGTGATTTTGTGTCTCCTCAGCAGCCTTGTGTAAAATATTCCCCCAAATTCAGCAATAATGACTAACATGATAAACACTTGCTGTAGGTCTTGTGGTTTGGTTAACAAAAATATTTCTCTGGGGCTGCACATCATACTGGAGCTGGACATTAAAATGGTTGTTTCTTGGACCTTCTTTCCCTTTAGCCATTCCTGTGAAGCTGAAACAATTTCTCTTACTAACTTGCGAACTGCCAGCAGGTCATTACATTTCTCAAAAGTTGTTTTACTTCAGATTGTCTGCAGTAAACTGGAGAGGGGAGATGTTATGCACGTTATGTACATAACATCATCAGCCTTAGATGTAAGGCTGTATTTATTTATCCAAGGCTTTATTTAAAACTTCTTTTTTCCAGTTTTTAGGGCTGAAACTTTTTATAACCTAAAGACACTTCTGAAATGTGTTTTTGAGTTGGGACTGAGTTGGGTCATTTCATGACCTTAACCTTAGTATAGAAGTTAGTCAGTAATCAAGTCAGTAGTCTACAGTGGTTGTTTAATTGAACTTCCCTGTGTGCACTGTTGTAAAACCTCCAAACAGTCTACTCCTCACAGGTTTGCAGTAACAGCTCACTCAAATCCCTTCACCCCTCCTCTGCATCCTCAGGTCCTGCTCTGGTGGGTGTAGTCAGGAAAGACTGGGCCTCTCAAAACAGCATCGCCCTCTCCTGGTCACAAGTGGAACAGCTGCCCTCTGATATTGTGGACTATGAAGTCAAATACTATGAGAGGGTAAAGTCTTTTATCATGCAAAATAAAGAAACCACCCAACCCCTACTCAACCCCACCCCCACCTCAGTTTTCTTACTTTCTGTTTATGCACCATATGTCTTAATTACTCAGTGGCAACGCTGGTTTGTATCACAGTTATTTTAGCACTAAAATGCACCGCAGGTGATTACATAGACAGAGAACAATCACTGCTCACAGAACAATGTGCATTGTTAGCACAAAGTGTCCCAGATGTAAGTACGGGCGCATCCATAATGTATTGTTATCTCCTCTGTGTTCACCATCTGCTCTGATAGTTAATTGGATGAAAATTATGTGTTTTGTTTCAAACGTTGCTGTGATAATGGGCTTATGCAAACATACGTGTGTCCGCCAGAACTTGCTTTTGTTTATCGTCTCTGGCAATCTGTTTTCGCTTTTCTAGGAGCAAGAGCAGCTGAGCTACTCATCAACGCGGACCAAAATCCCCAGCGTGGTGGTAACAGGCCTCAGACCCTCGACTGTCTACGTCTTCCACGTGCGCGTTCACACCGCTGACGGCTACACAGCCTACAGCCCCAACTTTGAGTTTGCCACCGCAGCTGAGGGTACGACCGTGGAGGAGTGAGCATGAGGGAATTGTGGCTGTGTTTGGGTTTGTATCGGTTGTGTTTTAGGTCGGAATGGCGCTGATATTCAGTCATTCAGTGACAGCAGATGTGGAGTTTTCTGATTAAAACAAAGCACAGGAGAAGAAGGGAGTTTTAAAGGCACTTGGAGTCATCGGTTTGGATCAACAGGTCTCTAAATTCCCCTACAGACATTTTATGCTCTTTTTTTCTTTTTGCTATGGATCAGTGAAACTCATCAGTGCTTCCTCAGGCATGAGCCATTTATTTAAATGTTTATAAGCTGTGTAAGTTCTCTTGATGCACACATAACGCTCTACTGATTCTAATCCTGAAATATGCAGGAATGCAAAGCCTCCTACAAGGTACACACTTTAGGTGATGAATATGTAGATGTCCACCTTCACATTCGCAGTCTCCCATTTACGCATTCATCTGACGTGAGACCGCTTATATCCCTGGACTGTACTTCTACATATATACTGTCTTCCCTCTCACTTTATTCTGCCTACACAGCGTACACTCTTGTAGTTCCACATCACACACAACACAGGTATTTAGATCTTTCTTGTCTTTCTTAATTGTTTCACTATTTCATTGAGTGTAGTCAGGACTCATCAAAACGACACTTTGGATACCAACAGGTACAACTCAGTCTGTTTTCCACTGTGCTTTCTCAATTTCTTCAGATCCTGATATCGCTGATCAGGGTCAAGTTCTGGTGGTCGTCACAGCATCTGTAGGAGGCTTCTCACTGTTGGTCATCCTTACCCTCTTTCTCCTCATCACTGGCAGGTAAGATGCCCCAACCCCATTTCCCCTGCATTCACACACACACACACACACACACACACACACACCCCTCTGTGCTTCTCTCCTCATAATCTCCAGAGTGATGCTACAACCAGAAGTCTGTTAATGGACTCTCTTGTGCCACCCAAGCAGACACTCTTATTTTCCAAATGGCTGAACCAATTTTCTGCCTAATTACTCAGCATGTAATGCGTGTACCAGCAGTTTGCTCCATTCCATTAACTTCCACAGATGATCTCAGACTTTTGTCTTCAGTCTGCTTCTGGTTCACAGGGGTTTACCATTAGTGGTCCTTTATAATAAACAATGAAAAATGGCCCAGCATCAGTCAATACTTTGCCTGGATTTTTTACCAACTTGTGATACACGCTGAAGTGATCATGCAGAAGTACACGATCTACATTTTACCAATCCCTGTCCTCATTTATATCTGAAATATATTTCAAATGTACGGCATTAGAGGCATAGGTGAGCTATCCACCTACCTGTCTGGAGCCTCTTCCTGTCTCTCCATTAAGTGTGCTGAAAAGATGTGTATGATTTTCATTTCATACTGTTTCAGCCTTTCAGCCAAGAATGGGCCATATAAGATAATACAGCAGAAGAGAAAATACAGTATGTGAATGAAACATTACAGTGTCTAAATATCAGAAAAAAGTCCCTAAAGTCAACTTGCAAAGCATTAGCACATTTTAATCCAATAATGACATTTTCAAAAGCAGCCTTTTCTGTGTGTTTTTTTCGACAGACAATGCAGAATTTTCTTTTCGCTGAATACCATACCAGTGTTTCATTGCTACTTTTTATTGTAGCTCCCCCTCACTTGGAAGACCAAGCCTTGAAAGCCTTGAACTTGTGGGATTCTAAAGAGGATAAATGTGGCAGGATGGAATAAAAAGAACCACATAAAGGCACGAAAAAAAATGCTTTAAAAGAGTGGGCTACAGAAAAGAGGAAAATGGCTGTTATCCACCAGAGACATCTTTGCAAACCAAAAGATTGATGAAGTGCCATTAGAGGCTCAAGCCTGCTTAAAACAGCTTTATGTAGTTACTGCTGTCAGAATAAATGTGCACTTTTCCACCTTATTTCTGTGGGCAGTAAGTCGGTTAAATGTCATACTTGTTTCCTGCTGATAATGTCAACTATTTCACCGCGTCTTTGAGCCCAAACCTCCGAGAGGGTTATTAGCAGAAGGAGATAAGACGGTGAGGAAAAAGAATGAGATGTACAGGGATGTTATATGGTGATAAAGGATTCTTACACAGACTGCTTCACCTGTACAGGTGCCAGGGGTACATTAAAGCCAGGATGAAGTCAGAGGAGAAGAGGAGGACTCGCTTCCACAGTGGACATGGTACTGTAGATGATGTTGTTCACCTCTTTCTCCCTCTCTCTCTCTCTCTCTCTCTCTCTGTGTGTGTGTGTGTGTGTGTCTCCAGGTCCCAGGATTTTAGGTTTAACATGAGTCATACAAACACTGGTCATAGTTTGTCTCAGATTACATTTTTAATGCAGTTTTTATCATGAGTCAAATATAAGTTTGTCTTTATGCATTACTACAGACCTTTCCAACTCACTGTCTTTTTAATTAGCTCCACTGACTTGGCTGGTGGAGTGAACTGAAGTTTTGTGGTCGTTTATGGTTAAGTAGGTTAGAGCACTTGACTAAGGTCAGTGTGTCAACTCTCTTCGCAAACTACATAGGCTGATAAAAGTTCCAAAAGCCTGTTGTTTACTGTTGTTTAGGTTATATGTTTGTCTGATTCTCTATCTGAACAGTCAGGCAACAGTCAAAATGTGTCTTGTCCTTTCAATAGTTTGTCATGTTTATCTGCCACAGTGTTTTATAAATATTTAACACATTTTTGTAACTACACAATATCTTATAAATAAGTCCTTCTGCGTGGACACTATTGATTGTGCATAATACATATTGGTGCTAAATATTTAGCCGTTTTCAGCCATCCAATTCTCACAGTATCTCATGCCCTCATTATTGGATTGTGACAAGGCTTCTTGCTGTTCCATTTTCACCCAAGTGTTGGTCAGATAAAACTGTTTTATTGATTGGTATACGTAGTAGTGGGGTTGGGGAGGGGGCTATGTCCTGTAATTTACTAAGACGGCCTGCAGTGACACAAATGCGGCTCCTGACACAAAGCTAACATTCTATCATCCGAGGGTTTGATTTGAGGATTTGTGTTTGATCCAAGAAGAAGATGAAGAACTGTGAATAAAAATGTTGTAACTTGTTGACATACTAACACACACCCACACACACCCATGTTCTGTCTGTGGACAAGGCCTGTCTGTATGTGTGAACTGCTACTATTTCATGCTGTCCTCTGTGTCTTTCCCCCCCAGCGTGCAGAAAGTTGAAGAGTTTTGCTGCAGAGTTTTCGTGCCATGCGTTTTTGTTTTGTTTTTTTTAATTTTGCATATCACCAGGGTCTAGTTTTACTCAGAGCACATGACAGTCTTACCAGTACAAATGCTCATTTCTGGGCCTTTTCTTCAGATATAAAAATTACTTGAACAGCTCTAATCCTTGCCCACAGTCTTTTCTTGTTGTTTGCTCTTTGCTGTTGTGTGCTGTGGACGCATCATCCAGACAGGGGATGCCAGCAGGCACAACAAACTGGTTGAGAAGGTTTGTTCTATTATGGGGCTGAGCTTAGACACTCTGGAGGCAGAGGGAGAGAGTGCACTCCAAAGCTGGAATCTATCTCCGACAAAGCCTTCAACCCTCTGCAATATGTGCTGACACAGCTATAAAGTACATTTAGTCCCCAGCTCATCTGCTCAAGGTATACCAGGGACTGCTTCAAGTTATAATCATTTGTGCCAGTCATCGTGTACAGTGCTCACTGCAGCAACGTCCCCAGCCTCAACCACCAAGATGATGATAAACTCTGGCTGCCTGCAATGTCTTTATACGCTGCTCTGGGGCATTTTCTCTTATTTTTCCCTTCTCTCTTGATGAAACAACAGCAAATCCTTATAGTATAAGAGAAGCAAATACAGCATTTATTGTGGTCTCATATAGCAGCACTTTACTGGAGCAAGAATCAACTTCTCAGGCACAGTCTTGACAAATATTGAACATAATACTCTTTGATATATCAGAATTTACTGTGGGGCAGTAGACCAAAGATATCTTCATGCAGGCAAAAGTTTTGAATTAAAGTTTTGGTCTGCATTTTGAATAAATTGAGAGACTGACTATAATGTGGTGCAAAAAAATATCATTTAATCACATTCATGAACGGGTTGTGCACACATTAAACACATTTTGTACATTTTGTACATCAATACTTTCATCTCTAAATTAAAATTCTACATCACCAGTGCAGGTGCGTCCTATTTCACATTATGATTATACAAAATACTGTGAAAACAGCTAACCGTGCCAACAAACATCTGTAGATCAGCCGATGCCCAACGTAGAAGGTTCTGGAGATTATCTGTATCTTAGAGATGTGTCTGTGTCTGCATTAACCTTATTACTTTCATCTTGTCTTGTCTCGCAGCAATACAGCTGTGTGGGGTTTTATGTTCCAGTACAATATGTAAGATATTGTAATGCTGCACGCTGTATGTTGTGTTTCTTCGCCTCCAGTCCCATTCTCTGGGATTAAGACCTATGTGGATCCAGACACGTATGAAGACCCCACTCAGGCTGTGGAGGAATTCACCAAAGAAATTGACCCTTCATACATATGCATCGAGAGGGTGATTGGTGCTGGTAAGATGCTGCATGCACACAGATGTACACAGGCGATATCCCACAGAGTTCATGTGTTTTCTGCATTTATGGCAGGAACAGCATGTTTGTCACCTGTGTGCAAATGAAATACATAAACTCGTGACTGGTAACAAGGTAGAAGAGGTTATTTAGTATTTCTTAAATCTGAGTTTAGGATTTAAAAAACCTTTCAGCCACTTTCAGCAAGCTGTGTTTGAAGAAATTTACTGTATTGTACCTAAGACGAGCAAAGCCGGTGCTGCCGACTATGAATTATGATGTTAGATGGTCCATTAAATAGAGCAGATTGTGTCTGGTGTTGAGTTGACTGTACTTTCTGTAACATGAGCTCCATCTGCTGGATGGAGGATTTAATGACAGATGTTTTAAATGACTGCAATTGTCGTTTGTTGTCACATTGTTTCTGCATTTTCTCTTTTGTTTTACCCCTACGTTTTAACATTTTTTGGCAAATCATTGTTTATATTTAAAACCATATAAAATGTTTGTTTCACCTACAGATGCCCTTTTTTGCATGGTGTTATTCTTCTGACAGGTGAATTCGGAGAAGTCTGTAGCGGACGGTTGCGCATACCTGGAAGGATGGACATCGCTGTGGCTATAAAGACACTTAAAGGCGGCTATATGGAACAGCAGAGGCGAGACTTTTTGCGTGAGGCTTCAATCATGGGACAGTTTAACAACCCAAACATCATCAGGCTGGAGGGTGTGGTGACCAAAAGTAAGCTCCAGACTTTTTCCGCACATCTGACCATGACATGCCTTCACTTTAGTCCCTTTTCTGTGTTTGTCACTCAAATCACATCTTTTACCTTTTTCCTCAGGCAGACCAGTAATGATAGTGGTTGAATACATGGAAAATGGAGCACTTGATTCTTTCCTCCGGGTGAGAGGGACACGTCTTCACAGATCTGCACCTGTTGCCTGAAAAAATTTTGTCTTCCATTGCATCATGTTTGTCCTCTCTCTTTCTCACAACCGCTCCAGACACGTGACGGTCAGTTCACAGTGCTCCAGCTGGTTGGCATGTTGCGCGGCATCGCAGTGGGCATGACCTATCTGTCAGACATGGGTTACGTTCACAGAGACCTAGCTGCTCGCAACATCTTGGTGGATGAGAACTTGGTGTGTAAGGTGTCTGATTTTGGCATGTCCAGAATCCTCGAGGATGACAGTGAAGCGGCCTACACTGCTACAGTGAGTTTGAATCCAACAGTTACTGCGAGATGTCACAGTCTGACAGTTATTGCTGTTAGAAATGGTGAAATCTCTTTGTTTTGTGTCAGGGAGGAAAGATCCCAATACGCTGGACAGCACCAGAAGCTATTGCTTACGGAAAATTTTCCTCGGCTAGTGATGTGTGGAGTTATGGCATTGTCATGTGGGAGGTGATGTCGTATGGTGAAAGGCCCTACTGGGAGATGTCCAATCAAGATGTAAGCTGCTGCTCTTAAAACCTCATTCCCACTAAAATGTAATCAATACACAAAAAAGGTATTTATCATTTGATGTTCATCTCAGGTCATTTTATCAATTGAAGAAGGCTACCGTCTGCCAGCACCAATGGGCTGCCCCGTGACACTGCACCAGCTGATGTTGCACTGCTGGCAAAAGGAGTACAGCCAGCGACCACGTTTCAACAACGTGCTCTCTTTTCTGGACAAACTCATAGTCAATCCCAGCAGCCTGCTCACTTTGGTGAATGATGTTCAGAGGTAAAGAATCACTTCATACAAATGCTGTGTGAAAGGACCATGTTGGTGACTTTGCATGTGTTACCATAGAACTATCTAAAGCATGCTGTTGCGTTGTAGTGCAGTCACTGCTTTCACTTTAAGTAGGGTGTGACAATCATGTTATTTCAGATACATTATGTGAGACTTGTTATTTATCCCATTTTTTTATCAGTGATGACTCTATGGTAAGGCAGTTGAAAGAAGACAACAACAAAGACCAGCGTGGTTTTCATCTCCTTTATGCCCTTGCATTTGTGTATGAATTAATGTGCCGTTTGTTGGAATATCAAACACAGACTTAATGCACATGTCATCTTGAAAAAGACGTTGCAAAATGCTCTCCTAATTTCAAGAGTTTCTCAGCAGCTCACATGACCCCAGACAATAATGATATAGTTTCGGAGCCCTTTTTGCAAGGCTGGTTGGCAAATGACTGATAATAATGTAGCATCTACAGAGTTTGTCATTCACGGCTGTCATTCAAAAGCACCAACATAGTTACTGAAAGACTTTTGCCCAATGACCTGCTAACTTATCTTTTTGCATTGCATAACTTTTTGTTTGTCCTCTCAGTTTCCCCGACTCCCCAGAGGACATGCCAGACTACCCTCTTTTCATCTCCATCGGCGACTGGCTCGACTCCATCAAGATGAGCCAGTACAAGAACAACTTCCTTGCAGCAGGATACACAACACTGGATTCCATTTCAACTATGAGTATAGAGTGAGTGAAGCCAAATTACGCACAGCTCAGCTACAGCATCTAAAAGCACATTAAAAGGACACAAAGCAGCATCAAAGGAGCAGTAAAAATGGTGAAATTGTAGTAAAATTGATTCCACTATTAAGCTTTGTCAAGAAAATGTCTGTATGTGTGTCATGTAGATTTATTTTAAATATTAGTTTTATTTTTCTAATGCGATGATGCTATGTTGTTATTGTTGTTGTTGTTGTTGTAGTTGTTGCATGTCTGCCTGATGTTTGTCTTCTCCCCTTCAAGTGACATTAGGCGCATCGGGATCTGTTTGATTGGTCACCAGAGGAGAATCATAAGCAGCATACAGTCTCTCCGCCTGCAGCTTCACCACATCCAACAGAGTGGCTTTCAAGTGTGAGACCATTGCACAAGGACAGACTGTGTGTGTGTGTGTGTGTGTGTGTGTGTGTGTATACACACGGAGCTGGAGACCACCAGCCTGTTAGGTGTAGCAGGTGCCACACGCTGCTCATGCGAGAGCGGGCTGCTGCTAGGCCACATCTGGGTCTAGTTAATACACACTCATCATCTTATGGATCATCGTCAATACAGCCTCCACAACAACCAACCTCTGTCGGCGTTGGCCAAAATGCGGTCTCTTTGTTATCTCAGCAAATACTAGCATTCACTTGAATTTAGGACTTATTTTCTCTAGTGTCTATTCAAGTGTTCACCGATACCTCTTCTCTTTCCAAGTGACAATCCAATGGTTTCTATTGACTTTGAATGGTCTCAAGTCTTGTTACCTCATGACCAGAGAGTATCTGGATAGGACATGGTAATGTGTGGTACAGTATGTGAGTAGAAGAACAACCTTTCCAGCTGGTTAATGAAACAATTCACCAGAAATAAAGATTTACAGAACGGTATATACAATGTTTTTTGAACTGAAGACCGCTGAATGTCAAAAGATTTTATAGAGATATATGTTCTATCCTCATGATAATGCAGTATGTCTTGTACAAAAAGTCTTGTGAAAGTTGTATGTTTTATTCAGTATGTTTGTTCCTTAATAAACAACCCTATTTTAATACTTTGTTTTTCTCTCAGGCTTTGACCACACCAGGGCTGAGCGCCTATCTCTCTTTTTTAATTGCTCATGCACATTAACACACACAAGCAGGTATTCATGGCTGCACTCTCTCTCTCTCTCTCTCTCTCTCTCTCAAGCACACACATGCACAGTAACAGTGTGCTCTTAATTGTCACTCAAGAGACAGACACGTTTTCTGGACGTGAAGAATTGTCAGGTGAGTTTGTCAAATGGGTGCTTGTGAAAGTGCTGTAGATAAAAGGCATGCAGCCTTAAGGAGACATCTACTAAATGTGGCAAACACTTTTTCTTCACTGTCTACAAATATTTAGATTTCTCGAGAATGAATGAATAAAACAAGAGTGGGATGTATTCACAACAGGGTAACATTTATTATAGTCATTATAAATTGTTAGCAAAAATAAATAAATTTCATTTTTCAATTTGACCTTCAGAAGCTTAGAACTTTTTGCAAAAAAAAAGGATTAATTTCCTTTCCTTTGATTTATTTGTAATTTCATTTTAATTGTTTATTTTTGTACGGTTTCACATATTCCCTTTATTCAGATTGTGGTAAGTAAATGATGCCAGTGTGAAGTTATGTATTTTATGCATCCCATCACTGTAACAGTGTGTTGATGAGGATGCTTAAATGGCAGTTTCTTAGAGTGCCATGTCTTAGCATGTGCCGTGGTGTATATATTTACAACAATTTGAGGCTCTCTTGTTTTTGCAAGGCTTCAGTGTCAGTTTGGAGGACAGTGTCAGTTTGGCCTGCAGGTGGCAGACTTGAGTCGGCACACTGGTCTCCCAGCAACAAAGTGTAAATAACTCGGCGTTTTTTCCTTTGGCCAGGGCGCATGAGAGAGTGGAAGAGCAATGAATGAAACATTGGTTTGACCCTGGTTATTTAATCAACTTAACTTAAGGGACGTCTCGTACATCCTGTAAACAAGATACCAACGCTCAATTAAAGGTAAAATCCAGCGCTATAAAACAGTCTTAGAAAGGATATCCCACGCTAACGATGGCGATATCGTCCACCAGCTAGCGTGTTAGCTTCAAATGTTAGCTTCAAACATGTTTACCTCTTGCTATCTCATCTCATGCTGTATTTGCTGCTGTCTTATAAAACTGGCGATCTTAAGCGCCACAGAAGAACTGTATAACATTAGACTATGTACGCTCAGAAAGCTGAAGTAGCCTAATTTACTGACTAGCTAAACGTTAGCCAAGGCTAACTTGCAATAGTAAGAACAAGAGATTAGTTAACTAAATAGCTGTCAGCTAATGTTAATTACGTGAGAACCTGGTAAGAGCCCATAAGCATGTTAGCTTAAGCTACGGCTAGCGAATAAAAGTCGACGAGAAAATGCTGACGTTGTTTGTTGATAGTTGTAGTTGTAGCTAAAAAAAAAAAAACACGATAGTGTTCCGTTGACCTTAAAGTAGATTAAATGTCTTTAGGAAGGAATGAGCGCTTATCGACTTGTTAGCTAACCTTGCTGCCTCTCGAAGAAATAAGACTTTCAGTATACGTTCAGATCACGTTTTCAGGTTGTAAGCAAACCGCATTATGCGTAAACATTTCCATCTTTTACCCAGCAAGTGCAACAAGGCAGAGTTAACATCAGCGTAGACGTGTGGGACGAAGCCTCTTCTGGTATCTGCCTCAGCAGAGGTGCTGATGTAAACCTGGGAGCGCTGAACTCTCTGTGCAAGAGATGCTGTTACCTGTTTGAATTTACTCTGTTGATGGTCTTTTTCTTATGACTCAGACAGGCAGCTGATGGTTGCAGGCTAGTCAATGGGGCTGTTTGACAAGTTGGCAGGATGGCTGGGGTTGAAGAAGGAGGTGAATGTGCTGTGTCTTGGTCTGGACAACAGTGGAAAAACCACAATCATCAACCACCTCAAACCCTCAAATGTAAGTCTACCCAGTGCTTTCTACAGTGATGTTGTAAAGGACTAGCTTAGCATTATAGCGAGTCTCTAATATGACAGAAATATGTGGCTCAGTTTTTATGTATCCACCAAATTAGTGATTCCAGCAATTTCATACAACTGTCTTTGTGTTCTTATAGTTGTCTACACCATCTCCCTGTAATTATCTACAGATTAGTCATGCATGGTTAAGTTGAATGTTTATGGTTAATTAGAAAGGAATTTAAGACATGTTGCTAATTTATGCTCCCTATTTAGGTTATATTTATGATACACTGCATTTGTCTTTCAGGCCCAGGCACAAGACATTGTCCCAACCATTGGTTTCAGTATAGAGAAGTTCAAGACATCCAGGTAGTGGTTCATCATAAAACAATAACTTGTTGGACATTTAAACATGTTATGTCATCTTCTCATGGCTACATATTTCTGGCTCAAGTAAATTATAGTGCAAAACTAACATACTGTGCTATGTTTTTTTCAACACTAGTGCATAAAAATTTTGCCTTCTCTTTTTGTAGTCTTTCCTTCACAGTGTTTGACATGTCTGGTCAAGGCAGATACAGAAACCTTTGGGAACACTACTACAAGTGAGTGTGCCACTGTAGCAAAAATCACCAATCCTAGTCGCTGTTTATATACATAATAACTCCTGTGATCTCATTTTATTTCTCAGGGAAGGCCAAGCGATCATATTTGTCATTGATAGTGCGGACAAACTGAGGATGGTAGTAGCCAAAGAAGAACTGGATACATTACTAAACCATCCTGGTACATTCATGGATATTTAATTTCATTCTTGAACTTGGATTTGAATCACTGCTGTACTAACTGTTGTACTGTTGTGTCTCTTTCTTGGGTTTTATTCAGTTTAAGATTGTCTGTACAATGTGCAAAGGTGGATTTTATGATTCATTCATTCATTTATTTATTCATTTATTGAATGACACATGTTTTATTTTTTACACAGCATGTGTTTTTGTTTTTGTTTTCTCAAGTTGACTTGGCTTCACAATATTGTTTCTTTTTAGTAGAACTGAATGGCATTATACATTTATAGCACCAACTAAATAACTTTTTACATTATTCCTCTCACTATAGACATTAAACACAGAAGAATCCCCATCCTGTTTTTTGCTAACAAGATGGATGTCAGAGATGCTCTATCTTCAGTCAAGGTCTCACAGTTGCTCTGTTTGGAGAATATCAAAGACAAACCCTGGCACATCTGGTACGAACACACATGTACACTTTTATTATACATATTTATGTCCGTATGCCAGTGTGACTGCGAAAACAGTGATGGTACTTATTGTAGACAAGTCATCGTCTCCTGTGAAATAACACTTGAGCTTTTAACTTGCTTTCCCACTATAGGTGGCACCAGCTGTTCATTTTCAACAACCAAGAAGTATCAGTGACTCTGTTTACATTCATGTAGTAAAGTAAAAACCTGATTTTCAGTTAGGTTATCTGTTCTGTTGTTGGGGCTTGGGTCGAAGCAACAAATACACAACCTAATTTTCCTTCATTCACAAAAAAAAAAACACCACATAGTTTCCATCCTCACCTGTGCTGTCCCAGATACAAAATTAAAACTGCGCATCTCAGCATCAAGATTTTTGCCTACATAAATAGAAGTTGGCCGATTTATCGGTTTCACTGAAGTTAACTGCTGTCTCTGTTTTCCTGGTGTAATGCTGGTTAGTCTTGGTATTTAACCTGATCGTTATTGTGACCACCTTGCTAGAGTCTGTTTTTTTCCCCATTTCTTTTATTTATTTTTATATTAAATCTAGTAAAAATTTGTTCATTAATCTCTTGGAAATTTAGCTGAATAGTTGGCTAGCGACTTTTTCCAGTCGATCATTATTATATCGTCCTTTAAAATTCCAACATCAGTCTACCCCAAGTACATAAAACACCCGTAACACTGTGCGAGTTGGTGTTGATGGTTCCATCCAGTCATGAAAGAAACAGCGTAGTTAAATACTTTCTACAGTAACCTTGAGCACAGTTCCTTACATATGATGTGTTGGTGTGTTTCAGTGCTACCGACGCTCTGAAAGGGGAAGGTTTGCAGGAGGGAGTCGACTGGTTACAAGGTAAGATGACAGTTCATATGAATGAAACTGAGAGTGTGAGTATGCAGTTTGCTAAGCTCATAGTCCAAGTTTGTGTTTGTAGGAGTGGAATTTTAGGAACAAAGCATCATCTACCTTTGTTAAAATAGGTACATTTGTATTTCCGTTACATTTGGTAAAAATTGGCAATTGTCAATCTTACAAATGTGTAGAATTTTCTCTGATTTTCTCCACATCAAAATGGATCATATGTTTGTTTTACTGCATATCTGTGTGTGGAAGATACACTGCACATAACTTTGTATGAGCCTGCAAAGTGCAGTCAGTTCCACTATACGTCAACACTGTCTTCTTTTCTTTTTATTATGTCATTCACATCCCTCCATAGATCAAATTATGCAGTGAGTACTGTTTCATAAATGTTGTGTTATATATTGTGATACTCCATAGCCATAGAATGTATTTTTAAAGCAAAATCCCACAGTTTTTCCTTTTCGTGCTTATTGTGTTACTGTGACTTTAGGACAGTGACTCATAGATTTACTCTGAACTAAAAGTACAATACGTCAAAACTCCTGAAACTCTCCCCATATACAAAACTTTGTTTCTTCAGCTTCATCACTACAACCTTTTGCAGCTCCTGACTAGAAGGGCAGCCCAATAATATGATGCTGATATTAAACTCAAAGGAATACTGAAGTCCATCCCTTGAGTATCAAATGCTGCAAGGCTTGAAAGGTGTATAACTAGCTCTGTTGTGGAGGGTGGCAGTAGTTGTCAGTTCAAGTTCACGGCCTCCACAATGGAGTCAAAACATCCATAAAAACTTCTCAACCCACTCCTGCATTGTCATCCATTTCTCCGCTGCTCTGTGTGTTGGTTATATTTTACTTATTTACTGCATTTGTCATATTTTTTTTTTTTTTTTCAGATCAAATCAAAACAATGAGAACATGAGGGCGTGAAGATGGACACACAGGAAGTAACAGCGTTCATGGAAGTCTTTTATAAAAGATGGGTTGACCGTGCTTTCAGAGGTACCATGAGATAGTGGTGTTTTTAAATGCGGTAATTAGATGGTTGTCCGATGTGTGTGGTTCACTCGAAAAAGTTCGTGATTTGATTCTCTGATACCAGAAATGACAGTTAAAAATGCATCAGCTGACAGGCAGACTATGTCCACATACAAATAATAACACATAATTGTAAGAAATCAAATTTATTTCCCGTTTCTCAATATCTTTGTGTAAGCAGCTCACAGGGATCATGATAGCAAGTTATTGTGGTTGATGATGTCTTCACTTTAGGGATCATGTATACCTGGACTGTCTTGTAGAAAAGACGTGTCGTTGGCAGGGTGGTGTTTGATTTTGTATGTTTTAGCCCTTCAAGCATCCCGTAGCTCTGAGAAATAGTACGTGCCAGCTTCTCTGAAGAGACGAGCTGGTTGGTTCAAACTAGCTCTACAAAATATTAATGACATAAGCTCAAAGTCTTTTGACCTTTTTCTATTTTTCTGTCCTATTGGCTGGGAGTTTGGGAGTAATTTAAGTGCACCTAGTAAACTCAGAAATCTCAACTCAACTGGTCATGAAATTTGTTTAAAATGGGAAAGTTTCTACCTCTTCTGTGATTACTTTCTTGTTCTTTCTCTACAGCTTTTTTTAATAACCAGAAGTTCAGATCACAATAATATCCCATTCATTCCTGCATTGGCAAATTTTTAAAACTTCAAACCAAATTGTTATTGGAAAATTCCACAATCTTCTTATACAACAGGTTCATTATTATAACAGTACAGCAATGTTTGGAGTCGTTGTTCACAGTCTACATAAAGCAGAAAGACACAGGAATTGTACAGCTAATATGCACTCTTCAATACTTGTTTATTTATGGAAAGTCATGTTGTCACCACGCTATTGAAAAATGTTACCACGCAATCCTCATATTTTGCAGGCCTACTATGATGTATGATCATGTTCATTTCCACTGCGCCCTTTCAAAATATACTCTGATCTACAGTTAAATGTGTCCATCTCTGCGATCTTTATGTAATCGGCTAATACATACAAAACAACCTGTAAGGAAGGTTCATTAGAAATTATGTCCACCTCTGAAATATGCCAAATACTCTTTTTTTTCCTTCTATCCCTCAGTGTGTCTGTAGATACGTTATTCTTTGTGTTTGAAGCATCACTGTACCTCAGTTAACTATCGTTTACTTCTTCAGCAAAAGCAAATTTGCTGGTATTTGATGACACATACCAAAAACGTGGATGCATTCCAGCCCACACGTCTGTCTCGAGCTTGCCTGTATGTCCATCTCACAACAGTTAAAAAGCAACTCTACTGCAGCTTATACTTCAAGCTTGCTCTTTTTCGAGTAGTTGTGAAAATATGTTTTGTATATTGAAAATTAAGTGTTTTCCAGAACCTGATAGATTTTGTTATACATATTGTTACTTGTGGCTAAGTGTTCATATATATTTAACCTTAACTATAAGAAGTGATAAAATGATAATCATAAAGTGGATGTCGAATGAATTAGTTTGTTTAAAAATCAAAGGCTACTTTTCAGCTAGTGTTTTTATCTTTGCCTTATTTCATTGCTCAAGCAAAACAAAGAAAAGGCTTCTTACAATTTACTCACGGTACTTCAGTGATTCAGAGGCAGACAACAAAGATCCTCTTCTTCGTTTTCTCTCTCTGAAAGCTTGCATTTAAAACCACTTCTGTACAGATCAGAGTGTGGGTTTTATTTTTAGGTTTGTCAAGCCTCCATCACCTCAACCAAGCATCATAGCAAGTCAGAAGTGTGTTGCTGTTTTTGAGTACTTTCAAGGCAAAAAAAACATGTATGATAAAAAATCTGTAAAACAACAGTCTTCTATTTTATATACTCTGTGGTATCTTGTTCATAAATATCTCAACTGTAAACCATATATTTAGGCCTACATATATCACATACTGCAGAAACTACAAATACCCCGTAACACTTCAAAATTGAATCCTTTTGCACAGTAACGACCACTGGGGGACACCAAAGTCCAAAATATCCAAACCGTGCTCACAGTGGCTTCAAGGACACCTTTTTGTTTTTGTTTTTACGTTTTATTTCGAAGACAAGAAGAGGGTCTTTGTGTGATCACATTTCGTGTTCTGTATCTATGACATGTATTCCAAAATAAGGATCCTCCGAGCACAGGTTCACTTTAGCAACAGAGACGTCGTGTAGACTGTTCCTTCAGACGGTGTCGTCAAATGAGCTGTTTTATTACATTGTGTGTGTTAATTTTCAAAGAATAAATGCTGTGGAAAATGAGTATTGTCTCGTGATTTGGGGAATTAATGGCCTTCTGGTGGCTTCATACGTGTCTCGTGTTATCTGTGGATCTTCTCCGTCTTTCTGTGTGTGTCTCACTCTCTCTCTCTCACGAACATCTTGAGTGCTGCCAGCAACAGCTGCTCATTAAACCCGGAGTCCTCGGGCCCTGAACATTCATTTTCGTTTTCAGGAGTTATGAGGATTCTTCTCGTTATGCTGTGCAGCGCGCAGTTTTTGCTTTTGATTTTGCGTTGTGTTTTTTTGCGTTCGTATGTTGACATCGTGGCATGATTAAAGAGCATGTGTTTGTGGCCCATGTCTTCAAGCCACATACACACTGAGGCTCAGTTTCGGTGCTTGAAGAGGTGTCGAGGTCATGCGCGGCCATCTGTCAAACATGCGTTTAGGAACCTTTCCAGCTGTCTTTCGGATGTTTTAGATTTTGGCATTGGAGTTGCTTCTGACATGCCAAACACAAACCGGTGTGACTCACTGTTGTTCTAATTGATCAACTTCTTAAATTGTCTTTATTTTTTTTAGTTTTATGTTTGGGAGAGTTGTCGAAGATTTGAATAGGATCCGAAGGCTCTACCAAAGGAGAAACAGTTGACCCTTTGAAACAGAATTAAGTTTTCATTTTCGTTTTAGAACTGAACACAAAACACTCTTCTGGTATACAGAACATTGAGAGAGGTCCTATTAAAACCTTTACTTATCAGGCATATTATTTAAAACACAAGTCAGTTTTAGCCTCACAGCAGCGCTGGAAACAGTTTGATTGAATCATATGTTCTTCATAGGCAAAGCATCACAGGTGAAAATTGCTTTGAAACGTTTTCTGTTAGTGTGTGAACTTTGAGGCTCGTAATGAGCTTCTGTCCATGGTGCTGAAAGTTGCCTGTAGCCAGAAGGGGGCGCTGTGTCCGTTTCACAGTTGTCACCCTTTCTCTTGATGAGTAAACCCCGCTGCCATCTTTAGCAAATAACTTCGTTACACTGTTTGTGCGTCTGTCAGCCAGTGTGTGTGCGCGCTCGCCATGTTTTTTTTTTATTTTTATTTTTATTTTTTACGTCAAACTATATCGTTAAATCTTTCCTCTGCTCTTCAGGATCCATACTAATTGGATGGCTGTCAGTTTTGACAGGAGTACCCCAGATTAAACGGGTTCAGGCAGGAGAGGCCATTAAGTGGACACAGTGCATTGATATATGTAGGCTATACTCTGAAGAGAAAGTGACAGACACAGCACACTTAATTGACTTCTAATTGCTCAAAGGCGGGGAGAAGCCTTCCATGTTGGGCACCAAAAAAAAGCAGGGAAGATGGGCCGTTTCTGCTCACGAATCTGTTGAAGTGGGGTCGGAATGTCCTCAAAGAAAACTGATCCGGATTCATTTTAAGATAGTCGTTTTTTTCTTTTTAATTAATTTATATCTCTACAGTTTTCTCCTTCGTAAACAGGGGCACGGTTAGGGCGGTTTCATCCCCCTCAGCCGCGCAAAAACTCTCTTCTGTGGAGCAAAGTTAATTGCGCTTGTAAGGTAAAATGCCGGCTGGGCAGAGAGTGACAGCGGGCAAAAGGCCACATGAAGTATGGCTGCGCAATTAGGCAGCTGTTACGCACTGAGTCTGAAGGAGCGGGGGGGGGGCGCCACGTGAAGCATAAAACTCCACAATGTATTGATTATTTAATGTGTCAAAATGTTCCCTTTATATTAAAATTCATATCACGTCATTTAGCAGTTTAAAAAAAAGAAGCAGGTTGCCAATCCATCTCCATTACTGAGTAAAATAATCTCTCAGCTCTCTCAGTAAGATCAGCCAGTACACTGTGACGTGTTTCCGTGCAAGGTGCTCATTAAGAGAGACGTTTGGTTTCTCTGACGTGTGTATCAGTCCTCTGACGGCACTCCCCCCCCCCCCTTTATAAGCCTCGGTAACTCACCCGGGAGACCTCCACCAACATCTCATTTAACTGTTCCTGGCAGTGCAAAGGGCGGACGAGGCTCTTAATAAACCGTCGGACTGTTCTGCTCGCCGTTCCCTGCCTCGGGTGGCCCCTTCACATGACTCTAGAAACACTTGAGGTGAGTTTTCTGCGTGTTTCTCAATCTTTCGTGAACTGTTGAGGTTCGTTTATCCAAGTGTATCTTAGAAAAAGGTATCTTATAAATCAGAGTAGAGATCTTTAGGCGAAAGCTGATTATCTCGACCTAAGTGTGGTTTGTTTTGTTTTTTGGTTTTTGTTTTTTTTTTATCATGAATGCTGTGCGTAATTTGAATTTTACGCGCATGGGTCCGGATAGAAGGACAACAAAGGGAAAGACAGACATGATGGAGAATGTTCGATCAAAAACCAGTCACAAAAGAGTACCTGCTGTAAAAATTGTTTTTGACAAATTCTCACAGATTTGCGGGATTTATTCTTAATCATGAAGGGAACCAATCTACATTCAACTGGTCAAGGAAATGTGTGGCACTCGCTGCTTGTCTTTCTCTGAAGGATTAGAAAATACTTCCTCTTAGCAAACTTTCACTTTACTTTTTTTTTTTAAAAAAAAAAACTTATTTTTATAATGTCGAGTGACGCTCGCCACAAACGACCTGTGTTAAGTTGAAAGTCACATTTCACGAGGAGAAACGGCTTTCAGGGCCACGAGGGCGCATGAAATCTACTAAATCGACAGAGGAATTTTCAAAATGTTCTGTTTGTGGTCAGTTGGAACCTGTTAAAATAAGTGGATTTCTAACGAATCAAAGTGTCTGCGCTCTTCTGTCCAGGTGCTCTAAACTAAGTGATTATTTTCATATACTGTGCTGTGCTTAATGTTTGATCTTCTCCGTGCGCCAAGCAGGTCTCCATGCCCTCCCGTTCCTAGCGGAAGACCGGTGCGACAATGACCATCCATGTAGAGGGGCTTGTGGCTATCGCGGTCTTCTATCTCCTGATCCTGTTCGTGGGGATCTGGGCGGCATGGAAGAACAAACACTCCGGGGAGGCGGAGGGCACCGACCGCAGCGAAACCATCATGGTCGGAGGGAGAGACATCGGGTTATTTGTCGGTGGATTTACCATGACAGGTGAAGTTCGTATTTATTACTCAGTAACGCTTTGAGATTAACAATTAATACTTAGGTCTGTTTTAACAAGTTTAATCTTAATTTCTGTTTGTTTCTAGCGTAGTTTCTGTATTTTTAATAATTCTTGTAAGGTCGTCACACCAGCAGCTTTAACGAAATGAGTTTTCCTCATAGAGGAAACAAAATAGTGTTACAGTGGAAGTTATTTTCTTAGCACTAAACGCTTCTTTTTCTCATGAGTTGTTTTTTTTTTTCTAACAGTGATGTTGTGTGTGATTTTCAGCGACCTGGGTTGGAGGAGGATACATCAATGGCACAGCTGAGTACGTGTATCTACCGGACTATGGCTTGGCCTGGGCACAAGCTCCGTTTGGATATGCCCTCAGTCTTGTCGTGGGTGAGTGGCACTCTGCGTTTATCACGTTTTAAAACAGGCGTTCAGACGTATTCGCCGTAAGCAGGAGCACAACAGGGGCATTTTGACTGACTGACCACATCCTCTTCATCAGCCTCTTCATCATTTTATGATGTGATTATGGTTTTTTCCAATTTTATTTTAAAAACAGTACAAAATTAAGCCCTAAATATGTAGAAATCTATACTTGAAGATGACTAAAAATGCGTTTATCCTCAAGTATAGATTTCTACATATTTAGGGTTTAGTCTATATATTAGTATATATTTAAGGGTGTCTCAGCTCTGGGTGCTGGGAGGGTCAGTTCTCAGTCTGAAATGTGTCAACTCTTTGTGTCAGGTGGTCTCTTTTTTGCTAAACCCATGCGCTCACGAGGTTACGTCACCATGCTGGACCCGTTCCAGCAGCTGTATGGGAAACGCATGGGCGGCCTCCTCTTCATACCAGCACTCATGGGTGAGATCTTCTGGTCCGCTGCCATCTTATCTGCCCTTGGTGAGTTCATGTTTCTGTGCGTAACGCAGTAAAATATTCTTGTGAATTTATTCTCTATACGATGCTGCAGCAGCCGTAATATCCATTCATCTGTATGTCCATGACCTTAGGTGCTACTCTGAGTGTCATCGTGGACATCAACATTAAGATGTCAGTGATCATCTCTGCACTCATTGCAATCTTTTACACCCTGGTTGGAGGACTTTACTCTGTGGCCTACACAGATGTTGTGCAGCTCTTCTGCATCTTTGTCGGCCTGGTAGGTTCATGTTGAGCACAAGCAAAAGGTAGACAGAAGTATTTAGGTGCCCTTCTTGTATTTCGTGCACCAAATGTACTTTGACCTTAAAATATGCCAAATCACTCCAAGAATTATGCTTAAAAACATAAAATGACAGTGCAAAGATTTATTTGTGACAAACCAGAAATGATAATAATAAACTAATGTGGGATTTAAAAAAAAGAGCTAGAAGTAAATTCCTATTAATCCTTTTTGTTTCTAACTGTTCATTGCTGTATTTGTTTCTGGCTGTCTGCAGTGGATCAGCGTCCCCTTCGCTTTGACCAACACTGCGGTGTCAGACATCACTGTTACTGCAGTGAAGCAGGTGTACCAGTCACCCTGGAGAGGCAGCATCCACAAGAGCGATACCTGGGTCTGGATCGACAACTTCTGCCTCCTGGTACGATAATCACGAATCGTTCACCTCTCGCTTTATCAGAACCAAGTCTAATTTTCATCATCAGTCAACTCATTGACATCTGCCTTACAGATAGCTCTTTATCATATCTTAGCTGGACCTCATGGCAGAGTTTAATGCACTCTGACTTTACTGTTACATTCAAAAGTATGCGTCTCTGTCCTTAAAAAGAATAACTCCTCCTCTGTTGCGTTTTTCTTGAAATGTTTTCATTTTTGCCCTGTTGCCCTGCTGTACAGAGTGTGAAGGTCTTTGAGGCATATTTGTGCTTTTGTGATTACATGAACAAAACTGGCTTGTCTATGTTGGCGTTCAGTTCTGCAAATGTTACTCACTGGTGTCTAAATGCGCTGCAGATGCTTGGAGGAATACCCTGGCAGGTGTATTTCCAGCGAGTCCTGTCTGCTTCCTCGGCTACCTACGCTCAGGTCCTCTCCTTCCTGGCTGCTTTCGGGTGCCTCATCATGGCTGTGCCCTCCGTTCTCATCGGGGCCATAGGGGCCTCCACAGGTTAGAGAGCTCACACATGAGCTTGCATATGCAAAGTCAGTGCGTGTATTTGCTTCAGCGGTAGGGAGGTCGGGCTCTGGATGTTGCCCTTAGATCTGAGAGAGCCTGGTAAATAGCAGCTGGTTCACCTCATCCATAATAAATCAGCAATCCGTTTAATAACCACACTGCTCGTGTAAATATTACATTAGAGGGAAGCTAGGGACCAAATTAGAGGTTTGATCTCCAGATTTTTAGGCGTCACATTCCTCCGTGAACATCTGAATACACAAGTTTATTTTGTCTTGCTTCAACATAAAAATAATAAACATGAGCTCTCATTACAAACTTTCTGCTTTCCTATTATCAATAAAGTCTAGAAACAAAGAAACTAAATTGATAATATTTCATGTTCTCATGATTGTTCATGTTTGATACAGTTTTGAAATTTTAATGCATGAGTTTCATACTGAATATTGAATCAACTATGTCTTCAATTTCTATTATACTTCAATATTATGAATATTTTATCTAATGACCTTAAAGATCCTCTCCACACAATAAATAAAATTCCCTTATCAAAGTCCTTATAATGACACCTATTCCTTCTCTCTTGTTAATGATTCCAGAATATATGAATGTGCAAATATTTTCCCTTCCACAAGTTTTATTGCTGGACACAAGATGTCTCCTCCTTCACTGTAAAGTCCAGTCTCAGTGTATGTGCTCTGGAGGCTTTGATTTTTCACATCCCACTTGAGTACACTGACTACTGGCTTCCAAACTAATTGTGATGCTTGTGAACCATGCTTGCAGGTTCTGCTTCTTCAAATCAGATTTGCAGTGAGCACAGATAAAACTAAAACACTGTAGGAAGAAGAACCAACACACGTTCAACTGTAGTGACTTTAATGTTATTTATTTATGTTACAGTACATACTGGGCATGTTGGGTGTGTCATTATAAATGTTAGTTAAAGTGCTAGATGCAAAGGCTGCTGGATGTCTTTTAGGACTGACTGACTGACTGAGAACCTTCATAGACCTTATAAATGTTAGTTGCATCTTTTCTTTTCTCAGACTGGAACCAGACAACGTATGGTGCCATTCCTCCTAAAAATAAGAACCAAGCAGACATGATCCTGCCCATCGTTCTCCAACACCTTTGCCCACCATTCGTCTCTTTTTTCGGGCTGGGTGCAGTGTCCGCAGCCGTCATGTCATCTGCAGACTCTTCCATCCTTTCAGCAAGCTCCATGTTTGCAAGGAACATCTACCAGCTCGCCTTCAGACAATCAGTAAGTATATCTGTGTCACTTAACAGTTTTCTGTCATGGTTTACACAAAATCCACTGTTGAGCTTGTTTTGGGCTGTTCTTCATGTGCCACAATCCTTTTATCGCTGCCCCTCTGTTTCCTCAGGCTTCTGACCGTGAGATCGTTTGGGTGATGCGTATCACCATCTTTGTGTTTGGTGGCCTTGCCACCTTGATGGCACTAGTAACCGGGACAGTTTATGGCCTGTGGTACCTGAGCTCAGACCTGGTTTACGTCATCATCTTTCCCCAGCTGCTCAGCGTCCTCTTTGTCAAAGGCACCAACACGTATGGCTCGGTGGCCGCCTACCTGTTCGGTATGGTGCTGCGCATAGGTGGAGGTGAACCCTACCTGCGATTGCCTCCTTTCATTTACTACCCTGGCTGGACCACTGAGTTGCGGATGGACAACATGACTGGAGAAATGGAGGAAGTTGTCATCCAGAAATTCCCCTTCAAGACCATTTCAATGCTCGCCTCCTTCGTGGGAAACGTTGCTTTCTCCTACCTTGCAAAGTACCTGTTTGAGAGCGGCAAGATTTCGCACAAATACGACTTTCTCGACGCAGTGGTGTCCAAGCACAGCGGAGAGATTATGGATAAGACAACGCTTGTAAGTCGTGGCAACAACATCGGGCTGTCGGAGATGGCGCCTGTCAAACCGCGGCTGAGCGTGACCTTGACGGCCGCCTTCACGCGCCGTGACACGCTGCCGACTGAAACAGTGGAAGAAGAGGAGGAGTCCAGCCCTGACTCCTCTCACCATGATGAAGAATGACAAACTCAAAGTGTGACTTGTGACAGAGAACAGGTCACTCTGTTAGAAACTCCAAAAAGAAGTAACAATTAAGAGACAACAAGCAACCGTCCTCCCTCTGGACTATAAAGTACCACATCCTGCTTGTGGTGATTGGATAACAGCCAATTGTCAGGATATGTACTGTAGTGTAGCAGCTTGCTGATTGTCTGGATATGAAGTTGAAATACATCAAAAAAAAATACACACATACACTCTTATAGATAGTTCTTATAGATAGTTGGGTGTACTGTATATTCATCATTTTTTGAACTGGTTTGTAGATACTTTACGAAAACTTTGTTCAGTGACTTTTTTTCAGTTTGTTTAAGTCCTTTTATGTCATTAACGAAAAGGCAGATCAGGATGCAGATGAGATAAGATAAGCTGCACATCGAGGAAATATTCGATCAGAAATATGACAAGGAATTAAACAGTTACAGGTACTTTATAAGCAGCGACTTACAGCACACCCATAATTTGGAAGGAGTTATTTATTTAGCAAGTATGTACCAAGTAGATAAAAGCAATAACACACACATACACACACACACGTTGAACACAGCGATAATTATGAAAATCAGATTGTGAGAGAGTGAAAGTGAAATAAATCAGCAACAGGAAATGATGGAGAGAAGGAAATTTTCAAACTTCAGTCCGTCATATCAAGCCAGTTATTTTATGTCACATGTAACCAAATTCACATTTGTAGCACTGAATTAACTATAATGTCATTAAGAGAAATATACTCAGTGACTTATAAGTCAACAACTGACACTGATTTTGTTTCATACAGTTTTTGACAGGCAATCATTTCTCTCATCTACGTTATTATTATTAATGATCACTGACTCAAGAGGGAAACAATCCATGTATCACGCTGAGTAGAAAATATACAAGCAGTAGTGATGGTAGTTGACTTGAAGCATTAATTAATGTTCTCTTTAATGTCAGTTTTAATCATAAGAAATCAGTGTAAATTAGTGTTCAAAGTTTAAAGTTGTGTATTTTAACTGCCTTAATGAAACCTGTGAGAAAAGATACATTTAATGTCCACAGTTGTGACTGGACTTTGGTCAAACTGCAGCGAACAAAGACTTGAATATGAATGTAACCTCAACAAAAAGATCTAATTATATCAAGTAGTGTACTTTCAACTGCTGTTTGTGAATATTTTTTGTTTGTGACTTCGCAAAGCCAAACAATAACTGTTGCAGAACAAAGCGGTTCTGATTTACAATTCTGTTCTTTGTTGTTCACAGCAGTGTACAGATTATTTTCTCTGTGTTGTGTGTTTGTATGAATATGGAGAAAAAAGATCTATAGATTACAGATAATGCTGGTTAAAATTTATTCACATAAGATGGAGAGGATTCTGTCTAAATGTTTATTTATTTTTGATGTTATAAAAGATGAAACAATAAAAAAAGAAGAAATTATTTCAGAATTTCAAAATATATAAATTCTACTTTTGTAAGAAGATAACATGGGTAATTCAAATTTATTTATTCGTTGACTCATATTAAAAAAAAAAACAAACACTGAAAATATTTCAAATGCAGTTTGACTTGATTAGAGAAATTAACCCTTTCTTTAGATAGGAAATTACTGCAAAATGACATCTCACTGTGTGTGTGTGTGTTGGGTGGGGGGAGGGGGTGTTAGCGTAGTGACCTGATGCGGAAACATTCTGGTCTTCAGGGACAAGGTTCTGCTGTGTGGTTTTTACAGCACTGGTTCCCAACCTTTCTTGGCCAAGCAAAGCTGTGTTGACTTCGGGCTCGTTGTCACGTTGCATGGGTTCAACATAAAGTGATTCTTCACTTTCGGCTTGTTATATGCTCATATTTTTAGTTCAGATGAGGTCAAATTTACTAATTTACATAAAGAAAGAGCAGAGATTGTAAAAATGATTTCGTGTTTCTTCTTCTATTCTGTTAACCATTTCCTGACCCTTCAGATTTATCTTACAACCCCTTTATTTTCTAGGAATATTAGAGCTCATTTTAATGATATATGGCTTTTTTCTGTGCGTATTTTTAGGCTTAAAGGTGGCATCTCTCACTCTCTTTTGAAGACGTTCAGTTGCTTGTTATTGTAAAATATGTATCGTTCTGAAACCATCTTTCTTTGGGGAAGGCGTACAATGGTGTGGAATTTGCAGCCGGTCCAGGCTCTTTCTTGTCTCTCAGGCCCTTTAGCTAGCTGGATGGCGGACAGAGAAAGAGAACATGGCCGAAAACGTGACTGAAATTACAATCGCTTGGCTTGCATCTTTGTCCCCCTCCTTGGCCACACTGAAAGACAGCATCTTAAAATAGCTGTTCCTCTCTGGTTATTTACATTATCTTAAGTGCTGTGCTCTCTGTCTGGGACTCTGGGAGGAGCCACCAGGGAGTGGGTGGGGTTGCTGGTGGTCAGGCAGAGAAGAGGTGGGGTTTACAGGAGGGGTGTAGCTTTACTGGCGCCTGTTGCCATAAAATCCACCAGCCCTTATGCGCAGGGATGACGCAGGTGCCCCACCCATCCACGGCACCTCCTCCCTCCATCTCTGGTGTCCTTTTTGATGTCCTTGAGAACTAACACCAATCCCATAAAAAGAACAAGAGGATGGAGAAAGAGAGAGAGTGTGTCCAACCTCCATTCATAGAAAGTACCTCAGAGAGCACTCATGATAATTAACAATTATGAAGGAAAACTGTCGGTTGTCCAAAAGTCAATCCATTTATTTATGCCTTTACGTATGAGCACGAGATTGCTGTGGGTGGGTGGGGGTTTTGCGTAGGAGTCTCTTCCTGAAAGCTTTTGGACGTTAACCAAAACAGATTCATTCATTCGAAACGGCTGGATATATTTAGATTGTCCTATGACGCTTTCCAGCAGTCTGCATATCATTAGTTTTTTAAATTTTTACCAGTAAGGTCTGTGAATGACCTTAAATTTCTTTTCCAGTTATTTAAAACCTCAAGGACTTGATCAGCTGGTCATGCAAACTGAAAACTATCCCTTCTTACAGCTGCATTTTTAATTTCCTTCTTCATTTGGAAGAAGATCCACTAACTGTCTAATTGGATCCCAAAAGAAGAACCAGTCAGACTTTATCCTCTGGCCCACAGACAGACACCATGTTTAAATGTAAAATTTTTGCCATTTTTTTTCTTCACTACATTTTATCTCCTGCAGCTGTCTGGCTCATTTTCCCAGACCAACCTTAAGAGATAACAGGGAATTCTGGGAATCAAGGTCCCACAAGAGCACTTTACCTCAATGTGGACATGAGGAGATGAGATTACAGAAAGTAGACAGTGTATTCAGATAGACATCTCGAGTGTGCTGATGTCAGGCATAACTTAAGACAGAGGATTCTTATAAAGACGACTGTCAAGTTGAAGGAATGTTTGTTGTTTATTGTTTAATTTCTTAAAGGTCGGAATCTGACCCAAATTTGCACTGATAATATTTCATTAAGGGCGGCACGGTGGTGCAGTGGTTAGCAAGGTTAGCAAGAGGGTTCCAGGTTCGAATCCCGATCTGGGCCCTTCTGTGTGGAGTTTGCATGTTCTCCCTGTGCCTGCGTGGGTTTTCTCCGGGTACTCCGGCTTCCTCCCACAATACCAAAAACAAGACAAACAACAATTTCATTAAATCTGATCTCAGTTTAACTAACCTAACTGGAGTTTAAAAGATGAGTAAATTAAATTGGTTGGAGAGAGTTTCAAAATTCATAAATAAAAATCAAGGTCTCTGAACCTCTGCTGCTTTGTGTTTCGTGTCTCTCACAAGTCGCCCAACAAGTTCAATAGACATTTTCCTCAATGACCTCTTTGACAGGAGGTGAATATTCTCAAAATTCCAAGTCTCTGTTACTGTGATCTGAGTGGGGAAGAGCCTTCAACCCATGCACAGCTTTCATCTGACTGAAGCTCCAAACACCAGCGCTGTTTCACAGACCGGAAAACTATGTTAATATTTCTTTGCTCTTCTTTTAATCATCATTTTTTCACAAAAAAAATTTCAGTTACCTGATTTAGAAAAAAAACATAACTTCTTTGCTAGTTTTTCCTTCCTCTTCCTTGAAAAAATCCAGTATCTGCTAACATTTTTTCTGTCAGAAGTGTAACTGCTGGATACAAGATGTATTCAAGTTTTCAGATCACATGGTTGACTTCTAGTTGTGATGTCATAAAATCGCGCTTGTCTTATTAGATTTAAAGGTTAAAGATGGCCGCAGGAACTTCCCCACCTGAGCAGATCAAAACAGCAACAGCATCATTCTGCACAGTGAAGCAGTAAGTTGCAGGGCATGAGACCTGGTTTCTGAATCAGACGGTCTCTACTCCAGATAGCGTGACTCGAAGCAGCTCGTATCTCATCCAAGGCTGAGGCACCACCATCACATTGGCAGGCCACTATTTATGTCCGTAAGTAATGTCCCCCTGTAATTTAATTGCAAGGCAGATAATTGAAACATTGGAGCACATTGGAGCACATTGGAGCACATTGGAGCACAAAGAAGCGATGTGGGTTTGAGAAGGAGACGTGTGAGAGTATGTGTGTGGTATGTCAATGGAAACGATTGAGGGGAAAACAGCTTTGCTCATTGTTTTTTTTTTTAATATACATATATACAGGAGTAAAGACACATGCACAAACACACATACAGTATACACACACACACACACCATAGGATAATGTCATGTCTAATTGTGTCCCGAATATCTCTCCATCTCCTCCATTAGTCCCTCCAAGCAGCTGAGGAGCATCTTTGGCAAAATGAATGTAGCGGCTGCTCTAATCGAATCAGCCACAAGAACCTAATTATAGAACCAGCTTTGTTCTGCCCGCTGCAGGTAGACCGGCCGGGGCTCACCGCAGGAATGAGGCGACTGGCCTGCAATCAGCAAACCCCCTGATTCTTAATGAGTCAGAGCCATGAATCAGCTTCACTGATATGGAATTAAAGCTGGGAGGCAAATAGTTACTCAAATCCTCCCGAGACCAGATTTTACAAGTGGCGGAGAGCCGTCACCTCCAGCAGATCAATGAGAATCACATTTTTCCTTTGGACCTGCATGTATGCGGAGTCTGGGGGGAGACACTGAAAATGAGAATGTAACTGTGTGTATAAGCAACAGTCTTGTCAGTGTACCATTACACTGTTTTCTGAAGTTTTCTGTCTTTGAATATATATATATATATATATGGACTTAATCTGGCTCCGTTTTCATGAAAGAGTTCCAGTCTACAAACATGTCTCTGTCTCTGTCTCCTAAATCACATGTTCAGTCCAGATCACTGAATCGATGCAAAGCAAGTTTGCAACAGTTTCTCCTTATTTTAACATATCATTTCAGCTGTATGGCATTAATGGATTTAAAACAGTGCCTTGATTTTGTTTTCATTTATGTCAAAACATTACAGTATCTTGAGGATACGGTACCATAACTTACTGTACTTCAGATGATACAAGTATTTGAAGTATTGATCAACTTTGATGATAAATATGGTACAAAAACTATCTCAGTTAATAATATTTGCAATCATAATTTTGCTGTATGAATCAAGGATTTACTGTCATGTAAAGCTGGATACTAGGCTGCTTTATATATTTACAATAATGCAGCAGATTCAACTAATAATAATTAGCTTGTCTTTTATTGTGGTCACTGAAATGACTTGCAAACTCTCAATATGAATCGGTTACTGTTTGACGAGAACATGAAACATTGTAATATTCTGCTAAACATGCTGCCCGATGTATTACCTAAGTCGCCCTTCCATACAACACATTCCCCTCAGTCCGTCTCTTTTCTAAAGACAGAAAGGAAGAGACATACTGGATGGACGGTCATTTTTTTCATCTCAAAGAAAGTCAGTGGGGAGAATAATGTAGCAGCCACACAAGCACATACAAAAGTGCACATTAGCCCCAGGGGACCTGTTCACTCTCCAAATGAAGACACTGAGGGAGGGAGAGTGGATGGGACTCATGTGAACCATTCACATACATGTGTGCACGAGGGCCCTGGTGCTGGTGGTGGTTGGGGGGATGAAGATGCTATTTGTATTTCATATAATTTTGGTTTTACACCCTTAACATATCAGATCAGAGAGAAATTATGAACATTTTTTATTTTGAGTACACAACACAACAGAGATTGTGTTAAATTTGCCATAATTTAACTCCAGATATTATTGGTTACTGCAGCGTGACATTAAACTGACTGCAAGAGGCGTAGTATTAAGGGACAGAAATGGCGAAGCGGAAGAGAAGAAACAAAGGACAAAGGCAGGAAGAAAATGTTAGGAGGGTCGTCGTTGTACCTCTTAGCTCATCACGACGCATCAGCCTGCAGCCCCGCCCTGTCTTGTGTGTGTGTGTGTGTGTGTGTGTGTGTGTGTGTGTGAATGTCTTTAGTATCAGTGCCTCGACTGAGTCTGAGCCAGAGGATCCATTAGAGTTGATTAAGGAGCACAAGGGTGCAGACGTAACCCTGAGAGAAGGTGACAAGAACACACACACACTAACACATACACACACACACACACACACACATACTGTACACATACTCGAACAATAGTAGTCATTCTTTACCAATGAGGGAGGGACAAATTTTAGTTGAAGCACAATAAGAAAGTGAGTAAAAGTGCGTGTGTGTGTGTGTGTGTGCTTGTGGGGCAGGTTGTCGAAGCTACCAGCCCAGTTATACAGTATGTCATTGTTGTGTTTACTGCTTGGTACTGCTGCCCCCAGGTGGCCAAGAAATCTGTAATTGCAGCTTTAAAAACCCTGGAAAAGTTGGTTTTTGCTTACCTACAACTAACATCCTGCCTTGTTGCAGGGATGTACAGGTGTACTCCAGACTTCTGTAACATGACTGATGGGTGTGTCTACAGGTGAAGCTGAACACACCCAGCAATCAGAGAGAGCAGTAAAGCACCACCTTACAGCTTGGGGTTAAGTTGGTAATTTAACTGTGACTTCATAACATTAAAGTATGTTTTGAACTGATGTTTATATTCTAACTTTTTAAATCTCAACAACAGGAGATAAATGGTACAGTAAGCAGGTACTCAGCAATATGATAAAGGGAGCGTATATGAGTGTAAATAGTTCAGTGCAAATATGGAGCTGGAAATTTAGACTCAGGCACGAAAGTTATTTTATAGTCACATGTTCCATACCTCTGCCAGTCACATGGGTTCATTACCTATCTCTCTCTCTCACAGCAGGCGACCCATACAAACATCTGATGCTCATTCAGTGAACAGACACTAAGACTTAGCTGTGGATCCTCCACCTTCCAGCACTCTTCTTGATTCAGCACTTGTACAAGACGCGTGAGTTTTTATTTTAACATGTGTTTATGTCCACTAAATGTTGTACATTTCAGGCTCCTCCCAAGGGGAGCTTTGTGAACTCAGAGACAGTATGCGTCAAGCTCGCTCAGATTTATTCCAGAGCATCACATGAGGAGAGGCCAACTCTGTCAAACTAAATTAAAAACTGAAACACTGATGTGAATGTCCTGATAGAAATCTTGCAGACACAAGACTCAAAACACAAGACTCAGTTGTATCCGGTCAGAGTTGGTACAGTAAGGATGAGTGTTTCTGTGTTGACAGGAAAGCAGAGAAGGTTTCAGCCTCTCATCTCTGTCTGTGTGCCAGACAGGAGCAGGGAAAGGATCACTGGAGAGGAGCCACGTGAGGGCGAGAGAGGGGAGACGGCACATGGATGATGGGCGCAGAGATGGTGCTGGGGGGGGGGGGTCACACTCCAGTATACTGCAGAATGACAGCGTTTTGGCGGGGTGTCACATCAGAGGGTTGCCTTAATGTCACAAGCTGGAGATCATATGAGTGACATGATAACATCATACAGCACTGCACACACGTACACACACACTCACCCACAAAACAACGTACAAACACATCGTGAAAGCTCTGAAAAGCACTCACAACAATCCAACAGAACTTCACAATACAATGAGTATTTTCAACAAAATGACGGCTGCTCTTTTTAGCCATATTTACAGCTGCTATGACCTCAGCATAACATTTTTTTCAATGAATCAAAGGTTTCAGTACTAAAGTATGTGAACAGGATGTAAAATCTATCTATCTATCTATCTATCTATCTATCTCTTCTGACCACTGGGTGGAGCCAGGTGGACTGAAAACAGGGTAAACTTCCTTAAGCACCCTGCTTAAGGGTGTTTAAGGGTGCTTTGTGATGTTTTCTTCTCTGTAACTAAACTTAATTCGTTGTACTGTATTTTACTTGAATTTTTCTTTTTCTTTGACTTTATATAATATATTTATACATATTGTACTTTACAACTCCAGTACATCACAGAGGAAAATATTTATAATTTCTTCTTCAATCTCGAAAATTAATGCAAAGTTTTGTACTAGAACTCCCATCTCCTACAACAGGAATCACTGGATTAAAATACCTAATAGTTTATTTATTTATTTATTTTAAAATGCTAATACTTTTGTACTGTACTGTGGGATTTTAAGTGCACATCTTTTACTTGTAATGGAATATTATTACATCAACACAGACATGCGGTCGAGACTCGATAGAAGCACATTTTTGGTGTATTGTGCAGAGAGAGAGACTTCATCATTTATTTTATTATAAAGAAATGTGTGTGTGTGTTTGTGTGTGTGTGTGTGAGAGAGAGAGAGAGAGAGACTGAGAGACAGCCCTTTTCGCTGTTGTGGATATGTAGAAAAACATACAGCTATTCTGCTGGTGGGAAAATCCTGAATAATGAATTAACTTTGAACAATGTCTTCTTCTTCTTCTGACTTGCAAATAATGACCAGTTGTCTTGAAAGTGAATTATGAAAAAGTTGGAGGTGATTGAACTGAAAGAACAACGAGCCGCATCTTCATTTATTGTCCACTAGATGTCACTCTAATCAAAAGATTGAAGTGTCTTCAGACGGGAAGGCTGAGTGATACATTTGTGTTTGTGCTCTAAAACTGGAACTTCAAGGTTTAAAAGACAAAAAAAGTTCATGTGCAACATGTTTTATTCCACTAATAAAGACATGGCCACCACAATGGAAACTGACATAGTTTTCCTCAACTGACAAATCAAAAATACATTATAAAATACATCCATCTAGAATGTTTTTGTGAGAGTTCCTGAGTTTTGGAGCAACTATCTTGAATATACTTGAACTTGTTGGCTTTTTTTGTAGTAATAAATGAAGCAAATATAATACAATTGAAAAATCTCAACAGCAGTGTCTCTATCCAGAAATCATGACTCGGTTGCTCAAGGTAATCCATGGACCTTGTAGTGAACAGTTTCATGTAGGAACACCTGTATCCACCGCAGTTTAAATGGTACACCAGTCTGATTGGTTTCTATGTAGAATGCATCAAATACCATAAGACAAGACAACTTTATTTGTACAGCCCATTTTTACAAGCAGTTTGTCTCAAAGGGCTTTACATAACATCATAGCAACATCCTCTGCCCTTAGACCCTCACATCGACTAAGGAAAAACTCCCAGAAGAAACCTTTAACAGGGAAAAACTGGGAAAAACCTCAGGGTGAGCAACAGAGTGATCCCTCACCCAGGACAGGCAGATGTGCAATGGATGTTGTACAGGCAGGACAGCAGTTAACAAATGAAATATGGGATAGGTGGGGAATATTCAGTCAGGGGTGAGCTGATGGCGGCAGCTCCTGGTGGGCAGGCTGGATAGCAAACAGGGAAAACAGGAGCAGCAACTGTTGTTTTCCGTACTTCAGAGAGATCATCATTAGTCATCGTTCTCTCTTGCAAATGGCTGATGGTTGTTGTGCATCAAGCAAAACTCTTGTCATCTGTGATAACAAAGCAATTACATCTTGTTCAGATCTTGAGTGATAATGACAGTGGTATTTCCTTATCAGAAACGCTGGTGTTGGGGGCTAACATTTGAAAACAGCCTACACAACACTTCAGGAGTAGATCTGTGAGCTTTTTGGGGTTAAGCTGAAATCCATTCTGTTCTAGGACTTATGTTCTTCTTTTCAAGGGATTTTGGAGACACCAGAGATCAGTCAGACAAGCTTTTAAAGCAGAGGTTTTTGGAACATCATGCATACTGAACTTTGCTGGTTATTCTATTTTCAGCACACACAAAGACCCCAGGCATGCTTATACCACCACCCCTCTCAGTTGTACAGGAAAACTGGAGGCTCACTGGCGAAATCCCAGTTCTTGCATTTCATCTTGGAAACAATGGATTGACTCTAAGCCAAGGTGATATTTTCAACCTCCATTATATGAGCACAGAATTTGATCACTCCTTTCTAAGCTTTGCCTAATATGCAGGGTTCAGATTCTACAACTAAAATGTAGGAGGATGGGTTTTATTTCAGGGGGCCCTAGAAGATAAAGTGCTGCAGGACTAATATGACAAATATTGTAAGACCCTCGGCCCTGAACTTTGGCATGAAGCTTTACTGCTTGAATCTTAAAATGAAACCACAGCCACTGAACTTTTCAGCAACAATATGATGCCCATAATGTATAACAGCAAATAAATACTGCATCAAAAAAGTTACCTCAAGCATTTAATTCTAATGCATTACAAAGTCCCATATGAGCAACCATAGGACAATATATGCATACTGACAAAGCAGTCTCACTTCAGGGTCCATTAATATACACAGTGAAGCTCAAAGGTTCAACTATATTTTAATATTTGTTTATTAGTTGTTCTCAGAAAAAAAAGAGAGAACAACTTCTAAGTCATTGTGGATGAAGTCCATTTAAAATTCTACATTTCCTGCAGACGTCTCCTGCTGATGATATAACTGAAAGTTCCGGAAGGTGAATCCTGAGGTGACACAGAAAAAAAATGAACTCTGAAAATATGAATCTCAAACTATATGTGATTGACCCACAACTGTTTATAATCTCTCCACTCATTTCGTGTGACAGGTTACATAATGTGTCATTAACATCCCAGGCTTTATGTAATCATAGCAGATGGAGAGTGTTACGGATGCCATCATAATCTCTTCATAATACATGGCTTGTTTGCTTTTAGTAAAGGTGTCTTAAACATGTGAATATACTATACTGTCAAAGTTTGTGCAGCCATGTGGAATGGGTGTAGCCTACATGAACATTTTTTGTTTATCTTATCCTGTTTTTACTGCTGTGTACCATTCTGCAGAACGACATAAACACCCTATTAGTGTCATGAACACCTCCTGACTTCATTTGAAGCAGCCAGTGAGCTGTCAAAAAGGCATTATGGCAGGCAATAAAAATATTCATCAAAAAGGTGCCCAATGCTCCAAAATCTTTACCACTTGTTGTGAAAAATGGTTTCAGAAATATAACCAATTGTAGTACTTGACTGATACATTTTTTAAACGTTTACAGTAAGTCTAATAATGGGTACAATACAGGCTTCATTGCATAAGTTCCCACAACGTGTTTTGAAACGCCATAAAAGTCCTACATTTATAAAAAAAATAAATCTTAATCTGTACAATAGTTGCCAAAAATATAACTGAGTAAAAAGTACTGAAAATGTAGTGAAACAGGATCGTAAGCTTGCGTTAAATGGAAGCAGGCTACCTCAATATTTTGTCCTCAACACTGCAGTCCAAAGAGAAAATATGACAAGTTGTGATTAATTAGCTAGCTTTAGACGTACGTTGATATTGTTACTTTTGGATAAATACGGTTTAGCTGTTTCCCCTGTTTCAGGCTATGCTAACCAAATACGTGTCCTTTACAACAGGCTGCAGTAGCTTGCATTTAATGAAGATGTTCGCAAGTGATAACGCAGGAGGCTGAGGCTTACATGTTGCTCTTGAAGGCACCATTGTTTTCTCGTGGCTTTCCAGTGAACAGTTAACAACTGTTGGCCGTCCTTTTCCTTCTCCTCCCACGCAGCCAAACCAACACAAGCATTTCTGTACAGTGAAGAGAGTCTCCGTCTCTTCGTTCTTGAGAGGGCATCTGCAGGGACACTATAAGGGTTAAAAATAGAAAAGTAAAAAGAATAATAGAGAGAGAGATGGCACAAACCGGCAAAAGTTCCACTTTCCCTGAGATAGTGGAACTAAACGTGGGTGGGCAGGTGTATGTAACCCGACTTGAAACTCTCACTGCGGTCCCGAACTCTCTCTTGTGGACTAAGTTCACCCAGAGCACCCCGGGCGACCTGCCAAAAGACAGCAAGGGCCGCTTCTTCTTCGACCGGGACGGCTTTCTGTTCCGCTACATTTTGGATTACCTGCGGGACTCTGAGCTTTCCCTTCCCGAGTTTTTCAAAGAGAGGAGAAGGCTGCAGAAGGAAGCGGACTTCTTCCAGCTGCCGGAGCTGTCGAGGCGCCTGGCAGCGATCGGCAAAGACAGCTTGTACGCGGAGGACAGCGGGGAGCCGGAGGAGGCTGAACTCCCCAGCCCGGCCACCTCCTCCTCGGACAGGACCCCGTGCTCTCCTGTGGCCAACTCCGGCTTCATCACCATCGGGTATAGAGGCACCTATACTATCGGTAGAGACATCCAGGCTGACGCTAAATTCCGCAGGGTCGCCAGAATAACCGTCTGCAGCAAGATCTCTCTGGCTAAAGAGGTCTTTGGAGAAACCCTGAATGAGAGCCGCGACCCGGACCGGCCGCCTGACAAATACACCGCCAGGTACTATCTCAAGTATAACTTTCTAGAGCAGGCGTTTGACCGACTGGCCGAGGCTGGTTTCCACATGGTGGCCTGCAATTCCACCGGGACGTGCTCTTACGGCAGTAATGACCCGGGGGAAGACAAACTGTGGACCAGTTACACCGAGTACATTTTCTGTCGGTGAGCGGACAGAAAGCTGCAAATGCTGCATTCACGTTCACGACCCTGCTTGAGTTAACACAACCACCAGTAACAATAGATCTTAGAATCAAGTTAACGTCCCAAACTGGTAGTTTTGGCTTTGTGTAGTTTCACTTTGTTGTGTTTTTGACACTCCCACCGCTCGGTGCAGTGCGGAATCAGCCAGTTTTTAACTTTTCTGCCATTTTCTCCTCTTTTCTGCAAGAGGAGGACTTAGTCCAGGCTCAGACATACATCTCATTGGTCAGACCAAATCAGGCTACTCTTCTGATGTGTCACTGTGATACGTCCTTCGCTGTGTTATTATTACTGTTTTATTAATGCCTCGTAACCTTTACGGCTTTCACAAAGAGCGTTTTGTTCTGAATTTAAATAACATGAATGGTTACTCAGGGCGGCAGAAATGTTAAGAGCTGGTTTGTTCTGATCCTTCCTGAACTGTGCTCGCACTGTCATGTTACTGTAGAAAGCCTTGTGATGTTCTCAACACATTAACTAAGAAATATGTACTGTAAATAGTCTGGTGTTTGGTCTGTGATATGAGAAATGAATAAGGAAGATAATAGGTCGGTTCTTTGGTGTGATTATTATTATTATTATTATTGTTAATTTTCTTTTTTTTATGTTTAATTCAGTTATATTGACCACTCATAGAATATCACTGCTTTGAGGATTACACATTGGGACTTTTTCACCGTGCTGTTGTTATGTGCCATCCCATGAGCTGATGCCATCGTTTGTTCTTTAGAGAAAAAGCTACCGCAAATAAAGTGCAAGATTCTAACACTATCTACCTCATTGTCCCCTTGAGTTCACTGTGTAAAGCTATTTATCTTTTTTCTTATATAGATCTATACTTATGCTTCTTCTGACAGCGCAAACATTTTTATTTTCTTCTCAGACCACCAATGTCTCTGTGATTTTTCTGTAAATTGGCCAAAAAGAGAAATTTACACGATTTTACAAACATTTAATTTAGGTATTTTAAGAGTTAAATTCATCTAGCAGGGACTACCCTCATGCGATCAGCCACACTGACTTCATTCATGGACATTTCTACAAATGTGCACATATTGAAGATCAAATCCACCCGCCCTTCCCGAAAGCAGAATGACCTCGGTGGAACATAATGCCACCAAAAAGGTTTGATGAGAATTTGACCTGAATTAAGTCACATTACATTATCTTTAACATTAAATGTGACATTTATTACATTATTTTCAATTCAGAGGTTGCTGGATCAAGAAGAGAGCAATGATGAAATTAGCATTTGCCACATAAACCTGACACATACACTGCATCTGACACAATCTGCCATCAGGTCATCTGGTTGTTTGATTTTTTAAAGTATGACATCAGTCCTGGCACAAAAAGCATTAAAATGCACAGATGGTAGATTAGATTTTGTTTTCTTTGTTCAAGACTCTATTGCAATTTTGCTGAACTCCACATACATACATGATTAAAACCAGTTTAGGAGGAGCGACTCTTCACTGTCATTCCTCGCAAAGAAGGTTTTTCATATTCGAGTACATTATGTCAAACACTCTGGGTGTACATTTTAACTACCATTTCAACTTCATTCAATTACTTCTCCTTTTACCCTAGGAGATTTTATGTCCAGTTCAAGTTAGCATTAAAATAAATGCCAACAAATTGTAGCCAGAACCAGAACTTGGTTGCCGATCTGGCTGAGCATAGCAGAGTGTCCTTCTCTGGAGCACAGAAGAGCTCTGTTATCTCCCCTTAGCAGGATGGGAAGAAGGAGGAGGGGGATCTCTCTTTGGCTGACAAGTACAGTAATCAAATGTCTGTTCCCTTCTGGGATCCTGGGGCACGAATCCAAGCTGTCCCAGGATAAATTCTAATGCAAAAAAGGCAGCTTTGTGTGGGCTGTGTTAGAGTGTGCTTGAATACAAATGTGCAAAATAAATAAATAAAGCACAAAATGAATCATTTTTTTGTCATATGTCCAGGAGCACTAAAGCTGCTAGTGTAAAATGCAATATGTTAAAGGGGATTTGTTCTCTAACTCTTTATATGAAATCAAAGTTACATGAAAACATACTAAAACTAAGATATACACATACCTCCCACACATATTTCTGCTGCAAAGGAGCTTCATAAGAGTTTCAAAGACAGACGTGTCTGTGACTTTGTATCTGCTGTCAGCTGATGCTGCCATCTGGACAGGAAAAAGGAAGGATCGACCGCAGCTCTTCCTCTAGTGTCATCTCCAGAAACAGGACGTAGTGTTCACTGTCCTCAACAAAATCAGACATATTTGCCCACATGGTAGGTTTCACTTTGCATGTAATATAATGAGAATACGAAATGGATGAATGCTGTAAATTGCTCTCAAAGACAAGGGTGAACCCTCCAGTAACTTTTATCTTCTGAGACTGAGAGCTTCTGCAAGACACATAAAACTCTTAATTCAATTTAAATTTCCTTTAATAGTTCCTCTGAGGCGATGTTGACTTTCTCTGCCAAGCAGCTATTTCTAACACATACTCTCTCTCTCTGTGTGTATGTGTGGTTAAGTGTTTCCCTGGTGATAAAACACCTCTAAAATATATTTCACTGGATGCATGTTGTTTATTTTCTTGTACAAAATCTCTTGAAAACACACACACACACACACACACACACACACACACAGAGCGCAGGAGGCAGACAGATAAAGAGAGCCAAATTGGCCAATTTGCAGAGTCCAAGATAACACAGACATGCTGGCTCCATATCAGCCTCTATGTGCTAAATCTTTCACACTTTCTCTCACAGTCTCTGCCTCTAGCTCACTGTGACCTGCATGTCTTTAATATATTCATTTTTTTTTATTCTGTCTCTAGCTCTTATGATACACACACATCATACTGTTTGCATAGAGAAAAACACATGAATAATTAAACCAAACTGTGTTGTTATTTGTCAGATGTGAGAGCAGAAAATAAAACATGATGGCCCTTAGCTATGTGAGAACTTTCTCCCTCCATTTCCATGTTATGTGAAATGTTCTTTTAACATTAAAGCCCCTTCACTTCTAGTAATGACAGCAGTAGCTGTTCCATTTGCATTTATCAGTGCTAAGTACTGCATAATTTCTTTTGTAAGTAGGCATACATAAGTGTAAGCACCATTTACAAGTGTCAGGTTTGTTTATTATTTTATGGTACAATTTTGGAGTGCAGAAAGATATATTGTTATATATTAATACATGATGTGATTTAATTCCTATTTTGAATTTTGTGAATATCTGTTGTCCTGTAGCCATGTGACAAGTGGACAGGAAGTGGAACTTTATTGGAAAAGCTGCTGTTAATAAAGTGGTGACGGTGGTGCGACATGGTTGTTTTTCCGCTGGTGTTGCCACCGACTCAACGCGTAAGGCAGTCTCATGTTGTCATTGAAAGTGGTTATACTTAGAAATAAGTTGAAATAAGAACCATGCAGACTGACTGTTGCCACTATAATAAGCTTAGGATGAGCATGGAAAATGGGCCCTTCTGAGAAGTAATTCAGTATTCTGATTGTTGGTTTAATGATAATAAACAGACTGAAAGCCTCATAAATGTCATACAAAGAAGTGATGCTCATGATGTTTTCAGAAATGTCAGACTATAGACTCAGTGTGTCTCTGACAAACACTGGTGCCACCAATGAAATCACCACAAAGCTTATTTTGTAATGGAGAACTAGTGAGCCAACTGCAGAACATTTCACAATCCTTGAGTCGCCTTTCTTAAAAAAGCAGTAGGTCTTTAACAGACAGACATGAATTGTTAACACTCCAAAGCTGTCTTAATTTCCACATATTATTTATTAATAATTGTCGGTGTTATAAAACTTTCTGGACCACAAATGCATCTATCACATGGAAGATAAAATCAAACAAAAAAAGTATCTTTTAAGGAAAAAATAAATCAGTATTTTGGGAAATGTGCTAAATTCAATTCTAAACACAGCAATGTTATCTCATGACACTTTTCAGACAGACATTGATGTGTAGCAACTGCAGAGTACTGGAAAGATAAATATATATATATATATATATATATTAACAGTGATAATAATCATAGCAGTAATAATACTAATAATGCAGAAATATGACTAAGTAGTAATGACAGAAGCCCCGGCAGAACCACAATAGGAAGTCCAAACATGATTCATGGAAACCTGCAAGCTCAGAAAGCACAAATACTCTGGTTAGTGACATGCATTACTGGGACCTGAACGTGTACTGAAGGAGAGTTAGAGGAGGAGAGAGAAGCTCAGTGCATCATGGGAGATCCTTCAGCAGTCTAAGCCTTCAACAGCATAGCTAGGGGCCAGCCCTAAGTGTAAGCAAAGGTAATGCCTTCCAGGGTAGCTATATTGTTAGATAATTTGTTCCTAAGATGTTTAGGGCCCGTAACAATAATTTCAGTTTTGTCTGTATTTAGAAGTGAAAAATTGCAGGTCATTCAGGTTTCTATGTCTTTAAGACATACGTCATAGTTTAGTTAGCTGATTTGTTTCATCTGGTTTCATTGATCAGTATAATTGCCTGTCATTCATCTTATAAGTATAGTTGTGTATCATCTGCATAACAAATGTAAATGTATGTAGTGTTTCCTGATAATATCACAAATGGACAGCATACATAAGGTGAACAAAACTGGTCCAAGCACAGAACCTTGGGGACCCTTAAAACAGCTTAATGCAGTTCCTGTAATGCCAAATGAGTGTTTCAGTCTGTGTAAAAGCATATAATGGTCAGTGGTGTCAAATGCAGCACTAAGGTCTATCAATACGACAACAGAGACGAGACCCTTGTCTGATGCAAGAAGGTCATTTGCGACTTTGACCAGTGTCATCTCTGTGCTATGATGAGCTCTGAAACCAGACTGGAAATCCTCAAATAAACTATTATTATTTAGGAAGTCACACAGTTGATTAGCAACTGCTTTCTCAAGGATCTTACTGGCCCTCTTGCAGGTCAGCTTAGCTTAGCACACAAACATGGAAACAGGGGAAAAACAGTTAGTCTCGCTCTATCTGAAGGGATCAAAATGTGCCTACCCACACCTCTGAAGGTCTGAATGTACTGCCAAACAAACATATAAACTGACACACAGCTGTAGAAACTGGAGTCTGCACAGAGCCTACTTGGACTCACTCTGATGATGCACTTGGGGATGCAGAAAGTGTAATTTCAGCTCAAAGCTTGCTGATGACATAAATAAAAGTACAACTTCATGTCTTTACACTTTTCATGTCTTTAAATTTTCATATAGGAAAAACAAATGAGATATAACCTGTTTATTATTAAATTATCTAAGCTAACCGTCTGCTGGCCTTAGCTTCAGATTAACTGTGCAGAAGTATCACTCTTCTCATTTCGCCTCATTCTTCTCGAAGGATGAGCTCCTTTGGAGGAACAATTATTGATCCAAATGTGAAGAAAAGATCTAAACACAACAGATAAACTGATTGAGTCATATTTAATCTATGACTCAAACACAAAAAGAATTCAAGTTGACCCTTTAAATATCTGGTGAAGCACTCCAATAGCAGAACAAACCAGAGCTCTTCAGTTGAACTTTCCCCTGTTCTAAATCTTTTGATCATATCCCATGGCCCTCATTAATCTGCTGAGTTCGCTCAGTTGCTGTTAAAATATGAAGACTTTCCATGATTCTAAGCACCTCTAGGACTTCTCATCGACGTTTACTTAAAAGTTGACCTCAACATTTTATTCTTGACCTCAGAGAAAAGCAGCTGAGAAAAATGTCTTGAGGTCCAGTTAGGTACTTATCCAGGAGTTTTTTCATAGCTCTTTATCATTTGAGCAAATACTTCAGTACACCCTGAGAAGTTTTGCCAGCCATTGCTGCTAATGAGAAGTGCACATATTGTAAAAGACCATCAAGGGCTTACTTCACCGCACACTCAGACAGTTAGTGTTTGCTAACTACCTGAACACATAGTTAACCCGGTTAAGTGTTTCTGTTTCCAAGCAGGGAGACCATAAAGGCTCCATATGTTAGCTGAATCATTAACAGTTCTCAGAATTGTGTTCAACTGAAAAAATGTCTCATCAGAGTGAATAAGATATTTTAAAGGTCTTTTCAGTTTCTCTAATCTCCACCAGCATGTTCACGAGAAAACAAACATTCTCTTTCACAAATCATTCCCTGAAGCAGCAGTCTGACACAGTCACTAAAGTCTAAAACCACAATGCATCATTTTCAAGACCGGCTGTGTTTTTGAATGGTGACACTCTTATAGCAATTTGATTCAGATATATTTAGCATCATTCAGTTTTACAATCTGACAGTGCTGTTATTGTTATAATGAGTGGTGGCTTTATTTGACCTTATTTCATGTTCTTTTACAACAAGTGGTACATTGAGTTGTGCGTACCTCTTTGTGTCTGAGTACAGTATGAACTTCAATCACAGAGCTTAAGGAAGGAAATGAAAGCAATAATGTATTCTAATCCTAGGAGTCTGTTAGGGGCAGCATGAAATAAGACTGTTTCATCTGATGAAAGCAAAGTCCCGGCAATAAGACAAGATGAACAAACCTGCACACAACCAGCTTTTGTTCATCAGTTTTTCCTGTTTCTTATGGTTAAACAGCAAAACAAAAGTAAAAAATACAGCATTGCATTATTCAAGGAATTGATACATATGATACTGCATGCAGAAGCATTAACAATTGTGTTGTCACTGTGGAAAAATAACCAGAACTGCTTTTTTTTCCTTGTGAGACCGCAACTGACTTTTATTAAGGACAGTTTGTGTTTTCACAACCAGCTGTGTGCAAGGGGCAGTTAGAAACACATGCAATTAATTTTTGTCTTAACTTGATTTAATATATTTAGAGCAAAATCGAAGAAAACGTTTGGAGTACAATGTTGTTTTTGGGTTATTGTTTAGATATGCAACAATGTCCTTAATAAAGAGGAATCAAGTCACACATATGAATGTTTGAATCTACAGTAAACAGTTAATTTGCAGTTTTATTTTATTATCTGCACATTTATTTTCCTCTTTGCACTTAAAATGCGTTGAAGGCATATGTCATCCAACAAAAGGATGGTATGCTATGGCCTCGGAGAGATTGATTAAAACCTGTATCAGTGACGATGTTATCTGTCTCCCTCAACAACTCATCCTCAGTGCTTCTGACCGTAATGCTCTCTCCTCTTCCCTGTCTGTTGCGTGTAGTATTGTTGGGCAGAGGGAGGGTGTAAATGTCGCCAGTCTCAGCTGAGCTGCTCTCAGCGCCCAGCAGCAGACCGGAGATTGGTGCAGCTCCCAGTGACAGAGCTGAGCCTTGCACTGTGCCGGTAAACTAAAAGGTAAAAGGCTGCCAGCATCAATCAATTGCAGGGAACAGAGAGGGAAAGAGGGAGCATCCTCCTCCCCTGCTGTGGCTGCAGCGAGCTTCCTTTCACGAGAAGAGCAACTCCCCTTGTGCCCTCCCTCCCTCTCAGGGCTGTCTGAAAGGGCAAGATGAGGAGGAAGCTGATTCAAAGTTGATGTTTGACTGTTACTAACGTCACCTTAATTTGAGCTGTAATGCTATTTCATGTACAGTAAGACATTGTATTTTTTTGTCCTTTGTGTAATGATTCAACAAAACAGTATTTGTTATCTGTAACTGACACCGGAAGAAGTATCACCTTTACACTGTCATCTTACAAATTTACACATCTCTGTGCATTCACGGCTAATCACTATGACAGTTCAACAGTATTTCAATGACGATCAGATGGATTGCTGCAGGATGAATCCCTATGGCCTTGCTGATCCTGACTTTGTCGACATTTGTAGTTTTTGAGTGTTATATCTCTGCAACTATTGGCTGGATTTTCACAAAGTGAAGAAACAACATTCATTTGCCCCTGGCCCAGTTTGCCCCTGCAAATTGGTAAATGTTAGCATACTAACACACAAAACTAAGGTGTGATCACAGTGAATATTATACCTGATAAATATCAGCATGGCATTGTCATTGTGACCATGTTAGTTATGTTGTATGCCAACAAGCCTTCTATATAATGTTGCGTTTTTATATTATGTATAAAAAGTGCTGCCTACACAGGCCCCCCATTGAGGTGCCAGACTACACAGTCTTGTTAGATGTATTAGCTTCAAAAGGTGCTAACTGAACAGCCGCTGAGACAGTGTTAATGTCATTAAGAGGCTTCAAGGAAAAGTTATCTCTCCTTATGTGTTCACCTTGTTAAGTCCTGAAACATGACCCAAAGCATCACAAGTCATGATTACAGGGTTGTAAAACCAGATTCCAGGTCGTGTCGCCTGCCTTATCTCTGTTGAGCTGGATGTGTGTGTCACTCTGTCTGTCTGTTTGGGCTCTGGTTAATGTTATGGCAGGGATGTTCCACTGTGAGGACGCTGGCCAGATATCTATGAGGTACAGACACACCTGCCTTCTCCTCACTGCATCCTGTGTCATCCAAATAGATATTTTACATAGTGCAATGTTAACAGCTGATCGACAGACAATTGAATTTGAAACCATTTTCTCGTCATGTTTTCCTGTTTGATACTCTGTACAGCATGTTGGTTCATGGAAGCTGTTTGTCAGCATTTTAACGCCAAGCTGATGCTCAAACCGCATGTTGTATTATTAGAAATCTCAAAAACAGTAGTTTTTGAATTGTAAAACTTCACAGAAATCTTTCAGACAAGAGCTCTTATTTGTAGAAAACCACTGAGAGGAAGTCACTTTCCTGAAACCTTGCACAAAAATAACCGTCAAGACAAAGTCTTACATTTGCAAAGACAAAAAAGATCATGACAGAGCTAGGAGCCACTGAACTTTTCACTGGTGAGTTTTGCATGAAGCAAACAGGAAAAACAGTTTTAAAATAGTACCACAAACAGGAGCTTTAGGGCATCCCCAACTTTCTCTCAGGGAAAAAAAAAATACTTGACATTTCCTATACACAAAGGAAAAAATGGGAGCCTTAAAAATTCCTTAGATTCTGACAGAGACCAAGGTCATGATTTTCCACTTGGCTGCTCACAATCATGTCTTAAACAAGAAAAACAGCAGCGGCAGCTTTTTGAAAATGTCCTGGTAATTCTCAGGACAGAGCTCTCCCATCTTGAGTCTCATGGTTGCTTATTCCCATTTACAAATGTCAGTTTGACCTCTCTCTGTAGAGGGCCAAACATATAAATCAGCATTATTCAACAGTTGTCCATTTGTTTACAGTCCAGATGTTTTTTAAAAAACACATATTAAGATGACAGATCTGAGTGTAACCTTTCATTAAGCCCCGCAGATTAGGTTTTGCTCATTTCTAAGATTGAACAGCAATTTAACATTAAATCCCTGGTAGTTTTAAAAGGGAATATTGTACAAGTTACTAAACTGTGTTCAACTATAGTTTGGACTGACTCAAAAAAAGTTTACATTTTGATGCACAAACAGTAGCCTGCAAAAGGGTTAAATCTCATTGGTGGAGTGACAGCGTTCAGCTGTTATTGAGGGGAATCGGGTACATCTTTCAACTCTTAAGTTTTAACTCTACATGTGTGGCCTGCTTGACCCTCCGCTGTTTCCGGCTCTCTGTAGATGTGGTATGTAAATGGATTAGGCTTGAGTCACAAGAGTCATTCCAAACCGATGGACCCTGTCAGAAACTGAAAAATATTCATTTACTTGTGCCTTTAGGGAACTGAACTGTCCCTTCCAAACGATCAGGTCACAGATAACATCCATCAGGCCAATAGTGCTGGATGACAACTATTTCATATCTCAGTAACAAAGATTGCAAGGCTTTTTGTAACTTTTCCCTCCTCAACTCAGATCATTGTCATTGATCTGAGCTGAAAGGTGGCATAAAGACAAAAAGTGACTGTTCATAGTCTCTGAGGACATGATGCTTCCCCATTTACAGGGCCAGAGAACAGGAAACTTTCTGTTCCCTTTTGTCGGGTTGACTTTGCTTTGCCGGTTTCACATAAAAGGTCAGTCCACTCAATTAGCACAAATATGGTTTGTTTACTCCTCACATAATGGAGTTGAATGATATTTTATTTATGCTCCACAAAGCATTTAAAATACTTGGTGTAATTGGGAATTGATGTAACATGCAGAAACAGAGAAATAATACTGTTTGCAGTAGCAACTAGTGTTTATAAAAAGTTTTACAAGCAGGTGTTATGAAACGCAGAAAGAGATTCTTTATACTTAGAAGGGAAAACAACACTGTGTCTTCAGTGGTTTATAAAAATAGATCTTCTTCTTTCCACTGGTTGGTGGAACCGTAATGGTTTCCAAAAATGGACTTTAAAGCAGTTAGCTCTGGACTGTCTTCACAAGACATTTCATACAAGAATCGCAGAACAGATATTCCACGGTAATATCTCATGATAAAAGGCTCTTTGTTTAACCAAACACTACATCCCTGTAGTAGAGTCAGGATAAGAAGAGAGGAATCCTCTTACAAAAAGACTAAAAAAGAAAAAGACTAAAAGTTTTCAAGCATTTCAAGGAAGTGGGGGGGGGGGGGGGGGGGGGGGGGGGGGGATCATGACAGAATTATACCACTCCATTTTAATTTCAAACACATCTTTTAAACTTGCCAGATAATCATGAGAACATGTAAGTGCTGATTAACTTGGGAAGTTTAATTTTAGTTCCTCACCAATATAACACACCACACCACAACAAGAATGAACAAGCACAGAATTTAATCTTTATTTCTGAGAACTGTTGATGCATTACACAGAAGAAATGTTGCTGCAACACGCTGGAAGAAGAACTAAACGGTACTGTTGTCAGGGCAAGCAGGTTTGTTGACATTTAAAATAAATATTTCTTTTTTATGTCCAGCTTTTGACAGAATGAAACACCTCATGTAAAATGTGAATGGATCCTTCTTACTAAATGCCATGCAGGAACATGTCTGTACTTTAGTTTCAGTGTTTTGAAATGCAAAAATGGTGTACACAACAGATTTGTCTTTTCTCATACAGGATGATCTCAAACAATTTGGGCATATTCAAATCATGACATTTTTACCTATAGCATGACACTGTCATTGTTTTACTATGAGACCAATAATGCCACCATGTGGTGCATAAATGAATAACAAACAACAAGCCTTCTATATAATGTCCAGTGCACTTTATTGTCAAAAATAATTTCAGTTAAGATGTCGGTTTTCACGTGAGGAATAACTGCAATACCTAAACCATTAATTTATCCCAAAGTGCATCTGGTGAGATTACAATAGAACAGAAAGTGCTTCAATACAAGTAAAAATGTGCCTCCATATACGGGTTACATTAACAAGAAATATCTTATATCTTCAATGTACTATTGGACAAACATCAGCACATGACAAATAGCAACACTAACATTAAAATAAAATCACTAATCAAATACTAATAATTTCCCAAATTACTTTATTTAATATATTAAATCTAAACTCTGAGTAACGAATTATCATCAGACACAAAGACAGACAACCTAAGTACCAAAATAACCATATTTGATTAAAAAACAACCATTGAGAGTCTACTATGACTGTACATCACATAGAGTTTACAGTTTAATCAACAGTCAGACACAATGGCCTTGCTGTGTGGACGATGTTTCCACTGGTATTCATAGGTTGATACAACAGGACTTCCCCAGTCATTCAGCTGCTTACTATGTAACCTGGAATACAGCATGCTGGTCACATGGAGGGGGCACCAGTGGCTGAAATATTAATTAACATGGTTCATAACAGAGTTAGATTTTTACTTGACAAGCAAATATAATGCAAGTTTCCAGGACGTCGACCACACACAGTACATTTGGGTTTCGCTTTATGGTTTTAGCAAAGAAACTGGCCATAAACAAGTAATTGTATTGATTTATAAGAGGCAATAACAACAATCTGGGAAGGTTATTGGCAAAAGGAACAAAAACTGGTAGGTGTGATATGTTTCTGAGAGAATCAAGCCAGGTCATTGTCCTACAAAGGCCAATACTCACACTTCAGTTGGAAATAGCAGGGCTCGCAGTATGGCCTCCGGTTTCGGATTCGTACCTGGACTCCAGTTTCAGCTCCTCCGAAATGTCGGTGGCAGCCCACGCACTGAGAGGAGGAAGGAGACGTGAGAAAGGACCAATCCAGCTGACCTGTAAACGTGGGCCTTTTGTGTCTAAATTATTTCACCAGATTTTCTGCCACCCAAGCAACGAACAACTAAGCTTTGTCTCTGCAGAAGAACACAAACAACATAGGCTATAAATACTCCGAGTGCTACATGCGTCTGCAACTCATACGGACCAAAGAGTTGCGCAAGTCACTCGGCTTTTACATCTATATGCTAAATAACCTGGGGTCAACTAAATCTGGAAGTTTCTACCAGTGAGATTTTCACAATAAGCATCTAAAAGAGTAGCAGGGTCAGAGAGAGAACTAGCACTCAGAAACGCCACATCAGACCACCTGGCCAGATGCCTTACACAGAAACAGACTGCTTAGGAAAGGCAGAAGCATAGAAACGTGGCAGAAATGCTGCTGCTGGCGGGTGCCTTTCAAGCTGATATGATTCTAATATCGAGATATGAGACTCCCACTGACCTTAGTTAAGGTGAGGTCACATTAGTCTTCAGTTCAATTAAATTTTCCCACAATATGCACCAAAAAGATCTTATTGCGACTGGTGTGACCCACTTCAGCATATTTAGCTGAATAATCGTGGGTGTAAGCACCCAAATGAGGCAGAAGTTTTAAATATATTTCAAGAAATATTCCAAAAGAAAATGCAAATTATGCTCGTTTACATCCCTACTGTTGTGCGATTAATAAAACTTGTTTTTCTTAAGTTTAACAGCTGGTAGAGCCAATTCAACAGTCACGGGGAAAGCATGATATAGCTAATTTGTTTCTGTTTGTATCTATTACTGTGTATGTAAATGTTTTTGTTTTTTTGTTTTAATTATATTCACCATATTTTAAATTTCTCTGTAAAGAATTTTGGTCAATAACCTGTTATGATTACTTTTATTGGACTTTTATTTTGAATTTCTGAAAATTCCACTCAAAATGAAAATGTGCACAGGTGGAATGGAAGGCACTTCATGAGATAAGTCTTCCATACATAGGAATGAAAGACTAGAGTGATTAATGGCAGGGATTGGATCTACTGTGACCACACCTTAACCCGGTCTTAGCCTCTCACCTGGAAACAGGCGAGGTGGAAGCAGAGACTAAGGGCCTCTATGACCATGGCTGCCCCACTACCCAGGACACGCCCACACTCACAGCAAGTCCTCCTGCCACTGACCATCCTGGGGCAGCACATGTTGACAGTGTGAGGCCAAAATCGGTGATAATACATAAAATAATACAACACAACATGCACATGAGTGAAATACTCTGTATTTGCATGAATTATATACCTGTTGAGATGAGAAGGGTCCATGGATTCATTTCTCTGGGATAATATTGTCCCAGTGCTGTAGCGGGAGAACGAGTTCCTACTTGGAGCGTAGTAACTGGCAGCAGCTGAGTGTGGACGAGGGTAACTGAACATAGTGTTGGAGACTGGGGACTGACGCAAAGTATCCAGATTGTCCAGAGACTCAAATCTGCAGAGATGATCAGCAGTGAGAAAAGTAAAAGGAAAAGACAGAGATGAAACATCCTAAGAGAACAGCTGCATTGGGTGCAACCGTGTCCCATTTGGTAGAGTACCCCACCTCTTCACTGGAACCCCTGCAGAGATTGGTTCCCTGTAAAAGCTGCTGCTACGCTGACGTATCCAGCTGTTGTCTGTCAGAAGCTGAGTCCTCTTCTTCATCTCCTCCAAAATCTGCTGTCGCTCTTGCTCAACCTTAGGCAGAGACTGTACTTTTCTTTTCCTCTCATCACCTAGACCAAACGCAGTTAAGTGGGTTAGTCCAGTACATCACCAGAACAGAGGAAAATATTATATCAGAGAAGGTTAGGCTAACCTCTTATCGGTTTCTGGGAGCCAGCTAATGCAGGGGTGGACAAGGACTTTGCCCTATGGGAGGAAGAAAAACATTATTCTACACTAAAACACTCTGTCAGGGGTTTTAGTTGCTGCACCAAACTGGCTGGCATTGCTAATTCTGGCTTCAATGTGGGTTATCCTGTCACAAATTAAAGATAGTTGCAAATAATACCCACCTAACAAAAGCAGCAAACTATCTTGCTTTATGTTATTTATTTTACAAAAAAATAAAATTATGCTATGTTGGAAGACAGTCACATTACAGTGGAAACTTTATGCCCAAAGCTATTTTACAGGATTAAGCAAAAAAAAAAAAAAAAATCATTTGAAAGCAACAGGAAACTGAGCGAGTCTTGCTCTGACCTGTGTGCAGGAGACAGCTGAGCAAAGCCACAGGTGTCATCAGCCCTGAGGTACAGCAAGAAGAGCATAAAGGCTCAGCAAAAGCAACAGGAAGCACAGCACATACAGCGACAGCAGCAGAATGGAAAACGTCGTGACGAGTCAGAAATGTTTTGAAAATTTGCTAAATACAATTTCTTGAACCTAGCCTCTAACAGTAAACACAATGATTGCACCACACACAACACTGTTACACTCAGCAAGGATGGAAAGGAGCTGACAGCGTTTGTGACACTAAAACGAGGGGAGAATGAGTTTATTTACCAGGCTTGCTCAGTAATCTTGTCATTCTGCACGACCTGTGCACTTTGAGGTTTTGAGCCCGTTGCTGCTTTCATCTCATCTCTGTCAGGACTCTGTTCTTCTCTGAATTTGTTGGTCAATCCATTCACATGGAGCTGGGTGCTGGCAGGGCTCTCACCACCACTGGTCATCTCAAAGGTATTCTGCTTCAAAGACACAAATAAGAAAGAAGAAATTACATTCTATGGTAACGACGTGAAGCTGTGAAATTTCCTGTTGGCACAGTATTCAAAGCTTATTCTTTAGCCGGTCTAATTTGATCTCACTGTTGAGGGAAACATGAAATTTTGGGACCTTGATCAGTCCTGTGGGTGACGAAAGTGTTTCGTATTAATCGGGTCCATAGCTTGAATGTAGAGTTAAATCTGATACCATCATTTTTTAAATATCCCTCAGTTATAACTATAATTATTTGGAGAAAGCTTCAAGCACCACAAAGCATTACCCCCGTCTGCTTGCATAACTCTCCCATTGCAACTTGTTGTGCCTTTTGCCACTCTGCTTCCAGCCTCTCCTGATCCCGCTGGTATTGCTCCTGAACAAAACACACACACACACACACACACTCGTATGCTGTTTTTAAACGTAAGATGAAGATTAAGATTAACAAGAAATGTCGACCTCCTTGTTGCAGCGTAGCTTCACCTGCAGGAGGCGCTCCTGTTCTTCCAGCCACTTCTCGTGGCGCCTTCGATCCTCCTCACGGTCCCACGACCAGCTGGGTGAGGAGGGGCTGAGGGACGGCACCTGGAGCTGGTGATGCACAAACAAGACACGAACATGATCACAGCGCAGCACACAAACACACAGGTAACTTATGTTTGAACATTCATACATAACATCCTTTGATCAAGGGGTAACTTACATCAGATATTGCAGATTCTGAACCTCCTGTGTGAGAACATAACAAGTCAGAGAACATCATACAGAAGCACCTAGAGATGATCAATGTGTGTGTAATATCATACAGGTCACACATAGACCACACAATGGCTGGGGACACATTAGAAGCTTGAGGATCCAAAGCATTTTGAAAATGCACTGAATCCCACAAGGGGTGATCGTTTTATGCATGACTTATTTTGTCATTTTGTGGGTCTTTGCCTGGTTTCACACCACTTAACTGATGGACAAAATACTACACAATGTAGCTTGCTTATCCTACTGACCCCTGACAAATCTTGGGCATCCACAGCTGGAGGTTAGTGAGCCACTTTATGGCAAACAACTATCAGCCATCAAACATCAGGTGATTCATCAGTGGTTGAGATTAAATCTGTAGCTTTGCCAGCCGACTGCACATCTGTATGGAAATCAGCACACTAATCTGCTCATGTATCCCCAGCCTAAACATGAAGCTGTGCAAAGAGTTAAACATGCTATAGTAAATTTTAAATAAGTGAGCATTCAAATGATAATGATGACAACACAAATATGCTTATGAGAAAAAGGGAACATTTTAAAAAACAAAACACCACACAGTGCAAACATTTACCACACAAGTACACCCATGAGCTGAATCCTGCAGAGCCTTGACAGAAGCCATTGTAGTGGGACACACACATTAGATTCATTAAGAACCACAAAGGACGCCATTACAAATCAGTCATTGTGCAAAAGAATGAGAAAGTCACCAATTAAAAATTACAACGCCTTGACTCAAGGAACATGAAGATATGTCAGTCAAAGAAGCATTGGCTGCACACTGCACACGGTATGTTACACACATAATCAGTGATGTCAGCCCTGTGGTAAGCTCTGTTTGTGCTCCAGTTTGCAAAATACATGAATGGCTTTCTGATTGACAAATTCACAGACATGCTTCATCTTTAATAGTTGCTACATTTGATTTGGGGTTAGGCTGCTTTCATTCAAATAATGCGCAAGTACTAGAGTTGGTACTTCACATTTAATCGCGTCAGTGCAACATCGCATTTAGTTTTAATTACTGTAGGAATTCCTACTTAAAGTCCTTTAAAAAAAAAAAAAATGAAAACATACATTTTTATTTGGTTTATTCAATACCCAACACTTAACCAAGCCAAGCACCAGACACCAAAGCTGCTACACAAACAGTTTTAAGTTCAAACTGGAACTTTACCTTTCTGTCTGAAAAATTCTGCCCTCCTTTTCTGATTTTTCCTAGTAACATCACTATAATCTACATCAAGAGGAAGGATGGATAAGGTGAGACATGACTTAACTACATACTGCGCTTGAGAAGTTACTTTTATAGGAGATGTTTGTCATGTTCATAATGTTATTCCTATTAAAGACTTCATGTCTGTTATTACCTGTACTTCTGGCTGTCCTGTAGCTGTCAGCAAGCTCTCCATGCATGACTTTACTTTGTATAACCTGGGCAGGTGAAAAAACACCAAGATTCACCTGATGAGCACCACCAACTTAAGCTGCACTGTCAGGAAGAAGAGCTTCGTGCATGCAATTTTTGAAACTTTTGAAACTGCAGTGATAACCGTTTAAAATGCCGCTCACATTGTTTGCCTGCCCACTGAATTTGGACACTTTGCCACCTGCGGTTTCTCTGGAGGCACCGCTGTTGGCATGGTGATCAGGGCAACCTATCAGAACAGGCGCTGCGGCAGTCAGATTGAGGGTCATCCTGTTCTGGCCTGGCTGGTTATGATGACCTCCCTCAGTGCTGCTCCAATCTAACAAAAACAACCAGTCATCAAAACTAAGGCCACACTGTAAACCAGTGTTTGCAGTCCTCTGGTTGGAACTTTGGGGTTAAATTATCACAAATCATTTCAGGAGCTGGTGTGTCTATTTTTTTTTTTTAGCTCATTAGCTCACCCTTGTTGCCATAGCGCCGAACGTCCATGGTCAGACTGCCGGTTTGCAGGGAAGATGTAATTTTATCCTTCCACTGGGCGTAGTTCATGTGTGCCACCGCTACTCCATTAACAGCCACAATCTCATCATCCACACACAGCTGGCAAAGCTCTGCTGGACTGCCTGAGTAGGGATGGACAGGTGTCAGGAAAATGAGGGATGATGAGAATGAGGAGGACGGCAAAAATTAAATAAAAAAAAAAACAAAAAAAAAAACATAAAAAACACTGAGAAACAAGCTACAGTATCTTGAGGACAAGGTTGGTGTTCTTGAAAAGTAGGCCAGTAAGGCAAAAGCACATAGCAGCGAGAAAGTGACACCTCTTCTACATATGATTAAATATTCATAACTGAGTTGTAAATCACCAGATGCATTTTGTAGTTTCACATGTGTACAGTTAATGAAGCAGTGAGAATTAACATCCTAGTGATCATTTAACTGATCCCGTACACCGTTATTGTAATCTGTTTGGGTTATCATAAGTTATGAAAGATCTTTTTTTAGCATAAACAAGTAACTTTTTGCTCACTTCCAGAAGTTGCTGCTATCTTAAATCTCAAACTGTCTCAGTAACATTTTTTTGAGTTTCAGTAGTGACAATTTGTCTATGCTCTGTCTGTGCTGAGACCTGTCAGTGTTTTGAATTATTGCTCTGTTTCTAAGAGCGGGATGAACGAATTTCCTCCTGGAGAGAAAAACAAGCCAAAACAAAACACTGTGAGCCCAATCTAACGTTGCTATTGAAATGCCCTTGCTTCTTAATAGAAGGTTCACAGCAAAGACTTAATTCCCAACCTAAGCATAAATGCAGTGAGACAAATTTTCAGCAACCAAGAGTTAAAAAATTATGTAAAGTCTTACCAGGTTGAATGAATTTGACTCTCACCCCTGTAGAGTCCCAGTGAGTCTGGAAACCAAAGTCTGGTCTACTGTTTGGTTTAAGAGTAAGGCTCACTCTCATGTCACTGTGATCCACCTGACACACACACACACGTAAAGTTGACACCCTGTGATCCAATATCCCATACTTCCTGGTGGAAACTAGATACATCAGCAGCCAGCTACAGACACATGGTACGGGATACACTGAGGGACCACTTTATTATGTGCAATGCAGTGCCAACCTCACAGCAGCCCTGCAACAGATGCCACATTTGTGATGTTCACAATGTTCAGCTTTTGTTTGTTGTCAGAGACGCTGATTCAGTAACACGTTCATGCAATATATTTACTCAAATGAGGGCGGTAGAGCATTAAAGACACCTCATAAATAAAAACTGAACATTTATGCCTTCATAAGATAAGTTGGTAACTCGGTGTACATGCATATATTAGGCATTTTAGGGCAAATACTGTTTAAAGGCTCTGTACACCCACACAGGTGTTTCTACTTACTCTGATTAAATTAATTAGGCTGCGCTTCAGCTGGAGTTAGACGGAGCCAAGCTGGGTGTCAAGCAAGGTCAGTAAAAGTCCATGCACTAATAACAGTGCAATTGAAAATGAGTTATTTCAAAGAAGTGGTAGAAAACAAGGTGTTTTTCTGGCCGTTTATCTTGTGATCCCCAGGTACCATCACTAACAAACAAATGACATGGATTTGATATCCCTGAATCTCTGATCCAGATTATTATTGAGATTCAATTATTTTCAAGTGTCAAAGATGTTTACAGTTTTAAAAGTACATTGATATATTGGCAAAATACAAATGCTGTGTGCTATAAATAATACAGCATACCTTTGGGTGGTCAGAGCTGGCATTAGACGGGAGAGTCGAGCTTTCACTGTGGTGGGCCGGCAGGTTTGCATAATGTTGCGGTAGCAGCTGGCTTTGGGTGCGGGGCTGAGAGTGATAGCCATTAGTCTGGAAGGAGGTCTCGTTGGAAAGAGTGGCACCTTTTACTTCCTCCGCCTGTTCTATACCATTCTGCTCTGCCAAATGGGCGGTCGCAGTCTGTCTTCTGAGTGAAGATTTGGTGGGTGGAGAAAGAGATTCGTCTTTCTCTCTTTTCAACAGCAGACCCTGGTTGTTGTCGACCTGGAGATCAACAAAGACAACATGTGCCCAGGAGGACAGTGGAGACACAATTGATTATGCCATTTATTCTGCAGCAGTGAAATGTGACTGTACTGACAGTTGGGACAGAACGCCTAAAACTAACAGAAAGTAAAATGTAAAATCTTGTAATGAGTTGACACTGTTCACAGTGGTGCAGCAGCATTTCTATTATTAATGAGAGCAACCCAAGACAAAGGTAACAAGCTCATTCACACATAGCGTACAATGTGCCGAGCCTGCCTACCCACACACACACACACACACACACAAGCACAAAATGCTCTCATTACATTAACTAGTTTGTGCCTATTTGGCTGACAAAACAAGTCCATATGCACCCTCTTGAGCACTAAACTCCCATTAAGCCTGAATTATAACCACGCAGACTGTGTAAAATAAAATCAGCAAGCGGCAGGTCCTACACTTCTGGAACACTGGAGAATATTTTCAATTTTCACTGTAGAGAAATAGACCAGTCTACTGTTTATCTCTGCCCTGCCACCATATCCATCACTGTGATTCACAAGCACACTGAAAGTATAGCAATATCAAAATTGGACACATTCAGAGTTTAAACAGGATGTGAAGCCTGAATGAATCATGAGGATGTGCTGTTGAATAGTGTTATTGTACATAATATAAAATCCATTAAAGTATTCCATTTTGACTGAGGATTTTAGAGGATGGTAGTTTGCAAAATTGTTGACATCTGATTTAATGTGTGCTGGTATTCGGATGCCATGAGGTTTCCACTATATTTTTCTTCAGGCAAAAACAGGAATGTAATGATGAATTCCTATGATGTCTTATCACCAAATGCCACAAAAAGACCAATGTAAGAGCCCAAGTATTTGTTATGATGACCATGGACACTGTTGTTTATTCTGAACAGGTCATGCTCACTTCCTGCTGACATAAACAAAACACTAGTTAGACTCAAAAGTGTACTAATCCATTGCTGAAAATCTCCAACATATGTACTACTTATAAGGTTTATATAAGGTAATAAGGTTTGTAATAAACTGCAGTGCCCAGACTGCACCAGGCTATGACTGAAAACAGCAAAAGGTAGTTTTCCACTTAATGGTGAATAATATCTGGTTAAAATTCAAAAAACTCAAAGAGCAACAGTCCTATAGCTGCAATAACCAGTAAACTTACATTACACAGTCTGGGCAGTGAGGACACCCTGGGCTGCTTGATCCCAAAGGGTCTGGCTGTGATTGCAGAAGAGAGACGGGACGATCCCTCGGACCTCCGGTAGCCACGAGGAAGGCTGGCTGAGCCGGACCACGACCCAGTTCTGGGCAAGTACTTGGAGACATCTGCAGTCTGTTGGCCTCTGCCTCGCCCCACAGCTGGTTCCCGAAATGTCTCCTGGTTACCTTCCTGGGACTTGTGGTTCTGGTGATCCTCCAGAGGGTCAACACCCTGTTTAACTGCATCAGAGAAAAAAGTTGGAACTTTTGGATCAGTGTAGAATGGAAGTTCCTTTGATGCAGTAGGATCCCTGGTGCTGGTTGACTTTGTGGTCTCACTTGGTTGTATGGTTGTGATCAGGGTGGAGATTTGGTTTGTAAGAGCATTTTCTGACTGGGCCAGTTGAGATGTGGAGGGAGCCGGGCTGCCTTGGCTTTTGACTTGGGTTCGAGAGCTGAAGGAGCAATCCAGAGAGGGTGTGGTGACTCCTGCTCCATCTGAAGCCAAAGAAGCAAAGTGGGTCTCTTCTCCCAAGATGTACCCATCAGAGGCAGGCATTGCTCTAACAGTAGATACCTGAGAAGACATAAGGCAGCAATGGCCAATTTGCCTTGTAAACATGTAAAATACATCCATACATTTGTAAACCTTCTTCTGCACAACCACAGCTGTATTTGAGGAACCTTTTATGTTATCATTCATAAAAGCATTTTCCACAACAAGTGTAGTGAAGTAAACAAGGCCAAAGACATTCATTAAGGTAAAGCAGGTAAAACAGAACATAACTGACCTGAGTGTGGGCTGAGTTATGAGGCCTAAGTGGAGCGGTGGGGCTGAAAGGTGCTTCGGTGGCGTAGCTGCGGGACAGCAGAGCTCGAGTACGTGGCTGTAGATCAGAGCTTGATGATTTTGATGGAGGAGAGGTGGAGGAGGAGGAAGGACGTGGGGCAGAGTTGTGTCTGCGTGGTGACTGCTGGTCTCTGGAGGAACTAGAATGTAACGGAAGAGGAGCCAATGTAATAAGAAGCAGAAAAGATGGGGGGAGGATGTGTGTCATGTTACACAAGGTCACTGTGGCATACTGAATAGTTATCAAGCTCTGACAGCAGCTTTTGCCACAGCCTTTAAGTGCATTCTTTCTAGCAACAAGGTCTGGAAGCATAAGCTCAATGTTTTCCATTTTTAGCACAAGCATACCTCTTCAGTGATGCACCTGCTCCTTTCTTCTCTGAGTGAGTCAAAGCCCCATTGATCATCTGGTTAATGACATGCTCTCGGTCTTGTGACTTTCTGCGGAGGTCAGACTTGGTGCTCCTGCGACGGTTCTTCCACTTTGTCAAGTCCTGAAACAATTAAATTTCCCAATAACCCATATAAATAATACATACATTAGGCTAATATGCACACAAGCATCAATGTGAGGCCTTTATCAATATTTCAAGGCTCAGAAAACATTTTCTGGTGAGAAACAAAGATTCAGTTGTTGACAAAATAATCCTGAATTTTCACCGATTTATTGAAATGATCATATTCAGATATAGCATTGGCAAATCTTATTACAAGGTATATTCAGTCGCTGCTCCGGAGCTCTCAGCAGACCAAGTTTGCTCAGTAATTATCGACACATACATTGTAAAATTTTAAATTTTTCTGAGACCTTTCTGCATAACTTTAAGGAGTGCTGTGATCAAGGTAAAGAATAAACTCTAAATCTCAACTTTTTCTCTTTAATGTGAGGACTTAAAGTTGTTCAAGTGCTCTGAAAAACATGGCAAACTTTATCTGCAGAAGAACACAGGGAGCTTTTGAGCATCACAGTAACAGCTACTGAATTTACCTTCTAGCGAGACGGTTTTATCTTATTTATTTATTCACTTGTTAGTGTGTGTAAGACCATTCTATACTTACATCCTGCCACTGTGCTTCACTGTCCTTGGCAGCGATGCTACACTTGCGTTTGTTTTCTTGATTCCACTCCCTAGGAATGCCAGCATCCTGGCCCATATCATAAATGACATCTCCATCAGGAACTTTACGCACAGGGTACACCATTGGGATGTCACTGAGGGATTTGCTCCTGGTTAGGGCAAAGCAAGAAGTAGGACAAGGAAATAAATAACAGATATACAGAGCAAACAAAGATGGTATTTGTAGTAGCTGCATGAAAGTGTCACTTCAGAACACCATGTAGCAGAAAAAAACATGATGAATGGGAGTAATGCAATGCAGGGCACACAAACACACCAGTGAAACTTTATGTATGTGCTAGATGCCAGCTTATACATGTAAACACACACACACACAGTACATGACGGGCCACTATGTCACAATACTAACAACTGCAACACAGCACATTCTGCATCCAAACAACAGAATTCTTAGCCAAATGCAAGCAGAAGCATCGCATGCAAGTCAAGCAACGTGCCAGAACAAATGGCAACAGATGTTGCTGTCTGGAAAACACAACAACCGTGACTTGTATCAAGTAATAGCAGCGCTGTGGGCAACAGAGGATGTCAGATGTGACATTCAGATAACTTACAGCATCATTTAGCAGGTGGTATATCAAAGCTGTGACATAATTTGATGGGAGGAACCAAGAACGTGATTACAAACAGTTCTGTAGTTCGTCATAAATTCCACTGTCAAATCTGTGCCCAGAAAATTAATAGTGGGTGGTGTACCAAGAGCTCCATCTTTATGAAAAGGCAAATCATGTTTGCAGCATAATTTCCTCTGTAGGTGAGCTGAATACAAATAAAAGCACATCCAGATGAAGCAGCAACCAAGCAGTTATGGTCAGAATAGCCTCAGACATTTTACATCCAGAATGAGAGGACTTACCAAATCCAGCCAGGGTTGACCTGAACTGGTCTCTCAGGTCTGACCTGGATTTGATATGCTCTACGGGACCAAAGAAACACACACACAAAGACTGATAAACGCCATAATGCTTCTAAATATAAGGGACCTGGTTTGACAGTTACAATGAGGGATGCTAGATATTACCTACAAAAAGGCAACGTTGTTTGACAGATGCTTCAGTATCACAGCTGTAATACAAACCTACTACTACTACACACACACACACACACACACACACAAGACCTTGGCAGAAAGAGTGTGTTTAATGCACAAATCCACAATATTTATTGACCTATGACATACTTTATTTTTCCACACCAAAGCCATATTCACACAGAAAGTAAATGGGAAAACATTTGCGCTGGCACAAAAGGTGTTATAAGTAACATGATTCTGTTCTGGCTATCAAAGTATGACACAATGCTCGAGTCATCCATTTAACCATCGTGAACTAATGAATCATTCAGCATGATGCTGTAAAAAAATCCTCACACCATCAGCATTATAAAAAAGGTGCCAGTCTAAATGGCAGATAATTCATCAAGCAGCACAAATTCAAAAATCATTTAATTTTCCTATCAGCTACTTAAAACACATTTGATAAATAGAGAAAAATTTGCATATCTTAACCAAGTTATGTAGTTTGCTGACGGATTAGAGATTTGCAAATGCAAAAGTAACCGGTGCACTTGGTATACGACGAGATAACAAACAGGACAGTGTGTTAGAGCTTATGTCAGCGGTGTGTTTGCGTCTGTCTGTGCAATAGGTATGGATCTTCACGACAGGGGCGTATGTTCAGGCTCAGAGAGTTTCTTAGAGATGCTTCTGAGGCTCTCCGGGTGTGGCAGAGATATTTTGCACAGTTGCAGGTGTCACAAGCCAGGAAATGTCAAAGTCAAAGTCAAACTCCTCCAGAGCTTTATGGCTACAGTCAAAGAAAAGGAACAACAGATGAAAGAAATTAACAGAACATGATTTACACCTGATTTTTAACAAAAGAACACAAGAAATCTTCTAAAGTAGAAGAAATAGGTTAGAAATTTGCAGGATTTTGAGTGAAGCAGTTGAGTCATCTTCCTTAAAAAATTAGTGCTAGCTATTTCCTGTCTAGCAAACTAGGATTTAGTTTGCAGCTGTAGTTAATCTTTAGTTATGAATTATTACTGAACGCTACAGCCAAAAACGATAAACAACAGAGGACATTTAGCCACATGGCATCATATTTAGCATCGCACACAAAAAAGTTTCATATTAGAAGGATGAATTTCAAAGGATGAACAGTAAGTCATAGTCCAGCCTACCAGCTATGTAAGCTTTTTTTTTCCTTTTGCTTCTTTAAAGCTACCAAGATTACTTGCTGTTCAAGTAATGCATCACCAACTCTGCACTTTAAGCAAAGAGCAAAAGTACAAAATCAGAACATCAGCTTTGCGTTGTATTAGTGTGTAGTAAATCTTAAAAGCTCTCACACTTGCAGCATCAGCACTGACTTGCATCATAGAGCAAAACAGCCGACAGACCTTAATCCTTGCATTTTACGATACCAGGGTCTTCTCTGAGAGCCGAGGTAGATTGTGCGCACATGAACCTCCTCTTCAGGTGTCCAATATCGGGGTAAGAAGCGGTCAAACGTGGGGTTGGCAGACGTCTGATGAAGGGCCTGCTGTATTCGCCGGAAATACAAGTCATCCAGGACAGGGTCTGCCTCGATATAATCGTCCTCGGAGTCTTCCTCACACATAGCTTGTAGCAAAAGCTCTTCATCGAAGGTACACTCAGGAGGACACACAGTGAGATGGGGTTGAAGAGAGAAAGGTGCATCTTCAACGCTGCAGCAAAGAGTGGTACACCCACATCTATGTTTATTCTCAGCTGATGGTGAGGATCACACAGACATCCATCGCTTTGGAATAAATAGTTCCACCAAGTAAATGACAATCATTACCTGACAGCACAAAGCTGCTCCAAAATGTTAAAAGGCAGAAGCGTGCACGGAGGCAAATTTGTCGTTTTTGAGGTTGAGGGTTAAGGTTATGTTTTTCCTTTTCCAAGCAGTGGAGTTGTAGATTGTGTGGTAGAATAAAACAGATCCAGGCACACACAGCTTCCTGTCAAAACCCTCACCCACATCAAATACTGTATATTATAATTTATGATTAAACTGACCCTCCAAATGTAGCAATCACCATGAGCCTTCAAGACTATGGTACCATTGTGATTTGAAGCTGAATGAATAAATTCTAATTAACTTCTAGTTGATTAACTGATGAGCTTATTAAAGGAAAATTAGTTGCCAGCTATTTAGATAATCGATTAATAGTTTCAGTCATTTTTCAAGCAAAAATGTCCAAGTAATCGTTAGTTGCAGCCCCCATCACTGCCTTACAGAAAGTTGCTTCAAAGTGGACAGTTGGCCCTCAGTGACCCAGGAGGACAGTAATTTAAGATTCATTCAACTCCATAGTCCCAATTTCACTAAGAGTTACTTTTTTTTTTTCTTCAGAACCATTTTGTCAAACTAGACTAGAAGAAAAGAAATAACACAAGGCTTAAATGCCATGAAACATGACAATAATTAACACTTAGCGTGAGCTGTGTGAAAGGGACTTTGTGAGGACTGTTTTCTTGAATTCATGCCCATCCACACCATGCTCATTGATTTAGGCTTAGTATGAAGGAAAAAGTACTCAAATGCAATTGAATATGCGAAAAGCCAATCTGTCTGAAAGCACATTAGTCATTAACTAACTTGAAGACAGTAAAATGTGCTACAAAATCAACTAAGAACAATACATGTCATTATACTGTTGACATATTATTAAACTAAGTTCTCTCCTTACCACAGCCACACACACAGGATTAGGAAGAAAGGTGTTTGTAATGTGCTTTGCTGTTGCCCAAATTCCACTGACTAGACTCAGGAATAAAATAATCTTTAGGTAAGTTTAAGTTGTTCATGTGCTTTATGTGTGCAAATACAAATAAATCAGAATGGAAAATGTTCAAATCAACTGAGGAGTTGATTGCTAAGGAAAAATAACAAAATCAACCATGTCCTTCAGAAGCTATGGACAAGTGAGTTAGCAGTAGATAGTACCTGTGTGTGTGTGGTAGCTGACATATCTGCAGTACCTGGCCAGCGGACTAGGGCAGCCCCTTCCATTCTCCCCCAGTCCTTTTTTTCTCCGTTGGATCGGTGGTGGGATATAATCTTTGTTTTGCTTGGTTGAGGGCTGCGTAGTCTCCATCTTGAACACCTGCTCAGCTTCTGCGTCGCTTCCACAACCTTCAAACCACACAAATGTGAAAAATGAGCAACAGAAAAGATAAAAAGTGACTGAACCAAGAATAGATTAGTTAAATTAAAAAAAAAAAAGTTTAAATTTCTCAGCAAAGCACAAGAACCTTCAGTGTCTTCACGCAGCCTATGCCTCTACAAAGCATTATGCCAAATATTTTACCCACTCCCATCACACTCTGTTTTATCACCTCGATGTGGAACTTGCCACAATCCATCACTGACATGCTGAGACCAAGCACAGCAGAGTGGAGATAAATGACACACAGGGGATCATCAGCTTCCTGAATGTTTTTGATTCACCAAAATTAGGCTAATTTGACAAATACATCTGTGTTGCAATGTTCTTTTGTAGATTGACAGTAGCACACAGATGTACCTAATCTGCTATCTGTGGGCAGGAAAAGATATTCTAAGATGTTCTAACAAAAGTGGCAACAAAACATCAGCGTGTATGGACTTGGAGGTAGCCGTGGCCCAGAGGTTGGAGAAGCGGCTTGTGATCGGACGGTCACCGGTTCGATTCCCCCACCGGATGGGCAGGAAAAATTTGGGTGTGGTGGAGTGATTAATGTGAAAAACGCTCCCCCCCTCCAGTAGCCCGCTGATGTGCCCTTGGGCAAGGCACTTAACCCCCAAATATGCTCCCCGAGCGCCTGATGCTGCCCACTGCTCCTGTGTGTGTTTCACTGCATGTAATTTGCCGGGTGTTGCATGTGTGTGTTCAACTAAGGATGAGTCAAATGCAGAAGACAAATTCAGTGTGTATGTAAAAATATATATACTGTCAATAAAAGCTGATTCTTCTTCTTCTTCTTCAATATGAGCAGTTTTAGACTGCACAGAGAAAAGAGTCCTAACAATAGAAACACAGTATGCTTCAAAATCAAACTCAAGGCAAAAAGACGAAAGGTGTCAAAAAAAAAAAAGTGTTTGATTACTAAGTGATTTCAGCAAATTACAGTGCATAAACTTTACAGACATCATCTTTTTTCACACTTAAGGTGGTGTGTTGGTGTGTCACACAAATTACTGACTGTAAGAGCGATTGTAAGCGCACCTTCATTGTTAAGGTGGAGGGCTCGGGAGTCCACAGAGTTCTCCATCTTACTGCTTGGTCTGACGTGCAGACTTTCCTCCCTCTCTGAGTACCAGCTGTCTTTCACAGACACATTACTGCCCTCATCTAGAGCCTGGATTTAGAAGGCAGGGTTAATATAAATCAAAGATATAAAGGACCATAACTGTGATAAAAGCCCAGATGAGCAGCTTACCTTGGACAAGGCCAACCCTAAAAGCCCTTCAAAGGCCTTGAAATTCAGCTGAGGACCACTATAGAAGGCGTCTAGATGAGCCTTGCGACCCAACCAGTAGATTGTGATAAGAACCTGAGAAAGAGTGGCAGAAGACGGACAAATCCATATCACACACACTAAAAAGGAGTGTAGAGCAGACTTCTATAAATGTAATTTATTTCAGCAGCCTGTCTGACTTTCCTTAGTTGTACCACATCTGAAGGCGGCTAAAGCACAACATGAAACACCTACCACCAATGGTTTTACTTTGACTTTCATAAGTCAAATGCTGATGCAACACTGATGACATTGCTATGCCAGCATGGCAAAAAAACATGGAACAAAAAGTCAGCACATAAATAGTTAATCAGTTTTTCCTTTCTACATTGCAGCAGATGGACATTTTTCCCACAGCATAAGCCATAAAAGTACTGATGAGGCAAGGCGTGAGGCCTTCACAAGGCAGTACTGAGCACTGGTGACAGTCAGTGAGACACTACAACCACTGGGAAAGACAGTGACTAAAGCAAAACAGGCCTCCCTTCCTGTGTAGTTTATTCATTGTTTCAGCAAGCTAAGTGTTTTGGACACAATTTCTTTCTCATTTGCCTTGAGGCAAAGGATTTATTTATTTATTTTTGACAGACAGGCCTTCTCCTTGGCAGAGCAGCAGCCTGTGCTGCGAAGGGATATCCCCTCAGTACGTGTCACAAATTCTTCATCGGTATCTTAATATATTCATCATAGACCAGTCAGCAGATTGAGGAAAAAAACAAAACAAAAAAAAAACAAAACACAGGACCTTGGGAGATGATTGAATTGACTTAATATTTTACAGCACAATGCTAGTGAGATGAAAAAGATGAGAATTTTGAGTAGTAATAAACGATTCTCTATGAAATCTCCATTATGCTTGTTCAGTATCTGTAGTATCTACCTCACCAATGGAAAGCATTCACTGAATACAGAAATGATCTGTTCAAGCCTCAATTGCTATCACAGAGTGGAAACAGATCATCATTGAGGGTTTTTGATATGATTTTTCAATACAAATGATGTACCAAGACCTGTAATATGCAGTTTTTCAAAAGCATAAATTTTTACTTCTTTTTTTAGTTCTCCCACGTTTGAGTAAACCAGTAAAATAGCACATTATATCTTAGGAATCAAAAGAGGTTAGATTTAAAAGACTGGTCATAAGAGTAATGAACACTGATCATTATCAGATAATATTTTGCTGCAGCAACAGCAATATTAGTAGTTTAGGCTGCTTTGAAAAGAAAATGATATAAATACTGCAGATGGTCTTTATACTCCATTTGCCTTTGTGATACAGACAGATGTACTTGTACCAATTATTAAATCACACAAAATCAGATCTTGAAAACATCCCTCCAAATAAAAACAGTAACTTAATTATTATTATTATGCAATCCTGTTTTGTTTAGGGGGCAATAGTACATGTCAACATTTCTACACATTACATCACAGCTCCAAATAAAACAGTGAGATATTTGTATCTGCTTGCAGACCTGCATGAAAACTGTGGATTTCAATGGAAGTAAAATTGACCCTAATTGGTTAATTCAAAGAAAAATGCTACACTCGTTTCAAAGAGAGTGTAGCCTCATTACTGGCTCCAAGTTGTCGGCTATTGTGCAATTCAAATGAGGCTTCGCAGATAAAACGAATAACCTCATAAGCTTTGAAACATGTAAAATACCAGCAGTGCATACAAGCGTGTACACATACAGAGCTCACATGTTCCACACACACTTATCGCTGTTTTGCGAGATGAGTTTATACATACAGTGTAAGACATAATAGTGGGGGGGTAGGGGTGTTTAATGACAGATTGTTGGGATGAGCCACAAACTCAGTCGCCAAAACAACACCCCCACCCTCCTTGACCAGCATCAGTCAGAATCAGGAGCTGGAACCTGTGTGCTACAGTTGGTGGTAGATGAGCTGATAAATGGATTTTGACTACTGAGTATCTCCCATGTACCGTTGTGAAATTTGGCAGTAGTGCGAGCGGTCCTTAACTAGACAAAGTGGAGCAGGACAGAGATGCCTTTAAGATTTTAAAAACAAGGTAGAGAATCATGAGACCAGGCAAAACTTACATTTTTGAGCCTCCTGTTGCTCTCATCTCGCCTTAAATAAAAGGAAAGAGAAATAAGAGTGATGCTCCTCACGCAACTGACAGCATGACTTCACATGCACTTACATCACAAAATGCAATGAGTCATACTGTAAACAAGATAGAGCACTGTTTGGACAAAAAACAAAAAAACTATAGCGACACCTCATTTGCAATGTTCTACTAATCAGCACTTGTCAGAATTTATAGAGGACAGGCCATCAACTCATACAGACGCAGCTTATCGGGCAAAGCTCATATGGTTATAAATGTAAAGCAGGTGCGAGACTCAACTACGAACCTTATTTCAGCATGGACACTGCAGAAAAAATAGCTTAATTTCAAATATTAAAAAAAAACCAAAACACATATTTCAGAGAGATACATTCATAAGCAAAGACTCACTCCAGGCCCTGATATGAGATGTCTAAATTTCATATTGCCAAGTGCAGTAATGTGAATGTTATAGTTACACTAACATTTCAACCATTTTTATGAACGTGTTTATTTTTTATTTCAAACAAACAGGTCTTCCTGACTGTCAGCACACGGTGGAAGGTGGTTGCTATGCAACATGCTAGTTTAGAGACCTAACTTAGTTCAGCCTTACCAACCCAACTCTTGTAACCCGTGTTATCAATCAATCATCTGAGTCTGTCATATGTAATCAGGTAGGATGGCTTGTGCTCAGCACAGCTGCTTGGATACAACAATGGAATGAAATGTCTCACTTACACTTAACCTGACGTGACAGTGCTTCTTAAAAACAACTGTACCTGACTGTTGCACGAGTGGACAGGTCCTGCAGGTCTCCTGGATGAAAAAGCTGTGACACATTCAGTCCCAGTTTCCCACAGGCTTTCAGGAATACATTCACATTATCCTGGAGGTTCACAATACAGAGACAGCAACAAGAGACCACTCAAAATTTGAGAGGATACAAAACTAGTAGAGAATCAGAAGAGGTTGTTGATGATGACGCTAATGATGTTTTGGGTTAAACTAATGTGACTAATGTCAACCGAGTTTTCAAAATGCAGCCACCAACCTTACACCACCTAACCACCACAGTAAAACAACTACTGTTCTCTAATGTTTTAGCAGTAGGGCTGGACCAATAACTGATTTATCAAAAATTATCTGCTGGTCTGCAATGATTAACTTAGTTCTGGATATAAACTGATGTCACTTGACAGAAAGTTAAGGCAAAGCCACATCTGAATTTGAATGTTATGCTTACAGTGAATTTTGTGATGAGTCATTTTTATCATTTTTATAATTTCCTGTGGCCAATTAACAATACTTGTAGAACAATAGCGGACTGATTTTAGTTTTAAATGACCATAAAGATAAACCTCTTTTATCCCGATATGTAGCCTACTTTTATTACATTTATTCTGAGTTCCAGTTACCACGCAAAGATAACATAATTTTAACCAAAAATAAAAAGAATCTAAATGTTTACTAGGGAAAATGATCCTTGTAAATTAAAGGATTGAAAGTTCAATAAACAGGATATTTATTCTGTACTTGCTTGTTGCTTGAAGGATAGATAATCAATTTAAAAAATCTCTGCAGTAATGTCAAGTATATATGATTTGTGGTTAAAACATGCAAGACCACCACTAAGGTCCTTTTGGCTGTCAAAGTAAGTACTGAACTCCCTCTTCTGAGTCTGCATCTCACACCCCAGCATCACTTCAGCACCCACTGTTGGGCTGTGTCTATTTATTGGCCCCTGATGGGAGGTTGCAATTGATCTTTCCTTGCACTTGCTTTGGGTGGTTTTAGCCTTTATACTTGTGTGAAGCCATCAAAACACAGCCTGAAGCCATAAGAAAAATCTGCATTTGTATTTGCATTAATGCTCTGTCGGGAGGAAAAAAAGTTACATATCCAGCAGTCAGGATGTCACACTGAAATGCAGTTTCATGATCATTCAAATCGTGGCAACACTGCTGGTGCATTCGACAGGAAACCACATAATGTCTCACAACTTCCTGGCTAGCAGATGCCTTGTTATGCATTTGTATTATAGTCAGGATCATTCAACAGACATTCTGAATGCTTTACTTGAATCAGCTAATTGCACTACAATTGTCAACAGGACTGGAATATTTACAGAAATCCTTCTACATTGTTCAAAACAAACAGACAAACAAAAACATCCAACTGCCTCCACGTAACACCCAGGCTATACTCACCAGGCCAGCAATGGGGGTCGAAAGCCTGTTTACCCTCTTAATGATACCAGGTTTCAACCGGTTGATCAAACTACAAGTTTAAAAAGAAAAAGAAAAAGAAAATCAGGAAATAGTTTACAAATATTCAGTTTTTATACCTAAAAAGCAATTATATGTACAGACTAAGGACCAAGAACTTTTAGTCTTCTGGGCTAACCTACTAAGAAAGACTTTTTGCATTGTGTGTAGGCCTCATTGTTCTTTGTGGACAGTGGTTATATTAAGCGGCTGCTTCTTCCACAGTAGATGTTGCAGAAACAGAAAGTTGGTGTAGAGCACTGAGGTGCACTGAGCAACCTCCAAGGTGCATCAAGGTGCATCATTTTTTTTTTTTTATTTTATTTTTTGTAAAACTGATCCAGAGGTGCCGCTGATGCTAACAAGCTAACAAATTAGCAAATAATATATCTAACTTCATGAGTTCCCATGTTAATTGTGCTGGAATATTCCTCTCCAAAACAAAAGTCACGAAACACTCCAAAACTTTGTACATCATTACTCACTCGCAAAGCAGGACTCCGTTCTCTAAGGCAGCACGGAAGTCGTTGCAACCAAACGATTTTCCCGTCACCTCCTGAAGAAAAAAGAAAAAAGAAAAAAAAAAGAGTTTAGAATTTATCTATTGACCAGTGATTTTATTTATTACCACCGCTAACATCTTTTCCTGTTGTTTTCCCACATGTGCTGCTTTCAAATACACTCCTGCAGGTCATACACAATCTCACAACAACTGAATCTAAAGAGCGTCTGCTATGTTGCTGAGAGCAGGTCCTGCTGCTGTCTAAGTTTTATTGTGTGGAAAAGTGTCAGACTATTCATTACCTAAAACTTGCATGCATGTGTTGCTGCATATATCTGCTATCTTAAGTAGAGTGGGCTGCAGCAGATGACAAGAAGGATGCTTATGTACTTTGATGACATGTTTGAGTGGATGGTCTGTAAATGCAAACACCTTTCACATGAACTGGATTTTAGCCTGATTATATTGACCAGTATTATGTTTTATATATATGCAGAAACAAACAATGTCATCATTTAAAACATCGGGGATTATTATCAAAAATGTTTTTGTTTTGTCAAACTAAAATATATATCAAGTGCTATAGTACCCGCTATAGTATCACAAACTGACTAATTCAATGGTACACATCACTACAACAACCAGTGACAAGTGAAAAAGACAAAAGAACAAAAATCAGGTTTAAAAACCAACACAGTTCATTAATTGCAGTGTGGTTGATCGGTGCTGTAGTTAACCTGTTTGGTTCAACTGTGGAAGGATGAGCTGAACCTTAAAAGACAAACTTTTCAGTGGCAGTTATTGGAAAAAAAATAGCTATGGTAAACAAAAAGGAAATCGGGGTTTGGATGAAGTTAATTAAAATAATTATTTAGTTCACGGCCACTCAAGTGTTTCCTTTTTCCATCGTTCTCAACAAAGTAATTAATTGCACTGGGGTCTACTAAGATTAAGCCTAAACAGCTTAGAAATCCTCCAGCTACTGCATAAAAACAAGGTTTAGATTTCCTCTCTACACAAATAATCACAAAGCATTCGCAAAGCAAAACAAGAGATTAGAGTATCAAAAAAGTATGTGGACAAGCATTATAGCAAAAAATACAAAATGTGTTTTTGGTCAAATCAAAGAATATAACATAACCTAAATGGTTTTACATGGCAGAAACAAGCAGATGGGGGTGGGGAGTGGGTTGTAATGAGGACATAAAAATGGGGCTATTAAAGCTTGGCTCCATAACTAACAGAGGGCCCCAAAAGGCTATTCTTTTCACTAATTAGTCCCCCTAGGAATCCACAATCACAATTCATTTTTGGTAGAATTGGACACTGGGCATGTAGAGGATGCTTCTCAGTGAATCAGAAAAACAACGCAGTGCCGGGGTAACACAATAAAACACAGTCATTTGGTCAAGACACTCTCTGTTCAACAGCACCAAAACTTTTAATTGGTCATTTCAATAAACAAATGTCCCTATGAAACCACAGATTCAATGGATTTCAACCACATGCTCTTAAATTCATGGCCTGAAAATCTCCCTTGACAGCTTCATTTGTAAAGCAGTGTTTCCCAAATCCCAAGAAGATGAAACAAGGCGACTATCTCAAATACAGGCATCATGTCTGAATCTACGTGATCCAACTGATGTAGTCAATTAAAAATTAAAGCTGACTGACTGACTAATCTGCAACTATGTTGACAATCAAACTTTTTTTAAATTATTTTTTTAAAGCATGAAGCTTTTCTGTATCAGAGAGGGAAGTAAACCAAATATCTTTAGATTTTGGGAAATGGTAATGACAAAACAAGATACCATCTTGGGCTTTAACAAAATTATAACCAGTATTTGTCACTCATGTGATATTTTATGGGAAAAATGACTAATGGGGAAAGAAATTTGCAGATCAATCAACAGTGGAGATATTCATTAGTTGCAGTTCTAGTTCAATTAAAAGGAAAACTGCACTATGTGTAAGAGAAAGCTTCTTCTTGTAAAGGAGATGACATACATTGCTCTGAGACCGAAGGACTGTTTCCCCAAAAACTAAATGCCCCGTTTGCATAAAGTAGAAGAGGCCAATCTATTCTTATTCCTCCTCCAGTCCAGCCAGCCAAATGTCCAAACATTTACGTGTAATTGCTGCTGCTGGTGCTGCTGTTAATGATAAACAGCAACAATTTCTGGACACTTGAATGTATGGAAGCTTATTATCCTGCAATCTGTAACCCTGAATATTAGTGCCAACACATTCCCAATCTTGTTTGGCAGCAGGAAGTGTTCATGACACCATTTACCATTTCTTTAAAAGCAGCATGCTTTACTTCCCTCCCGTCCAACACAAATATACACACAGACCTCCTCACTGTTCTTTTCATCGGTGCAGGAAAATGAGTGGGTAAAATTGACATGGGGCTCACTGCCAGGAGAGCTCTGGACAGCATTCTCATAATGGTCCACTCAGAGCCAATTGACAGCAATGGTCCCATTTAGTGTTGGTTAACATTCATTGCCAGCAGTCTACAAGATGTATTCATAGGTTATGATTTAAGGATTACAACTTCTACAATGTTTGGATAGGAACACCCTCTGTAATTCACTGCTGTAAAACCACATCCTCCTCAACCTGTGCATGGCAACACTTGCTGGCACCATCAGTCTATCAGCCACCACAGGAGGTGTGCAAAGAGCTCAAAGTGACTAATCAAAACAAGCTACATGAGCAAGTCCAAGCCATTCAGCACAACCCATCTCAGTGGACTGATGAGCAGACATAAGGCATGCTGTTGCATATTTTTTTTTTTTTACACTAATTAACTACCTTCTTTCCATGTACATTTCCCTCTGAAGCTCTGCGAGTTCTGCAGTCAAATCATTTTTATCTACACAGCCACAAAAGACTCTTACACAGGGATACCTGCATCAGGAGGCAAACTCTTACCAAAGTCTTATCAAAGCACATTTTACATTTTAACTGACTCTAAAAGGGTGCCTCACCTTCAGTTCATGAATGCCACGAGTGTTTTGACCATCAGCTGGTTTTAGTGAGTGAGTGGAAGCCTTATACAAACAATAGGCAGGTGGTTTGTCAAGGCTGAAACTTTTCCCTTTTCTCCACATGCGGTTAAATGAGTGAACGGACAAATCTTCACAGGTGCACACAGAGGAGATCGTCTCTGAGGGAAATTAAGGAGAAAAGAGCAGATGGAAGTGAATCGTGTACCTCAATCCAGCGTTGAGCCTCGATGAATGCGTCTGCACAGCTGACAGTGGTCTGCTGGCGCCACTCCATCTTTAATCTTCTGAACAGGAAAAGGACTCAAATCTAATGGAAGAGCAAAAGAAGAAGAAACATTTTGTTAAACTAATTAATTATGGTACACGGAAGCCGACAACTCGCCATGAATCACCACCAAGCTTATCAAATAAATTCAATTAATGGCTACAAACATCAGACAATCTCGTGTTATTAGCTGGGGATACATTATTTAACACCTGCCTGAAGCAACCTGTTCAGTCACCTTGTGCCGCGTGCAGCTGCTCACCGGTAAAAGTCCTCCGCTAATTGACATCCAGTTTATCACCGGACACACAGCACTTCAGCCACTGACTTTCCATCACTGACAAGTTCCGCTTATTGGGTAAAGTGAAGAAGAAGATCTCCGCCCACTTCAAAACTTACAAGCAAAGTTTCTCACAAGCATACCGAAGTGAATCCGAGGGGTGATGGACTCACGGACCCTCTGGTGGCCCGCTGGTGTATGACACCATGAGCCACAGAGACCGGAAATCCAGAGCGCAGTGCAGCAGCCCGGCAGGACAAGGAGAGAGAAGTTTATTTATGCACACCTCAAACACACAGACACAGTTTAAGACAAAATAAATACAACAATATATAAATACAATTTTTTTTATAAAATAATAGATCACAAATATAATTACAGTGCATAACTTGCATAAATAAAAGTAGAACAGAAAACACCTCAACTGTTTTAATGGTTTGGTATTTGTTTGTGTAGCTTTTCTTTTAACTGTGCGTTTACGTTTAATGGAGAATTTTCCACTGAGGTTTATAATGCAATACAGAGTAAATACAAGGGTCACAACCTCAGCTATCTGTCTACACATGACCTTTTGAAATCTTCCTTGAATTTTTATTTTATTTGATTTGATTTTGTTTTTGTTTTTTTATTATTTATTTTGTGACTTCTGCATCTCACAAGACCAATGGCAGGCATCCAGTTGTTGTGAGCTGTACAGTCGGTGATCCTCACAGAGCTTGGTTCCTCTCTTCTGGTTGAATCCTCTTGTGGCTGAAGAGAGGAAGTAGACGTCTGATCTCACATCAACAAAATGTAAAGAGCTTCGTGTAACCCATTAACTTCAGCATTCAAATAGCAAATACGTAAAATAAAATGTTTGTAAAGGCTACAGGTACAGATATGTAAACCAGCGTCTCAGTTTCCATCATCCTCACTTTCTCCGTCTCACCCTGTAAAGATAACACCAGCCTGATACCATATGCAAAATACGAAATATGTGTTTGAAGGGCAGGTCTCTTCACTCACTCGCCTTTTGTATTGAAGTGATGAAAGATGGCCTGTGACAACTTCATTTTCACACATGAACTGCAAATGTCTATGAATAGAAAATTGTTTTGTTTTTTTTTTTTAACACATTTGAAAGAAAAGCATAATATGAATCTGGTGAGCGGGCCTCATCTTGTATTACAGCACAAGCTTTCTCCAATCCAATTTCCTGCCAAGTGCCCAAGTAGGTGCAGTATATGGAGAACAAGGGCAGTGATGGAATCGCAGAATTTTAAAGTAAAATGAGGTGCAGAGGTGTAGCACGCTGCAGAAAATTTAATGAGACACCTATTAAGAGCACAAAGAACATTATGTGAATCAATAGTCTGCACAGACTTCCTTGTTATTAGCTTAAAGGGACAGTTTACCCCCAAATCTGTATTACATAGTTTTTCCTCTTTCCTTTGTGTTGTTTATCGATCTGGATTGTTTTGATGTTTGTTGGTGGAAAAGTTTGGAACTATTTGGAACTACTTAAGGAACTATTTTCTTTTCTATTTTCTGCCAAGAAGGACACATCCATCTGCTTGGTTTGTGACAGGATGGGATGTAAATATGTAAATATGTGTAAATGTGTCCTCCAAAGCTGACAAGTAATTTTAGCTAATTTTGCTAGCTAGATTCCTTTTGCACCCGTGAGAGGGAAAGAGAATATGTATTTTTGATTTTGGGTCGAACTGTGCCTTTAACCAGGGACATTAAAAGATAAGACCATCTGTAGTGTTATCACTCCAACAGAACAAAAGGGATTACCTTTTTGTTTCACTCCTAAATCCTCTGGCTCACTTTTTAAATATCAAATAAGAGTGAGAGTGTCCTCACTGTTCTCAAATTTTATTGAAGCAGTTTGCCACACTGTGTACAAAACATTTCTACAAAATCATCCAAGGACACATTAGCAGACACTCTTTAACCTTTTTCCTGGCAGTGCTGAAAGCAAAAGGTGAACACTCACATGCAGTATGACTGTGACAGAAGGAACACTTTGAGGATATTTCCCTCAAAGAGCAAAAAGATGACATTTTCTTGAGTTATCTCAGGTTGTTAAATCCCTATCATGTTCAGGTCGATGTCTTCACCGCAGCTCAGTCTTCTGTGTCTCTTTCCAGACCAAAGGAAAGAGTATTCCACCACCCTTGACGTGTGGTGCTAATTGATCTTGAAACTGAAGAGTGGAGCACTTGAGAAAACAGATTGACGCTCAACGTCTTTATTACAGGAATGAGAGTTTGTTGCACATACTGATCTCATGCTGATTAGATGAGGAATAAAATTAGTCAGTGGTATCAGCCCAAGTATGAACAGTTCATCAACTGCAATGATGCGAACAATATCAGTGGTCCGGTGACAATTAGTTCAGACTGTGTACATAATATGATCTGACGTGTGTTTATTATGTTTGCTCAAGAGTGAATAACAGCTGGGAACAGAGCCCAAAAGTATGGCTGTAATTTTTAACTCCAATATATACTGAATGCACACTGTACAATGATAGTGCCCAGTGCATATATTAGTAGCTTCGGTCCAGCATGTAGACATTGCTATATACATTACATGTCCTTTTATGCTGATTCTTGATTTATATAAATTCATATCAAAAAGAGGTAAAAATTTGTTATGTAATGATCTCCAGTTAAGATGACTTACAGCTGGTTTGTTATTTGGAATAAAATAACATTTAATAAATGTATTTTTCTTTCTATTACACCAGAAATTTAACATGAACATTGTCTTCAAAATAAAATAAAAAAATCATTGTTTGTGTCATGTTATCCTTATGAATGCATCACCTCATCAGAGTTGATGAGATTAGCCTGTCGAATGCATTTATTCATGACCACCAGTAGGTGCTGCTGCAACTCTGCATCTGCATACATCTTTGGGTGAGGAGGAGTGAGTTGGGGGGTGGGATCTGGGGGTAAGGCTGGGGGGGTATGAAGGGCAGATTGAGTGAAATGGACGGTAACGACAATCTGATTTGCTTTCACATGAAGCAGTTGTTTCCCACATTTCCCATTTGTCTGTTCCCATGAGTCCAGTCCAGTGCAGATTGATGTGATGCTGCTCAGAATACTCAGTTTTCAATTAGGTCCACTATCATTACTGTTATCAACAGCAGCAACATCAACAGCTAATCTCTTTTCCATTATTTTCCAGATGGAATTTGAATTGAAAACAAAAAGCTTTGGACTTAAAGCTCTCAACAGGATACAAGATAATTTTTGAATATTTCCACACAGAGATGTCAATTTACATATCTTAAACACACCGACTGCCAAAACATTTCTGTGAACAGTTGGGCCTAAATGTGACTGTGCTGTTGATGTAAAGGCATGAAAGCAGATCTGTGATGGTACAAAAGTGGTTTACAGTTCCCAGTTTACTGTAGCTGTCACCGTTTAGCAAGGTTGTCAATTTCATTCACACTTAGAGTATAGGCATTCGAGAATGTTTGATATTATGATATGGCATCATGCATTAATCTAAGTTATCTCTGATCGGATTTGGATAACTTTAAAGTTTCGTAAATGAAAATATTCAAATGGACAGCACATTTCTGATAAATAGGCAATGTTAAATTCTGTAGAACAAGAACAAATGATCATTTAAAAGCATTTGTTCATTTATTACCATGCAAAAAGGTGTTCTTTGATTATGAAAAGTACATTACAAAACATAATGGTAAAACACAGACAGGAGAAATCCAACAGATAAGGGCTGCAATCATTTTCGCTCGCTCTCTTTGTGTTATTTGAATACAATTCATCATTTCACTTGCATTATATACAAATGAACAATGTGTGTGTCAAATGTATTTCACACTCCTACTTCAACAATTAAACTGTCATACTTGCCCCATTAACTTCAGTCTCATGCCATCCCCCCACCCCCTGCCTTCACTGCATCAACCTGATACGTCTGTCTACGTAGCCAAAGTACTTTCTGTACTGTATTATATTAGCTATTTTACACAATGAGTAAGAGCTACTGTAGTAATTTTATACTTTGTGCAGACTGCATTAGTGAATCATTAGGGTCATGGTACTCAAATCTGAGATCATTAGCTGGAGGGTCTGCCTACAGTGTTCCTCTGTGAACTGAATAAAAAGGTGGACTGCGAGGCAAAAGTCTCCTCTTACATTACAGAAATAGCTATGGCCACTCTTTACATGTATATTCATATAATCATTGGATATGAAAATGAAAAATAAGCATTTTCATTCATCTCTGTATGTTTTTATATAACCTATACAAATGATTTTCTGTGCAATCTCTGTCTAGTTGTCAGTCCTTCTCTTAAAAAACCCAGAGGAAAATAAAATGAATATACACACTATAGTATTACAATTATTGTACCATGCAGAGACGAGTGAGTCCATGACCGTAATTTATCTGCGTCAAAGAATAGAGAGAGTGATGAGCTCCAAACAGCTGCAATGTTATCTTCTTGTCATTAGGCAGCCTGATTATGACCAATAACAGTGAGTAAATATTTATGTGTATAGGATGATGTGGCCTAATATAAGGTGAACACTGAAGCCATACAGTGTAACAACAGCTGAGGATTGTTGGTAGTTAAAAATTGGTTTTCTGCTGTTATTCTTTCAAAGATAATATATGATGCATTTTCACCCCTGACAGGGGCTGCAATTTTCATGTTTCAGTGTCTTTGAGGCAACATAGCACCAGTGCATTTCTGCCCTCCTCTATAATGAAAACTATAAAACAAATGACAAAACAAAAGCAAAAGATGCAGTATGTTACAGACACATTGCAAAAAGAAAAAAAAGATAATAAATCTAATTAATACTACTATTTAGTCTCTCTTTTAGCAACTGCGTTAAAGCATCAGGCTGCTCGTTTAGCTTCTTCACCTCCCTTGCCCTCTCCTCCCCAGTGGCTGGTGTGTGTTGTCCCTGCCAAGGTCTGAAACATTATCACAACAGGATGTGGTCTGGAATAACACTGAGAGTGCTTCCTCTGCAGTGCCAGTCACCTGGGAGATTCTTCAATTATCATCACATTTTAATGTTACTTCTGAGTCTGAGCTGTGCTGCAACTCAAAGGAACCAAGGAGGGGGGCGACATGGGCATTAGACTTGTGGAAAAAAAGCTGAATTGATCTTGTTTTGCCTTTCTGATTGCCTTGAAAGTGGGTTTGTATCAGTGTCTTTTGATATGAAAGCACATATGCTCTTTGCTAATGCATTAAATTATTAAAAATTTAAATTAAAAACTTCAGTTGAATACAATTGCTGCATGTTTGTAACCAAGGACCAATTACTGATTACTGCCAACAGAATTATAGTTTGAATCTGTAATTTTTCAGGCATTTGTATGAATGAATGATCTATGGTGTGATTATAGGTACACTGGATTTTAGCAGGACTTCTCCTGATGTAATTAAACTAAAACAACTTAAAGTAAATTAATAAATAAATAAAAGCAGTACCAGCAAAAAGTAGTAATAGTAGCATAGTATTTAACATAAAGATACAGTTTACATATTTAGGGAGGCTGAATATTATAAATATTAATAAATGGATGTTAAATCGTTATGTTTATGAATTGTGTCTGTGCTGGCAGTCTCTGAAAGTGTGTGTGTGTGTGTGTGTGTCCATGTATCACAGTCTTTGAAGCATGTGTGTGTGTGTGCTTACTTGCACACAGTTCCTATAATCTGTTCTGTGGTTGGCCAGAGAAGGGTGTGATTTAGGTCACAGCTCTGGGAAAGAAGCGCTTCCTCAGCCTATTGGTGTAGGATCTTATTGCCCTTAACCATTTATAACATTTCAAACTGGTAGTGGCAGAAGTGTGTGGCATCCCTGATAAAGCTACTAGCCTTCCTCCTCAGTCTGGCATTTACATTGTGTCCAGGTTTGGGAGCTCTACTCCACAAATGCACTGGGCTGTCTTCACAACACAATGCTTGTCCTTTCGCTTGGAGGCTGTGCAGGTTGGATACCACACAGTAGCTCAGGTAGTCAGGATGCTCTTGATGGTGCAAAAAGTTTTCATGCAAACAATTACAAATATACAAATATTACAAATACAAAATATAAGCTGACTATAGTCAGGATCAACTGAAGTTATGGATTCTGAGTGGCATGTGGGAGTTTTTATTGTGATTATGGATGTAACAGAGATAAAGATGAACTATAATGGTACAAACATATACATTATACAAAATAAATTTGTGTGGAGGCATACTGAAAGTATGTCTTCTTGAGGTCTTCTGGAACATCCAATTCACATTTGCTATTGTTTTAGGACCTATGTGACAAACAAACTAATCTAACTTTGCATTTCAAATATTTACCAGTATGTTCACTGTATAAAAAAGTTTCTCAAACTTAAACACAGGCAAATTTAAAACTCAGCGGATCAACATAACCTGATCTGTTCTGGCCTGATCCATAAATAAGATTCCTGTAGGAGGAGAGATTTAAAGTGATGATAGAGGAAATAAATATGCGCGATAGCATGCTGCTACTATCCATACGTATATTGCTAATGTTACCGCAGAGCTTCAACAACCAAAGGTAGAAACATAAAATATGACCATTTTCTCAGTCAGAACCATGAATCATTGCTGAGTAAAATGAGGATTATGAATTCACTGGCTGAAGGGATGTATCAAGAAGCACCGCCACTGTCAGATGAATGGTGGCTTGCAGACATCAGACACTGGAGCTGAGAAGAATCCTGAATCCCCCTGACCTTTTGAGCCAAAATCTGTGAGTGAGTGACAGCAAAAAGTAAGTCATTTTTTAACTTAACTTTAATTTAAGTGGATGTGTCTGTTGAAATATTCTGGCTTGGGTTGATTGCTGACCTGCATTTAATTGTAAGTGTCACTAAAATAGTTTGTCGTCAGTTTGATTGATTCAAGGGACTGATAATTGGTTATAATTTGTTTGAGCCATTGATAGAGTATGATTCTTATAATTTGTTTTCTTGCTGTTTGTTTTTTGGTAATTGATCAATATTTTTTGTGGGAGTTCAGACTGTGATGATATCAGATTTTCACTACACAATCATTGTGGTCAAAATGAATTCATGATAATGATGGTATTGTGATATCCAGAAAATTATCCAAAAAACAATGTTATCAGTGAAATCCATCTTTAACTATGTTGTATGTTTTGTCTCTTTTTGAATTATGCGCAAAATACAAGGGCAGGAAAGTAGAGATAGTATTTAACCATAACTGTACAAAAGCAAACAAAAAGAACCATGACACTTAGTGAAAACCACACCACCTGATAAACAAAAGATCCACAAGGTCTAATTTCATTTTTTAATTGGTGGTTTTATTAGTTTTTGGCCTTTTCACTTGGAAATGTTTAAATATAATGGTCCTAGAATGCATATTTTAACATCAAAATGCTATTTTCCAAAGCTGTGCCTTTGTAACCTTGTAGACTGCAGAGGCTCGGTTGAGTTACACAAAGATGCAGACAAAGACACACACAGTGGACAGAATAAAACGTGCATTCCACTGAATTCACAAAAAATCCGGCAATGTGGCACCTTGCCACAGGATTGTTCTTGTGCTTTAAAACATTCAGGAAATCATTTAGTTCTGCTTTTCAGCTTTTCTAATGCTAACACAAAGAAAGCTGTAAAAAAAAAAAAAAAAGGTAAGTGAGCCTTCACTCAGTTCGCTCGATCACTGCTGCTATCTCTTTATCTCTCCATGTCCCTTGTTGAACTGGAAAGCACATTTTGAATAGTATTTCTTAGAAAAATCAATCAATAAATCCTGAAATGAAGGTTCAATAATAATAAAATCACCTTCCACCTCCAAATTGAAATCTTCCAAGTTAAAACTCCATGTTTATACTGTCGGAGAACTTCTGTGTGTATGAGTTGAGGGAGAGGAAGGCATCAGTGCTGTAACTTACGTCACTGATTTTTGCTAATGGCTGAGTGGGAGTTTACATTTTAAAAACCCACAAAATAATGTGGATGGGGTCATGCATTAATATCACAGTGACTGTCAAAATGGGTATATCGCGACACTCTGGTTGACTATACTTTATATACCATATATACTTTATATGTGATGGTGTCTTAGTAGCGTGCCTGTGTTCTGTGCACAAGTCTGCATACTGTTTTTAAATGAATCAAACCCCACAGATATGATTCTAGTATTTAGGTAGATTTGATATTTACAGTGAATTTCTGATGTTTCTTACTACCAGTAATATTCATGTACAATATTCCAAACAGTGTTGTATATATGAAGGGATATTGTTTGTTATTTTAACGCAGTATATTAAATCTTTGTCTACAGCTGAAGCACTTATTATTAATATTTTGTTGCTATCTTTAGCAGTATCCACTAAAAACTCATGGAAATCCATGACTGACTGTATTAAAATGGAATCCTGCAATTACAGAGAAGTAACATGTCTTTTTGCATGTAACCTAAAATTCAATGATCCATTCTGAAACCAAACATTCAAAACAATTTCTATGTTTGCAAATGCATGGTAAGCCAAAATCAAAATACCATTTAACATATAATTTAAAATGTACTTTTAATTTGCACTTTCAAATTAGCAGTCATGGAAATTATGTTGTCATCTCAAAGGTACATCTTGTATGTTGGGAGTGCTGTCAGCTGTTATCGCTAGTGAGCAATTTGGTTAAGGAGAACCAAGTGCTCTTTGCCAGCACATAACCTCAAGTCCTCTTAGGCATCAGGCAATAACTGCAAAGGAAATAAATTCAGCTCATTATCTGCCGGCAAACAGATCGAGGACGACGAGTAAGGCAGCAGTCATACTAGATACTTAAATGGGTACAATACTTGAAATCCTGATTGCATTATTTGTGTATGGAACACAACTTTAAATAAATCAACAGCTAACAGTAGATGGCTTCAGGCAATCAAAAACCTGCAGTCAACAGGCAAATAATTAGGAAATTCACCCAAACTATAAACACCAGCACTGTTTCTCTGACGTTTATTTACAGTCAAATACTGTAGTTTCATCTGGTCAGCAACATCAACAACTAGTCTTCACTCTTTATGATTTAGCTTTATGAATTTTGCAATCAAAATTTAACATTTTTCAAAAGCTATTATCATCTTTCCTTAGTAACACCTGGGGATTTGATTAATACCTAGAACAATCATTCTCATCCCATAAGATTCCTATGCAATGCAAAAACTGATCACATTACTGCTCCAGTAAATTGGACGAACCTTAGATACATCTTGGTATTGGAAGATACACCATATATACAAAAATATTGGGACGGGGCTGCTTTTCAGGGGTTTCCTTGTTAATCTTTCGGCAATCCACGACATTTTGGGCAATGGTACGCTTTGACAACCTTGTGGCAACAGTTTGGGGAAGGCCCTGTTCTGTTCCAGCCTTACTGTGCCCTAATGCACAAAACAAGGTCCATAGAGACATGGTTGAATGAGATTGGTGTGGAGGAATTTGCACAGAGCCCTGACCTCAGCCCCACTGAACACCTTTGGAATGAACTGGGCCAGAGACTGCGAGCCAGGCCTTTTTGTCCAACATGAGTGCCTGGCCTCACTATTGCTCTACTGCATGAATGAGCAAAAATTCCCTCAGAAACACAATATGTATTCAGAATGCAATTTCGTCCCTGTTGGTGTAATGGTCATGTGTGCTATTCAACTATGTTCAACTAATTTTTGTGTGCACTGTAGGTCACAGCTAGAACACACCAGGGGTGCTTGGCCAAAATTGTGTTAGATGAGGAAAACGCATTAATGCCTACTAGGCCTACTAGGGAAAATCAAGGATTAAACAAACAACAAACAACTGTAACAAGGACCATACTAAAATGCAGTTAAACAGTTTTTAGCCAGCTTAGATGTGTTCCAAATTGCATAAGGAACAAGAACCACAAAAAATGGAAATACAGGGGCTTTATTTATTTTTATCTTATTATTGACATTTATAGATCTTGCAATTCACTAAAAGTTCATGGGGATGGCTTGACTTCCACTTACAAAAGCAGAGAGTGACAACACCTCTAAGGGAGTGAGCAGAGATTAATGCAAGGATTTGCTTTTGAGAGAGCGTGTAGGGAATGGTAAGAAAGGTGCTGCTCCTGCCCTGACACAGTGAGGAATTGATGCAAATTTGATATGATAATGTCTGACCCTGAAAAGAAAAGCAGAGGAGACATTAAGATGCGTCAGCACCTTTGTCTCTGTGTCTCTGAGTCTGGTTATAGCAAATCTTTGAGTTTTTGTTCCAGCTTTTTTTCTTTTTCTTTTTTTTTTTTTTTACACAGTTCAAAAACATATATATTAAATACAATTTTTTATTATTATTGATTACATGATACTGTATATTACAGTGTCAGATTCAGTTGACCGCAGAGGCTTTGTAGGTCTAAAATGCTCACAAAATGCTGGTGGGACAAGGGACATCAGGGAATATTCATGAATTTTAAAATAATATATTTCATAGCAAGTTGGCATGTACAACTAATCCAAGATTAACAGGAATCATAACTTTCGGTTTATACTAAGTCTCTTTGGCCCCCATGACTTTTAAGATTCATAAGAGTGGATCAGTGGGGCAGGTTTGGGAGTTTCACAGCATACTATATGAACTTCAGATGACCTTTTGCCATTTCCTGCAAAAATATTTTTCTCAGTGATTTGATATGAGGGTATTTAAATTGTGGCTAATTTGGATGGATGTATAACAATAATATTGTTATGTGGTGTTTGTTTGCATACAGACATGATGTGTAACTGGCTAGAGTGTTATCATGCCATGTATGAAGCTGTGATGGCTGTAGTGTAAGCAGCTGTAAACGCTTTAATGGTCCATTCTATATACTGTGGAGTCACGGCAGTGTCAGGGTTTCCTATATATTCATTTATCTGTGGCAGCCCACCGCTATCTGGTATAGTATAGTGTAGTATAAAAGTATTTGAAATGTTTAGCAGGTTGTGTTCATACAGACATGAAGAAATGCAACCCCCACAAACCCAAATGCACCACTACTATCTGTGAGTTAGAGGAGAATTTTCTCTTCTTTTCTTTGTGCCACCGGGACCAACAGATGTACACTTGTAAGATAGCACAGTTTATCTTAAAAGAGATTTACAATTAAGTACATTCTGTCTAAATAAATTTGATATCATGAATGTGTAGGAGGATCATATCTGTCACGTACAAAAAGGACCAAAAATTATTTGGTACTGGTCTGGTGCATTTAATTAAACCTCACTAAACTGCATGAAATTAGCAGTTGCAAACATGTTACGGTGAATCAATAAATCAAATCACCAATGACAAGGAAACAGAAACTTTTTGCAATGAAAGAAAAAAGAAAGCAAAAATATTTTTATGACTAACGTGCATCTACAACAAAATAGCCCTAATTTCACACTAACAAGTGTTCTGTATGACCTTTCGCTGGCTCAAGTGAAGAGGAGCATTTGCTTTTATCTCCACCCAGCATGAGTGGGTGGTTGCTCTATGCTCACTGAGAATGCCGTGATCCAGTGGAAAAAAATAAATAAATAAAATAAAAGCAAGCAGTCCAATAGTTTCTACATGAAAGGGGGCAAAAGCGCATACTAACCCCTTTAAACTATGCATAAACCCTCTGGAGGGGGTGCGTGCAATCAAGCACTGTTTAAGATTTTGAGCTGTGGGTAAACAGTGCTTAGGTGCATTTACCCTCAACTAAAGCTGTAGCTGTAGCTGGTTTTGATCTGAGTTATCTTCTGCTGTCACTTCTCTCTCTCTCTCTCTCTCCCTTTTTGTACTTTCCTCTCTGTATTTTTCTTTTTGACTACATTATAAAAGACATATGCATCAATGTGGAACTAAGACCCTCATCTTTCATTAAAGCAAATGATGCCTATGAGCTTGGGCAGCAAATCCAAAAATGGGGCAAAAACAATTCATAGAGTAACAGAAATTCTACAGTGCAAACAGAAAGTTGAAATGTGTACTTAAAAGTAAAAATAGTGCATCAATAACTTGTCAATTCCATTACAGAAACGGGACTACACTGCTGCTTCACAAGCAATACATCCTCAAGTTAATCGACTGTGTCTTTTTTAACCTTATATATAGATATAGATAACAGCAGATAAGGTGCAGAATGGCAATGGATAAGATGCGGATACAATCTTAAAGTGTTAATTGTATTGTGGGATAAATTGTTATTGTCCAATGTGGAGAAAGGGGATAAGTTGAAGGAGGGGTAAATTCTGCTTTTTCACTTTTCCCCAAGATCATACCGATCCAAGAATTGAACCTGGTTTGAATTCCAAAAGTGACAAATAGCAACACATATTTTAAAATGAGCATATTTTATATAATAATGAGACTAAGAGTTTCCAGCCACAAAGCAGTTTTTTAGATGCTGCTGGCTAAATGCTAACATCAGCATGCTAGCATGCTTATATTATAAATCTGATGAAGTGCTCCCTGAGGTCACTATCTTGGATGGCAACTTTCTGCCATTGTTAGCTAAATGTGTGCATGAATGGGTGAATGAGAGGTAAAATTTAAAGAACTTTCTATAAATGGAGACCATGCACAGTTAACCAAATATGTAACCAGGGAGATTGTCTTGACAAGTGAAGCTAATTATCACACAGCGTGTAGCAGGTGAAGTAAATTAGTGACTCTTTTGTCGCTTTGTCTCTATAACCCAGTCCTGTGATGAACTGGCAACCTGGCCAGGCTGTACTCTGTATACCCCTCGACTACTGACCACCACCGTAACCTTGCACAGGCTATATGGTGAAAGATAACGGATGGATATTTACTCTTACTAAATATTTTGCAAGTCACAAGTCAAGTTGATTTCCTCAGAAACATTATTCATACACAGTATGTCTGAAATCAATGAGCTACAAAACCCTTATAATTCAGTTTAGACACATGCCAGTAATATCTGTTTACCTGATAGTGTTTATTGATTGTCTGGCAAAAAAAAGAAAACAGCAGTAGAATAAGTCAAGCCTTTTCAAATGGGCTCTTTTATGGCTTCGGGATATTAAACACCATGATCCAAATTCATTACAGTAAATGGAAAGCTGAAACTAAAGCACAGTGGTTGATATTGGCTGTAACTGTCGCTATATTTGAAAATTTCTTCCATAAAATTTATTTTAGTCTGGACCGTAGTGAGACAACCAGGGACACACAAACTGTGTTTCTATAATACATTACATATATTACAACTCTGTAAATTGCAAACCAATGAAATGTTTCTGACTTGCTACACTAACCTGCATAGTTTCTGTGTGTAATAAGGAAATTAGGACTGAAACAGTTTCTCGTGTATCTTCAAATTTTTTCAATCAAGGCTTTTTTAAATTTAACTATACACAGCATTCAGTGTTTCACACAGATGATTATTACTGATACACAATGCTGTGGACACCTCATGTAAACAAGAGATATCATGGATTGCAAACTGGAGACAGAAACTGAAAACAGCACAGGGAAAGGACAGACAGACCAGTAGGAGTCATCAGCATTGGGCTTAGCCCAAATCTCTCTGATAAACAAACACAAAAAAACCTATAATCATCATGAAATGTAGAAAATTTCATTCTCAATTATTCCAACCCATGGTGCCACCTGTGTGTGGATGTAGAGAAGCTGAGGGAGTAGGTGAGGCTGGATAATGGTCTCTTGTATGGATGGATGGACAATATGCCGATCAGCTCTGAGTTCATCCAAATCTGCACCCACAACCCAACCAACTTTTAGCTTCAGAAATAAATATTTATAGACAGCTCTGATGGAGTTCAGGATTTATCAGGAGGACAGCTGCTGTACTACAAACAATTTCATTTTATGATCCTGCACTGCGTGTGAGAGATTTTGAATGTGTAGAAAAACACAGAAGATGAATTAATATTAAATCCTGACTGACTGATCCTGTTGGTGTGTCAGGAGATGGTTGAGATGAAGCCTAGTAAAGCACGTACATTAATTATGCCACTAGTTAAGAACATAAATCATTATAGTGGCTAGTTATGGCGTCCATAGAATAGCTACATTTAGCTCGAGAAAATAATCACAGTATAACCCTTATAAAATGCTGCAGTCAATTTGGGAAAATCTGAGCTTTATTCATACATCATGCATTATGACAGTCCTACACATATGCATGTGCACACATGCACACACACACAAACATACCTGCTCCACTCACAGCGATGGATAAGTTACCCCAGTATTAGGTAATGTAAAGAACAGTTGGAATTAGTTATCATAATGAGTTACAAAATGTAAGCTGCTCCTCAAATAAAAGATTGTTTTGACCACTGACTCAAGATTCTAATACCAATCCAACAAATGATACATGAGTGTTCATATGACTGGCCCACCTTGTGCGAAATATAGATGTCTTTACATAAGGTTACAAAAGTCAAAGGTTTAATATTAGTGTAAAAGGTTTAGTGCTATTGGTAGGCTAATGGTAGTTTTGAATGACATGGTTCTTTGCACCATGAAGCATTCAGAGGAATGAGCAGGGAGATCACAGTGTAGGCAAAGAGGCATTATAAAGCCATTTACCAGACAGCTCCCTGCACAGTAGCAGGGTAATGAACAGGGCTCAGCTGAAGAGCTCACTCTCTGGGGAGCACTACATTTACCACTTCCATTGAAACAGAACAAAGGATTACCCAAGATTCAGCAGGGATGGGCTTCATTTTATTATCTGATGCATAGTTAAAAAGATACATCACCTTCTACGACTTCTACGTCAGATTGTCATACCTGTACCACAAAATAGATTGTTGTCAGTGCTTTTCAAAATAAGCCCTGTTGCTCCAAAGGTTAAAGTAAGTCTGTCTTGAAACAGCTAAAATCACTCTGTTAAGCTTTAGAAAAAGTAGCCAACAATGACTGTTTGTAGATGACCTAATGTGAATCATTTTATGTGAAATAAAAATTCTTCATACCATGAAAGTAAATATTGGTCATTTAAGGTTTTTTAAGCTATTTTGAAGTTTTTCTATGTCTGACAGTCTGTCTATGTCATTATTTCAACTTTTAATTCAGGAAATGCTTCTAGGTGGGTAGACCTATCAATCACTGAACTGCAGTGACCAGGTTATGCACCTTGGTGTGACATTGGTGCTGAACTCATTATGACAAAATCACTGAAACAACTTTCTGTCATCTAATGAGTATGTTAGTAAAATTTTTTTTCCAAAAATGTTTTCTTGTACTCAGAAAATATTGGGAATCATTTCTTTTTCTAAATACTTGTACTCACATAAAATAGCCCCATTTCCTATAATGGTCTTTCATAGTGCAATATGAGAACTGTTTACAGTTTTTAATATCGTAATTTCACCATGATTGCAGAGATTCAGTCTGAAATGCAGTTATGCTTTTAGCCTATTGACTAAAAACCATTTACAGCCTTCAAATTTGAGACTGCAGACTGAACACTTTGTCTACACTCCGGCCAGATAAGGTTCAAGGCAGATTCAATTTAAGTTGCATGCACTGCCCTTAGAGTGTACTGTATGTTCTAAGGCATCAAATGTGAGCTGAATTGAAACATAATATTTACTTTTGTGAAAGTTTCAATTTAAGGCAATGTAGAGAATCACAGTGAGAACTCATCTCTTCCATAATCTATGAACCTTACAGTGACTTAATAAAAATACAAGGACAATCCATGCAACATACATGTACTTCTTCCTCCTCACACGGCTGTGTGCATCTGTAGGAAAGTGACAAACTTACAAATACATCAATTTTCCCTTTCCTTATGTTTCTCTAACCTGTTCCAATATGTTCCCCCAGCTCTGTCAAGGGGGGCATACATCTGTGGAAGATGAGGGGGTTGTCTTTTCCCCATTCCCACTGCCAGCTGTTTCAAAGCCTACAGCAGACGTTTTAAAGTTAAAAACAAATTCATTTCCCTCATTTACATTTCAATGTGTCATCCATCCTTAATTTTACTTTTGTCTTATATAGCCAGACATGGCAGCATGATGCTCAAAATGAGGCAAAGGTGCTGTAACAAATGTGACCTACTGAACCGTGATTTTTGGTCTTGATGCATGAGGCATCATTCGCCAATTAAACACTGACTACAGTGAATGTAACTTGGATAATCTTGATCTTGTAACTCTGAATGCAGACAAAATAAATTCATAAAAAAACTGCTACTTTGACTCTTGACTCTTTATCAATTAATATAACCAGCTGTGTGAAAACTGCTGTTTAAATAACATTATTGATTGATTGAACTGGGACTATTCGCTATTGTTATTTTTAGCATATAAACATAATATGCAGGAGAAGTTTGTGTTAAATTCTGACAAAAATGAGTATGAACAACGCTAGGCACATTAAGCCTCATGTTCAGATTTGAGTGCACTGTTGGATTGGCAGCATTGATCTCAGGGTGGTTCACATTACATCCGTGGGCGCTGAGTATGGCTAGGCTGTGTGTAGGTATGTGTGCTTTCTTTCACATACTGTAAGTATGAAAACTATTTGATGTTAAAATCCATCTCAGCATGTAAGGAATAATACTCTTAAAAGTTACTAAAACTGGTTGATTGTGGGGAGGTCCAGTTACACTTGGACTCAATCCATGCAATTAAAAAGAAATGAGAAAATAAAATCAATGCATATCACTTACACTGTGGTGACAAAAGACTCAAGAGGGGACAACACAGACCTAAATCTTAATTAGCAAGAATATTGATGCTGCAGCACAAAGGGCAATCCAATGTAGGGGCACAATGTGCATAAATGAAAGTACATGTTTAAGTAAAAAGGAAAAAAAGGGAACAGAAACTTTACAATGGATTTTAAAATCTAGTCAAAGCATAGAATTCGACCTGCCTCAAGCTATAATTGGAAATAAAATGTTGAGTTGATTTGGAGAGGTACTTATTTGTTTTTTCTCACATGCCCCTAAGTGTTGGACTTGTCAGAGTCAAAATGTATGTGAGCTATCAGTGCTGGTGTGATCCATCACAGCAAGAGGGAATTTGCTGGTTGAAACATGAATCCTTTGTGGCAGTTTAGGTTTAAGGTGTTGGCTCAGTATTCTGTTATGTCTTATCAGCAGTGCAGTTGCCAAGAGGATAGTGTGTCTGATTGGAGAGAATCACTCAAATTGGGCTTCTTTCACCTTCTAATAAAGCATGTTTACAATGAATCAATTTTTATAAGTGGTGAGAGAATTAACCAGTGGTTTCTGTAATTAATTAAATTCTGACAAAAACTCAATAAATTGTGAAAGTCAATAGATCCTTGCAATAAAGGGGTTTTAAAGGAATTAATCAAGCCATCAATTTATAGCTACATTGAAACACACCTTTACAATGAAGGAATGGGGCTGTCCATCTCGGTAACTTTCAAAACAGACAAGGCACACACACACACACACACACACACACAGTCGTGTTTCCATCACTTTTGGTGGCATTACATAGGTTTACATTAATTTCCTGGAGGCTTAACCACCACCTAACCATAACAATAAACATTACTCACCTAATCCTAACTCTTACGTTAACCTAATCCTGACCTCAGCCTAACCTTAAAGCAAGTCTTCACACTAATCTTTAATGATTTACGTTGTGGGGAGTTGCATTTTGTCCCCATAAGCAAGGCAGGTCCCCACAATGTGACTGTGTAAACACATTTTTGTCCCCACAACTACAGGAACACACGTTCACACACACACACGCACACACACACACACTTCATGTCATCACTGTCATCACAGAAAAGAGTCAGGGTTTGAACTTCTCTAAGTCGAAGTAATTTAAACCCTTTTTTATTTGGGAGAAACACTGATGCGAATGATCAGTTCTAAGTTATTCTGGAGAAAAGAGGTGTTTGTGTCCCATTTTGATAATAATATTGTGATAGCAGAGTGATATCAGCAATATTAATCCCTTTGAAAAGCAAAAAGAGCTTTTTTCAAACATTTCATTTGTCATTTATGAATAAGGGTTATTAAAAGTTATTTAAGCATATTTATATTATTTTATTTAGGCATACATGTGCAAAACAGCTGAGTTGAATATTGAAAGACCTGCACAACTGTGTTGTTTTATCCTGCCATAATGCTCATCTGTCTGTCGGTGTGAGGGACTGGAGAGTCAGGCCTTCTCAGGGCTACAAATCCCATTGTAATCTAAATCCCAGAGAAAGGCTCCTGCCTTCTAGACTCTAGGTCATAGAGTGTATGACCTAGGAGCCAAAAAGTAATCAGCTCGCTTGATTCAGGTCAAACTTTAAAATGTGCAATGCTAGAAATGTGTCTGAATCAGAACTCAAAATTACATGATCTAGTATATGTGAGTGATCTAAAATTAAAATTGTCACTGTCTGACAAATCAAACTTGTTTGAGTTGGATAAATTAGTACACAAACCCAACAATCTCATATAATCAGCCATACCAAAAAATGACCAGGCTAATATCAGTATATATAATATATATATTTATACATATAATATCAGTTGATATTCACTTAATGCAGATGTATTGTGTTGGTGTCAGTCAGTAAGTAACAAGAAATTGCAGACTCTGTACCCATCATAGAGTAATGATACGTCCATCTGCATCAAGTTTGTTTACTTTAAAAATAAACTGCTATTGGCAAAAATGTTGTCAAAATTTTAAAATAATAATTAAAAAAAATTAATTAAATAAAAAAATAAAACCCAAACCCAATAAACCCAACATTAAATAATAACTCCCTCCTTTCAAATAGACCTTCACTGAACTATATATAAGGCCTATCAAGCTTTTTGATGCAATGTAAGGACTCATTACACAAAATGAATTTGCTGTACAAGGGGACCTTTTTGATATATAGTGGCCGCAGTCAGGAAATGATTAACATAGATCTCCATGTTTTTATTAATTATTAATGTCTTAAAAGGGGATTTCAGTTGTCAGTACCAACATGTCTCCTTCAAATAGTGATATTTGTATTCCTTTCATTTCTAATTTATAAGAGAACACATTCATAAAAGCATGCTATTTTTTAGTAAACATGTAAATTGTACTGTTTGATTACAATGCAGTGAACAGAGCAAAAAAAAAAAAAAAAAAACAGCAGTGAGCACAGGTTAAGTAAAGTAAGGAGGGCTTATGTGGGTTTAAAAGGGGTTTTCTTTCATGTGTAAAAAGGTGCACACTGTGTTGCAGGTTAGCCTTAGAGTAAATGTGGTATTTATACTGCATGCTCAATACAAACAGCAGCAGAATTCCCTCAAAGCCTTGTCTGTAAGCATGATATGCCTGCAACAAATGGATTTAGTCTGTAGGATTAGACTACCCAGTCTGTTCTGTGGGTATTGTTGCTTAAGAAGCCTGTTTGGATCAAAGCATTACATTTTTTTGGAAAGAAAGTATAACCTCCCTTAATAAAGACTGCTTCCATTTATTAAAATTTACAGTTAATTTCTCAGTGGAAGTGGAGTAAATACCAGTAACAATTGGATTACAGTGTATTTTTCTTTAATCAATAGATTTTCTACACTTCATCACATATTAAATATGTATGTGGTATGATCCCTCTGTATCTATGTGACATGTGATAATAACATGGAAAAGTATAAAAATTGGATTATCTTTTAAGGTCTCTTGAAGCTCTGGCATCCCAGTGGGAATGAGTTGTTATTTCATATTATTCGGCATTTGCAGACTATGAAATAATTTTAATCTCTGTCTCTCTTGGGAGTAATAGAGAATAAAGTTGTTATTGTCGCAAAACACGTGAGAACTTACAGGGCAGCATTTCAAAAAATGTTCATACATCTTTGATACATATTCAAATGCACAAGATATTTGAAAGGACAACACAATAGCCAGCTGCACGTAGCTGTAGCAGTCTTGTTTTACTGCCACCGTCCACTGATGTATTGGCACGACTGTGGATGGTATTTAAGAACCAAGAGCCAGTTTTGTTTTCCTCTCCATGGCTGGAGGGATATTCAGGTCAGTCTTCTACTGTATCGGAGCTGATAACCACAGTTCGGTCAGCACCTACGCAGTACTTCATGCACTGCAGTTTGCCAGAGATAAACTTTACACTTTAATGTGTGCACTGCTGAGGAAATACTACAAGCAGAAGTAGAGGTTTAGGCTGCCACTGGTTGAGGCTGTCAACACAGCTGGCTACAGGCAAACCTTTTTGTCTGGCAGTGAGAGTTGATGACTTACAGTAGTGGAAGGACTGCTAGCCTGTCTTTACTCAAACGGTAAGAAGAAAGCACTTTAAGAAGACTTTAAAAGTCTAATGTTAATGATGATAAATATTAACGTTAGGCTTTTTCAGAGTTGAGAATGTATAAGTCTGGCTGTGCCAAAGGGTACACAAACAGCTTATAATGTTTTACTTTTAGTGTTCCACCAGTATCACACACAAATGGAATATTCACAGAAGCACTTGAAGCACATGGCTAATATTTTCATTTTGTTTGGGAAAAATTAACCTACTTATTTATCCGTCATCATTTTAACAAATAAATATAAATATAAAATGTATTTAGAAAACAGAAAATACAAGAAGAAAATAAAGGTACCGGTATCTAATAAAAGCCATGTTTATGAATTGTGAAATACAGGTCAGTATATGAGAATTTACAGTATTCATTTCAGATATGATCAAATAGTATCAGACTGTTAAGATAAAGTTATAGCCAATTATGTGTGGTAAAACTGAAAAGACATTGCATTGTAGACAACAATCTGGCACAAATCATTGATTAATTAAATATTCTTATATCAACATCTAAATCTAAACATAAACACAAACTCATGAAACATTATTTTGGCATTCATTTAATGTTCCCAGTGTCAAGACTCATAAAGGAGAACACATGGCTCTCAGGCTGTAAAAAAAAAAAAAAAAAAATTCACAAGGACGTAGAGGCTTTCGTTGAAAGATTAATGACAGCCAAACACTGGAGGAAACTAAACAAGTGTTCAGTCAACACGTCCCTGTATAAGTAATCCCTGTGAGACAGTCACTGGCAACATGTTTTCAACAAGTCTAAATCCAGGCCTGTCTAATGAGACAAACTGCTTCAAGTTTTCTTTGAGTTATAAAAACAATCTCACATTTTCTGACACTTTCTTCCTCTTTCTCTCTCACTTTCTGTCATACACACACACACACACACACACACACACACACACACACACACTATCTATCTATCTATCTATCTATCTATCTATCTATCTATCTATCTATCTATCTATCTATCTAACATTTTCCAAGGATATGTTTCTCCAAAAAAGCCAGCAGTCCCCTAGATTGTTTGCAACATTGATGAGACTAAGACTGATGAGTGGCTGACTTTTACAAGTGTTATCGTATGGGATGCCACTAATTTTTCAATTGTTAATCTTTAAAGGTATTATTTTAGGAGCACCAAAAATATAGGGGCTCACAACATGTTTTTGGTGCAACCAGCAAAGTCTATTTGAAAATGTCCTCTATCATATGTAGTAAATTTTGTTAGATTTTAGGCTGATTTCTGTGTGAAATTTGCATTTAGCTGGTATAACCCTCTACTCAAACTTATGTAATAAAAAACCCCCACAAAGTTTTTGTTTGATTAAATGCTGATTACATTACTGTTGGAGATAAATACTTTGAAGTTTTAGCTTCAACTTTTATGACAGTTATAGAAGTGAGGCAGGGACATTTAACTATCTCGGGAAACCATTTTCATAGACATATCAGTTGAAAAAGACTTCATAAATAATTTCTGTTAAAATGACAAGTCTCAAAGTCTCAACAGTAATGGTTCACATTACTGTAAGGAAACATCTCAGAGAGAGAGAAAATAGTCACTGACTTAATACTGTCTGCAATTTTAAATTGAAGAAGGATGACACTGCTATGAATTGGTAATGACCCATCCTCTTCTACAAAGAGACACACTGTTTCGACCAAAATAAGACATTAATGAGGCAGTGAAGGCAAACGCGGACGGGCATGAGCTCAAGAAGCCAATTGCAGTCATTGCTTATGTGCATACACGGTGTGCATGCATGGTCATGGTGGTGACAGAAACGGTGCATGTTCAAGTGTCTTTTGGGAAGTGAAGAGCTGTGCATACAGGCAGCTTTGCCATCGTTTCTCAGGGGTGAGGACGCACAGACAGACAGACAGACAGATCCACCTGTCTGTTCATGAAGAGAGTTATTTAATGACCTCAGATTGTAGGTAATTGTATTTGTTAAGGCTACAGGTGCTGTTTCACAAATGTGGTGACACTGCAGTGCTTTGGGTTTTCTATTATCTTTGCTGGCAGGACATTAGAACTCCCACAAGCCTGGCGGCGCATTAATTATTGACACCTCATTTTTACTTACTACTCTTTACTCTATATGTTAAGACAGAAAGAGAAAAAAAAAACAATCTTACACAGGTACTTCTTAATTACAGCTCAGTGTAATTAAAAATCACTGAAATTAGTTACAGATAAGTCCTTAAGCAACAGGTGACACAGTGTCTCATTATTAACTACTTCTATGTGACCTCTACTCCCACTAAAAGAATGTTTTAAATTATTCGGTCTCCTAAACGGCAGCATAATGTAGAGTCAGAATGGTAATGTTTTGGCTATACTGCAAGATATAACAAAGAACTCTTAAAATCGACACAAGCTGTCAATAATCAGTGCTTACCACATCGACAATGTTGGTGTTTGCCTTGCAGAAAGATTCTTTGACTGTTTCCTGTTTGCCAAAACTCAGAACACATTCACCTCTACTGACACAGTTTTAGGCAACAATTTTGGCAGAACAGTAAATCAAGTGCACGTAATCCCCCCAAGTCACATCTCTCTTCAACACACAAATGGAATATTCACAGAAACACATAAAAGTTGCATCACAGGGCTAATAAAAAATAACACAATCATTCATCTGTCATGATGTTAGCATAAAAATGATGTTATATGTAGTCCAAAAGAAAGAAAACCGGATGACATGCTGGGAATTATGCAACAACATGTTCTTAACTCTTCATACTATCTATTCTAAATGTATTTTGTGCTCAGTTTTGCAAATTCATTTTTAACATAAAAAAATGAATTTGTTTGTAAGAATGATTTTTGCTGAAACATGAACTCCAATGTAACAAACTAGTAGGTAGGAGTTTTTTAAAGCTGCTTTAAGCAAATTTCTAAGTGCACTTACTACAATAGCACTTACTGCAAGTCACTTACTGCAAGATTGACAACAATGCCCATTTTATGCCCAATGCCCAAAATTACTACAAATAACTATGTGGAAAAATTATGTGAAATGTGACAGTTATTTGCAGTAAAAAATCTGCCTCTGATAACAGTCATAATAAACTATGATGTACTGAAATACAAACAGCAGCACACTTGTGTCCTCTGCCCATGTTTGACCTTGGCTATAGAGAAAGTCAGTAGCAGTATGTATGCCTAAGCTGTGTACAAGTGAAGAAGGGTTTTGAGATGTGGGCCTGGCAGTCATCTGGAGCTACTGTATTTTTAAAATGCCTCATCGTGAAACTTTGATGACAGCCACACTCCATCTGTCAAATATGCACTGCTGTTGGGGAGGTGGGGTGTGTTGTCTGCCTGGAGATGGAATAATGAGGCCAGACGTGTCTGTAACGTATCAGCACATTCAGACCGTGCCTTGCTGACCATTTCGCCAAACATACCGCCCCAAAAAGTAAATTTGACAGTGAGGTTAGGAGCATGTAATCTCATTACTACGTGTTTGGTGTAGTCATACGGCAATGAAAGGAAGCAAGCAGTGGTGTGGCATTTCCTTTAAGAGGCTGTGGTTTCAGAAGCTACTGCACAAGCCAGAAGAAAAGGTTTGTATATGATCAATATTCCTCCATCAGCCTAATTGATCATTATTCTCTGTGTATTTTGTGTTGCTAAAAAAATCAATACATTTATAGCTGGGAAACATGAGCAGTGTAAGTACTGGGTATCTTATCTTTATGTAAAATAAAAGATGGACAAGATTAAGACATGTATCAGGTTAAATTTTCTGCAAAAATCAATGCTGTGCTTGCAATCCTTGTCCTTAATGGAACATTGCTACCAGAAATGAGGATTTCCCGCCGTAACTGGTGTTTTATGTTGTTCACGTATGTATATGAGAGCTGCTCTCAAGAGTGCACCACTATGTGAGGATGAATTTGAGTTTATTAATAGCTCAACCTGTATTCACCAGGCTGTCTAAACTCTTTATTATATTCACCTACAGAAAGGTGGCCACAGCTAATATACAAACTATTATGTGCCTTCACTTTTATTTTATTATACATGTTTCAGATCTTTTCCCCATTTGCTTGTCACAACCAAAACTTGAAAGATGTTTTTATGGTTATGCTAACACAACATCAGTTTCTTGGCTAATTACTGAAAAGCTGACATGACACAGGATTTTTTGGCATTTAACGAGAGCCATAAACTGTCCCTAACCCCTATCACAGTTTTTAAGTTTTTATGTTTTTATTGCTTTAACCATAACACATGTGGGTGCAGGATGGAAATCCCATTTCCAATGTCAAAATACTTGTGCAGTGTGGACTTGAAAAATTTTGTTGGTAAATGCAACAAATATCCAAGACATATTAGGAAGAACTGGTTAGCACTTAAGATTATAAACATTTTTTTCAGAGACAGTTTAAATCTTAAACTGTATGTCTTGGGCAATGTGTTCCAAGAAAAATCTCACACTGAAGGAACAACGATGTACAACACAGCTTGACATTCTAAGATCCCAAATTTGTCTTGGAGTGTATTTTATTTCCTCCTCTTAGAACACAGACTGTGCTCATTAAAGTAACCATGATTAATAGATCAGAGATTGCTCTGGAAAATGCGCAATCCATGGAAGACCGCAAGTCTCACATGGCTAATGAGAAGGTTTACGTGTGTCATCCTTATTAAGAAAAATGAAGATATTTAACTACTTGGTAATTTCCAGATGGCCTGAAGCAAAATGCATCAGTTGCCATGGTTACTGAGAGCTTGTTTCTCATGACAGTAGATGACGGGTGTGAGAGTTTGGTTAAAAACTAAACTAACTGTGACAGGGTTCTTTCATTTTATTTATTACAGACATCCAGTTTAGCTTTTCTTAACATAATAGATAAATAAGACTTTGTCCTTGAGAAAAGATGGCAGTAGCTACACTTAAAAGGCATACCGGAACCTTGCAAGTTTTCCACAACTCCAGCAAATGACTTATAATAAAAGCCTTGTGAAGAAATGACACATTTCTGTCCCCTGAAAAGTAAAGGGATTTTATTCTAAAAGGGCTGCAGGAGATTTTTATTAACAGCGTATTGCAGGCACGAAGGAGCAGGAGTGAATTGAAGTGGATCAAAATGAGGCTTCATAGATACTACGTTTGTATAGTAAATAGAAGGATATCTGTATTGTGTGCAAAACTCCTAACAACAATTCCTCCAAACAACTGTAGTGGGCTCCATCGCAACAAAACATACCTAGCTACCACCAGCTAATTATCTCCTGCTAGTTAGAAGCTGCTAGTTCTCTCCAGGTACACCTGATAAATGCTGGTTCCTGTCAGGAAAAAAAAAAAAAAACACCACCAACCCTTTTGGATGGCCCTATAGGCCATAATGAAGTGCACTCTAGGGTGGCCCATTGTTCAAACCAATGTGATTCAGTTCCTCTAGTGTGCCATTCTAATGGAGAAAAGACTTTGAACATATGCAGTGCCATACATATGCAGTGCTGTAATGTACTTCTAGGTGTCCCTGTGGTTAAATAATTAATAGTTTGCTTTCTGTTTTTATTACAGAAGTACTTCAAGTCACATTACGAAACTGTTTTAATCTCAACCAGGAACTGTTTCATCATGAATGCATCGCAGTCATCTCTGCACTGGTGTCCCTGTCCCTCAGATAGCCTCTGTCCTTCACTGGCTAACCTACACAGTCTCTTTTATTCGTATGTGTGAAAAGAGCACAGTAAATATTTTGAATCATTCACTTTTAAAACATACGTATCCAATGCACAAAATAATTGTCACACCTTGTGTTTCGGTTATGTTTTGTCTTTTGATTTCTGGTCCATGTGTCGTGTTTTTTGTGTGTCTTGTCATGTCATATTATGTTCCAGGTTTTTGTCAAGTCCTGTTTTATTTTGAAAGTGTCACTTCCCCTGTATGTCTCTTTTTCATGTAGCTTTGCTTTCATTTATCATGATTGCTTTTTCCTCCCTTAATGTGTTGCACCTGTGTCTTATTGTCTTGTCTATTTTTCTCTTCTTCCCTGTCACTTTTTGTCGGATCGTTTTCTTTTCATGTCTTCAAGCCAGGAGTTTCTTGTTTCACCTTGCCATGATTTTTTGTCACAGGTTTTGTTGATCCTTTGCCACAGTAAGTGTGTGCCTGTTTTGAGCTTTTTTGTTCAGTATTAAAGAATACTACATTGGATTCCTGCCTCCCAGCCTTTTTTTGAGACTCTGCATCAGGGTTCAGCTCTGCACCAGCGACACTTCTTGACAATAATAAAGCCATCACACCAAAAGCAAAATAATAAACTGACATGAGTGATGAATGAACATTTATTAATACTTTGTAGATGGAGGTCTTTTTAAGGTATTTCATCTGAAGTGTAAAAACAAAATTCTAGCAATTTCCAGTTTTTCTTGTATGCTGTGATTAACAAAAAGTAAAGTCAGCCTGCTTGGACACAGTTTTTGATTTTATCTTTCTTGCAACAGAGTATTATGAATTCCTATGAGCACATGATGAAAGATAATTGGACACCATGGCTTGTAAAGTGCCCAGACTCTATGGTATCAGTCCATCTGTTATACTGCTGATGGCTGCAGACCAAAGGGCAGGCAATGATACATTGTCACACCCTCACCCCTCCACACAGCCATAATGAGTGAGTATTCCTCTGAGCTCCCTTCCACACTCACTCTCACATTTTCTCTCTCTTTCTCTGTCTCACACACACACACACACACACACACACACACACACACACACACACACACACACAGATACAGATGTACATCCGAAGAAAGCTTGGCTCTCCATCATGTCTGCCACCACACAGGTCCCATGTTTCTGCTGCTGGCACAGTGTCCACCCCTGGAGTCCAGTAAGGAGCCCTCTCAGAATCAACAATGTCAACAGAATGACACACGGAGCTTACACACTTTCAGAACGATTACTGGGGCAGAAAACATTCAATGCTGCATCACCTATCTTGATGCCTGTCCTGCACTGTGGATAATATGCCAAGAGAGCTGTTTGCTGCATTTGCTTGAGAGGCATCTGGTCAAATAAAGCATCCATATTGTTGTCTGGTTGGATTAAAAGTTAAAAATTTGAGTTTATATTTCATACATAAATGTTTTAAAGAAAAATGCAGTTGTGTGAAATATTAGACATGAATAAAAAAAAGATTTTTAACTGGATGACTTCATTTTAATTGTAACATCCAGTATTCATTCTTTCCCCTGTGACAGTTTGAGCAAATGCAGACATCTGTGATGTCACATGTGATGCATTGCATAGCCTTAAATGTAATTAATTGTGTAAAATTACTGACAGCACTTAATTATTTTCTGTGTGTTAGTGTACATTTATGACATGTTATTGATAACCCTACTTAAATGTAAACTCATTTTAACAATAAACCTCAGAAAATATCATTTAATGTCAATAAAGTTTATGGAGTGGAGAAGCTTAAGGCAGTTTCTTAGTGGAATAAATTTTATAGAATAAGTTTTAAAAATGAGTTTCATTTAGGTTTATCTTACAAACCTGTAGCAAAAACAAAACTTTCCAAGATGGATTAATTTCTCAGACCTTATTTCTGTAATTATTTTCATTTTTCCCTCCTGGGTATTCTTACAAGTTTTTCAGTTAGTAAAACTAAATTAACTTGAGATAAAGATAGTCTTCCATAATGCCAGTACACTTAAGTGAAATATTACACATGACCTGAGGGAAAAACAGCATAGGCACTTTCACACAGCAAAGACCATGTGTTTAATGAGTGAGGCAATTGTTTACCCTGTTAGTCAGTAACTAAATGATCTTAAGGGACTACAGGCCGTCAGAACTCAGCTGAGCAGATGACACTGACTGATTCATTACATCCTAATGTGCTTCAGGGTAATCAATCAAAACAGTATGTAGCAATATCTGGTGAAAACAGGAAGCTTTCACTCACTCCCAGCTTGGGATACATGAGGAATAATTAACCACATATGCAAACTGGGCTGAAGTTAGGTTGAAGTTTGATCAACAATTAGACACACCTTTTCAACAAAGATTCACGTGAGTGTGGCTTAAAATCAGGCATCAGTAAGTTTGTGATGGTTGCATCACTGACTCTTATCAGAGAGTTGTTTTAAAGTATTGCATACAGCTTGGCCTTTCTGTCTCCCCTCCAAAATATTCTAATCCACAGTCTGTCGCACAGTTAGGATACAAGGACAAACCATATCATATAATTTTAAACACATCACATGAATTGAGGTATTTCTGTATTTCATTTTGCTATGTGAAGATCAAGGCAAATCGTGTAGCTTTAATTCACAGGAGAGGAAATCAGCAAAAGGAAGGACTACAATGAAGAATGTTTATTATACCAATGATTTAACACTGGGATCTGCAAAACTGTGATTTGAATCATATTCAAATTTGAATAAATCAACATTAACAAAAATAAAACTGTAGGTCATCACCATTTTATGTAGATCCAAGCACTAACAAAACAAATCAGTTTTTTAAGATGATATAACATTTATTTTCAGTAAAGCATGAAGTTCTAACTAAAAAAAACAGTTGGTCCTGTTCTCTGGACATTGAAGCAACCTTGTATACCACAATACACACAAGTCAGTGCCCCTGACTTCTGCCACGGATATTTTTTTCACCAAACCTTTCCCCTAGTGTGCTGTTTATACCCTGACCTGATCCGAAATTAGTCACTATTCAGCGCTGTCTTATTGTTACTCTGCAGTGTGAAGGTTGAATCCTCCGCTGCTACCTTTCTGGAGTTCTGTCGTTTCCCTCATATTGTGTTTGCTCTAATTTCAAACCATAACCTATGAATAAGGTTACCTGGTATTGCAGATATTTAGCAAATATTGTTGACAATTCTGATTTTCTTTTCTGACCTGCATTTGAGTGCATATAAAAAGAAAAATGAACTTTTGTTCAATGCTTTCACAGTAAAAGAAATTATTAAACTTTACATTTTCCTCTCAAAATAAAGAAACTGGAAAAAGCTACAAATAACAATTATCCATCCAATTCCCCTCCCTTATTATTATTATCATTATCATCATTATTATTGTTGTTGTTGTTGTTGTTTCTTGTTCTCAGTGTCTCCTTGCCCCTGTGTGTGTATGTGTGTGTGTGTGTGTGTGTTTGTGTGTGTGTGTGTGGGCATCACTTTCACCTGGCACAGCTATTGCCCACACCTGGGATTCATCGGTTCATTGGTTCATCAGCTCTGCTATTTAAACCCTGGATCTCCAGTCACTCGTCAGCAGATTGTTCTGCTCTACTAGTGGCTGGACGCTCAGTCTTCCAGAATCCTGAGCTATCATCCGCTGTGCCTGCTTTTGGTGTTTTTCTTTTTCCTCTTTCTCTGTGCTTAGTTTTTGGCTGTGCCAGACCTCATCACCATGCTTCACCTACTGCCTGGCCCTGCACCCGTCATCAACACTGGAAATCATTGCTTGTTTCCTCTCACCATTCACTACCACGCCCCAAGCACCTTCTACGCCACCAGCCGCCTCCACAAGCCAGCCCTCCACTTCACCTGTTTTCACCTTTAGATCCCCAATTAACAACTAATCTGACAGTTCCATAGTTATGGGTTTTAGCATGTCATGACACCAACACGAGAACAAACAGATAGCATGTTGAAAGCACTGCTGCCTAATTGAACAAATTGCTGCGTTTATTATTTTTCTAAATTTATCTTGTTTGTTTATACCATATGAGAATTAACAATATGTTCTATTTACAGGTGAGAAGAGCAGTGTGGAAGGGTACACTGACATATGACAAAAGAGATTTAGGTGCTCACAAATAAAACATTAGATTAAAAGCTCTACATGAAATGACGGTTAATGCATCGTATTTTGTTTTGTTTCATTAAATGCAAACAGCCAAATGAAGCATTAAAGATCGCCATTTACGGGGGGGGGGTAGTCACACAATACTCATCAGAGCTCATATTATGCTATATGTAGTGTTGGAGTGCAGCGGTCATTTAAAGTCCATTACTCCTTTCACATTCTTGAACGCGTTCTTTCTTTTACAGTTCCATGAATAAATCTCCTAGGAAACTAATTTGAAGTCACACTCCATATACCTGGCAGAAGCCTTATGACTAAATGACAAGCAAAGGTGTGACAGCACAGGAGCACTTCAGCATGCATTCTAGTCTGTGGGTGGCACTGATGCATGTGTGCTCCCCTATAATGGATCCACACTTTGGATTGTATTGCTGCTATGAAGATGCTAGACCCTGTTTCATGTGGTAGATGTGTAAAAGAAAAATCCCACTGTGAACATGTATGAGACAATCTATTTTAGTCCATGATATTATAATACAATAATATTGTCATGCCAGTTTTATGTGAAGTGTGTCCTAGTTGAGGTTGAAGAGTAAGAGAAGCAGGTGCAGGTCTAGGTAATACACACAACTGGTAGTAGTAGCAGCACATGGATTGTTTTCCACAATGATCAGTAACAGTCATGTTTCTACAGATTCTACAGATTGTTTTTTTCATGATTTCTCTTGTGATTAAAAAAAAGCAAACTTTGGCTTATAAGTTTGCTAATGTAATTAATTTCCGTTCATCCACCTACACGGTCCAGTATTTGGTGGAGCGCCTTCCTTGAACTTACCACAGTGTTAAGATTATTTTCTGCTTCAATGAGGTACATCAGCTAAGCCATTATTTCCTATTAGCATCACAAGTTTTGATTGATTTCTTGAGTTAATGTGAAAGTGAAGCATCATTAGCTTATGTACCAGGTTTTTATAATGATAGTCAGTTTTATCACAACTCCTTAAGGCTTTAAGCAAATTGTTTTTTCATTAGTTTTGTTTTCATGTCTGTTATTTTGCAATTAGGGCAGTTTGAGTGTTGAAGTTGTCTTACTATTGTGATTTGTTCTCAAAGAGTGGCAACTGAATTGCTACAGTTGTTACAGCAATAATTCCACACCTTCTGTGGAAAGTTGAGTTAATGCCATAGCATGTCAGAACGGGAAAAGGAAGCATCACACTTCAAAAACAGTTGTAACTGACAACCACCTAGAGGTAAGAAATACTCGTAATTTTTTTCATTGCTGTATTCTAAAAACACATACAGGACAATGTTTGTCTTAAATCATACCTGAAATGACTTTGCCAGATGACTGCTTTTATTTACATATCCTGACTTCTTTTCTTTCTTAAACACACACACACACCCCAGCAAACACAAACACATACAGATATACACAAATACTGTATATTTCTAAAAGTTATGAAGATGTAGCAAAGTATCAGAGGCTCTATGAATAATAGTCAACATCCTGATACAGATGGAGCTTGCTTTGTAAAGCTTAAAGCTGACATAATGGCAGAGCATATTAGTTTGTGCTTTGGATGTAAGTACTTCATTAAAAGAAATCACACATGTCAGGGATGACACAGTTGCACCGCACTGTTGTATATTTTATGGCACATTCAAGCAAAACCAAAATTTACATTTTATTACCACCATTAGCAGCATCTGCAATGGGACTGATTGCAAAAACAGTTTACTGGGCAGCCAAAGAACCACCATGATCAGTAGCATGCTATGGCATTGCTATGACTCTCTTATCTGCTTCTAAAAGTAGGAAAATACTTAGATAATGCTAATTGCCCATCCATCACAAGCCTTGTTGTACTTGACAGTGGATATTTGTTCTATTTACAGAAGCCCATGGAAATCAAACTGATTTTTTTAATAACAGCCACACTAATTAAATGTTTGTTTTAGATGAAATATTGAGAAAGGTTGAAAGGAATCTGCAAGTGTTGAAGAACATTATGTTAATCAATCAGCTGCAGCCAATACTAGAATACCAGAGAAATATTCTGACACACTTTCATGAATGTAATGTTTCAACAAAAGGCAATCTACTGTATTATATCAGATCATAAATTGAGCACATCAGGCTCAGAAATACACCTCCGTCGAGGATATCACCTTTTCTAATTGGTTTCCCCTCCATTCCCCTCCTCCACCTCCATTTACCAGCTTTGCAAGGATGCATTAAATAGAGATAATTAGGGGAAAATTCAGTGTCTCAGTTGTCTCAGTCTTTGTTCTGATGTCTTTGTGCAACAAAGCCACTTCTCCTCTTGTGGTTATTTTCACCTCTGACAGAAGTTAGGTAAAGTGTACACTGATGTCAAGTGTCTGTAGCTCCAAACTCAAAGTACTTTTACATCCAAACTGCGTTCAGCTGAAGTACCTCGGTAGAGTTATTTACTGTAAACTTATTGTGCTGTCACATTAAACTGCAGTTTACTGTTCAATGCATAATGTTCCTCTGAACAGAAACTCATGATCCTGTTCTGTGTCAACTGTAAGCTATTAGCTCTGTTACCTGTTAGCTACCTTGGCCAAACACACCACAGGACTCTGCAGCTCACTGGCTGCCAACAGCTAACAATTAGCTCCCCTCCTGACGATTTCAATACGGATTTTCTGTGCTCTCTTGGTTTTACCTGTGCAACACATCTGTAAAGTCCTGCAAACAAGCCATTTGTGAGTGGATAGAAGCACCAGTACTGTGGGAACATATCAAAATCTTCACACTCACTAGCTAGCCATTGACCACAACTGTAGTAATAGCACAGTAGATTTTGCATTGTACTATTTGAAGGAACATCAACCGACATTCGATATTCAGTATCGACGGCAGATCAATCTGAGCACCCTTAGTTTATGTCTAATTTCTAAGCATTATACACTGTACAACATTATACTGTTGGTTCACTCAATGCGTGATGGAAAGAGGAGTCACATCTGTCAAAGCAGAGTTTGCTCATTAGTAGGTAGACGAGCAGATAAAAGGTTTTCATTTAAATGTAAATCAGAAGGGTAACAAATCCATTATAGTCATTTGGAAAAGGACTGCTCTCTTTGCCTTCTGTGCCATATCTTTGACTCCCATTCCCAGTCAGGGTGTTTTTACTGCTTCTCATTCTGGCCAAGGAGATACCAGTGTCTAAAAGCTTCAGTGACAACAAATTACAGCTGGACGCTGCACAATGCTCTGAAGACTGATTCATTTGAAATTCATATTTTAATAAGCATCTCGGTGGATGGAGCAGGCCTGTTATTAATCAGTTGTGGCCCAACAGCTCTTTTTCTTTAAAATGTCAGTCTATGTGGAATCCATTTGTCTGCTTTGCTGCACATCTCTCTCTCTCTCTCTCTCTCTCTACACACACACACACACACACACACACACACACATATATATGGATTTCTTTTCATTTGGGTTCAGCAGGCTTCCTATCTGGTGTATTTGATTTGCAGTGGTTATACGGGCATTATTTCCTAGGTGTTTGGTTGATCTGTACAGTCCCAACCTCTGGTTATTCTCATTATTGATTATCAATATTTTTTCAATTAAATAATTATTTACTTAGTGAAAAATGTGAATAATGCCCATCACAATTTTCCATGCCCAATGTGATGTATCAGAATAACTTGTTTTGATAAGTTTGTTCTGATACATGGCTTTATAATAGCTTTCCAGCATCAAAATATGTCAGTATTGAAAAAGAAATAGCTGTATCAAAATGCTAAAGATAGTTTAGGAACTGGTGGAATTATATAATTTGCCCATCTGAAATGTTCTGCACAGTACATATCTCTGTCACCAAAGGTATGGTAGTCTCAAATTCTTGGTTCATAGATCTGTCCATCACTTTGGTCCAGACTGAAATGTAATCCTAATAGCTTTCGGATGGATAATGAACCACAGGATGAATCTTGATTAGAATGCATCCTTATGCCTACACATATAAAGTACAAATGCCAGCAAAATTAATGACATTCCATCAAACTCTGCTGTACTTTGCGTTTAGTGCTAATTAGGCCTGTCACGATAGTTATTATCTTATCTCACAATAAATGGACATGATCTTAGTCATTTTACATAATCTGCTTAATGAGAAATAAATGACAATCAATTTACATTAATTACTTATTATGTGATAAATATAATAACAATTGTTGTCCTGCATGTTTCACACTGTATTTATATGCATGTTCATTTACATAAGAATGGTGATCCTGGTAAATATGAGTTAGACATCAGTATGTTAGCACAGAAACTGAGACCATGCTGATGTTAGTGCTCAGCTTAAGTTATTGCTGTGCCTACGAAAATCCTAAGAGAGCTGCTGGCGTGGTTGTCGAATTGTAGTCTCGCTGGTGAAAGATTTTGAAACTTTACAAGAACAAATTATCTTGTGCAAGACCTCTACTGTGGTACTGTATTTCACTGAGCTGCATTATGAAATTCTAAACAAAGCATTTTTCTTTGGTGTTTTGGACAAATGTTCATCTGTCATAACTGCAGTATGTACAACATACGGTTGAATTGTTTCATTTTATTGTGTTTTCACATAGAAAGCCATGACTGCTGGTACACACACACACACACACATATACACCCACACACACACACATTTGAGTGGGCACATTTATCCATCTAAACTCCCAGACTAGCCCCTTTAGAAGAGCCCCCTAAAGGTAAATGGAGAGTGTGTTTTCCTTTGGTTGTGTTAATGGGGTTATTGATCATTCTGGCAACAGCAACATTTCTATAAACCAAATGAACGCCTGGCTCAAAGTGTGCTGTGTCAGAGCAGAAATGCATTTAGATTACTTCATTCCCCAGAACCTCCTCAGAGATAGCTATCTCCTACATTCACATCGCCCCTTATAGGATATGTGATATTTGAATGTGTAAGATGAAATGTTTTGAAAAAAATTCTTTTCTTAAAGGTGCTACTATTTTCTTTTGGTCTCCATGGAGATAAGCTGCAGCTTCTATCACAGTGCTATTAAGAATAAAAGATTGTTAATGGGACATCTAACATGAAAATGGTATAATTATTCACTGAGGAGAACAAACAAACAAACAAAATTCGTACCCATGGGGATCATTAAGGTTTCATCTAATGTTGCTTGAATGTACATGTTCATTAGTATAACAATGTTTAATAAGTGCAGGCATTTGGAGAGGTCCTTATTTTATATGTGGAAAAGTGGAAAAGCAAATGTAATATTAGTATTTTGCAGCTGTACAGTAAGTTGAAGAGATGGCTGCCATAGATACAATTCATCCTTTTAAATCTTACACTCATGAGTGAAACCATACACAATACACAATAGGAACTTCTGGGAAATTATGACCACATCAGAGCGATAAGTCAGAATGTCAGAATGACTGGCTCAGATATATGAGACTAATCAGTTCCAAGAAACTTTTACTCCAAGTCTGATAAAAACTGGACCAGTGATGTATCAATTACAGCCATGTAGCAAAGCCACTGAAGGTAGTATTTACACAGACAAAACAGCCTCCAAAGAGATGCCAAACCTAAACCTGCAGTGTGGGACTTTTACATATAAATAAATGTGTTAAATTGAAACTCTCAAAAACGAGTTCACACAGTGATGATTTAGCCTATCAGAATCAGAATCAGAATTCCTTTACATTTCCCCAAGACAAAATTCTTTTTTGTACAGACATTGCACTTGCAGTTTTCCCGACCAAGAAAGAACGTGAAAGATATTAAAATAGGATAAACAACGAGGTAAGTATAAATCTAAAACAAATACAGGTATTTACATATGTAGTAAAAATCTAAAAATACAGGTACTTACATGTGTGAAACATATATACATTGTATATATAAAAGTATGTGTGTCCGTCACAGTGCAGAGTTTAACAGTTTGATGGCCACAGGCAGGAATGATTTCCTGTGTCGCACTGTGGAGCATCGTGGGAGTAAGAGCCTGTTGTTGAACGAGCTCCTGTCGCTGATCAGCACATTGTGGAGAGGGTGAGAGGGAAAGTCCAGTATCGTCCTTATTTTGGACAACATCCTCCTCTCAGACACCACTGTCAGAGAGTCCAGTTCCTCTCCCACAACATGGCTGGCCTGTAAAGTTCTTTGTGCTTCGCAGTATACCTGAGCTTTTAATTCTAGAGTCTGTGGAGACTTTCCTGCGCCGGTGCGCTGTTATCAGTGTATTTTGTATCAGCCAGCAAAGACTGGTTTGTCAGAGCTGTTTGGGGGAGTAACCATAGTGACAGAGTAGGCTAAAACAAATAGAACAATGGCGGAGTCCATGTTATTGTGTTTGTGTAACAACTCTCACTGCCAGAATGGGAAGACACAAGTTCTGCGCTGCAGGTTTGTATGCCACTTGTCCATCACCAGTTTATCTCACACATTACACACATGTTATTTTGTACATGTGTTCATTTTGATTAATTTGCCATTGCTAAAATAACATTGCTTCACCCACTGTCCTGGATTTGTTGGTGTTTGTGTTGGTGCGTTATGTTGCAGTTCACATCAAAGCATACACATAAGTTAAAGTGAACACACAGTTGCAGGTTAGTTTCAGTTACTTTTATTATGTAGCAGGTCTGAATATTGTTCAGTTGGTTGTTTCTTTGTTCATACTTACCATTGTTGCTTTATGCAGCTCCATCATGTAGGGCTGTTGTTTGGGAGGGACTCCACAGCATTTCATGGTTTTTTTTGGTTTAAACCAAGTGGAAGGTTTTTCTCTTTAGTAGGAATGTTTAGTTTGGTTTATTTTGAGCACTGTCAAAGGAACGTGCTGAGATTACTGATCTCTATAGAGACACCTAAAAACATCATGAGCTTGTAAATGACATAATTATGTTATGTGGTTTCTTGTTATTAAGGATATTAAGGATTTTTAGAGTTACTTTCTTTGTATATTTTGTACATGTAATGAACTCTGGCAACAAGTTCTCACCGTTGGTAAGTCAAGATGTCTGTTTACCTACAACATTCCTTGACATTCAAGCCAGACGACTCTACAAGGTTTAACTTTGAAATGTGACCTTTTGATAGCATTCACATGTAATTTCCCTTAAGTTGGAACCACACTACAAAGACAAGTCGTCCATCTAATCTGCTTGATTAATTAAAATTGGATTGGTGTTGTCTGTGTTATCAGCTGAGAATTCATAATAACAGAAAAACAGAATTGGAGTTACAATTCAGAAATAAAGAAAAAAAAAGAAAAAACAACAACAAACCCCCACAACCCCCCCAAAAAAACCTCACCTTTGAAACGCAATGTAAGCTTATCTCTTAAATGACAAATGAACAAAGTGAGTAGTGGTGTTAGTGATAAACTAACGGCTTCATCCTCCCGACTCCAAAAGGGTGACTGCAATAGTCACATTTAGAAATGATTTGTCACAAGCTGACACATCACATTTCCTGTGAAGATCCTTTAAGCATCTTTTTTTTCCATCTAATGTTCGTCTCTGCTCCCATTATGTGTTTTGTCCTGTGTTCTTCCATATTTCAAAACAGTTGACACTGATAGCGCATTAAAGAGCCGCCACTTGTCATACTTTAGGTTAATTATGCGAACGTTTGCCCTTTTACAGAGATTGAACATGTGCAACAGAGGGCCATAAAGTAGGACACGGAGACTAAACTAACCCTTGTTAAAATCTTAATGGGGACTTCTTCTCTCTCTTCTTCTAAGTCTAAATGAACTTCAGTTGAGACAACCAAATGTGTTTTGTTTCATAAATGTACAATAAGACACCAGTATTTTAAAGATCAAAGGTTCAGCAGCAATTCAATTCAATAGTCAGCTAAAGTCAATAACATCAAGTCAGTGTTAGCAGGATGTCCATTAAAAACTGTTCACCTGATAGACTCCTGCCACTTCAAAAATAAAAGCCACTGCTGTTCTGTTCTCCAGCTGTATGTGTTCTTGTTTGTTATTTGTTCATTAGTATTGACAGAAACCATGTTGACAAGAATCCATTTTGAAAGACTGCGTTAACATCTGACAGATGACATAGAGAATCACAACTTACAAACACACTGCACAGTATAAAATACAAGTGTTTACTACATGTGGAACAGTGGATAAGAAAATCAGCAAGCATCTGGTGTGACGACTGTTACTGTGGGTTTTAATTGTGGCATGTGGAATGATGGTTCCCTCCTTTTCACCGGTTGTGTGATGTTGCTGCATATTGACAGGAACAGGAACACGCTAAAACACACTTTGATTTAGAGCACCCTAAACATGTTCAGTGAGTGACACGTGCAGTTAGAATGCAGGCCATGCAAGAATTGCAATATTTTCAGTTTCCAGGAGTTGTGATACAGCTACAGATCCTTGCAATATAGGCCCATGCAATGCCCAAAGGGCAAAAGGATCTCATCACGATATCTCTGTGAATTCAATCTGCCATCAATAAAATGCACCCACATTTGCTGTAAGAAGCTCATGCCTGCCCATACCAATCATTAGCACATTTCTCACCCAGACGATGCCATGCATGCTGTCTGTCATCTGCTATTCAAGTGTGAACTGGGATTAATCTGTGAAGAGAAGACTTCTCCTAATTTGGGTCAAGTCAGGCCAATTGAGAACAACAAGTGCACACAGTTTTGTTCCTCTGAGACAGTTTCTGACAGTTTGTACAGAGATTCTTTGGTTGCATGAATCAACTATTGCATCAGCTGTCTCCGGTGAAGATGTAGTTTCATGTGGTCTGCGGATGTGAGACCAGGTTGATGTGCTGCAAAATTTTCTGAAACAAAAATGAAAATGGCTTATAGCTTATGATAGTGAAATGAACATTCACGAGCAACAGCTCTGGTTGCTTGGCTCTGGATATTCCTGCAGCCAGCATGCCAACTGCACAGTCCCTCAAAACCTGAGACATCTCTGGCTATTGTGTTGTGTGATAAAGCTGCACATTTGGCCACAGTGGCCTTTTGCTGTGACCAGCCCAAGGCACACCAGTGAAATAATGATTTTAATCAGCATCGTTGGAAAAGGATGAGTGCTCACCAACATTGATTTTAAAATCTGAGAAAAATAATTCCTTGCGCTGACACTGTTGAAGAAGGTATAACTACACTACCTTACTGCTAATAAATCAGCAGATCTCTGTATTTCAAACTAATGTGCATAAGGCTGGATGGATGCATTTGACAGTTATACTTTTATGTTTCCATGCTGCTTTAGAGAGCCTCGTTGTAGATCCAAGGGCAAACCAAAATTCACGTCAGCCTTTGTATGCTTTTGAGTGTCTTGCTATAAGATCGTTGTTTGACACGTGACAGCAGAGCCCACAATTGCAATCTTTAGTTAATTTCCAATTAAATTATATCTTTAATGGATTGAAAAGGTGAAAAGTTGTGCTCTTTGTAGTCAATGAATCAGTGGCTGAGAGTAAATGTAACACAGATTATTGAAACTGTTTAAGTTTGGAAGTGAAATGAATTTCTTTCTCCTCTGTATTTTGCTGTTAATATGCAGTGTTTCTCTAGTGCCCTTGATTATGTGTCACCTAGAACTGTAATGATTCATTCATTGCATCAGTACATCAGTTATTAATAATGAAGCTTCAGCTGCATTAAAATACTAAAAGAAATGATTGGAATTAATTGCAATTTAGCCATAGAAAGAAAGAAAGCTTTGAAAAAATTACTTGCAACTATTTAGATGTTGTATTTTCCTGGGTCTAATTTCCTGGAGGTCATGTTCATTACTAAAGGGAGCTGAATTTTCTGCATCGTGGATGGGTTTTTCTGATGAAAGGTAGATTATCAAGTAAGTGTCAGGATTCAAGGAAAAAGTGGTTGTCCTGTAGGAAATCTTGTGTCATCTTTTCTTTTTGAGGTGTGACTTTAGAGCCTGAATGACCTCTTGATCAGCTACCCTCACCATGACACACGAATTATAAAAAAAAGTCTTATCCGTGAGTAGCATCTCATACCTTGATACTTATTAGACTTTAAAAGGTGTAACTCAAGCAGCAGCAGGAACTGGGAGACTAGTAAGGGTCGAGGGAAAGATGAATGCAGCAAAGTACAGAGACATCCTTGCTGACAACCTGCTCCAGAGAGCACTGGGCCTCAGACTGAGGTGAAGGTTTACCTTCCAACAGGACAACAACCCTGAGCATACAGCCAACATCACAAAGGAGTGGCTTCGGGACAACTCTGTGAATGTTGAGTGGCCCAGCCAGAGCCCAGACTTGAACCCTATTGAGCATCTCTGGAGAGATCTGAAAATGGCTATGCTCCAACACTCCTCATCCAACCAGATGAAGCTTGAGAGGTTCTGCATTGAAGAGTGGGAGAAACTGCCCAAACGTAAGTGTGCCAAGCTTATAGGATCATACTCAGAAAGACTTGAGACTGTATTTGCTGCCAAAGGGGCTTCAACAATTTATTGATCACAGGGTGTGAATACCATCCATCCATCCATTTTCTATACTGCTTATCCGTCAGGGTCACAGGGGAGCTGGAGCCTATCCCAGCTGACTACGGGCCAGAGGTGGGGTTCACCCTGGACTGGTCGCCAGTCAATCGCAGGGCCAACACACAAAGACAGACAACCACACACTCTCACACCTAGGGGCAATGTAGAGTAGCCAATTAACCTAATGTGCATTTTTTTGGTATTGTGGGAGGAAGCCGGAGTACCCGGAGAAAACCCACGCAGGCACAGGGAGAACATGCAAACTCCACATAGAAGGACCCAGACCGGGATTCGAACCTGAAACCCTCTTGCTATGAGGCGACAGTGGTAACCACTGCACCACCGTGCCGCCCCAGGGTGTGAATATTGTACATGTTATATTTTTGTTTTTTTAAATTTCTGATAAATTTGCAAAAAAAAAAAAAAAATTCAAGCTAACTTGTTTCACTTATTTCCTTCATTATGGGGCATTTTGTTTAGAATTTTGAGGGGAAAAATGAATTTAATCCATTTTGAAATGAGACTGTAACATAACAAAATGTGCAAAAACACGAAGCGGTGTGAAGACTTTCCGGATACACTGTAAATCCAAGAAAAGTTACATCTTATGTTTACTGGAAGATGTCATATTTTTAGCTAACTGTCTAGCTTGGAATACAGGCACTCATTGCGAGGACATTATAGAAAGTCAAGAAGCCAATACTCCAACCAGCATTCCATGCAATGCTTTCCAAGTCCAACAGGAAGCAGAGACCGTGCAGGAAATGTGATCCCTGACTCTGAAGGTGTCATCTGGCCCTGCATGGTTCAGCCTGCAGACGCTCAGACTGCTCATGGCGTGAGGGTTGTACTGTAAAAGATGTCCGCCAGACACATTGGCAGCAGGAGAGACACAAATCGATTTCCTGCAAGAAAGCACAGAGAGCCTAAGTGGAGGAGGGCCTCTTTAGCAAAGCTCTTATTAATTAATAGTGTCTCAGGAGGGAATTACATGATCTGATTCCTGCTTCTTCATCACAGCGCAGCAGCTAATGATATCTGAGGGAGCTCTTCTGTGCAACACACCTCCACCAGGCATCGTATATGATCATTACAGTGGAGTATGCAACACTAGAAGACCTTCCTGTCTGCCTTATCATGAGTATCATTTGAAGAGCCCTCTGTCATGCGTTGCTATTCATATTGAGTGCTGAGGGACTGAATATTGCATTGGGCCAGATGTGTAGTCCATACAGTGGCAAAGGTTTGGAACACTGATTAAAAACACCATACGAAATTTATAAGACCTGTTGTTGGCAACACTCACACAGTCACACTTCCAAATAGCGCACAGTCATTACAAGGTATATGCAGAGCGTATATGGACACTGTTATTTGAATAAGTACAGGTATCTACCAGCATATCATTTACACACTAAAATGATTAACGAACTACAGGAGAACAGGAAACATTGTTCAACAACATGTCTTGTTCATTTCAGTGACTGATTTACTGCCACCACGTCCCAGAGTGCGACATGACATACAGCTTAGTATACTACGGTTATTGATCAGTGGAGCGAAGTTCATAGAGTCTAAATTGTAATTAATTAAACTACTTTTGGGTGCTCTGATCAGGAATTTTTTAGCCAATCACTGATCATTGGAAACAGTCACGCCACAATTTGATCATGCTTATTTCTGAATATTTTCATCTCTGACAGAAGCTAAGTAAAATGTATACTAATGTCAAGCAATCTTCTTTACCTTTACCTTTACACTGTACTCAGCTGAAGTACCTCAGTAGGTCCTACAAGGAAGCTGTTTGTGACTGAGGGAGCGATGGAGCAGTACTGTGTGAACATTTCAGAACGTTCACACATCACTCAGAACAATTCTGATTCTGATTCTGATTCATGTTTTAGTAGGCCTTGTGCTACATAGCCAACCTGTGTAACTATAGTAACAGCATGAGAAGACGCACTTGTGGTCAGTTCTTGGTTCAGTTCATTATCTCCTGAGTGATAGTCACATCATCCCAAATGGATTTTCTATAACCTGTTTGGCTAAGAATTTTGTCTGGGATGACAGGATGCAGTTCGAGCCCTGCGGTGTACTGTGGCATTTTAGCGCTGTTCGGAGAAACTGTCTTGTGTGTTTAGGTCTTCTGATTGGCCTTTACAGGGACAATCACTGAAATTATTTAGGACAAAATTGATACTGATCAGTAGTTGATCAACAGAAGCACACTTTAGTGCATAAAATCTTTATTTTTTCCTTTGGGCAAAAGCAGCCACTATTTTGACCTCATTTTAGTGCCTCTAGAGACAAGGAGCCAAGAGGCCTTCTGGTCTGTTTAGTTCCCCTATTAATGTCTAAACTTGGAAATCTTATTGGATTGAAATTAAGTAGTTCAGGCTGCATTTGGTGATCAGAACTAGTGTTATGGAAGTAATGTTTTCCATGCTGGGTTTGTATTTATCCATGTGCTTGAGAAAACCAAGACTTGACAATCCTTAAAAGCCCACTGGCACGATCCAGTCCTGTCCAATTTAATACCCGTGCTTGAAAGACTTCTGTGTGGTGTGTTTTTTTTATTGCCTTTTTACAACATAAAGACAACATTTTTCACAGTGGACATTTTGCTTATCACAGCAGTGAAAACACATGTACAACTTAACATTTCGTATCTCTGCAAGCCACAGGAGTGAGGCACCAGCACAATAGCAGGGCCCACAATCTGGTAAAACTAAACTGAATGCATATGAATTATCTTATTGATTATACCTGTGCTGTACCTGCTGTTGCACATCAAAATGTAAGAGAGCTCCTTGGTTGCAAAAATATAAAATATTCATAAACACTCCAATGTGACCAGCACAGAGATAATTTTTTAAAATTATTTTTCTTTCGTAATCACACAAGGTCCAGTTTTTCCCATGGGAGGTTGGAAAGGACTATGCTGGTTAATCTTTTATTGTATTCAAAGAATCGCTAACCCACTAACTACTGTGTGAATCTCTCTTAGACATTTTGTAAAGTTGTTGTCAGAGGTGTAATGAGAAATTGAAGACAGGATGCGCTGCCTCTATGCACATTTCCCCAAACTAAATGAATTGTTGCACAATGAAAAGCTCATGATGGCATTGTCGTGATGAATGTTACATTTTTTTTTTATTTCCCTCAGCTTATGTCCTTTCCTCCATCCATATTTCACAGGCAGGCTAAATGAGCTGTAGCCTGTGCACAGCGGAACACATCGGCATTAATAAACAATGAAAAGGTCAATTACACGTCATTCAGTGAATTGTCGTGACCATTTATAATCAGCCTTGTGTCAGATACACTTAAAGCCCTCTACCCAAAGAATGCTTTCATCATTAGTCCGTACTGATTCCCAGCACCCTAATTCTGTTATTGTCAACTTCTAAATTTATCCATCCCACTGAATTTATGCCAATGTCATGTTTTCCTCATGAAAGGTTCAAGCTAATCAGCTGAAAGCTCTCATTTAACAGACACATATATGACACACATCATCATCATCACCTGTACAATGCAGAATCAATTTCTTACCTTTTGCACATTGCTGAATGATTTCATTAACAAAAATGTATCATTCTTAAAATTTATTTCATATCTGATCAAAAGGTTTGATGTATTATTGGATGGGGTTGTGAGTGTACTGTTGATGCTTAAAATTAAAATTTTAATTAAGAAATAAAAACTTATTTCTCCTAAAATTGTTGTACTCACTCTTGCGTGGCTAATGAAAAAGCATCTGCAGGTAATAATGTCTTATGAGTGAGATATCTGCCCACTGCACCACACTGCACCATGCTGCACTACACACTGGCCCCCATAATCTCATACAAAAGCTTACCAGTCGGGTCAAGGAGATTTCATGTTCTGCAGTGTCCACTGGCCTCAAAAACATCAGGGCATAGAGGTGACAAATACACACACACACACACACCCACTTTCAAGCACATGTGTACTTGTGTCAGTCACATTGTAAAACCTTCATGGGTGCCTTCAGGTCAGTAATATACGAGTGTGGACTTTAATCACATTTGTTAGGTAGACAAAATAGTATTATAATGAGGCCGACCATTTAGCTAAAGAGGGCTTCTAGACAGAGGCAATGCCCCCGAGAGCACTTCATCACATCTGTGTTTGCTTCTGCGTTGATAGAAATTTTGCCAACTTGAATATTTTTGCTTTCACTTGCAGAATCATGTTCCGCGTGATCACCTCGCACCGCTTAATGTCTGTTCATTTGTGTTCAGCGCTGTTGTCGCTGAACAGCCAGCATGCTACGCTGAATTTTAAATAATGACATAATGCTGTTCCATTCTAGTGTTGTGTTTTGTTTGTGAAACCTTTGAATTTAGAGCTGTTATTAATATTCATGTAATAACGATGGATCAAATGAAGAGGAGTGCGTGAAAGAGGTCATCTAGAGCAAAGAACAAACATAACTGATTTTGCAGTCCCTCCTCATCTTTATGACGCTTCACACCAACTTTCAACTCATTGTTTTGGTTTTGTGGCCAGCAAAACTGCTCTCATTATGTGTCCAGCTGCAGACAGCTTGTTTCATTGAAAAAGCTCTTGTACACCCACTGTGTCCTACTTGTCCAGTACCAAATGGCATCTAGTTGGTGAGCAAAGTGGAGCATTTATCCATCTAAAGAGCTGGATAATCTTCTCACAAGTTGTCAGAAACTGGAACAGAGCTGAAAAAGAGAGTGGGTATTGGATTTACATTTGTTGGGTGGCCGTAAATACAAGTCTGGAGCTGTTCACTGTCCTTTTCACTGACTATATACTGGATGGAATGGATCAACTTGGATAAGGGACAACATGTGGATAATCCACAGCCTAAATTAATTACTATCATCTTTTATGTGTATATTACAGTTCAGAGGGTGATTAAATAAAATATGAACAAAGACATTTCCAGTTTATCCTCACTTACATTTGTCAATAGGCATGATTGAGAGCAGCAATTACAAACAGTTCAATATGTCCTGTATGTCCATTAGCATGATTCATGACTAATCCTCCAGGTGAACTGCAGTTCAAACCTGGGCAGCAACATATCAGTTCAGTCATTCTGAAGCTCTTACTGATCAATTAATTCATCATGTGTCTTCAGCTTTATATTTTACAGAAGTTCAGAAGGAATTATCGACTCTGCCTTAGGGTACATTTATCTTCTCTTGCCAATCATGCTGTTGATATCTTCATTGGTAACTGCATGGACCTGTAGCCTAAGATAGGAACTGGTAATTATCCAATTATACACAATCAAATGTCTCATCCAGGAAATGTAAGTCGCTGAAGATTAATTAGAATTGATTAAGGACTTTGTCCCTTCTCCAGATTAGTTAGCTATTGATCTGTGACAGCAATTTCACGCTTGCGATCAACCAATCGACTTGGTCATAATGTGTGGCCTCTGCTGGGCTTGCTCGTGACCTCCTCATTCATCCGGTTGGCACAACGTTTACCCTTTCTGTGGCTTTGTGGTATGGTAAAATTGTGTGCATCTTTATCTGCATTTCTTTGTTTGTTTACAGTGACTTATCTTTAAAGAGCTGGGAGATAATACTCCAGTAGCTTGCACCTGTAGCTGCAACTCAGCCTGAAAGCAAAAAATTCGCCCCTGAGACCATGTGTTTCATAACTCATATCTGTATTGTTTTTTAAATGCGCACAAGCCTCTCAACTCATTCCTGACTGAGTGAGAAGTGATTTAAAATTGTTTTTTCAGTGAGGAGTGTTTGCCAGACTAGGCGGATTACTCAGTGAATTATGGTTCTTTTCACTGCAGATGCTGTAAAAATTGACCTTTTGTTGTGGTAGTAAATCTGGGCTTGGTTTTTTTTGATAATACAGATTATGCTGTTAAACAGCATCATTTCACAAGCCTTCATCCACATACTTGCTTTCTGGAAAAAATATTTAAGCTAAATAGAGCTTTGTAGACAGAGTTAAGAATTAGGACTCTATCTTCCCTTGCCATGGCCCAAAAAATATTGACAGAAAAACTGCACAGAAAAGGTCGACAAGCCCCGATAAGATGGACGCAACTCAGATTGTTGTGAGTCAACTTACAGAAATAACGACTCTAAAATCGAGACATTCTTTTCAATCGATGTGGGAAGAGTTAACTGCTCCTATCAACAACTACAGCAGCTTCAGTGTTGAGTGAAAATTATTCTTCTTGGGTGACCAGGGAAAAATGACTCACTCTTCTCATCAGAAAACGGCTAACATGAACACGTCATTCTGATGAATGAAAATGAAATGGCAACACAGTCTGGTTATCAGTCTGTCACAATACATATGAAGTATCTGACTGATGACAATTGTGTTCATTCTTTATTCAGGACGAAGGGAGGAACCATGGTGTACATGAATGTATAAGTGAGCTCTTGTTTCCTGTGTTAAACTCTCAGATGATGACATTTATATATAGACAAAAGTATTCTGACACACCTCTTTATTATTGAGTTCAGGTGTGGTATGGGGCTGTTTTGCAGGGGTGAACTAGGCCTCTTACTTCCAGTGAAGGGAAATCTTAATGCTTCAGTATACCAAGACATTTTGGACAATGCTATGTTTCCAACATTGTGGCAACAGTTTGTTGAAGTACCCTTTCTGTTCCAGCCTGACTGTGCCCCAGTACTCAAAGCAAAGTCCATAAAGACATGGCTGGATGAGTTAGGTGTGGAAGTACTTGACTGGCCTGCACAGAGCCCTGACCTCAACACCATCCAGCACCTCTGGGATGAACTGGAACAGAGACTACGAGTCAGACCTTTTTGTCCCACATCAATGTCTGACCTCACAAATGCTCTACTGGGCAAAAATTCCCAAAGAAAGTCTTCCCAGAAGTGCAGAAGCTCTTATAACTGCAAAACTGCCTGTGTATTTAGAATGCAATGTCTTCTGTTGGTGTAATGATCAAGTGTCCCAATACTTATGTCTATATAGTGTATTAGTAATTTTCAACAGCAAATATACATACACAAATAAATAAAAATATTTAACTAAATACACATAGACAGAAAACTAATGTCGCTGGCATTATGTTTTTTGCATATTTAATGTAAACATATTTAATGTATTTGAGCTTGGTTAAAGTGAGAGAAAAATGACTTCATACAAGTCTAAGTCACCTGAAGAGAGTTGAGTGAGTTCACTTTTTAAATTTTAACCACCATCTTTCCTAGTGAGACCCCTGGTTGCTCGTGAATATAATCCATCAAAGAAGTAACTGGTAAAACAAATTAGCAGTCTATGATTCATAGGAGACCTGCATATGTTGCTGCAGTCATATTTCCTTGGCTTTTGCAGTGTGTGTATTAGTATATGTCTACAACAAGAGGATGGCATATTGGTTGCACACTGGAGACAAACTTGGCTTGCATATTTGTTATGGAAAACTGACATCTAGGAGCTGCAAACTTGAAATAGTAGTCTCAATTTTACAGAACATAGATCAAGGGAAAATTCACTGCTCCACAAAATCATGCTTTCCACATATAAATACAGATAATTGCTGCAGAGTTTTCATATAACCTGTGATGTATAATGCTCAGTTTCTCTGTAAATCAATACTCTGTGCTATTTCCAAATGCAGATGACTGTGTATCACCAGGGATATACTACATTTTTTTTCTTCTGTTCTCCATTTTGACTATCAAGCAAAGAGAATGTCGTCCAGGATAACCTCATACAGTCTCAGCATTCTTCACCCTTTTTTCCACCGACAATGAGCAAATCCCATTACTTTGGAGCCAGTGAAGTCTTTTAACATGAAACGATGGAGAAACTATTTGTGGAGCATCTATCTCACTGTGCCATTGTCACTATCATAATAAATGGTTGTAGGCATTTTAGCATTTTAGGAATGCAAACTGATTTGTTCTGTGCCTGGAGACTGGATCTGATCCTGTTTGGTATCATTTGTGACTTACAAATTAAGCATTCATAACCTCTGACAAGTGAATGTGTGTCTATATGCTCTGAGGGGTCTTTGCAAATCCTTGTCTCACATATCTTTTTCCCATCATTCATTATAGGAGATGACCAGACAGTTAAGGGTAATACTTGTAACTGCTTATTCTAGCTTTATCTTTTTAGCTGTTGCGAAATTCAGTGTACACTAGGCTAAAGTTAACTTTACCATAACTTTCAAGGTGCTAAAAATTAGTTTACCAAACACCAGTTATAAATGACCAATTTATACTCAAACAGTCCATGGCATATATGTTTTTATCAATAATTATTTCTTATAAATGTGTTCAGTAGAGTGCATTTATAAGAAACAATTCTGTTACTTTTGCTGATGTAGGTTTTTCCTTTTGTATTGTTTTAGTAATAGTATTGCAGCAGGTGGGGGCAGAAGGTGCATTTTTACAAGGGGGATTGCATGGTGGTTGTTTGGTGGTTTGGCTAACAAGGGGGATGAAAACTTATATATGTGCTGCATTCTGTTTTGTAATAAAGCTTGCATGTTGTCTTGTGTTTTAAATCCAGTGTGGGTGAGAGGTGATCCTGAGGCAATGGGAAAGACAATGAGCAACAAGCAAGACAACAACAAAATTAATTGCTTTCCAAATACACTTGACTAGAGAGCTTTGCTTACTGCTGTAGCTGAGAAAACAATCTTGTAAGAAATGGGAGAAGAGCCAGGGATGAATGGATAACGGAGCTGGAAGCAGGTGTTGGATGATCTAAGTAGATTTTTTTGTTGCTATACACATGGCCTAAGGAAGAACTGTTATGAGCTGGGAATTTTTCATGTTGTTGAAAGCCGTCAAGGTGGTCAAAGAGGTCATTTGATGGCTTTGAATAGGTGAACTTATGCACAGTGTTGGGGAAGAGCAGCGTTACCTATAGCACCATCACTAGTATCACTAGATTCAAAATGCTTTTCAGTAGGTTATCTTTTTTATTGATCAAGTAGTGCAGTAGTTCACCTGGTGCAATCTGAAATAAAACTGCTGAGGTAAATAACGATACCACCATGCATGGATGTATGACCTACGTGTCGCCAATAGACGCTTTTCAAAATGATGGTAACATCACTTACCAGACCTTGGACTGGCAGGGGAATGCAGACATGAAAGCCTGAGTTTAAGCTACTTGACTGAAATATGGCAGAGGGTGAGGATGGAGAGGATTCCAAGGGATATTTGTTTGCTACTGGGGTTTGAGTTGAGTTTTTGAAATGTGATTTAACTTTTACAACAACTTCAGCAACAGTTTTGTGCAGCAAGACATCCATCATGACAAATGTGACACATCATGGATGCATTTCGAACATCATCCATAAAACTTAACTTGTCTTCTTCTTGGGATATTTGTGCTCTCTGTTTGTATCATGAGATCAAAATGTTGTTCCTTGCAGCTATTAAAAAGGGATTAAATAAATAGCAGTATGGTCTAGTTTTCTCATAGACTCAACCACCCATGGACTAAGAACTGCTAATGTGAATGCATTATGACCACACATGGTGGGAGATATTTCTCAGCGTATATGTGCTGACTTAGCAGCTTTTGTGGAATAAATTTGCCACCATGTTTGGATTCTTCGTTCTTTGTTTAATACATCTTGTGACAAACACTCCATTAGCACCCTAACACTGAGCAGGATTCTGTTTGTTTTTGAAGCACTGGTTATGGTGTGCTAAATGTTGTCTGCCAGTCGTGAATGTGAAGTCTGCAGCCTGAATTTATAATCAATAGTTGTAAGAAATGTCGATTTTCCTGTGTTAAAAGAAGGGGGAAATATCTGACTATAATTTTTTCTGGTCTGTGTTGTAATTTAACTTAATCATTTGAGTGGGGTGGGGTTTTCTTGTAAACAAAGAAAAGTCACATATCACTCAACATTACTCACAAAAAAACCACACACACACTTAAAATGTACTTTTCTTCATTCCTGTCTTTGCTGGTGCATTGCTGCATATCTTGGCATGTTATTGCCACCTGAAGAGCAGTGAGATAGCGTGATGCTATTGGTAGGACTGTGTCTCACATCACCTGCCTGTGTGCACGGAACCTTGAACAACGCACATACAAAGCATCACATCACAAACATATCTACATAAAAGTCAACCACATAAAATGATGCATTTGCTTGTTCTTGAGGCCCTGATATCTGCTGACGTCCATGCACTTCAGCTGCTTGAGCTAACTGAAGCTTCACTGACTGATGTGATAAGGTTTACAGTGCTGAATGTCAGAGGTTCTGATTCAGCGCTTTCACTTCTGATAAGCTTAAGTTAATGATTTCATATCCTTAAAAAAATGTGAGGTTCCTCCTACTATACAGTCTACCTACCAGATGTCATTTACAATTTACAACTAACAAGCTAGCTGCTTGGTACTTGTCTGAAAATGACATGAAGCAGTCAAATGTTTGTGATGATGCCAACGAAACATACCTTGTGTAATACTGCTGTTGTAATTAGAAAACATCACAAACTATGACTATGGTCTGCAGATCATTCAATGTTGCTTTAACTCTTTTCTTAAGAGTGTTGATTTGACACGTCCCAGGCTGTCCCCTTTCAATAGACTGTCTGAACAATTAAGCAGCTATAGAATACATATACATAGATCAAGTTTTTTAGTATGCTATCCTATACAGAAAGTCCACTTTAGTGTTGCTCATGTAAAACTCTAGAAATGAGCTTCGGCATCCTGCTTGCTTTGCATTAAATTAAACATCACCAAGCTCAGAAACTCATTTCATGGCACATTCCCACTTCTGCTGGGTCAATATGGAACATTCCTCTGTGCTGCTGCAGTCAGTCCTCCAGCTTATTCGCCATTTATCATCCATACTTGACCTCTCATTTTGCTCAAGAGGCCCAAAGCACACTGCAGATTGGCCTTCCCATATAGAAACAGTCAAGGGGAATCTGAGATCTCAGAACAAAAAGTTAAGCCATCTGGAGAAATGGGAATCTGACTGACTCATCCATACCTCTATCCATCCATCCATCCATCCATCCATGGAATGGATGTGAAACAAAATGTTTTTATTTTTACTTTACATTTTACAAAGTCCGTTGTTGCTGAAGCAGTTCCAGTAATATAATTTGGTGCCAGTTTTCACACTCACCTTTCCAGCATGGGAGAAATTTACATTAATTAAAGGAAATCCTCATGAATATTTATCTACATATTGCACTGCATTATGTGATAGTTGCATTTTTAACACAGGTTTTTGGACAACATCTAAGAGTGAGATTTTATCATTGAAAAAAAAGAAATATAGTATATTTACTGCATATACTTTGGTAACTTTAGTACCAGCTTCACACAGATGAACTCTGGAGAAAGTGTGCTGCATTTTATATTTATAGCACACAGTCTATGCGTAGTGCAAAAGCGTTAACTGGGAGTGATAAATCCGCAGAAATCATCAGCTGTTACCCCTGATCCTGTGGAGCTCTTTAGTTTTTTTGTTTGTTTGTTTAATTTTCCTGTGTTGGCCGAAAGATATACAAATTTTGTTCATCACCCTCTTTCATCCTCATAAGAAGGCTTTCTTCACTAAAAGGTCTGATAAATTCACTGGACACTGGATCTGCCCAGGACATAAGGGAAAAAAGAAAAACAAGATTGTGAACATAGTGGAGCATCTAGTAAAAGAGCATTTAGAAAGACTCAACCAGTATTATGGGAAAATCTAGCAGTATGTAGTACTCATGTTCTTCCATAGACACACTGAAGACTGCAGTTGTGCACAACCGCCTGCAGAACACACACACTCCCTTTTAGCTTCCCCCAAACGGGTACTGCAGCTGCAGAAAAATCAGCTTTGGTCGCTGGGTCCTTATTTGAAGCCCCTAATCAGATTGCTAAAACAAAGTTAAAATAGGGTTATCAGGGCAGTTTGATGTGTCTCATAATGTTTTAATGTATTTGGACCCTTAAGAGTTTTTTTCCTTTGTCAGTGTGTTTATATGTTGTCAGTGTTTTGCAGAAGCACAGATCATGTATGTAAGATCACTGTCTTGGTTCTTATGTGATGTCCAACTGTGTTCCTGGAAAGAACAAATTAGTTCTTTCAATGTTTGCGTGTAGGTGTTGAGGCTTGAGGCACTTCTTTTCAGTTCTTTCTGAGCTCTTACACAAAGTGGTACCAACCTTTTATATCAGGAAGTTGTCATTGGTTGTGTATTTTTACGGATGCACTAACAGCCTATGTTTCATACCCTTAACTTACTCCTAGTCAACATAGTTAGAGCCACAAAACATGCATATGTGAATTTGTTATTAGCCATAGTAGTTTGCTCACACAGAAAAATGCCCTCAGAAATGTTATTGAGGAAAAGGAACACATTTAATTGTTATAGCTCATCGCACTTCAGACAGCAATTCATGAGTTAAATTGATTGAGCTCAGTCTCGGTTTCCATTGTGAGTTTACACAGAGGATATTAAAGAAAGGCTGTTTTCTATCACAGCGAAGACACAGAGTCTCCTAAGCAGATGGAATTTTTAATTAACACAATGCCACTGACTGTGTTAAAACATTAGGAAGCCCTTATGGGAGCAATCACAAAGTAGAGTAGTAGTGTTGATACTCCATTATGCAATGTGTATGATAAATTATCTAAAAAAATATTTAAAATGTGTTCCATTTAAAGGTTAAAAGTTTATAGAAAATAAGAGTTACGGTAATCATCTCCGACTGTTGCGAGTTCATGCATTTTAAAAGTTTATCCAAAGTAAACACTGAACTTTCAATAATGTTTCTCTCAAAGGAAGAAAAAAAAACACTTTAATATAACATCAACATGTACTCGCTACTGAGTGCAACTGATGCTCACTGCACTGTCTGGACACACTGTACAGACTAAGGAAGTAGTCTAGATACAGTACAGGATGTGCTGATTTTCCCAAGTTGTTGCTTTCTGCAGTGTTGACGCACGCCGATGCTTGGAAATGATGTCGTCTAACGTGTTAATGTAAGCATGTGTAAAACCTGCGATGGAGTGTGTTGTGATCGTTGACTGTATATAAATATGGGCAACGTGACAGCTCCTCAGAAATGAAGCCAAAAAAATCTCAGCTGCAGTACAGGTCATAAACACCTCCTCTTCTTCTCTTCCATGGTAGCAGATAGGACATGGGCCAAACTAAAAACTCAGAAAAACTGAAAAGCTACATGTCAAAACATTTTTTCGCATTTTTCAGATAATTTCAATTGTAATTAGCTGTTTGAGCAGATCAATCATGTCATATCACGTCATCAATGAAAACTAAGCACTGCTTGTCACTGAATCAGGCAGATGTATGGGCACAAACCTGAGACTTCACCATCTGGTCACTACTGCACAGACTCTGGCTCCAAATGATGTCACCTTCACAAGGTGGAAGCGCTTCTTCCCCATTTTTGGCTTCAGTTTTGTACTGTGGGAGGAAGTGGAGTTGTTGAAGTGAACATGAATATAAAGAACAAAATGTGTGGGTATTTGGAAACACATTCAAACAAATAGAAAAACAGAAAAGAGACACAAAGTACAACTGAACAGAGAGATAAGAGGAGAGATAAGGACTCTCTTGGAGGCGATGCAGTTGCATACAAAGTCAATGGAAAAATATGAGTCGCTGTTTATTTAGCAGGAGCAGCACAAACTGAGGCAAAGGCATGGCCACCTGAGTTAAAAATGTTTTAACTTAACCAACAAATTTTCATATTTTTTTCCCCCGAATGCATCTACTTCATAGTTTACAACAATGGGCAGCCTGTATAAGCAGTATAGAAAATGGATGATATACAACATTAATATTGAGAGATCAGGAAAATGTATTTATTTAAAGATAACTAGATAAGACTTTCAATGTCTCTCAATATCAGCCATAGTTCTTGAATTAATGAACAATGTGAGTGCTCTTCTCCACAAAGTTATAGAGTAGACACTACGCTGACTGTTCTCCTGTAAAAGACCCCCTTAAGAAGGTGTTTTATCATAAATGGGTTCGCCGAAGGGGTGGCATGGTGGTGCGGTGGTAAGTGCTGTTGCCTCATAGCAAGAGGGTTCGAATCCCGGTCTGGGCCCTTCTATGTGGAGTTTGCATGTTCTCCCTGTGCCTGTGTGGGTTTTCTCCGGGTACTCCGTCTTCCTCCCACAATACCAAAAACATGCATGTTAGGCTACTCTATATTGCCTCTAGGTGTAAATGACTCTTGTTTTACAACGACCTTTTTAAACAAGCATTGAACAAGCATTAAGAGTTCTTTAGATACAAGTAGTGCGAAGTAGATCCTTTCTTTGACACACATCACATGCGCTGATTTTTTTGGCATAACTCTTTTTCATAGTTAAAAGAAAATTAGTTTCTAAGAACAGTAAAAAGTCTTGTCTTAAGCACTATGTTTCTTTCTGAGTTTTTTGTCAGCCTGATTTAGCCCTTTCCAACTGGGAAGGCAGTGTTTTTATGTAGTGATTTTCTTTTTTCTTTTCCTTTGCCAGATTCTGATTGACTCAAAGGTGGGCATATAATCTATACAGTCCTTATTTAATGTAGTTACTGGTTTAGATGGAAAGTATATAGACTGTATATCAAAATACCAAACCTAACCAAACTGGAAGGTAATTAACCTGATTAGAAAGTTGAACATTGACCATATTTAGAGGGTTTTAAAGATGTTATTGCCAATGCTCTATATATCTCCAAATAAAGTCACTAACAATCGACAAATTATCAAATAATACGTTTTAGGAGCAGTACAAAACCATCCAAACATGTATTGCTGTGTGTAGGTGTGTGGGGGTTATTCAAGAACAGCATGAATTCTCAGTAAACACTCAGTGAGGCAATAAAGCTTAAAACCGCTTTACTGTTCATTTCTATAACACATGCCTTCTGAATGTCGGGTTTCTTCCCCTGCTGCAGCAGAGCACTTCCTGGACGTGAGCCCAAACCTCTCATTCACAGATGCTAGGCATGTGAGAGCTTAACAGAGAACTCCCAACACAGGAGGTAAACCGAGGGCAATTGCTTAGTGTGAACACTGTAAAGTAACTCATCAGCAAAACAGCAGCCTGCCACCCCAGGACAGCAACCTGGCGTGCCCAGGTCACGCTTTTCAAGAAAATTACAATGGAGGAGCGTGCAATTTGTGTGGAATCTGTGGAGCATAATAGTGTTCATCAACTTGAGTGTCCCTGAGAACAAACAGGATCCGATAAGTCTGATATTTGTAAGGATACACAGAACTTTAAGATGAGTTACATGCAACCACCATACCTGCAATGTCAACTACAAGAATTATGATAAATGTCATGTTTGTGACATGTATTTTTTAGATGTTCGCACACATCAGCTTTGTGTCACATTGTTTTGGCTTTTTTTCTGTCACAAACTTCAAGTAACTACTTGGGTTCGGTGATTGACTGAATAAACTGATAAAAGGTGAACAGTGATAACCATCTCTTCAGTTGGTTTTTTTTGCAGGGGGCAAAATTCAATGGTCTATGTCCAAGAAAAAAGCGAAAGCCCCTGATCAGCAAAAGAGTCTTGTTGGGTTAGCAGAGAGAAGCAGCAGACAGCACGTAGAGCAGGAATATTTTGATAAATTAAGGATTCAATTTGACCAAATCCGAGTATCTGGGACAAAAGACAGACTAACCAAGATGGTTTTGGTGAGTTTTATGTTGCTTTTGTCAAGTTTGAATGAAGTGTGTTGTACAATGACTTTGCAAGGCAATTCAGCTAGATCTTAATTTGGTGAAAGAGAGGAAGTTCAGAATTCAGTGTGTATGGTTACATTTTTCTGTTTAATAAGAAAAATAGGTTCAAAGGTCTTATAGGCTTTTCTATGGGGAATGAGAACTCTCTTGCCACCTACCTGTCTGGCATACACACCTGTGCAACTTGAGAATGACGGTCAAACGTAGTATCTACTTGTGCCATGTTCATGTCAGCTCTTTTCTCTTTCCAGTTTGCTTCAGTTTGAGAAAATTTCAGGATAATGGCTGTGCTGTTTTGACCTGACAGAAAGTGACTATACCAATTTTAGTTCTTTTGCGTCCTCTTGATGGTGGGATGTTCTCGACACGCTACTGGGTTGTGTAAAGTCCAGTGGCATATGGACATGATCCATAATCAGTGAACGTTTCTAGTTGACCTGTAATACACATGGGGAAAAAAGGAGTAAAAAAAAAAAAAAAGCTCAATTGCTTGCTGATTCCTGTCTCGCAGAGATGCCGTCTCACAGCCTCAGAACCAGCATATCATTTGCATGGCAAACTGGAAACTTTTGAAACTGATGTGACCTGAACTTGGGACAAGTTTTTCAGTCATCATAACAGCTTGCCAGCTTTTGCCATGGGAGTGCAGCCTATGGTGCTGTGATTAGAGGCTCTCTCAGTGCTCACAGGGTCTCTGACTCTTGCAGAGAGGACACATTTTTCTTAACAGCTTGGCTGAAATTGGACCACCAGATGGCATCTCTGCATCTCTCCCGGCACTTGATTATGATCAGATGCCTGTGGTCTATCCTCTCCAGAATTAAAGCTCTTATGTGGGGTGAAATCAGTGCTTGATTTGCACTTTTAAGGTGTCTTCACTTAAATATATATGTCTCCTTTAAAGTATACAGTAGATAGTATTCTTTATAAACAATAAACTGTGTTTTGTGTTTCAGTCATTCCACAGAAATCTGGATAGAAATTTACTTAGATTTACATCTAAACAACATAGAGCATACTTAAGTTTTCCATGTGATAGACAAGGCCTTTCTCTGTAGAGTTTGCATGTTCTCCCCTAGCTTGTTTGAGTTGGTGATCTTAAAAAACTTTGTTTAAGTTATTTAAGAGCAACACCATACTCAATTTCAGTTATTTTAAATGTTTATATCTACACTAAATAAAACTTTAAAAAAATGTCTTTGTTGAATGCATAAAAATGTTTATTGTCAATGGGACAAAATAAAAACAGTGTTGTTTTTTTTTAAATAAAAAAAAAAAATTATGTCCAATGACCAGTGTTCTGTACTGAAGACAGAAAATGTGCCCCTGTGTTGATCTAGAATACTAAAATGAAAATACATCTGACTTGATAATAATAATATTTGCAAATGTGTTTTTAGTGTCCAGTTTGTCAAGTGTCAAGTCCACTGTATACAACCCACCACCACCACCACCACCACCTCTTGCAGTGACCTTTATTTATTGAACCCAGCATTTCTGGGGTCAAATAATTATTTTCACCTTCTTCATCTTCATGGGTGTGAGAGACAAGAAACCAATTTGTGATGATATGTGCTGAGGCAGAGGATCAGAATGGCACGTCTCAGACTAAGAGCATCTGAAGCACTGTGTGTTGACAGATTTTAGAGTTGAAAGTTAAAAAGGCTAAAGGAACCACGTTTGTCAAACATTACCATGCAAATGCTCGACCCCCTATGTCAAACAATGCACTACTAATTAAATACTGTAAAGTAAACTATAAATCAAAGTAAACAATAAAAAGTCGACTCTGTGGGGGCACCCTATTCTATGGATTGGTCAGCATCTCTACTGCAGAAGAGAATGGACAAAACACATTAGGAAGTCCAGCTTCGTCCTAGGGAGCCCCCTTGACCCAGTGCAGGCAGTGAGAAAGAGAAGGATGATAGCCAAGCTATCCTCTCTGATGGAGAATGACTCTCAGCCGATGTGTGAGACTCTGACAGCATTGGGCAGTGGTAGGCTGCTTCAACTCCAAGTGTGTGAAGGAGCATTAACACAGGTCCTTCCTCCCTGCTGCTGTGAGACAACCAGCACTGCTCCCGGCAGACCCCTTACACTCCACAATAAACTGAATTTCAACAACTCACTGTGCAATAATCCCCCATCTCCTAGTGCAATACAGTGACCTTTCACTGTGAATCATTTAAAATTAATGAAAATGTAAATACTATGTTTGTTTTTTTGTATAGTTTCTATAAAAGAAGTGTATATTTTTACTCAATTTGCACCTTTATTTTCCTCTTCTCGTACTGCTGTGACAATGAGAATTTCCTCATTGTGGGACTAATGAAGACCTATCTTATTTTATCTTATTTACAAAATGTCAGCCAGTAGATAATCATCAAATATAGATTTATTTAGGAAAATGAGTAGACTCAACTTATGTCTTAAACTTTAATGAAAGTGACAAAGAGGTCAATTTTTGGGATACAAAGAAAGCATGAGGAGCAGGTTGTCATGCTTTGAAGTTTCATTTTCATTTCCTGTTTTATGTTGTAGTTTTTCTCCTCTTGTCTCTTGTTTAGCATTTCATTTCCTGTCTTTGTCTGTTTCCCTCCAATTTTGATTGCTTGCCCCGCCCTGATGGTGTTCACCTGTCCAGACTCCATTGTCTGTATCAGCTGTGCTGTGTCTTTCTTGTGTGTCACTTTGTCTGTGTGGCTGCTTTCTCTGCATTCCTGGGTTTGCTGTACATTTTGGATTATTCTTATTCAGACTTGGACTTTTTTTATCTGGACCTCCAGCCACCTTTAGTTCTTTGTGTTCCCCTGCCTTCTTCAGTTCTGTTTGAGTAAGTAAATTCCATTTCCTTTATTCACTTCACACCCCATGTCCATGTCAACATTTGGGTCCTCCATTTTATGATGCAACATAACACAGTAGATCCATGAGTACACTATCTGCCCAACACCAAACAGCAGACAGGTAAGTTAGCAAGTAACCGGTGAAGAAAGTCAAACATTAAGCAGCTAAATTTCCAAATGGGGTTTGGTCACTTGCTTTGTAGTATCTAAGTGGTAAAACCAATGAGCAAAAAGTAGTTCTGTGAGTTTGGTTTCTACAAAAATGTTATAAAACTTGAGTATTTTATCTCACTGACTGTTGAGTTTGTCCACATCATGATGTACAGAATAATCATTAGATGCATGACTCACTGAGACATATTAATATGAAATGAGGCAAATTAAATCATACATTGGGGAACAAGTTGTTCTCAAATGCTGACAAAGGTTTAGTAGTACTTCATGACTCTACACACTAAATGATGTTCCAAAAGAACATGTAAACAGACAGCATTCTTCCAGCAGTGCTGTACTGTTCAGGGCCTCCCCCAGTAATCTGACTGTGTGTGCTTGAGAGAGACTGAAGGTCAGAGCACATTATTGACCAGTCTTAAGATGTAATACTGGAAACAGTGATGGGATCAAGGAAATGAACATTTGCTGTGACTTCCACCTCCACTAGAGCTGCAGTAAATAGAAAATTGTGAAAGATCCACTTTTCTCTTTTTGTGTCATTCGGTGAAAGCCAAATATTTGTGATGGCTGGTACCATGGATAGAGGTCAACACATTTTGTAGGTAGGTCAGTGGTGCTGATGTGCAGTCCACTCTCCTGTAAAGGCAGAGTTTAAAAGGAGGGATATCTTGGAACAGGGCAATTACCAATGTGTCTGTTGTGTTTTTGGACTTTTAGTGGTGAAGTTATTACTGTGACAAGTCATACGACAAGTTCTGCCATCAAATATGAAGCACACCCTCTGGCACAAGATGGATTTTATTTTAGAATTTTTGAGGACATGGAGATTTTCTGAAATCAAACCATATGTCCTATGAATCTGATTTTTGCACCTTTGCTGCCTTCAGCAGGAGGAACTAGAGTTAGCATTTATTTTCAAAATTTGCATTGTGAGCATTTTTATTTTTGCAACAATTCATTTTACTCCAACTCCAAATAAACATGTACAAAATTGCATTAGAAGGAGGTTATGGTGGATGGATTGGACAACAGCTCCTTGTCTGTTACCAGAAATACTATTTTTAAAAACCAACTTTGTATCTCTGCAAGATGTGTTCATATTAAATGGTTGTTTAGCACACGATTTGTCATTCATCAGCTTGTTGGGTGGAGGATGAGCATGTGGTTTGTTTCATGCCAGAGACCATAGGTACTCAAACACAATCCACAGCTCTGCAGTATCCCCTGTCTGTTGGAAATGGAGCTCAGACTGTGCAGCCCAGTCTCATATTGCTTCATGAAATTATCTCCAGGGATACAAAAGTGAAATAATATAATGACAAGTTCTTTGATTTCTGTTTTGTTTTCACTTCTTTATTCAGTCTGTCATCATTTTTTATTTGTGTTCTTTTGTATTTTTCAACCTGGGAAACGTTACAAGACAACAGCAGACTGTTTTGACCTGAAAATCTAAGATGTGGGTGTCATTTCAAAAGTCTGGAACCAAGCTGAAGACAAAAACTGCGCATCCACACAATAGCAGTTCAATTTAAAACAGGGTTTTCTTTGTGGTCCTGTGGTCCAAGACACATTATACTGTGTGTGATAGGTTTTTGTTGTTTTCCCTCCCCTCGTGTTTCCTTTTACTTGCCACTGTCAACGATTTTCTAAAAGCAAAACTGCCAGAATATACAGGTGAGGGGCAGCTCTCAGCTCTGAAAAACTGCATTTGAAATGTATCATTATTCAAGAGGGGCTGCATAAACAGGCAAAGAATTGATGTGCTTGCCGTAGCTCGCTTAGCAGTGTCATGTGAAATAACCGAGTCCAACTTCTTGTCTTTGGAATATTTATTGCCCAGTGTTAATGTTCTTCAGTGTGTTACATGCAAGAATTCACATCAATTGTCCATAAAACAAAACAAATCTGCAGTGTTTAACTAGCTATCATTTAACTGACTAGAATTTCTGATGATGACTAGTGCGCATAACAGTATTTAAAAGATTAGCTGAATAATCGCAAACATTTCTAATTCAGATATTAACACATGACATCATCCAATGAATACAAGCATTTTGAGAAATATCTGGGACAGATCAATTAGGCTCTCAATAAGTCATAACCTGTTCAGCAGAGGATCACATTCGGATAATTGGAACTCTTCAGTGATGCTTCAGAATAGTTAAACTTGTTTGATGTCACGCAATTGGAGGGAGATTGAAGGGCTCTGATGTTGCCTCAGGGTGCTGAGCAGAATCCACAGTTTAGTGTGTCTCTGGAACAAGCTTGAGGAAAGGCTTATTTAGGCACTATGACACAGAGTGAAGTAGGAGGCAGAGGATAAAGAAGCTAATCTTGTCAGCCTAAAGCCTGCTCCTCTTTCTGAATAACACTGCAGTTTGGTTTTCTTTGTCCTGGCATTTAAATGTAAATATTATGAGACTTGGGCCTGTTGAGGAACATTTCACAGCTGTCTCTGCCCCAAGAGAAAGCAGACAATTCAGCATTAAGGATTCTGCAAAAGCGCTGCATGTGTTTATCTATTCTAATGACCTTAAGAGTATGGATATTACCAGCATACTAATCACCTGTGTGTGTGTGTGTGTGTGTGTGTGTGTGTGTGTGTGCTCTGCTGTTTCGCATTCAAATAGCTAGTCAGGCACAACATGCATGAAGGCAATGTCATTTGCTTTTTATTTCTTTCTCATTTTTTTCACTTCCCACTTTTTTATGTTTAAATGAAATACACTATACTGGAAATGTACAAGGAAATGCCACAATGAACAAGGTTATGTGAATCGCCAATGAGCTAAACCCACTGTAATCGAGAGAAAGAGAGAGGCTGCAATTAGGGTGCTTAGCAGCGATTAAGACGTCATGTGATTGTGTTATAGTCACAACTCGTGGGTGACAAAAATAGGACTCATTGGCAGTATAAGGTAAATTATAAATGTAGAGACTAGACTGCTGCCACTTAGTTTATGTAGTATTTTCAACACTTTGGCAATGTTTCAGTATGTTTTTTCACATTGATTTAAAGATACCTGTTGCCTCTAAATAATAATCTGTACTTTTTGTACCACATAAATATTATTCCACATTTTTAAGTGAGTGTGACTTATAAATAAAGCTGATTGTATTACAATTTGTTCTTTTTAAACAGTAAAAGGGACCAGTTATTTGCAAGAATGTTCACTACTTCACTGTCACATTTATGTAGTTCAATATTCTTTTTTTCCCCCTCTCAATATATTCTTTTTTCCTCTTCATTGTGGTTAGTCTTTGTGTGTTTGGCCACACAAAGACTAACCACAGATCCATAAAAAATCACTGCAAAAGCAGTACCAACAGAATATTCATTAACCTCAAAGGTGTATACGGTAGCTATTGATACAGGGTTTCATTTTAAGACACAGCAACATACCCTTTGCTGGGCATGTATTATTCATACATTTTAGCAGCACAATAAGTAGTTAGTAGATTTCGGGCTGCCAATCATTGGCATTCTTTAAGTGGTCTGGCTGCTCATTGAGTGCGAGATACATGAGGGTGGGGTACTCCATCACTCTTCTCCTCTTCCACTAAAAGGCTTTGACATATCTCCCTGGAGGCCTACAGCCAGTCTGGTGCTCTCTGTACACAGCTTAATGGCTGCTGTCACTGCACAACTCATCCATGATAGACCGAACCCACTCAGCTCAGCAGCAGCCCAATTACCAGTTTTGGAGACAGTTTTGATATACATGTTACATTGTATTACACAATGAATGTCATGCTTTTCTCAGATGTTTGCAAAGCAAGATTCAAAAGTAATGCATATGTATTAGAACCCCTTATATCTACATAAGTAATTCACCATGAATACTTGCCTTTTGAATTATGGGTACATTCAATCTCAAATACTTTTGGGTAAAATGTTATAGCTGTCTAGATGGTTATGTTTATTTTGTAAAAGAGGCACCATGTTTGTGTTTTGTACATAAAGGTGGTGGGGTGGATGGGTGGACACGTAAGGTGCTGAACTTTGACATCAGGAATCTGCATTTGTGTCCTGGGCTGCACTTGTGGGCTACTTAAAACCAGGGGTTAAACTGGTCCAAGGACCGCCCAGAGCTCAGTCCTGAAACGTCATCGGCCCACTTTGATTATGCACCAGTCTAGTTAAAAAGTAAGTCTCAGAAGGCTATACACCGCACTGGTGGCTAAATGTTTGGACTAAAATAGTCCTGTCTTATCATAGTGTTAGCAGCAAACTGTCATGGTCTTGTACATCAAGTCCCCAAGTACCTCCAACATTTTTTTTCCCAAAAAATGAATACTAGTTATTAAATACTAAAGTGATATCCAATTTGGGTGGGTATCAAAAAAAAAAAAAGATCATTGTTGGTCATTTTTTTCAATTACAAATTTGTGGCTATCAAAAATCGCAAATGCTGCTTTGAATGACTTTCTTCATTTTGAAGATTAGCCACCAATTTACTAATTTATTTATCTTTCGTATGTACTCTGGTAGCTGAAAACATCACCATTCATAAGGTCAGGACAGGACATTCAGCACAGTTTCTGACTGTTTTTAGTTCAGTAGCAGGCTGTCCTCAGTCTGTGGATATTCTATCTTATACAAGTTCTGTTGACTGGGTTAATAGCTGCTCATTATTTACAAGTGAGTTATGAGATTGATTGCGTCAGTTCTTTTTGTTCTTTTCTTTTTCTTTGCCACTTTCTTTTAATATACTTTTAATAAGGAACTAACATACTTCATATTACAGTTGTGTTATGTTTTGTCAGGTCAAAAAATAGGACCCAAGTGATTGCAGTCAACAAACAGGCAGACAACACAAACTTAGGGAGCAGGCTGATGAAAATCCAAGTACAGAGAAGAAACACAAAGAACTTCACTGAGAAGAACACAGGCAGGAATACTGATGAGAGACCAACACAGCAAATGCAGATGACCTGAAAACTGAAAGAGGAAAAACACGTGAACTAAATACAGAAGGACCTGACTGACAAATAAAAAGACATGTAACACAGAAAACAGGTGAAAAAAACACAACGGCAGGATGGAAAATAAAAACTGCCACACAAGAAGAGTGAACTTTCAACATAAACCAGTAATAACTAAATTGCAACTTAAAAACATAACATTGCTTTCTAATTGAAAGCTATAGAAACAAGCAAGTGAGGAACATCAGATTGTTGTAGCTTTTCCTAATGAAGCTGTCCTGTTAGCAAATGGACTAAGTGACATGTCAATTGTATAGTCATTTAAATCCTTGAAAAACATATTTAGGGTGGCAGTTGGACTGGAGGCCACTGTTGTGTTTCATTCCTAGTTTCTTTCTCCACTCATGTTCTGCCATCTGTCTAAAGTAAGCTGTCAAAGGCATAAAATGTATTTGTTGTTGTACATTAGCAGGATGTAAGCACAGTCTCTGGGAGACAGGGTTGACAGTGCAATGTTAGTGACTCCTCTCTCATTGCTGTGTTGTAGGTAGACTCCTAACTGGACAGAAATTCCAGACTCTATGACCAAATGAAAACACTGTAAGTCCCTGACTGGTCTGAATTCAGAGCAGTGTGCTGCCAAACTATCTGTATGCTGTACCTTCAGAAAGCTGTCTTGGGGACCGCTCTGCACTGAATCAATATCCAGTTAATTTCAGGCTACACTATGATCCTCTAGCAGTGGCTCATACATACAGGCCTCCTCTCTGGAGGAAAAAAGTCGATGAGCAGAACACCTGCTAAAGCCCATGGAACAGATCAGGACACTGGACAAACTTGATGCTGCTTTGTACATCAATGACCAAGGTTTAGTCTGCTTTCTGTTGTTATATTATTTCTTTGCTGACCATTGGATTATTTGACATGGAACATATTAGAATAGCTCCAGTGTAGAGAAGTTTTTTTCTTTGCTTAAGGATGAAATCAAGCAAAGGGTATTGAAATCAATATCAAAGGAAGAGTGAGCTGTAAGTGTCAAAATCTGGATATGGCTTTGAGAGAGTTGCCCTTGGAAAGAGCTCTTGGTGTTCAGTAATGTGTGTGTCATCCAATGATTTCCAGTAAAGAGTTCCTGTCAAAGAACCCCCACTAACCAGAAGAGTAGTTCTGTCCATAGTAGTGTCCATCCACGACCTGTTGCATTTATTGCCCTTTTGATTCCACTGGGAGAGCAGATCAGGCAACAAATGTGGTGAAATGAGATTTGTTGGGACAAGCTCCTCCCACAAGAGCTCAAAACACAGTGGGAGGCATGTTTACAAGATCCTCAAAACTTGGCTAACATAAGAGGACTCTATCCCAGCACCACTTCTCAGATGCCAGCGTGGACAGTCATGGCAAGTATTCCTATCTCAGAGCAATCAAAAGGTATAAAACAATTCAAGGAAGTGAAAGACAAAGCAAACAAGCTACAAACCGAGTCCATTTGTGGATATGCTTGATGATTTTGCATTTGTTGGAATGTGGAAATGTGTGACAGTTGAGGTTCAATCAAGGCATCAGCTTTGTGGGTGGAAAAAGAGAGTTCATGAATGCAGTGAAGGATCAGGATCGTGAGCAAGTGAAAGAACATGGATGTGAGGTCATAATTAATCACCCATTATCAAGTCACAAGGGAGGCCTATTGGAGAAGCACTTTCAGACTACCTTGAGTGTTTTGATTGCCCTCCTTTGTCAATTTGACAGTTCTTTTCTCAATGAAGTGATGGCTAGTAGAAATAGAATACAGACAAGAAATCACTTAAATGATCAAATAAGTCTTGAACCTCTCACACTAAACCACATCCTACTGACAAGGCTGAACATAATATCGCCCCTCTCCTGGTGAATTTTTGAGTCCGGATCCTACCTACACAAGAATTGGCTCCAGATTTGTATAGTTCTTGGCAATTTAATTCTGGACAAGTAGAGGAATTTGTGTCTCCTTAATCTTCAGTAAAGGCAAATGCGGCAAACAGATAAGAGGAATACGAACATTAACGTTATTGTCATCCTTCTAGAGGACGGTTCTCCACAAAATCCCTGGAAATTGATAAGAATAACGAGTGCATGCCAGCAGGCATGGAAGAGACTGGAAAGTAAAACTGTTCATTACTGACTTAACCTTCGGCAAACAGGGAGAATGTACCACTTAACCAGTCTATCTTGACAAGCCTGTACCAAAAAACTGCTCTACTACTACTAGATGCAGAATAAATACATGCCTGTTCTTATATATTATCAATATTGAGTTCAGACTGGGAAACTGAAATTAGTGTCAAAGTACTGCGGTAAAATAAAAAATAAAAAAAATGGTGATTTGGTAGAATTGTCATAAATATTTGTCATTATTTCATGTTTTGCTTACATTTATTATCTACATAATATTTTTCAGAAATATAGTTTTCTTTTGTAAAAAGACCAGGAAAGTAGGAACCTAGGAACAATATGTAAGTTTATACAGTCTTCATGATACCCAGTTTTGAAAGGTGATTATGAAATAATTTACTTTTTTGAATAGATAAAATGCATCAGCTAGTTTTGTTTCATTCATTGTTTCCAATGAATTAATTTATTATATATCATTCATAACCATGATCAATGAAGGATATATGTACTCATAATGTATACATTCACTTAAAATGACTATTATACCTACACAAAAATACATAAGCATACACAATGGAATAGAGAAGAAAAGGAAAAAAAGTCAAATTTTTAATGTATGGTAATAAATTAATTGTACGTAAAGTTAGATTCACAATTTTATTATTGCATTTGAATTCTGGATGATAAGTTGTATAATAAATTCTTTAAATGGCACATATTGCAGATCTTAGATATCATTCGATATTTGTGCATTTCCATCACCTTATGACAAAATACTGTGGCATCGGCATGACTTTCTGTTAGAGAGAGACTTTTTGTTTGAATGATAATTGATAATCCTTGAAATGAATGCTTGGTGTGACAGGGGCTAATGGGGTGAGACAGGAAAAAAGCAGGATGGGGAGAATGAACACTGATGAGTTTAGCCCAGCTGTTTGCCAAGACAGGAGGTTTCTGGAACTATTGCTGATGTGAAGTCCTCTTGGATGTCATCCAGGAGCGCTGAGTGTTATTTATGACAACAGCAGGGCTCTCCTGCTCATCATCAGGTAGAAAAGAGTCTTCACGAGACAGCAGAATTAAATGAACTCAGAAAGTTCAGGGAAGTGAGGCGGTTGCAGCCACCTCCATTATCACAACTGTATTGTCAAACACCTTATCCACTTCAGCAGCGTGTGGTAACGTCAAAGGTGTGAACTGATAACAATATTGTATGCAGGTATATTTTCAGTGTAAAGTCCCTGTGTTTGTCTATTGTTTGTCACTGATAATGATCCATAAATGAACATTTATTGTATCTTTGTAACCTGTGTATCACATATAAGATTCAAAAATAAGACTTGTGTACAGTAAGTACCAAATGCCTTAACGACTGGTTGTACAACAGTATAAGAGTCAATTATATATAATATATATAATTATATATAGTACTGTTGTGACTGATGTGTGGCCATCTATGACCTTTTAAGTTATCTGCAATTTCAGAATCACAATCATTTGTGAAATGTGAAACTGCCACCCATTTGCAGTTTTTGAAACCAAAAGCACTCCGCCCTGTTTATATAAGACATAAAAGAATTAGAAAAACTTTTATTTGCAGCAGTGTTTGTTTATGTGTATCTTCAGCAAAAGTAGACATGATGGTGTCCGGTGATAACTCTGGTGACGTACAAAACATTAAGCGCTAAAGAAATTGAATTACCTGTCTAGTAAATGATGCTTCCTGTTGATGGTCCTGTAGATTTATGGGGCTGCTCTCCTCTGCTAAGGTGCTGTAACATAACCCTGACTAATACGAATACGCTTGGGCCTTTTTCCAGGAAGCTTTGTCTTATTTTGGACCATTAGTTTTTTGGAAAGTAGTCGCTGCCTTGTGATATCTTCAGTGGCATGGGAGATAATTGTCTTGGCAGAGACAGAACACATTTAAACCACCACCTCCTCCAGTTTTCCAGCGTGTTTACATTTCTCACTGGGCTACATTTTGCAGCAAAGATTTACATTTTATGTAATTTCTGTATTTTTTTTTTCTTAGAAATAGAAATATATAGTGAGAGGCATTATTATGTATGAAGTAGAACTGATTTTTATAATTTTTTATTGCTTATAATACCACTATGGATTTTTCTTCTGATGCTTTTCCCCTGTCCTTTTTGGGTTATTTTAATTGCTTACAGCAGCAACCTCAGCATTAACAGCCATGGCATAATCTTATCCTTAAGCTTAGCTTCTTCAGCAGAAGTTGCCTTGTAACACCCAATGCAGATTCCCCAAAAGCTAAACTTCACTGTTGACCCATAATAATACTGCTTTAATGAGAATTCCCAGAAAGTAGGCTATTTATCATGCTCTTTGTTATATTTTTGCTTTTACATCTACACAAAGTAGACAATCATGCCTTCTTTTCTATGGCTCAATTACCTCACATGTGTGCTTCACTGTAAAAGGTCAGGGTATTCAAACGGCATAGCATAGCAGGCTGTATAGCCCCTGTAGCTGTTTAGCAGGCCTTTTCCTTTAAAGTCAAATTTTGAGGTCTTTTGCCACTAATATGGTACTGATGCTTCAGGAGATTGCTTACTGCTTACTACTGTTGACAAGACTTCTCAATTATGTTTTCTTTAACAGAGCTAAGATGAACCTTTTTGCCTTTTGATTACAGTCTCTTTCAGTCATAATCAGTCAGTAACAACCCTCATCCACCCATCAAAACAAACAAACAATACAGACTAGTATTTTATTTTGATATTGTTACCATGTGAGGTCACTGAACGAGTTCTGCTATCAAACTGCCCAGGCATGTTTGAGAGCCCAAAATGATGCATTGGAAGTTCAAGGCAGGGTTCTTGCCTTCCCTGTTGCATCTGTAAAGGTCAGTGAAATCTCTAGAGTTCTGGAGCTGATCTAATGCATGACTTTTTTCATTCTAAGCTTCACAGAGTAGGAAAGGCCAAGCTTGTCACTGGACAGGAGATACAGAAGTGAACCCTTTCAGGTGAGACTAAATAAAGAAGTGGAGATGGGCAAGGGACTGAACCTTTATAATTTTGTTTTTGTTTTTTTCTTTGAGGGGGTCCAGACTGATCATGACTGAATGGCACTGTACTCACTATAAAAAATTAGGAATATCTGAATATCTTTGGACGTCTAACAGCTCTTCTAATTAGTGATTAGTGATGAATCACTTTTTTGCTCTTCTAATACATCAACCCCCCTCCCCTACTTCCACCACAGTTGCTTCAGCCCTCAGCCAACCCCTTCACTTTTGTATGTGACTCTCTTAATAAAATTTACAAATGGACCTGTATGTTGCATTTGTGTTATTTTGATGTTATCCGGCAATTCTAATGATTTTAAAATGTATGCTTAATCTATGGGCAGAAGATAAGCAGGATAAAAAGATAAACCAAATTTTCTTGTCGATTGGTCATGGAAAATAAGAACCATGTGAGTTTTACTTTTTGTATCAAGCAGCGAAAGAGCATGACATGTTTCAGTTAGTTTGCCTTACTCAAGCATTGAGAGTAGAGTAGAGGCATGTTTTTGTGTTTTCTATAGTATAGTGCTTGTCTGTAACTCACTGTTGCTGTTGATACTGCTTACCTCAGTACCCTTTACATATTTAGTGACCAGTTAAGTAAAAACACAGAACACAGCAAGTTACCAGCCCTTTAGGCCCTGATGGCTTTTTTTATTTTAATTTTTTTTCAGATAAAAATACATGCAAACCCAATGTCACTTAAGTTGTGACACTGCGTAATAAATAAGACAAAATATGATGATTTGCTTTTTTACATATAGTCAGTTAAAACAAGTACAATGATGAAACATGTTTAATATTTTATTGTTATTATGTTAAGTTATTTTGAACTTGATGCCAGCCACAAATTCAAACAAAGGACGGGGAACGTTGTGGGGAAAAAAAAAAAAAAAACACCAGTTCAGAACACTCCACTGATAACAAGTGACAGAATCATGATTGGTATAAAGGGGTATCTTCAAAGCATTCAAAGCAAGGACTGTGTGAGGTTCACCACTCTTTGAAACACATGACTGTATAAAGGATATTACTACATGGACTCGAGAACACTTTGTAAAACTGTTGACAGGAAACACTGATTGTTGGGTGGCAAAAGTGAAGAATTATGAGGTATGTGCTCAGCAGTAAAACTGTGTTGTTTCAGGTGAGGGCCAAGACAAAGTTCAAAAGAAGGAAGAAAGCTGTGTATTTCAAGGAATAGTGAACCTGAGAGACAGCAGTCTTAAACAGCACAGGAAGACAAACCTGACAGAAGATGAAAATCCGTAGGAACATACTCCAGACTTTTCTTCCTGGAATGGGTAGGGACAGGGTGACAGTGCCTAAAAGAGTAAAAGAAAAGGGCTGTGAAGTCTGACTAGAAGAATAAAAGATGAGGGGAAGTTAAAAAAAAAAAAAAAAAAAAAGTCCTACTTGTCATGTCAATGACAGCTGTAACATTTCACCACAGCTGTCATCATCGGCACTTCACCAACTGTAGTGAAAAGCTCTTTTAAAATAAAATAAAAGTACGGCATTACACACAGAGTATCAGCAATGATATTAAGCCAAAGCAAGATGAAAAGTGAAGGACTCACTAAAGGTGTGACAATATATCCTGAGCAGACAAGAATGTCTATGCTAAACCAAAAGTGTGATTCCAGTGAAGTCAACAGGATTCACAATCTGCACTTATCAACAAGGAAGTTGAGGCCTTGGAAAATATTTAAGTGCCTTATTACTTCATTACTGACTAATTCTACATCCACATTGCTGTATTTTTATATCCAAGTAAATCTCACACCTGAACTGCACCTTTTAACCGCTGCTTGAATTGGCTGCTGCCTCAGTAAACCAGATGTTGATCTCACACATACAAGCACAGATTAAATAAGAGCAGCATCACAAATGTGTCATTTGCTCTTCATAGACTTGGCCATTAGATCCACTTTGAGATTATAGTTTTGGAAAAGATACTATGCTTTGTGAAACCTAGGAAAGAAAGATGAAAATAGATTTTTAAAAAAAAACTGATATGGTGGCAGACACTGATGTGTCAAAGGCAAACGGGTATGGAGATATGGAACACTGAAATACGGAGTTCTGGTGTAATTTTATTGTAAAATTCCACTGAGATCTGACCAGGGTGGAATGGGAGTTGTGGCATTCTGTGAGACAAATGAAATCCCAAAGCATTACCTGAACCTGACACAATCTTCACATCTTACAAAGAAATTTGCACAGACCAACTGCATTAACTTTGGGAGATGTAATGAAAGTATAGGACTCCCCAAGCACAATGTTACTAGAGGTTGCCTCACACCTTTCCAAACTGTATTCTCACACTAGAACTATATTTGAAGATATAAATAATCTAACATAGTCTGTCTTTGCCCTCCCCGGTTTTATGCAGTGCATCCAAAAAGGCACTTCCACATTTGAGACACTCATTTGCATGGGGATATAGTTTGCCAAGTTATCACTTTATTCTCAGATTGTAACTTTGATCAGTGTGCCCTCCAAGCATGTCATTAATGAGTGGAGTCTTGTGCATGTAAACAGAGTCATCATATTCATCATCTCATGTTGTAGTGATGAATATGAATTGCATACTGCAGGAGGCTGTGCATCCTATCCTGCAACTCCAGGACAAAGTGGGCTGTGCACAACAAAGCTTTTGTATTCTCCCCTGTCTTAACTCAGGATCTGCGTAAATCCCAAAGTATATAAACTACAGTTTAAAGATTTGGCACCTAAGACCATATCTCAGCTTGACATATTCCCCTTCATCCATTATTAAAACACATAAATAAATGTACAGACAGGAAATCATTTTATGATGAATAACCACAGTTAAGCTCTGTCGCGGTTACACCGCATAAGAATTCACCATAACAGAGTCCATAAAACATGCCAGTTTAGTGTACATTCATTTATTTGTGACAAGTTAGAGAAATACTTGGGAAAAAAAGCATTAGACACAACACTGACATATCACCTTATATAGTTGATATGGGAATATGGTGCTTGTGAACCATTGCTTATTTATACTTCAAACAGACTGACAGAAGTTACCATTAGCGTTAGTTTTTGATGAGTTAAAGCCCAAAATTCAGTTTCATTTTAGCCCTGAGTTTGGTCTCCAATGAGTATTGATCTTTCTCTTCAGCTGTCAAATGCTCCACTATGTTCACCAGTTGGCACCATGTCAGCAGACAATATGTCTGAGTGCAATAATTTTTTAAACGTTTTTTTAAAAGTAAAAGAGTTTTTTTTAATTTTTTTTTGCTCTAAAGAGCTTCATTCTGTGGCTCATAGGATGACAAGAGTGGTGCGAATGAATAAAAAAAACTAAATTTGTGAGCCATTAAGCCAAAACATTGAGCTGGAAAAATAAGTCCTTCAGAACTGATTATAGCCACTTAATATTCTTGAGTTACTTAAGACTTAAAAATAATTTGCTTTCAGGATTACTGTGTTTATGACTAGTATTCAGTAATGAAACAAGGTGTCAAACTGTGAAACAAATATTGCCTTTCTGTCAACAGGGGAGATTCTGTTGCTTGGCCTATGAATTTTAATGCATACTTTAGAGGTAACAGCCACAAACTTAATTGTCCTGTTAAGTGTTAAGTCGTGTGTGTGCGTGTTTAAAATATTCGCTTACAGAACTTGTTTGATTTATTCTTATTACAAACCCAAACCTTTCTCTGGATCAGACAAGAAGCATTGCAATCTCAGATTCAAACCTAAAAAATGCACCCTTTTGAGTTGAAGCAGGAAGTGTTTTGTTAGTATTGCATGCCTCCATCTCAAGTGGTCAAAAATTCCTACCCCAACACTTGTCACTCATCTTGATGAGCTGTCGTCTCTGAAACAGCATCTATCCTGAGGTGGCTGGCAGCTATAAAGCTCACATCAGCCATTGGAGAGGCAAGTAAATTGTCTGTGTTCACCTCTTCACAGGCAACCTGCGATAAAACAGCAATGTTAGTATTCACCTTTCCTTTTGCACAGCTTGTCTGCCACACGTTTAGCATGTAGCTTTTTTCTTTTTATTTTATTGTGTTGTTATTGCTTTGACTTTACTGCACTTGACTGCACTAAAAAACAGTTCACCACTTTGTATACACAATACAAGATGTATGCACAAACTCCACAGAGGCTCAAAGACAAAACTTCCAACTTTTGCCTTTCAATCCTAAGTGAGCTGAAGATTTGATAGAAATTGGATGAAATATATCTTCAGACTGCTTTGGCAGCCACTTCCATCCCTTGTGGTGCTATAATTGACAGACTTTCTAACTATACTGTACTTGAGCATAACAATAAAGGAACATTGATTTCATCATATAATGCACTGATTATCATGATTATTCCCAGACTTTATATCCTAAAGTAGAGCAATAGTTTTCATCCCACCTCGTCACATTCAGATGCTTTGCAACACGTTTGTGCATCTCATCCACATGTTTAATGTACCTATTAGGGTCCAGGGCCAACACACAAAGCCTTTCCTTTCCTTGGCTGTTAATTTGCCTGCTACTGCAAATGCAGTTTGTGATAAAGAAATTTTATATAAAAAGTTGTTTTCAGCTGTAGTTTTGCATCCTTTGTGTTAGTAGTGTAGTTCTCATGGTCATAAATTACATTTGTATGCCTGTAATATTGTCAAACCCAGATGGGTTAAAAAAAAAAAAAAAGAATCTAAATCAGTGCAGCAGAACCAGGAGCGTTATGTATTTTTGTTAATTCCATGTCTTCTTTCTTGTCAAAGTTAGACCTACATTACCCACAATGCAACAAAACCACCAACTGTGTGGTCGCGGTCTCAGAAATGTTATGATAATAACGGCTAATGTGGCTAATGTTGCTATCCTCAATCAGAGCTGAGGAGCAAGCTACAAAGGACTAGCAACTCACTTCTATCTCACATCACTAGATTTTTATATTCATGTTTTTCATTTTCAAACTTTTATTCTTCAGCCCCAATTGTCACTGTCTTAAGCGAAATTGCTTGAGCCAGACATCAGGGCTTTGCACAGCTGGATCCACAAAAAGCTGAATACATCTTCATTAACATATGCACTTGTACCTATAAACAGATTTTCATGTGGGTATTGGTTTCCACTGTAAAGGGAAACCAGCAATTTAGAGTTGTGTACTTTAGATAGAAATAGATAAATAAATGAAATTTAAAAAACACTGTCTTGCAGCCAGATTTAAAAACACCAAACATGGTGTAGGCCAAGATATTCTGAATTGATTCCCTGGCATTGCCGGACTGGACAAGAATGGACCTTACTTTTCCTATGTAGCTCTTAGATATTCTTTCATTAAACTGCTCACTTGCTTGCTTGTCTTTCACACATGCCCAAAATTTTCATGGGCTGGGCAACACTCCCCATGAGGAGTAAACTGAACCTGATGCTGTGGAGTGCCTGCTTTTTTTTTTTTTTTTCTCAAATCCTGATATACAGAAATGGGCATGATTCATGGAACATTAATATGTGCTCCTGTGTAATATGTTCTTCAACATCTTGGGAAACAGAACATTAGCTCATATACCAGCCTACTAATTTTGATGATGATGATTACTTTTCATCCTCAATCCAGATCATCAGACCCTATTTACAATAAGATTCAGATCCCTAATTACCAAGCCTTAGGATGTCATTAATTAGCTCAAAACAATTTTAATACCAGGAAAACAACCACCTGAAACTATATTGAATTATGTATGATACATAAAAAGGGCTCACACTGCAGTAATTTGAATAAATTATCAAGGCTTAAATGGATATCAAAGAAAACAAAGTGTTCACAGTATGTTAACCTGCCACATTTGGTATAACAGTATCAGTACAACATGTATGTATAAAAAAACTGTATCAGATGCTACCGTCTTGGAGAACATTCTAGTTTTATGTGAACAATTACATTTTCTGGTGCTCTTAATTTTCACATCAGTGGTGAAGTTCATGTCTGCGATTAGAACCTAAAGCTCAATAAGAAATTGTTGAAATAATAGTTGATCCTGGTCTTCTTGCTTATCATTCCAGTCAACAACTGACACTACTCTGACATGACCTTTTCCATGATGTGTGAAAATGATTAAGGAATGGGCATACTGTGACTTAACATTTATGCCAGCATGCAGTTTATTGATCGTGTCTTCATGTCTGAAATCATCAGCCAGAGCAGACTTAATGGAATGTTTTTGATTCTATTTGGATCAGTTTTCATTCAGCTGTGTACACTGCTTTTATTTATGATTAGGAGCATATTCGACGTATTTAATGTCTGGCATTGATGCTACATCCTGATGGTTTAGAGCTGAGGTGAGGTGAAGTGAAGACTTTCTTTGTCAAAACTTTGACAGTGCCAGAAATGGAAAGAAGCATTTTCTTTCTTTTCCCCTTATTTACAGTGCATGTAGCACCACAATCCATTCCAGTCAGACAGGCCTGAATTGGGATTCACTGCAGATTATACTATAGGAAATTCTTTCTGAAGGTTCTACAGCTAAATTCCATATTGCATTCCTCTTCGACAGCAGAAGAATAGCACCAAATCATTTACAAAATGAAGGCCATTGTACAAGATGTGATGAAAGTTTTCCAATAGAAATTGGCATCGTAGCCTTAGTTTCTCTCTATGGTTTTCTGTCTCTTTGTGGCTTTTCAACTTTGGGTTGTGCCTGAAAAGATAAGATTCTCCTGGCAGGGTGTCTTGGTTTGACAGTAAAAATAAAATGAGGAGCCTGAGTTGCTGCTCCATCAACTTAAAATGAGTCTGTTAGGATGATTTGAGCATATGATTAGGATGCCTTAATAACTCCTCCATGTGGAAATATTCCAGGCATAACGAGCAAGAAGGAGGCCCTGGGACACGCTGGAGGTATATTATATCTGGGATTACGAGGTCTGGGAATGTTGCTATCACATAAGAGAAGCTGGCAGACATTGGCCAGGGGGGGAAAAAAAAAATATGTCTGGACTACTCAGTTTACTCTGCTGCAATCACAACACATTTTTGGATTTTGGATTTTACAGATTTGGTCCTTTACAGAATTTTTCATAGGTTTGACACCAACAGGTTTCTTTAGTTTGAAATATACAGTCATGCTAACATTCAGTTGCACATTCACAGACAATAAGTAGCACTACATATTTTCAAGTTTAGTATGATATGGCTCTCAAAGGGTGGGTATTATTTACTTTCAGTACAGAAATCGAAAAGCCAAGGTTTCCTATCTGAAAATAGAGCTTTACCTATTCACAGTAATTGCACATATCTGTCTTAAACATCCATGAATTATAAGTATTTGATTAATTATTCATCTCCTTGCTTGCTGTGCTAATGCGAACAAAGTGACCTTATTCTTCAGCTGCTTGCAGTGTGCCTCACATACAGGCTGACATTACATGCCACATAATAACCATTACAGAAAACACTGGTATATGATCGTGTCACTTGTTTCCTTTAATACAGTTAATACAAGGTCTGCTTTTATTTTTAATGCTACGTTTATTTTTTATGTGTAAGTTTACAGTAAACTTACACATAAAAAAACAGACTTGCCAGTAGATAAAACAGAAAATAACGGTAATATAGCAGTTTTGGATGGATGTGTGTTTCCCGATTCTGCCACCTTTAAATCTTTTAATTGTTTCAAGGGCATGATTAAAATCGTTCTCTTGCCAATGATCAGTGAGATGTCCTTATCCATCCATTCATTCATCCATCCAACCGTATAAGGTAACGGCGTCAGTTAGCTGTTTGTCTTCATGGTGCCTTGTGTGTAGATCCTCTATCTATTGATTTCGATCGATTGGTTGATCTATCTTTAGGTCTAGCCATCCCTCTTTGCCTGTCTTGCCATGGGCTGAAAATGAACATAAAACTTTGTGACATTAACATCCCATGAAAAGGTAAAATCAAATTTCTTCCAATTAACACTGTTTTGTGGAACAGCAGGCCTGCATAGTGAAAGCTCAATTTTCCCTGTGGTGCATTGAGTATGAGTCATGATGAACCCTGTGCTGACTCCTTGTGGTATAAGCTATCGATTCACTACCAGATCACCTTCTGACCATCATCTCTTGGCCTCATTAGCAAGGGCTTATTAGCTGAGCAGGGCTATTACAGTGCTGTGCAGTTGAAACCAGCAGTGAATGGGGAAAACACATTTGATCTTGGGCTTTCATGCCTGACTGGCATTGCCCTCTTAAATAGAACTGAATAGATAATTGAATAGTGTTTAAAAACAGAAACAAGACACCTTGGATAGTATCAAAGAAAACCACTGTGGATTAATTTGGATTGATCATTCCAGACAAGAACATGTGAAATCAGTTGCTGTAATTTTACCTCACTTTGGTTACTAAAATGACATTAAGTCACTAGAAACACAACTGAAGTTACAGCAGTTTGAAATGGACCATTGTTTTTTGGAAAGGTTCAACAGTTGTGAATGAAGATTGAAAGCCACACACACACATTGATTTAACATGAAATATTTTGTATTATTGAAAAAAGTTTTCACTTTGGTAATCTTTTTTTATTGTTTTTAAATTCATTCTGTTATGTTTAAATTAAATTAAATTAAATTTTGGCAAGAAGACCTTAGCTAAGGAAAAAATCTTTATCACAGAACAAAGTTAAACAATATACAGTAACTTCGCAAATGAAAAATACAGAGAAATTAATTGAGTCACAATTGTTCAAAAGAGAAAACTAGGTTCCTGAGCCATCTTTAAATAATCATCCAATGTCATATTTTCATACAGTCACTGCTGCAGTTTGCAATCCTTTGGAGACAAAAACTGACTTTCTTAATCTTGTTAAACAAAGGCATTGTATAAAAAGAATGATATGAAACAAAATTAATTTCATTTTCCATTTCATCACACAAATGACTAAGTATGTCTTCCTCAGCAGCACTGAGATAATGTCCAGATCTGTCACGGAGGAGTAATATCCTCAGTCTGATTTAGACCCACAGAGATCTTTTGTTCTGGTCATATATCTCTTATCATTTTCCAAGGAGAGGTTATTCTTATGTGATTTGACCTAAGTTTGTATTTACTCTGTATTATTTAATTTTGAACTCACAATAAAGTAAACATATTGTTATATCACATTTTTCTTTGAACTTTTTTTTTTGACATTATACTATATATCCTTAAACATATGACAAATAATGATAGTTGGGGTACAGTCATTAAAAATCCTTTTTTTTTCAGTTACTATACATTTTATATGAACATCTCTTTGAAACTTCATGTAGATTTCCACAAAGTCAAACTTAATAGCCATTTTAAGTACAAAGTAAACTGCATCACTGATTTGGCCAACATGTATACTTGACTTTGAGACTGTTATCATGACTTGCTAACTAACTAATATTTAATTGCAACTTGTTTTTAATTAAAATAAATCTTTCAAATCCAAATAAGGCATTTTTACTACTGTACTATTACCAAAAAAATAACAACAACCAAGAAGTGCCATTGCTGCCATGTGCACAACATGAACTCTCAGGGGATCAGCACAAACTAAAAGATGCAGCCATATGTAAAACATTTAACCAGCAGAGAGTGACAGCCAGACGGGGGCAGGAGACAGAGGGCAGCTTCTGAGATAAAGGCAGGAATAAGACAGCACTGGCCCTTCATATTAATCTTTCCGCGATTGTTTCAGTGCTATAAAATCACAAAAGAAAATGTGCGCTACTTGAAAACTCTACCTTAGACACCATAAATCCACAATGGGTGTCCGAAAGATTATTATCTTCCATGAGAAATACAAGTGAGTTTTTTCTGACTTACTAGCTGTGGTCACCTTCCACTGATTTTTTTTTTCTTTTTTTTTTTTTGCCTTGATAACATGTTGTAGGTATGCTGTTTGGTAGCATACAGGATGCTCACTCAAGATTACCTACAACCTGTAGGTGAAAGTGTTTTCTTAGGTTGCTTCTCAGCAGTATGACTTACTACTGCATGTCTTCCTTCGGAGTTTTACAGAAAAAGTTCAACAAAGACCATGATTAACTTTTTCTTCTTGGAAAGACCATGTCATGCTACTTCTCGGAGCTCATGTGGCTAGGTGTAGATAAACCAGTTAGCTGCAATGGCCGAGCAGAACTGAACACATTTACACTGACAGTGAATGCAAAGTTACTCACAGTTGGCAGTCTCCTATCCAACAAATGGTGGACATCTGTGAATGTGTAGTGCTTGCGTGGAGAAGCTAAGATTTCTTGTATTGTAACCTGAAGAACTGAATTATTAAATACAGAATGGAATTTTGACCAAGAAGCCAAAGTAGCAAGAGATCACAGCATGTTGGCTAACCATCAGCTCATGTTAGGCTTGTTAGTTGGTCTTACTGACATTACATACTGTCTCTGCATGCACTGATTAAATTACTCACCCACCCAGAGTTTCCAAACTGGTCCAGGTGTCCTTGAAGATTTCAGTGTGGAAAAAAAAAAAAAAACTCCAGTCAAATATTACTTGAGTTAATAATCCCCTCAAAGAGATAATGTGCATCACCAACCCAAAGTGTTGGCGGTTGATGACTTGGGAATGAGGCAATTAAATGACTACCTTCCTCCTTTAATACAATTGAAATTGTGCTTGTATACACACAGGAAGCAAAGAAAATTTTTAACATGGGTTACGGCTTATGTAAGTTTGTGTTACATGTGCACCCAAAATACAGCCAGAATACCTTACTGTACTGTACTTTACTGCATACAATACCACAGTATTCTGTTGTTCAATACATTACTGTGAGGGTGTTTGGTGGTGTTAATTTGACCAATTCTAAATCAATCAATCAGTTATCAATTAAATAGGCAATTAAGATAAGACAAGATAAGATCAGGTAAGATAAGATAATCCTTTGTCGATCCCAAAGGGGAAATTCAAGTATTGCAGCATCTCACGACAGAATAATAGTAATAAGTACTGAATAGAAACAAAATATTCACACATACATAGAGTAGACTGTGATCTATGAAATACTAAAACAAAAAACAAACAAGAATATACCATATATGTGTATATTGGAAAAACTTTATCATGAAAGGGACTGGGTGGTATTTGACAGTATGGTGATGATGTCAGTCTGTGGTCTCCACTGCTGTTTGATTGCAGTGGGCACAAATTAGTGTCCAAGCGGTATGAGAATTAACAGAAACTTTTATAATAAAACAATAATTTTCCATAATAGCCTTGACTAGCCTTAACTGATTTCATTAACTGTGAGATCAGTGAACAAAACAAAACAAGAGGTGTCATCAAGTAATAGCAGACACTGTGAGTGAGGGGCGTCTTTCTGGATAATATTATACATAAATACTTAAGTCATTTTCCCAAACCTGTTCACCTCCGGGCACCACTATATGATATGAACAAAAGTGCTGCTGATATTGTCTGGACAAATGTCACGATTTGAATTTTCTCTAGGTTTAATTCATCTAATTAATCAAAAATAATATGCATGGCATTTAATGATTAAAAGGCAAGTCGTTTTTTGGTCCAGTTTGAAATGTGCTATGAATCACGCATATGGTGTTTGTCGATTAAAATTTGCTATGAAACTATATCTTTCATACATAATCAGCCACAACATGGTTATCACCTTGGAACAAAAAAGTTTGGCCATCCTGGCAGCTACAGCAATGAGAAAGTCTGAATGTTCTTTAGCATGTGAGACTGGCATTACAAGGTTTCTGTCACACAAGGTAATACGTTTTGGTGGGTTTTATGCATTCGTCAGGGGTGTAGTCTTTCTAATGACGTATTTTCACAGTCTACTAATTCTGCCCATTAGTTATCATCACTTATCCTTTGCAGGGTCAACTTTTGCACTCAAGACTGAGTGCAAAAGTTCTTACTCATTTTAAGCAACAGCTGTGGTTCTGACACGTGCCTATTAATTTACTCACACTGGGCCTAATGGACCCACGGAGATTCAAAGCAAGCTGACACTTTTTCGCCTGTAGAAGGAGGTCCAGTCCGCCCCTCTACTGAGAGCATCAGCCATGTCAGACAGCCAGACGCCTGGGCTGTTTGTTCCCTGCTGCTCTCTTCACCACAGCTGATCTGAATAGCTGTAAGGCAGGTCGCCTCTGCCCTGTGACTATTTGAAGGATGCCCTTGCAAAAGCTGAACCCACATTACCTGACCGGCACACTTGCTGCTGACTTTGTGTGAATGAGGCTATGAGGCTTGACTACAGCTAATCTAAAATTTTCACACCTAAATTTGACTGATGAATGTAAACACCATGACACCATGTGTTTTGTAGTAACCAGGATAGAAAGCTCCTGTCACAGAGAAACACTGGGATGCTCTGATGGCCCAGAGGCACCAGAGACACCCTTCAGTTTGAGCCTGGACGACACCTTTGTAGCATGTCATCCCGTCTCTGTTTCTTGCTATTTCTTGCTCTATACTGTACCAAAATACTCAAAATGAGACGCTAAGAATGACATTTTCACTTCGGCAGCTGTCCTCCTTGTGGATCCTGAAGGATGAATAAAACATTTTGAGTTACTTTAATGAAAAAAAAGAATTAACAATTTCTGCAATCCTGCATTGGTGACACTGCTGTCTTATTTTCCTGTTTTTATTTTACAACCTTTAATTATGGCTAATTGCACTTTGACAGAGCATTTTTAAGTGGTTTAAGCCATCTGCAGTCTTATTTTAAAGTCAAGAGAAAATCTTTCACTATTTCATTATAACTAGGGGACATTTCCTTTGCTGTCTCATTATATTTCACTCAAGAAATGTGTCGTGAAATGTGAAACTGCCATAGGTAATGCATTAGCTCCTGGAGTTAAATTTGGTAAAATCAACTTAACAAATATAAGACCCGCAAACAGCTCTGCCCTTCTGAAAGCACCGTGCTTCTGTAAAAATAGTATGAAAGACTGTAATTACGGTAATAACAGGCAAAAAAATAGGGGGGCTATTAGGATGAAGCCAGATTGACACAGCTCACAGCGACCGTCTATCTATCAGGGATCTGACCTAAAAATGATAAAATAAGTAATAGTCAAAATAAGAGAAGTAGCACATAATTGGAAGAGCTAAAACGGCACATCTGAGTGGTGTGAGATGCAGGGCAACTTTCAGATTTTCGTAAAATGTCTGTATATCAAAAAAAAAAAATGTTGACAGCTGCTAAGTTGCTCTTCTGAGTCAATCCGATGGATTTTATCATATTACGTCAATAAGGTTTTCATCAATAAAAGAAAGTGCGCGGTCAGCAGAGATTCTGTTGGTTTTATGGTCTAACCGCAGATCGGTTCGGATAAAACACAATAATCTGCTCCATGTGTTGGATTTTCTTTTTTTTTTTTTTTTTTTTGTATTTTTACGCCTACACTGCCTCCAGGTCCTCCTCCAACATGTGTCTGCGCACTAACGTGCCGTGGTGCTCATTACCAAAGATGCATAAAGGCAGAGGACAGTACGCGCCCCTGGATGCGAGCAGCTGAAGTCGCAGCCACTCCACTCCATGTTTTGCCCTGCCCTTGTGCGCTCTGCTCTCTGTGCAGCGTGTGTCTCCGTTTCATTTCGCTTTTCCTCACAGTGACACGAACGCAGGGCGCTGCTGTGTGTGCGGGAGAAGTTGTTGGCACAGAGAGCACCAGGTAGCAAGTGTCTTCTTCACACGGATTTGTTCAAGCCGGGAGCAATCGGGACGCGTCGGGTTCTTCTTCTTTTTCGAGGGGGAAGATGCTGAAGCTTTTGCAATGAGGTGGACGTACCAGAATCTAAAGTGAGGAGTGATTTTTTTTTTTTTTTAAATTTTTTGTTGTTTGTTTGTTTGTTTGTTTTTTTTGTTTCATCTGACATCGCGCCCATTGGAGAACATCTCTCCATCAGCCCTTTGGATTTGTTGTTTTCTGACGGAGCTCGTGTTTAGCAGTGAAACATTAAAAAAGGATTTCACTGATGTATGCGATGTGGAGGCTGCAAGTCGCCTTATGTACTCTGTCGGTGCTGCTGTCCCTGTCATCTGGTGGAGAAAGCAAAGCGCGGAGCTGTAGCGAGGTTAGGCAAGCTTATACCGCTAAAGGATTCAGCCTCGTCAATGTACCTCATCAGGAAATATCAGGTAGGCGAAATTGACAAATTACCTCTGCGCTTCGCCCTCCCTCTCCCTCTTTTCACCACGTGCCATATCACCCTCCCCTCTCCCCGGATTTAAACGTTTTGGTGATGGTCACCACACAAAACATGAACTGTGTGATCTAATTCGCCCTGTGGCTAAACATCCTGTCAAGCCTGTTTCATTAGATCTTGGCATTGGCAAAACTATTCTCTTTTTGCAACGTGAGAGACTTTGTTGGATTTTAATCTGCATGCAATCAGTGTGTTTGTTGTCATTACAGTGGAACTACATGTATGTTGTTTTTTTTCCCCCACCATTCTCTCATTACTTAATTATGAATCACAGCTGCTTGTCATTCATTATCTTCCATTAAGTAGACACCAAACACTGGAATTAAAATTCAGAATACAGCTAACATGATCCACTTGTGCAGAGGCAACGGTCATGCTGCTTTTAAAATTTCCATACAAATATCACACATCTACATCTAGTTACAATATCTAATTCAGGCGTTCTAGGTTGTAAATTTGGGAAGGTGGTGGTGGGGGGGGGGGGTGATAATGAGCAAACTTAATTCACACTAAAACTGTTTAAGAGGAAAAAGGAGAAAACTCACCTCTTTCTAAAGAGAAGTGTCACCTATACCTCAAAGAAATGACTTCATCCACAGGTTAGAAATTGACAGGTGACATATTTAACACCACGTCTAACAGCCCGAGAATCACATGTGAGCACTTACTGTGTCATTTACTTGCACTCACTCAAATGTGAGATCCTGTATAAATGGAGCTGCTTAAATGGAGAGTGACTTTGCAGCAGTGGCACCAGAAGATATGTTTTGTGAGTGGCTGCATACCTGTTGCTCACATTCAGCAGCAGGAAATCATGGAGCTTGTGGTGTTGCATTTGGCTAAATAGTGAATGGTGTTTACCAGTAGGGGGCTCTATGCACTCAGTACGAAATACTCCGTTTTCTACGGGTTCCTTCCTGTTTTTTCTTCTTCTCCATATTCCTCAAGGCTACAGCTTAGGTTTTAATTCATGCTCTTTGGTACAGCAGAGATATGGGGTTTTATTATCTCTTGTGTGGTGGTAATCACATTTATGGTCAAAGCAGGAAAGGAGATTAGTCAGTAAACATGGTCTGCTTCATGAGAGGGAAGAGGGGAAGCAGAGAGGCCTGAAGTTAATCCCTCTATTGCCTCTCGCAGACAAAATAAAGATACTGTATTGGTAATTGGCAGTGTCAGGCAGTAATGATCATAGAGCCGCTTTATTTGCTTTTAACAAGGTTTTGGCTGGATGGGAATTTGATAGTTTTGTTACTGACTGAACATGTGTGAAAGTCTGTGCTGGTGTATGTGTGTGTGTGTGTGAGGGATCCTTGCATTTTGAGTGCGTGTCACCAGTCTTATCCAAGAACTGGAACTCTATCTGGCAAATTTTAAAGTTAGTGCCTTTTCTGACCAGCCAGGCTGTTTGCAAAATGTGTGAAATAATGCCTGGATGTAATGCAGATAAAAAGTTGTGCATTTAGAAAACACAAAAGTTAGTAAATTCAGTTGAAAAATCTGCATCAGGATATGCGGTAAAAAAAAAAAAAATGCAAAAGCAAAACTTCTTTGAAAACCTATTCTGCTCCAGTCGCAATATGTATTTCATTTATTGACTACTGAAAAGGCAGCAGGCTTTCAGCAGACTGTTCAAATAAAAAGACTGGGCTCTGTGGTTAGAATTATTAATGCTCTTAAACCCTTGTGTGATACGCTTTTAACATCAGTAGTACGTTGCTGCTGCTTTTTTATGTTCATTTCATTAGTTGCTTCTGATATGACAGAGCACAGAAGTTAGACAGACGCAGTGCCTTCTGATGCTGCCTCCCTCTTTTTTTCTTTTTGTAATCATCGTTGTGAAGTGATTGAACACAGCTTTTGTACAGCTGATCTAAGTATTTGAGCTAGCCCTTAATATATTTCAGTATTGCAGGAATTCTTATGTGCAAAGAATGATAATTGTGTTGATTCAGTCAGCGATTTGCACTACATATTTGTGTTGAAAAAGTTTTTCATAGTTCATAGTTTTCGGTATTTAATCTTCTCTCCTAACACCTCTCTTCTACTTGGAACATCAGCAACTCAAAGACAGGTCTGTTGGCTATGTTATAGATGAAGATCTTTTTTTGTAGCTGTGATCAAATCTTAATTAATATTAATGTACAGCCTGTACACTATGTGTAATTGGATTTGTTGTCTCCAAATAACCTTTGCATAAATACAACAGAAGTTAGATATGGGCCTCAGGAGATGGGATAGTAGAAGGCACTCAATTATCCCTAATTAGCTATGTTAATACAAACGTGTGGCAAGCTGCATGGGCGGCGTTAGCACTCATCCCACCATTATTTGCTATGTCACGCTACTACTGTGCCTCTAGATCCTAAACACACAGGTTTAATACTTTTGTGGAGGTGACTACCTCAGGTTCTAAGCTGCCATTTGCATAAGCTAATTATTTTGACAGCTCTCTGCCACTGACGAGCTGAGCTACGTTATTTAAGTGGGGACAAACAGAGATATGTTTATGCAAAAGGTTGTGTTTTTTTCATATAAAAATGTATTTAGGCTAATTATTGAATCCACACCTAATTGAAATAAATGTAAATGTTTTTCTAAAAGAAAAACTCCTTTATTTACGTATATTTGTTGGTGGAATTCTGAATAAAAGATTCTGTCTTTGTGTTTTTGTCAAACCCTTTTCAATAAGCACATTTACACTGCTACTATCTAAATTCTGCAGGCCATCCATTAATGAAATATTACGGCAGTGTTTGAATGGGTCTCATGGGCTCCAGAGTCATAAAACTTATCCAGAACATAAAGAACCCAGTAAAGCATGAGTGCAGAAACCCTAAATTGATGTTTCAAGGATTGCACCAGGAGGCCAGGTCATTTCTGTGCAGCTTTTGCTATTCTAATTTTTTTTTTTTTTTTTTTTTTTTTTTTTTGCCAATACCCAATATGTTTTTTGCACGAGTGGCTGAGCTATTAATAACTCCACTCAGTTACAAATGTTACACTGATAGAAAAGCAGAAACACTTTGTGCACAGTCTCACTTTTGCCAAGCTCCCTGCTGTGCCTGGCAAACTATTATCATACAAAGTTATATTCTCGAATTAAAATAACCCTTTGGTACAGCTGTAGATATAATGTAATTGTCAGAGGTAGCTGACTCAGATAGAGGTCAACAATACACCCACTTCATTGATTAAGTGTACTACTTTCTCTTTTTGCCTAAGGACTCTTGAATGCCTCAACTGGCTTACAGTGCTGGGGAGGTAGAGGCCAGTAAGAAAAATCCTTCTGGCTTTAGACTAGGCCTCTTATAGTAAGAAGTCCCCAGAAAAGTTCCAGCATTCTTTGCAAAGAGTGGTGGTGTTGAAACTATTCATTATATGTGAATCTGAAAAATGCTGAGAAACTGGCTGGTGGACAGCTTCATTAAACTCCTCCAGGATCAGCTCGCGATTCCTCTGCTCTCGTGTCTGTGTTGTCAATGTACCATCGCCTGCCTGGCGTGTCACTCCGCAGTCAGCCAACAATACAGCCTGCCTGTGAGGATCACTGGCTGTGTGCTTGTGTCAGACATTAGTTATGGTGTCACACACACAATACTGCTTGATTGTCAGCCCTTTGTTCATAAACACAACAGCTTCAGTCAGGCCCTGCCAGAAGCTCTTACTCCGAGGCTTTGCTGTTAATATCAGCATCTACTTACACAGCATGCTTTGGGATTCTCATGGGTGGACTCTGCTCTTTGCTATGTATGGCTTTGAAAACAAAATCACTTGATGTGCTGCAGCTCATATGAACGCAGTGCCCGAGTCTTATATTTCCTTTCTCCAGAATAACAATTACCTTTGGGAGTCATCCGTAGCAACTTTAAAGACCATTATTTGATTTCTCTTAACAGAGCAGATATTAGCTGTTACACAATCCAGCATAATTTTTCCTCATGTGAATTCCTGATGCTCCAACTCTGTTTATCACTGTGATCTGTACTTGGCTGTTTGCGGGTTGTGAGATGCACGCAGTTCCCCAATTCCCTTAAACACAACCCAGATATCAGAGATCTGTTCTTGCTGTTTGTACTTAAATGAATGTTAGCACCCTTGTGAACCTGTTGTATACAGCACAGTTCATATCATAAAGACTTGAGCTTCTTCCACACCAACATCACTGCTCTTAAACTAAATCACTTAACATTAACATCTATATAAGATTCTCATGAGGCTGTCCGGGATGCCCTCTATCAGAACTTAAAACAACAAAATCTTGTTGTCGCATGCATTTTTATAGCAGGTTTAAGCCCTCATTTTTACATAATATAAACATTTTAGAGATGGAGATTTAACTGGTTGAAATTCCAAATAATTGAGGAAGATGATGTAATTTATTCATAATTAAAGTAAGTACAGTATGTTATTGTTGTGTGTCCTTCAGATTCCATTGTGAGAGTCAGTGTTTCAGGTTGAAGGCTAATTAGCGATATATTGTACAAACATCTGTTTCGTCATTTCTGTCAGGAATTTTAAATAACGCAATATCGTACAAAAGTAATGGGGTCACATTTCTGCATATTGTCACAAAAGTATGTAATCAACAGTCTGTTTGTTGCAGTAATGTATTTTTAATTTACTGTATATGTAGGGCATGTATGCAAAATAAATCTGGGATAATTTTAGATGTGTTCACTGCCAGATGTCTAATCACTAAATAATGGAATGACATGAGACCTCGAGTGAAAGTGTGGGAATATCACTCTAAAAGCCTTAACCTAGCAAATATCCATATAAAAATTCTGCAGGGCATTTTTTTCTGAAGCCCATTAAGATGCTTTTGGCTCAGCCAAATTGGAAATAAGTCTCTCGCCAGCCTGTATACATCTTCAGAGAGAACAGTTAATGAGATGTGAGAGAGATTAGGCTGTGTGTATTTGTGTGCATGTCTGTGTATGTGTGTAGCCGTTTAGCCTCACTTTCTCAGTCTTTCTTTTGCTTTGTGGGATAAAATGACAAAAGTGCTTTGTTTTTCATCTGGTGAGACAGATTGTGCACATGACACAGTCAGATGAGTTTGATTGTGAATCCTCCAGCTGTAGCCAACTTTCCCACCTTGTGACAGATTTGGTGAATGGAAATATTTGACAGTTGTCCTGACCTGAAGAATGTGTCAACAATCTGGAGGCATTCATGCCTGAAATACATATGGTCTGCAAGATTCCTGGAAGCCTTCCTTAGCGCCATGTATGGTGTTTTCTGAGTTGTGTTAAAAGCCCCTGGCTCATGTAGGAGACTGCTATAGCACTTTTCTAATTTTCAATCAATTACAGGACTAAATCAGTAATGGAGGGTGGGATTAAGGATCTCTACCCTCTCAAGTCTCAAAAGAAGCTAGAAAAAAACTGCAAATAAGTTTGGGGGGGGGGGAGCAATTGTATGCTTAGATTAGAGTAGAGATCACCTAAAAATAAGCAAGAAAATGAACAAATTTACCCAGTAAAAGCGAACAATAAAGGCATGGAGAGCGCCCTTGACTAACCATGTGTTGAAATCATGACTTGAGTGGTATCTGTGTGAGTGGAGAGGGGCTCATGGGTACATTGTACCCGAGTTTGCTGCTCTCATTATACATTAAAGAAAGAAATAATGCTACAAGAGGTAACAGAAGGGAAAAGTCACATGGGGTGTTTCTCCACCAGGAAAAATACAGCGTTTCCCCCAGGATTGCTCTGTCAGTGGGTGGGGGCGGCACAGGAATGCTGCTGAGGATGGTGTGGGTCACATCATTGTTGACATGTGGGAATAGCTGTTGTGAACAATTACAAGGCAGCCTTCCCACTAATGTAGAAAAGAGCTTTAGGATTGACTGAAAGCTATACAAAACATATTGTTTACTACACAATCAACTAATCAGTTCTTCTATTCTCAGCCTCTAGTCAACAGGCTGCTTATGGCTTTCCTACCATTATTTATTATGTTTGTTAAGAGAACTAAGGCTTTCTTTAGTGCTTATTGCCACGATCTTTCTTTTTGCCCACAGAGCCTTTTTCGCCTCTGGGGGGAACCTCTGAATAGAAGTCCCAAGCTTGACACCAATGATAAGAGACTGCTTTGGGAAAACCCGTGCCATATCGAGGTGTCAAGGATGCAAATACATTTCACACTTGGGACTTTTTATTTTTGTTTTTCAGACACAGACGAGTACACATGGCTGAGATGAGAAACTGGGAAGTAAACAAGCATTAAACACAGATAAACATGGTGTACCAAAATTGTCATGGAAACATCATATACTGTCAACAAATGCAGAGAACAGTGGTGGTGATGGTGCTTCAGACTTGTCAATGACACTGTTGTGTTGAAGAAACATAGTTTCTATCCTTGAAAGTCCTCTGTGGTAGTTTCACCGAAATGAAACCTTCAGTGTGTTTCCAACATGCAGACATTTTTTATTCGAAACAAAGGAACAGCAGTATATCAATGGGCTTTATGGCCTGCGAACATTATTCAGTACTCTAAGTGTAGTAAAATGTATGTCACTAAATATTTGAAGCAGGAAATTAAATATTAGGATACTGTAACATTTTTTACTTTTTTACAAGTTTGGTATAAAATAACAGCTGTGAATTGTGTCATTTTTGAATATCCCATTCAAGCAGAAACCTTTTTAAAGGTTTTTAAACAACAGTAGAGATCTATGGCACAGAAGAAAAAGGATCAGGATCTGGTTGTGCACACACTTTAATGCATCAGTTAATTGTTGGTTGGGTCTTTTGACTGGATTTCAGTATGTACGTTTGTCACTTAGTTACGCTCTGAATTGATTTCTGATCCCAGTCTTGTCTTTCATTGCAATAGTAGTTGTTTTCTTCCTTCCAGAGAAAATCAATTAATTCTGTCCTCAAGACCAAATAAAAATCAGTGACATTGCCTTGTCAGTGTGCAAAAGGGGTTGACACAGTCCTTCTGATCTGAGCGACTTCCCATCTAGTAAGTGAAATCAGCTGCTTCATACCGTTTCTGGTGGTCACTGAGAATTCATTAAACTCTAGTTTAGTGCTTATGATTCACCATGTGAATGTGAAATGGGATAATTATTTACACAATAAACAGTATATGACCCATTCAGCCTGTTTTCAGATCTCAGATAAGGATCTTAATTGGAATGCAGTCTGCATGTAACATTCTCAGTAAGTAGATTGAGACGTTATTGGTTCTGATGCTGTGTGGGTGCTTTCGTGCTATCTTTTGCCCTTCAGTGAAGGTTCGCTTCAGGAGATTCAGCGATAAAGAAAAGAAGGCCTTTGTGCTCTCAGTAAGCTGTCTGTGTAAAGCTGTTTCACTCCTACTTTCTCATTTCTAATAAATGAGCTGTAAGTCATATGTGCTTGATCTAATACAACAATGCCAAAAATGTTTCACTTTAATACTGAGTGGTCGTATAGTCCAGCTGCTTAATCTAAATTGTCCAGTCAAACTAGTATTCAGATTCTGTAATTTCATATCAGCAGCATCACACTGGGCTTAACAAGAGAGCTCCAGCTGCATGACTGCATCTCTCCAGTGACTGGATGATAAGGGTTCACTAAGTAAGAAGCCAAGAGAAAACAACAGTGCTGACATTTCCTAAAATATATAGATTAAATGTAAATTGTGTTTTCAGAGAGGAGTAGTTGTTAGCCAGAACTACACCTGCAAGGAATGCATGTTGTTCCAGGTATAAATTAGGAAATTTATACTGATTACATGAGTTCATGACCGAGTTTAGTATGATCTCATTTGCAGCTTAGAGGTGAAGAGACTAATGGGAAGTCTTTATTATTTTTATATTAATGCAAACATGTAGGGAGCTGATCTTAACCCTGGGTCACATTTTTGGGCTTTAATTATAACATTAAATAATAGTCTTTGCAGTGAAATGCCTTGGAGGATATAATGACACTCCTGCATGTGTCGGGGGTCTGCCCTGTGTTCCTTCACCCTGTGCTGCCTCATTTCCTTTTCATTCCATTTAAGGCACTGCATTCCTTTTTGTTTAGTGATCTGTGAGAGCCAAAATTATACTGATATTAATGGATTTCATGATGATTGATTTCTGCAAAACCGATCACATTTACATTAAAACCTTCATGATGCATTATGAGAACAGAGAAGGCAAAAAAGGCTTTGCAGTTGAGCTATTAAAAACTGTTAAATATGCTTCTTTAGCCACATGTGAAAAATTCAGTTTGCTTGAAAAATGTGCGCACTATTTTTTTTCTTTACTCTGGCTTACAGTACCATAGCCTTATCCTAAATGGATTTTGCATGTATGATGCCGCCTCATATTGTATTTCTTGATAAAATTGGCTTGTAATGAAGCATGTTGGATGTACCACTTGCAAATGACATCAGAATTCATCTGGAACTAAAGAAGTACAGCAGGGGTGAACCAACAGATCATTTAAATTACCTTCCCCTGTAGCTAATGAGAGCGGAGAGCAGTCTTGCACGAAACGGCATCTAGGCTCACAGGGCTCACGCCACTGACTTGAATGGGGCCACATAGTGCCTCTCCAGGGAGTCTTGCCGTCATGACAGAAGTGACAAACTCATATGGTATAACCTTAATGTCAGAAGAGGACCAGTTTGAAGTCCTGTCATTGTGAGAATGTTGATGGCGCCTGAGAAAGAACAGTTCTGGCCTTCACAGTTTCTTTTCCATTTATTCAAGCCTCAATAGAAATGTGGTGCAAACATTTCGGAAAGGTTTATTTAGATTGATGGGCTCACAAGCTTATGCGCAGTGTTTACATCTTTTGGACCATTGAATTTTTTTATGTGGCAGATGAAATGTCTGCCATTGTGATGCCTCTTGGCACACCCTTGTTCTTTGGCTCCTGGAGGGTGCTAGAATCTGAAAAGAAGCCAGCCTCCTCTCCTGCTCCCAGAACCCCGCTGTTTCTGGTCCCCTGTGTAAGCTGCCGGTAAATGAGTGGGCTGGTCATCTCACACCCTGGGGCTCTACCTCGGGCTCTTCAGACCACCAGCTGTTGTGTTTAGGACTGTGTCATGCACCAGTTAGCATGATGAATCCAGAGCATGAGTGCAAGGCTTTAACCTCACCGTGTGTCTCCTCCACTTCCCTCCTAGCCTGTAATATAAAGCAAGTGTGATGAACTATATTGAAAATACAGTATAGTAGTACAGTAGTTTTTACAAAACATCTTGAAGGTGAGAGTGAGCTATATTTTTATGAACTATTCATTTACAGATGCCGACGATTAATCATCACCACAGTTAGCATGGCAGAAAATGTGAATTCTGCAGCCTTATTTCCCCATAGCAGGTGTTTTCAGCTGTTGGACTTCCTCCCAATTTCAATACAGTTGGGATAACTGCACCATACGCGCAATCGTGATCACATCCTGTGATGCTGGCTTTCACAGTTTTCATGAGTGCCGGGAGGTTTTTAGTTTTCAGCACGTACCTTTTAGGCCAAAACTCTGCAGAGCTTGCTAAAAAGATGTGATAGTTTTGACTGAACATAAGGAAGTTTATGTTTAATTATGCCTACATACACAATGTAGACAAAAGTATTGGGACACCGGACATTGGAGAAGTTGGTGTTGATTACACCAGCAGGGAGTTTAATGACATCACATTCTGAATAGATAAACAGCTTTGCAGCTATAACAGCTTCCACTGAAGGCTTTCCACAAGATTCTGGAGTGTTTCTTTGCCCATTAATGCAGTAGAGCATTTGTGAGGTCAGACACTGATGTTGGACGAAAAAGCCTAGTCTCCATTTCAGTTCATCCCGAAGGTGTTGAATGGGGTTGAGGTCAGGGCTCTGTGTGGGCCAGTCAAGTTCTTCCACACCAAACTCATCCAGCCATGTCTTTATGGACTTTGCTTTGTGCACTGGGACACAATCATGCTTGAATATAAAAGGTCCTTCCCCAAACTGTTGTCACAGAGACTGAAGCATTGCATTGTCCAAAATGTCTTGGTATGCTGAAGCATTAAGATTTCCCTTCACTGGAAGTAAGAGGCCAAGCCAACCCCTGAAAAACAGGCCCATACCACAACTGGATTTAATAATAGAGATGCATAGAGATGCAATACTTTTGGCTGTATAGTGTATGTTGTGTTCAAGTCTACATACTCTGCATATATGTTCCAAATGTAATTTAAATGCAGTTGATTCTACTAATTCTACTTGCAGGCTACCAATATTTTTCCATTAGCTAAAAAAACACTTGACGAACACACATGTTCGTATCATAAGCGTAAGCCATGTACTCGAGTACTAAAGCTACATACACAGGAGGTGACAGAAAAAAGTGAGGCTGTGGCAATTTCCTTGGAAACCACAGGCTCCTACCAGGGTAGACCCAGTACACACTGAACTTAAAAAGCATCAGTTTAAAATCAGTTGCAGCAAAGTTAACAGTGTGTCTTATTTTGGTGATGTGTTGGAGGTTTGAGTTGTCCTTCATCAATTTACTTGGATCAATTCCTTTTTCACTGTTCTTCTCTACTAGATCACACATAATGAATCGCCATATTTTTTTTATTAAGATTTAAGATTTTTCAGTGAACTTCCTGTGCATTTGACTCGTCTTTAATCATGCAAGTATGCTCATATTCTGAAATAAATCTGCTGATAGGAGGTAAGGGTCAGTTTTTATTTTTCCATGTAATTTTAGTTGCATGTAATTTATGTAATCCAAAAAAACATTATCATTATGAATTATGTTTTCAGTTTGACCATTATGTGAATAACAGCAGCAGAAGTGGGAGTGGGGTCAGGGATTTCAAGCGATGACATTATTTTATTTTATTTAATGCATGATTCAGATTTTTTTCTGTTTATTCAATGTGTGATTCGAATAAATCATTTACCTCGTGTTTAAATGAAGCTGTTAATGAGGAAAGGCATGTTCAGTTAATTATTAAATATTTCAGAAATAAGTAACATCATAATTTCAAGTACAGTGAAATAATCATGACTCAAACTCCTGCATAAGATATAGTGTTCACAAAATAATTTTTTCACCCCATCCTGAAGTTGACAGTTTAACATGACTGTGATGCACATGATCCCTTATCTTCATGAACTTTTTCCACAGAGCAGAAAGGAGAGCAGAAATAAGATCCAGCCAGCCAGGGATTCCTGTAATTTAGAAACACCTGATGAGACTGAGTGCAACATCATCCCGTGGGTGTGATTTAAAAAGTTCTGTGCTGCTATGTTCTTATTTCCTCATCCTGAGTTCACCCCAGAGTCTGTATATTGTGAAGCTATACAGATGATTATAAGTCTGCTTTAACAGACCTCATGCTTGACTGGAGCTAGCAGCCGTGAGCTCCACTGAAATGCTCCACCAGCTTACCTTTGGCATTTACCACAAGAGTCTCCAACCCAGTAATGCGAATATTGGTTTCAGATACTATGTGTATAGTCTGGGAACTGCAACTGCAGAAATGCTCACTAAAGCATTAATGCATATCAAAGGAGTTAAAATTAGTGAAGGTGCAGAATTAACGTGTCAGATGGGAGGAAAATGTGCTCAATATAAGTCCTCCAAACTGTGAAGCCAGTGGCTGATATTCTACCTTCCGTAGTCATAGTAGACTAGATACATGTTGAAAAGCCGGTGTTTGTTCACAATCAGACACTGTTATTTTGGTTAACAATGTTGTTGGTGACAACAGTGTTGGAGTTTGATTTTAAACTTGTCGATGAATTAAGTGTTAATGTCATACCGGAGTAATAATCAGTTCAAGGCTTGTAAATAAGCATGTAAGCATTCAAGTCATGACGGACAAAAAAGATTTTTGTGAAATCGCTAATATATCTAGCTTGGTTTTTACATGTAGATACAAAAGTGTCCAAAAAATAAACAAACCAAATGTAATGGTACTTCTGACAGAGTCTGTCCAGCATTAATATTGACTATGGGGTGGAGGGGAATCCTACTTATTGTGCTTGTCAGTAGCACAGTATTCCCATGACATGTCAAAGCTTTTCTTTTCACACATCTTTGAATCATGGTCTGAGATCCATGCATACTATTTGAGACATTGCTTTTTCATATGTCCAACTCTGTAATAGCTCCTCATTGAGCCGGGCTCCCTTTTTTGGCGGGTGCAATTCTGTCATTGTGCAAAATGGGATACCTCCAGCATTTTTCATCATGTGGGGAAATTCAGCAAAAGATATTTAGAGGAAATACAATGGGAAAACAACTATTTATGCCCTTTGGGATTTCAGTCCAAACAAAACTCCTACATTGTGTATCCTCTCTAACAATATGTAGACACACAGGAAAAATACCTCTTTCACAGAAGACATACTGAACAAATGTGATTAACACTTACAAGAATCAGTGTTAATATCTACCTGTGATGCTGTCAGTTTACAGCCACTGAAACCAGAGATCATGATTGTAAACAACACAGTCTGCTCGTTGTCTCATACAGGCAAAGTGTTTGTTTACACCATACTGCTGTCATGTTTCAGGCACACAAACTGTTCAGCACACTAAAAGGAGGGCAAAGTTGACATCTGACTGGCATGTGCGCTATAAAATTATGAACTCGAAGAAATGTCTGATTTCATTTGGGGCTTTAAGTCTTACCTTGCTGCTTCACACCACATTGTGAACCATATAGTTATCTAGCCACTGTCACTCAATACTCTGGAAGTTATTTGAAAGTTAGAAATTCTTTTAGCACTCTCCAAGTGTGGTAACATATGGTTGGAGTGATTGTGGGAATTATCTGTGTCATCTTCTTTGGACATATTCAATTTGGGTCTCAAGCCCCAGTGGAAATAGTTGAAAGTGGGTGATTTGGGTGATGGAGAGGAGATCCAGATGGCAGAGCAGCGGTAAGATCAATCGAGCTTGATGCATTTTTCCCACTTCAACATGCAGACAGATGTGATTTAACACAGTAATTGGGTTTACTCCCAGTTTGTGGATCTCTGTTGACAAGTAATAACACCTTAGAAAGCATGTGCAAATTTGCTTGTAAAAACTTTTAAGCATTCAGTATTTCATGTTTTATTTCACCATAACATAATTATCATTATTAATTGTCATTAATTACCTTCCCGGTTTTAGGCTATAAAAGGCAACCTGTTTTAGGTTTTGACTGAAAACTAATTACACAGAATTCAGATTGTGGTTTAAAGCAGTGTCATCAAGAATTCTTTGTACTCATGTCAAGATTAAAATAAGGAATCATGAGGAAGCAAGTACTCATTATTTTCACTATTGTTTAATTGGTGATTATTTCCTCTATTGTCTTCATCATAAAATAAAACTGCAAATTCAGAACTGTATATTTATTAAAAGCGTCTAAGATTAAATTCAAATTGCTTGTTTTATCCAACCAACAGCTCAAAATCTAAAAATATTCTGTTAACAATTATACATAACAAAGGAAAATGGAATAATCCACACATTTGTGAAGCTGGAACTCACAAACTTTTGGCATTTTTGCTTGACAAATCACTGTAAAAAATACTCTGTTGTCATAGATTGTTGTACTAATTGTTTGAACGTCTAACCGATGAATCTGAAGCATTTCAACTTTAATAAATATGCAGATCAGTGAGTTTTCTCTTGAATAACTGTTTCATGTCACTGATTTCAGCTTTCAAAGCTTGCTCATACCATTTGGGTAGCTGTTTTTTTCATTGATTTCTTTTGTGTTTTTTTGTTTTGTTTTTCTTACGATATTCTTTGTTACTATATTCATGGCAATGCTCCTAAGATCCAGTTCTTAAAAGTGATGCGCTTCAGTCACCACATAACTTTAATTAACATTAAATGAAGGGGTCCTTTTCCAATGGTCAGTATTTTTCATCTCAGAACCAGATTTTTTACTAGAATGGATTGCAATAGGTGATATGATGTAGCTCATCACAGAAAGTCAAAAGTACCCAGAGAATCATCTGACAGTTGGTAGCCTACTTTTGCTTTGCATTAAAAACAAATTAGATGTGTTCAGAGGAAGAAGATGTCCCGTTACATCCAGAATGCTTTTGACTGCGGGAATCCTTCATTATGCTGATTTAAACCTTTGAACAGAACATATCACCTGGAGTATTAAGCTGACAGCAGCGCCTGCTGATTTTCCCATATTTTGCTCAAAGCTATTTTTTCCCTTTCATATAACATTACAGGGTATTCATACAGTCTTATGTCTTTCAACAACCTTTAATTCTGCTTGCCAGGGTGATTAAGCTCCCCTTCCTCCCCCAACTCAGGGCCATGTCAGCTGAATAAAGAACCCTTTAAATGTCCAACAGCTGAAATAAAGAAAGGACAGTCATGGGCCAGATGTGTGAGGGGCCTAAGCCATACCTGAGACATAACATGTAAAAGACAGAGGAGTCAATCTTTCACAGGGAGCTGAGGCTCAGCCAATCTTTTAGCTTTTACCATCCAGTGGGTTGAACTTGGCTGCACCGTTTAGGCCATAGACAGCAGAGAGAGAAAATAAGAAGACAATTACCAACACTGTCATTGACTATCGTTTAGAGAAATTCTTGACTTTGCCGCTCTTCTCCTCATCAGAAATGTTGTCTTCAGGTCTTTAAGCTTATTGTTATGGTTACATGGTGGTTCATCCTCCAGGAAATTAATCTAAGTCTATGTGATGTCCCCAAAACATACGTAAACAAGACTGTGTGTGTGTGTGTGTGTGGCTCAGCCAAGTTCAGCCAACAGAAAAGTAAAAGCTAAAAAGATGGCATAGCCTCGGCTCCCTGTGAAAGGTTGACACCTCTATCTTTGACATCTATTGACTCAGGCACACACATCTGGGCCATGACTGCTCTTTCTTTATTTCTGGCTTTGCACATTTAAGGAGCCCTTTATTCAGCTGACACACCCCTGAGTAGAGGACAAAAGGAAGCTCAATCACCCTCACAAACAGAATTAAAGGTACGCTAGTATTAGAAAAGCATCACAATTATTCAATCAATTTTCAGTTATGACTTCAAAGGTGCTTGAGAAAAGCAATACATATCTATTGCAGTTTTTCTTCAACATTAAAGCTACACTCAATGTAAAACCAATTTCTACTGACAGATGAAAAACACTTTAAAGCTGAAGATGTGACATGGATATGGTGGTACTCCAGCAGCAAACAAGTGTGCATTTAATTATAAAATTTGTCACTGAAAGAAGACATTTAAATTCATTTCTGGGTTTGACTCCTTGGGTTCATAGTGTGTGAACTGGATAGCAATATGCCTCTAGGTAGGTAACTCCATATAGTAAAGCAGCTGATGGAATTTGGACAGAATCAATGCTAAGAACTGAGTAACACACAATCTGAATTATAGATATCATAGGAGACCTGGCTCAAGAAAACTCAATTGTTGAATTGAAATGTCAAGAGTCTGGAGCTGATTCTGCAGCCCTGTGCCCTCATTTGAAGTCAATGAGTCTCTGAGCACACTGGTGCTCTGTGGCAGCCAGACTATATGAGCAAAGAGGAGGCAATATTCCAGAGCCTGTTCTGAACGAGACTGGAGCTGGACTGTGCTGGTAGATCAATGATAATAAACATGATTCATTCAAGTTGGTGCGTCCCCGTTGTTGAGCTTAGTTCGGCTTTGGTGTGAAAATCCCACTTAGTAGGCAGCAGTCTAAGATATTGTGGAACCGGATAAAAACAAATCCTGATTTCAATCAAAATGTAGGTTAATTGCATAAGACCCACTGAATGCGCTATATTTGAGCTCTTTGAGCTCTTTTTTAGTAAACTGTTAGTCTTCAGGGGACCGAACTTGAAACAGCTCAGAGTACAATAGATTCTGCTCCACTCAGCAATGAATTATAGTTGTTGCTGCATCACTACACCTTTTTATGATGTTTCAGTATGGGTGAATGATACATTTTTCTCTCTTGACTTCATGATCTGTTTTTTTTTTTTGGCATGAAGCTCTGGCAAGAATGTCCTCACTTTATAATTGCTGGCAAGAGCGGTCAAGGGATGTACCAGATGGCATGGCCCATATGCAGTTTGCCCTTTGGCCAGGTATACTAATGAATCCTTTTGGGAGTTAATCACACTGTCTGGCATAAGACCCTCCATGGGCATTGAACCCACTCTTTTCCCACAGCTGCCCTGAAATAATCTGGAGCGTTCACATTTCCCTGTAACATATGTTTGTAGTTATGGGGATGAAATTGAAAAAAAGCCTCCTCAGCATTTTAAATCTCCCTAGTGAAAGCGGTGTACAAAGTAGTCCAACTACTGTACGTATCTTTCAGACCATTTACAGTCAGCTTTTGACTTGAGCCTTGGTGGTGTTTTTAGACTGGAACTTTGCCTTTGATATTTTTTGATCATGCCAATTTAAGAATTTAGCAGTTCTCTCATATCTTAAGGTGTATAACTTGATTGGAACTAGTTTACATGGCGTGTTGTCTGACAATGTTGGAAATGAAAAACTGTCACACTCTTAAGGCCAGCTATCATAAAGTGGAGGAGACATGATACCGTTTAAATGTGGAGATATCAGTACACCTTTTCAGTCTTTCCTGGAAGGTATTCATAGCGTTGCACTGGGTTGTTAACTGAAGATTGAAACTAGAGAGAGAAATTCAAACCTTGCTTCCTGCCTGACCTCTGTTCAGCTGGCCAATCACATGTTTGTAGGTTTTGGAAAGTTGCCGAAGTAGTCGGACAAAGCCTTCCTCAATCCAACATCAGAACGGTGTAGGGGGAGAGGGTTTCTGAAACTGTTCAACCGTCTCACACGCAGTTCTGAGTAAACTGTTCCCTTTACACTGACAGTGGAAGCAGAGATGTCAGGGATGCAGGCTTTGGGAAATAAATAATGCTGCTGTCCGACTTCCATGGTCTGGATGTAGAAATGCAACTGAATCCAGCAGGAATAACTCGTTAGCTTGTAACTGAAATCATTAAATTCTGTAATTTCTTGCGCTGTAATCTGAAGAAGTGCATCATTTAATGAAAACTGGAGACTTAAAAGTTGAAATTTCTTCTAGAAAGAGAGATCGGGCAGCTCACCATCAGGTTCATGGTTATGCAATCAAAACGTGAGAATTTAATGAAGATTTATGAAAGTAGTATTGAGTTAGAGGAGCACATGCTTTTGTCAATAAAATAAGAACTGTGATCATCATTGTTCACTTGACATTGGATAATGTTTCATTGACAATTGATTTTTATTTTTTCCTGGAAAAAATCACTGTAATGCCATTTAATGCAATTTTTATCTTCTGTAGTGTAGCACACAGCTGTCTCACTTGCTATGGGGTCCTGCACTATTTAATTCATAACCCCAGAGCTAGTGGTATTTTGATGAAATATTGGTGTTAACTTCTTGTGCTATTTCTTTAATTAATGAGTATGAAATGACCCAAGAGGGAATTTCTCAACTTTTAGAGTAAAGCTTAAGTTGAGCTGTGACAAATAAGAAAAAGTACAGCAGTGTGTCGAGTGAAATGGGTTTACACCCTTTATTTTTCATTTTGATATTGCATCAAATCTTCACTTAACCCGATCTACCATGTTGAAGTGGAAGCCTCAGGACCTCCTTAACTTCTGCTTTGAAGCCTTCTCCTCAGCTTTTCCTTTGAAGCCTTATCATGAGCTGGCAAAGTGACTGAGACCAATTGGAGTTCAACTCAGCACTCTTTGACTGTTCAGGCCTCACACCTTGTAGCACAAAAGAACATAACTTTGGGTTGCAAGTTCATGTGTCCCATTTGTTATTTGTTGTCTCTGCGCTCTTTCTTCCTATCAGAACAAATAGAAAACCATTACAGCGTTATGGCAGGCTAATTATTCATGAGTAGAGTAAAACATTTTAGTGAAGTCTTTCTCATGTATTCTGTTTATCTTTATTTTATTTATTTATTTATTTATTTATTTTTGGTATTCTGTTGTGTTGTGTTGTGAAAAGAAAAAGGAATCATGCTCTGTTTTTTTTTCTTTGAAAATTGAAACATAAGAATCATTCATGCGGAGTTAATTTATCCAGAGCAATTTATCTAGTGCACCAACCCGCAAACCATCAGATTTTGTACAATGGATATAAACCTGAGATTTCAGAGAAGTGTTACACATCCAGTATGTTTTTACTCTTCAGTATATAATTTTGAAGTAATCAAATAGCCATTATTTTATTTAGAGGGTGCTTATTTACTGCTTTAGCCTTTTCCAGCTTTTTTTCCCCAACAGCTTTTTAAGGTGCATATTGTGATTACACACAAGCTCTAATAAATCACAATGTAGTGATTTTCATCATGATTTCTTTATAAAAAATAAATAAAACTAAAAACATGGAGTACCTGGGTGATAAGGCATTCCTAACACAAACCCTGTCTGCAGCTAATTCCTGCCATGGTGCATGAAGCCCTCCAGGTTTCACCACGGAAGCACTTCAATTTAAGTTTAGGTGTAAGATGGTGAAGGTTACGCTTTAAGTCATCGTTGAGGTGGGAGTATTTCAATCTTACTAAAGGAGGAAGATGCTTGTTGAAGATTCTGGTGTGATTGCATAAAAACAGTTGGAATAGGAGAGACTCAGGTGAGTTTAGCAGGATTCTCATCTAGCAGCAGATACTGAAAAAATGTTCAACTATAGAATTTATTTTGAAAAGCAGAAACATACACTGCTCCTTGTGGAAGTTATTACTTGATCAGAGGCTTTTGAAGAATATACATACAGAGCAAAGTTGTAACATGCTAAAAGTAAAACCTCAGGTGCAGTCATCCCCTTTAGTGCATCACAAGCAACTCTAATCTGTTGCATATCACCAGAGCATCTGCTTCAGCTGTTGAGCTTTAACATCACGTGGGCACCTAACAAACTGTAGGCTTTGCTGCCAATTTTAATGAACCCCTGTTAGAGATGAAGGATAAGAATTGTGCCATCCTTTACATGACTGCAGCGTGCGCCTGCATATGAAACCTCAAACAAGCAGAGTATATGCTTCTTTAACATCAAGGGATATGAAGCCAAAGGGAATTGAGGCCAAATACAACTGTGGAATAAGGCACACCATATGATGTTCGTCTTTAATCTCTGCATGATCATACCTCCAGGTCCATCCACTTCCTCCCAGTGACCTATATATTACTGATTTTGTGCTATTTAGCAAATCAGAATGGCTGATTGGTTGAGCATACTTGTAACGCATAGTAATTTTCAAGTAACATTTTTCGTGTTTTGGAGAACTCTGAATTTTGTGAAAGGATCTGCGTCTATGTGGCTGATTACACGTATCAGTTGGGCAACGGGCAAACAGGAAATAGGGCTGGTCTATGTGAGCCTGCTTTGACACTGTAGTCAGCAATTTCACCTAATTATAATGCAACACTTCAATCATGTTTCACTGCTTATGAAGATAGTGATCCAGCGTAGGCAAACACATCTGTGCATCAAAGAAACTCAACAAAACACCAAATGTGTGATTGCATTTGTAAGCAAAACAATATTTCTTATGCCTCACTTCCTTTTTGATTAGGAAACATTTGAGCTAATGCCAGAGCATTTCACTATAAAATTCCCAACGAAGATTAGCATTTGTCCTTAATTATCTTGCCTTCTGTAATTACATACATTTAAATCTCTGATCAGTTTGTTCTGAAAGGGAAAGATGTGCAGCAGCGTCTTCTGACATCTGTGCTCGAGGCAGCTGCAAGGACAGAGTGGTTCATTAGCAAGCTTTACTGGGCTAAACACATGAGTAAAGACCTTTATCCACATTTTATTTTTCCCAGTGATTGCGGTGCTATTTGCTCATAAGTCATGGATAAACCTGTTAGTAAATAATGTATTATTTATGTGTATAAGCTGGTCTGTCTTCACACGTGCTGAACCATGAATTCGTTATTAGGTCTAGAGTATACTGAATCATAAATGTGGGTGGATGTACAAGATCCAATGCTTAAGATACAGCTGTGTTGTTTTATATCTAAATGGAGGCAGGCTTTTCCCTACATCAAGAACCTGGTGTGACATGTGTATCTTCTTTACTACAATGTATTAGCATTCCTTGTCGTAGCTGTCACCGCAGGCTTAGGTGCTTCTCTGCTTAGTAAAAGCAAACATCTCCGTTCACTCTTTTCACTTTTCTTGTGTCGAGATTACAGATGGAACAAATAACAAAAAGGTATAACTCGCAAGGGTAGCCCCACTTTTTCTTTTTTTTAAACATATGTGCAAAAGTTTCAGCAGTGAAAGACACTTTAATAGATCCCATCAACATATTCTGGGACTGTTCCCTGCTTCCCACTTGCCTCTCTTCACCTGCAGCCATCTATGAGACACCAAAGCGCATAAAAGTCAAGTGAAAATTTGCTAGGGGAAACAAATGCGTGTGAGAGCTGTTGAAGGTGTGTGAGCAAGAGGAGTTATCACGCGAGAGATCAGGTTGTACGCAAGAGAAGTTGAAGGTGTAATGGTTTTGCAACAAATGGCAAATCTGCTGTATAAGAGTATATAGTGTAGTATATCATGTATGGGGTATATAAGAGCTATTAAACAGTTTTGCACTATATTTAAGTTCACACTGTATCACTGCTAGGTTTATGCCAAATGGTGTTTGGATTATACTGAAGAAATAATCAGTAACTGGTAAATGACAGTTTTCCTAAGGTAATATAAAGGCAATTTTAGCTAACTTGCTATCGGAACTAAGATGTTCTAAAAATCTGCCTGCTGAGCTCTTTCAATCAGCACAAGTTACAAGTGAATATTAAATCTCTAGTTACAAACTAATTTGCATTGACCTGACCCCCTCTGTCGCCGTTCTCCATATACTTGATCACCACAACTTTTCTCTGTGCCCCATACCAGTAACTTAATGTTATGGATGCGATTTAGAATCTGATATTAAAGATAATATAGAAATGTAAAATGGCTCATGATGCAGACAGGCACACAGGGGTCAGGGGAGTCCTCACTCCTGACTGATGAGAACATTCTTTAAAGTAGCCTTTTCATTTCATTCAGCCGCCACCCTGTCATCTGTTGCCTGTTAAATAGATACATGGATTCCTTTAATTTCATGTTCAATTTTAACGGATTTAAAGTGTGAAAGATCTTGATTCCTGCAGGCTTTTAACCAGTCATTCATACTCTGAAAATTAATTTTTACTCATCTTTGTCTATGTATTTTTTACAACAACAACACATGGGGTCTGTACTCAAACGGGCATTCCTGGCTTTCTGTTGTGTCCACCTTTATTTCCCTCTTTATTGGTTTTTTGCCAGTGTTGGTGTTGAGTCTAACAGTTTAACTCAGCCTACAGAGTCTGAGCACAACTGTGATCTTGCAAGCTTGCAGTGTATTGACAGCTTGGTTTCGAATTCCATCTTGGGTGCGAAGCAACCAGCTAGAACACGACAGATATGGTCTAGTGAGCCAAAATCCCATCTAGATTTGGGGACGATTATTCCCCACTGAGGTAGGCATTTGTGTTTGTTTTTTGTTCTTTAGAAACAGAGCTCAGGATGTATAAACACAATGGAAATGTGCAGCAAAACTTTATGTGTGGAAGAATTATTTTGGAATCACTGCTATTTATGTTCTGATATATTTTGGTATCTCTATTATGGAAAGCAGACAGGAAAAAAGACAAGTGGAAAAAAGGAAAGAAGAAATAAAATGTGACAAACTCCCAACAGTCACAACATTATAAACATGCAGTTCACGCTCCTGCCTGCTGCTCAGAGTCCTATTTTATGCTGGTTTATGCAACAGCAGTGTCATGGTTTTAAAAGTGGTTAAAGTAGCTGGATATGGTAGATTCTGCGTTTATATAAAAACAAGACTGAATGCTGAAAAGAGTGATGCACAACCTATGAACACTAAAAGGACTAGGATTTACTTTTAGCTGTCGTTTTGCACTTAAGGACAGTTATGCCTTGAATTTCTTTTCATGTTCTTTTTTTTTTCTTCTTAACCAGCCGTTAGTGGACAAATGTTGTATTCCACCTACTTTGACAAGTTAAATCAATTTATTGCATCAATGGAAACTCCAAACTAAAAAGGACTATTTCACAGTAGCGGGGCTTCTGCAGCAAGAAAATTTAATATTTCTTAAGTTATCCATCATTATGACACTGAAGTATATGTTTTGTACCAATCATTTATTTGGGCATTGTTTCAGACACTGCATTTCTTAGATCCTTTTGACATTTTCTTTGACATTTGCCAACCAGTTCAAACTGACCCCAAGTCAGTCCAAATGATTCCTCGACTCCTCAGTGTAACCTTCTCCCTCCAATAACAAACTGAGATGGGCCACGTTGCACTCCACTGATACTTTAACAGCAGTGCATTTCAGTGAATGAGAGCTCAAATGTAAGCAAAACTGATAGAATACGAACAGTGACATCGCCTGCAGAAATAACCAGCAGAAATGTATGTAAAGAAATCATAAAATAACATGATGGAAAAAAAAAAAAACAATTACTGATATAATAACGTTGTTCTACATTTCACCACATGCTCTGTACCTTGCACAATATTGTTTTCTCTACAGGCATGTGTTAAACTAATCACAGCTTGGGTTATCACGCAGTGTTGCAGCTTGTGGAAATAACACGTGGCAGTTGAGGAACGCTGTTGCATTGTTTAAAGACTGCAACATTGTCGTTTAGCAGAGAAACAAAAGAGTCTTAAAGAATCAGCAAATAGGAATCGACTTTTGCGTTTCATCTTATTTTGTTGTTTGAGAGAGTATGGTCTCTGTGGCCAGGAGGCTTGTGTATTACTCTGGAGACAATGGGTTTCTGTTGAACTGTTGATGGTGCGCCTCATTACTGTAGCTTGGTATCTCTCTAAGGACTGATTAAGGATTAAGCACATTTCAGAGTGCCAGCACGTACATACTGCATCCTCCTTGTTCCATTAGCCATGCACAGCTCCTCCATCTGTATATGCTTACTGTATATGCATGCAGAACACCAGTGTGCCTGCACTGTACAGCGGGATTCATAAAAAAAAAAAAAAAAAACTCACACAATCTCTACTGTCTGTTTTGCACCAATCTGCAGCTGAGGCAGTGACAGTCATTTCTCAAATGTTAATGGGTAGAATTGGGTGGAAAAAAGGCTCTCAAAGCTCAATCTTTCAAGTGCCAGATTTTTTTTTTTTTTAAAGAATCTCTGATAATGATGTCTGATGCTCTCAGACATAGGAAGAAGAAGAGAGATAATAAAGCGAGTGTGCCGAAAATGTGGCAGCTCTAAAATTGCTATATTTGTACGTATCATTAATGAGCTGAAGACTGGTAATTATTTTTCCAAGACTTTGCACAACTGCTGCCTTCTTGAGCAACAACTTTGTTGGATCCACAGATGTTGCTGCCCAGAAAGACAAATAATTGAAAGAACACTTTATGACCAGTGTACTTGCATTGTTTTCACAGCAACCACAACCTCAGTCTTTTGTTTGTTTCTTTGTTTATTATTCATGCCACTTGTCTTCTTACTGACAAGTGGTCCATGATCTCAAGCTTTCTTGTCCCTCTTCTGCTGCTGAGTGCTAAGCTCAGAAAGAACTTTTTTTTTCCTTTGGGAGGCAGTGGGTGGGTGTTTTAGGGTGTGGGGGTGGTTATAAATAAGTTTGTAAGCAGGCGTATTAATTCTCACAACATACTGTTGTTTTCTTACATCTCTGGCAGTTGTTATTAGTCTACTGATGGTGCCACATCTATTTGTACATTTCTGTGCTGTAAAATTACTGAAAGTCACTCAAACCAACGACAAATTAAACTAGTTATTAAGTTGTATGCTGCTTTGTTGTAAAAAATATTTGCAATGTATTAATTTTGTTTATTTACTTTTTAAATTTTAATTTTGGAATTTATTTCAAGTATAGAGTTGTTTGTTTTGGGATTTACTTGTTAAGTTTGGGATAGCAAAGTTACATCAGCTTATGTCAACACATAAACTGATGTAACTGTTATCATTTTGGAAAAAAAAAAATAGAATTGCTGCCTCACAGTTGTATACCTCTGCATGCCACTCAAGTTGCACAGTTTTACATCCAGTGTGTCCAAACTCGTATATGTGACTGTTAGAGAGCTTCATCACATGCATCACAATTCATCTGAAGCTCAGTACTGGCAAAACCAATAAGGCTGGGGTGGACTACAATGCTACAAATATGTATGCTGCTGTAAAGAAGCTACAAATTCTAAAATGTGGATGCCTCAGACACATCTTCAACCAGACAGCATAGAAGATCAACACAGTCACCAAAGTTTCTATGTGGGCACCCACGATCAGTGTCACAAATTAAGTATTTTCAGACCAAATGTGAAAAATGGTCTCAATCTGTCCAATCTGTCCTTCAGAGTTACTTTGTTGATAAATGGCCAGAAAAGTGTTTCTGCAGAACATTATGTTGTCACAGTGAAGCTAAACTTTGACCTTTTGGATATAAAATGTCATCACTTCATCTTCTTATCTTACCAGACATTTGTGTGAAATTTGTCATAATAATGTCAAAAATATTCTTGAGTTATGGATAAAACATGTTTTGTCAGGCCACTGTGACCTTTAACCACCGAATTGTAATCAGTTCATTCTTGTGCCCAAGTGGACATTTGTGCCATATTTAGAGGTATTCCTGAGATATCACATTCATGAGAATGAGATGGACAGACCAATCAAAAAACATAATTTATTTTTATTTTTCTATACTACACTAATATTAAACAGTGCCCTGTTAATCTATGGTTGAATTAAGATGTAGTGTCAAGATAAATCAGTTTTGCTTCGCTTTTTTTTTAGACTTGATTTCAGCACCATGCCTTGTTATAATAGGCTGGTGCAGCACCAGAGGTGGTCGCACCTCTGGATTTTATCATTTCATTGTATACTTGCAGATTTGCAGACTTGTCACTCAAAGTCATTGCACAGCTCCTCTGTTAGATGTAAGTTTTTACCTAGACTGGGTAACTTGTGGACTTTTTCACTCAATCATCCTGGTGGTGTTTCAGAAAACTGTCTGTTTCTGGCTCAAGCCATCATTCTAAAAAGCACACCTGTTTGATCTTGCTGCCATCGCCACGCTCAGAGATAGAGATTGTGTTAAACACATGATGGATTACGCCTGGTTTCTGTCAGATAGTGCTGTCCATTATAGCTGTAGAGCTTAATCTTCTTCCTCACTGCTTAATGCAATGCATGCCCTTAACATACCAAGAATAATCTACACATGTGAAAATAACCCTTCCTTTTTAAGAAGTGTGAGGCAATTAACTGATTTTTGTTTTATCCAGAAGCAACTTTGTAGTCAAAGAAAAATAGTTCTAATGTCTGCTGTGGTATGGTGAACTCTCTAAGTCCAACAAATTATTGAGTACCTTCTTCAAGATCCATCACTTCTGAGAGTTCTTTGCTCATGTTAACATTTTGATATATTCTGACATTTTTTTTGTGGACTAATAGATTGTCAAGTTTTCCAAGTCCAATTGATTTAATTATCCTCCTGTGCAACCACTCAACTTGTTGACAGGATCTCAAAGGAAATTTAAATATTTGATTATTCCTGCTCAGGGCTGAAGTAATCGATATTATTTTAAATTAAAAATTGAAAATGAATGAATGAAGCCAGAAAGAATCATTGCCCAGCTCTTGAGTTCCTCTAAGATTTCCAAAATGTTAAACATTTTTCTGCTCTTTTCTTGGTTTTGTGGCCCAAAATTTACTGTTTTAGCTAACTATGCCTGGTCTCATCTGCACTGGTTTCATCCACAGCAGACAATTGTTTTCCGATAAAATGCTCCACATACACACAGTTAGCTACTTCCAAACCTCAGGAGTTGGTAGAGACCAAAAACATTGCTAAAAGTGAAAATTTGACTTGGATTCATCGGGTGATCAGAAATGCAACCCTAAATGGATGCTGATGTTCCTTGGTGCCTGGTTGATGTTTTAATAAACAATATGTCAATGATCTGTTTACAACTTTATGTCTAGAGATCACATGGCCATAGCACCTTCTAGAAACTCTGAAATATAGTTTCTGCATGCATCTTCATCAGTTTGATGTATGGGATACTGCACTACACAAGCTCAGTCAGTTATTGCAGTGCCTTGGACTGTAATACAAAGAAATCTTGCATGAGGTGTACGCTGTGTCAGAGTTTCACCTGATAGCAGGATACCGACAAATATTATCTTTCCCCATTTGTTGCGGTCCGTCTCTCTTTGATAGCTCCAGTCATGAGAGTCCTAAATCACAGGAGAGTTTTGATCAAAGCCTCTGCTCAGCCTTTTGAAAAACCGAATCCTGTGGCAGTGATGTGTGTAAAATGGTGCCCTATGTCTCTGTCTTCCGTAGGTGAACACCTGCGTGTCTGTCCTCGGGGATACACCTGTTGCACATCCGAGATGGAGGACAAACTCAACCAACAGAGCAAACTGGACTTCGAGAACCTGGTTGAGAAGAGCAGCCATAATATGAGGACAACATTTGTCTCGAGGCATAAAAAGTTTGATGGTGAGTTATACGAGTTTGTTTTATCTGTTTGACATTCAGAGATTGTGATGCATATAAACTGGTATCACAGACTCTCCCTCTGAATATATTCCAGATGAGCACTGTCAAATTTGTAAGCACAGAATACTGATGTCACGATATATAATCAATCTGAGTGTTATTAATAAGATACTGTATGGGCAAATTGGTTTTAGGGTCGATTCTGGCATCATTTGAGACTAAAACATGTCTCATTTTGTTTTATTTTGTGATTCTTCTTCAGTACAGTACATCACTGGGGGGAGTTTATTTTCTCTTATTTTCTCTTTGCTCATACCAGCTACCTTATGAGACCTCGTCACAAAGCTGTCCAACTAGTTATCATTTCTTTTATTCCACACTCACAGACGTAGACTACATGGCTTTCTGACTGACTGATGGAGCATTGCTCAGTGTTTTGCTGCTTTGTGCTACTCATATTAAAGGGGTCAGTGTGAATTTACTCACATACTGACTGAACAAGGTGGTGCTAACCAAGTGTGTGGTTTTGATCATCAAAACATTTTTCTTGACAACCAATACCAGATTTGACATACTGATTAATAAATAAATAAATAAATAAAAGGAATCTTTAAAAAGATATTATTTGTGGTTTATGGCAAGCTGCACATCTAAAGTCTTTTCTTTTTTTTTGCTCTCTATGTCAAATGCAACACTGAAAACTGTGTACCAGCACCAGAAAGAGTATAGGTGGAATAAGAGAGATGGACGATTCACCTGGCCAAAAACCATCAAGAGCAGTTCTTTTAAAATTTGTCGCTGCTGAGCATTAAATGATCCATCTGTCACATTGGCAGTCAACTGAGGACAATAACTTCATGTTCCTGGAGCAACTACAGTAAATTAGGAATTCAAATGTATTTCAATTGGCAAGATCACTTTACCTACTCAAATATATTTCAAACATGGGCTAAAAGACTGATAAGAGATGGTTTCCAATGCTTGAATGAAGAATCTAAATAACAGTATGCCAGTATGAAAACCTGCATTTATATGATTGTGAAAATAATTAGTAAAATAATATTTACATTATTTAATTCATCTGTAGAGAAAATGTGAACTGCATGTTTCTAAGGTGCTCTGAGCCAATCCTAAGGATTGTATTGGGGCCAATCCAGTATTTTTTATCTGTATGAGCTAAAATAAAAGCAGTACAACTCCCATCCTTTCTTTAACAGACTCTGCACGTCAGCCTGTTGGTGCTAAACTGATGCACTTGTTTACCACTGCCTACAGAACAACATTTCATTGCATGTGAGGGGGAGAATTAAAGTGTATGAGTGTGAGTGTGTGAAAAAATATTACTTAATTAAGGGTGGCAAAAAACACAGGATTTGCTGACAAAATTGTTGTTTCTCCTTTCTTTCTCACTACCAAAAAGCAGTGTACAAAACATTAAAAGTGCAGCTTTTCGGTTTTAGCCAGCTCCGGTCATCATTTTGTGAGGCCAAAATTAAAATTGCCTGTTGTTTAATTTAAGAGTTCTCTGAAGCCAGTGTCTGTCTTGGACCAAAGATTGTTTGTGTGGGAAAAAATATTATAAAAATGTTCAGGACTAAACAAATAAAGAAATAAAAACTTTATCCTGACATGTTTAAAGTGAGAGCAAATATTTTGTGACCTGTTTTTGTACAGTTTCGATTGTTGGTTTCTTTTTTTGTGCTTACTATTTTTCAACCAAGTATGAGACTCTGACACTATCGATTTCTTAATTAAGTCCCCATTTTGCCACACAGGGCTGCAAGTTTTAGTTTGTTTAGAGTTGAGAAATAAGCTACTTTAAATTTTGTGCTTCACCAGCTTCGCCGCCTCATTACACTCTGGTTTTGTAATACTTTTTCACAGTTCACACAGTTTCACAGTGTCGTTAAAGATAGGTATGCTGGAGAACTCAGGATCCAGAAAATGCAAAGAAGCTCAAACATACCATCTTTTGCATTTCTGAAAGAATGTGTGGGAGTTTTGTTTTGGGTACTCATTTTAACCCATATTCTTCAACTTCTAATAGTCGTGTTTATGTGTGTTCTTAGTTGAAAATAAAAATATGTCCTTCAGATCAAGAAACACTAAGATACAAGGTTTTTCTGAGGAATAAATGTAATACACACGGGAAGAAAGAGCCAGTGATTATAGCACAAAAACGGTTCAGCTCTTCTTCTAAAAGTTTTAATTGGAAGCCATAGGTTATGCAAGCGTTGGTAGATGGAAATGTACTGTAAAATACTTTAAAGAGTGGAGCGTATTTCTACATTAATAGCTCCACTACAAAGACAATGCCTCTGGAACAATGTAGAGTTGTCTGTAGAGTTGTATGGTAACACTGGTGACACCAATCACTTATGCAATTCCATTTTCTACATACAGTATGCTCATATCGCCAAGCCACCCAACATCACATTCCTTCTCCTTGCTTTAAGCTCCCTCCACCTCATGGGGTTTGAATCATCCCTCATCAATTTTACATGCCCTCATTTCTGTCCCCAGTTATTTATAGGGCCCTATTATGAAAACCTTAACTTACTTTTTGATTACTGACTGCTTCCCCTGGAGGCTTGAGGTTTTTGATGCATTATTGAGCAGTCCTGAAGCCACAAATGACTGTTGCACACTAGAATTCAGGTTTTGCTATTCTGAATGTCCAATCCTCGGGCCGAAGAATTCTTTCCCCCATCTCTGAGCATTCCCTGTGTTCTCCCAAAGAGACTTGGAGTCCAGTCAAGTTGCTTCACTGTATGGAGAAAGAAACTCAGGACCAACTTTTCAACTGTACATTTTTTTAGCTCAGTTGGGAGAGTGGTTACATTCCCAACAGGTTTGCTTTACTAGTCTCTGAAAGCATTAGTGTTCTCTGCTGTGGCCCAGTAGGTACCTAAAGGTAATCTGAATTAAGGAAAAGGAATTAGATGATTTGTTCTTGCAGTATTTATGCATGTGAGAGCGAAAGCTGGAGAGATGGAGGTAGATATAAAGATGGAGTGACAGTGGATGTGGCAAAGAGGTGCAGGGCAAAGAGAGTTGCATCACATCTGTTAAAGATTAATTGCAGTGTATGAACCATGATAAAATGTACCTCATGCTCAGTCAAGTGATTTTAAATTGAATCAGCTCTACAAAGTGGTTTCCACTGGAGCTGTCTTTTCCTACATCTCCACGATTTCTGGTCTTGTGTATAAAATTACATTATGGACACAATTTACTTCATAGTCTGTTTCGTAAGTCTCAAACAGTGGCAAATCTGTCTGTAATTTCCTAGTAATGGGACTAATAAAGGATTATCTTATCTTAAATGGTAGAGTTTGAGTTTTGATTTCAAGTGAACTGTGCTATCTATATATATAGCACCTTATACAATCAAAATTGTCTCTAGATGCTTTACAGAGACCCAGAGCCTGAACCCCAAGCAAGCAGGCAGTGGCAAGGAAAAACTCCCTTTTAACAGGAAGAAACCTTGAGCAGGACCCGGCTCACAAGGGAGAACTATCCTGCTGATAGTCGGCTGGATAAAAAGAGGGGGGAAGAAGAGGCAGACAGGACAGAGAGGATGAAAGAGAGAGAACGAGAGAGAGAGAAACATACATGCAATAAACATCATAATTTACAAATGATAATGTTTTAATTATATATGATTATGTTATAATTATGTTATAATTCAGGAAAAGGATTTCTGATATAACCTTTAAGTACTTGTGATGCTCCCATATTTATTTGTGGTCAGTTGAGTTTGAAATAAACTTCAGTCAGCTACAAAATTTTTTGTTATTTTTTGTTATTGCAGTTCGGTGCATTTTAGAGATGAGAGATTACACTTGCACTCATAAAAAGTGCATTATGTCTACTAGATACTCATTTCAATTGTTTAGTTGCTCAGTTCAAGTTGGTCTCATTGACACCTCTCTCATAACTGTCTGCAAACAGTGCTTTTAATTGCACACACAGATTTACTCAGCTCATGCTTTTGATTTTGATCCAAAATTATTTGGTTTTAAATGGTGTAAGTGTTACATAACAAGTTTACCTAAGTGTAAGTTGTTACGTATGCGCAAAAATATGAATAGTTTATTTAAAACAAACAAAAAAAAAAAAAAAAACAACAGACATTTTTCTTTTTACAGTTTAGTCAAACTGTTGTTTGGTTGTTGTTTTATAAATGGCAATTATAGGTTTTGCAAATGAACTCTCCATATGTTATTTGTATTTCCTTATTTTTTTTTATAGTGTCAGTCAGCTAAATTCCAACTGGCCACCTTTTTCAGTTAAGATTAATAGTTTTCAACTTAATTTCCTTCATAAATCATATGTGATCTGAAACACTTTACCGAAAATAAGCCTTTTTTTTTTTTTTCAAATTTTCTCTTACGTAGCTTTGAGGTTAAGAAAAAATTTCCCTTGTTTTGCAATTATTTTTTTCCTTTGCATGAAGCCGGAATATTTAACTTCCATACAGTGAAATATTAAAATGTGCTGTTGTTTTATGGCTTCAATCATTTGTCTCTGCAATTCAGCAGTACATTTAGTGTCTACCAGTAGGTTCAGTTCGAGTTGAAAAGATTAGTAGAAAGAACTGGAGAGGAGTTTGACTCATTTGTAACTCCAGTATTAACCTTTCTATATTCCATTTATTTTTTGTGATATGGTAGATGCTCATTAGGTTCAGTTTGGTTGATGCCTTTCTGCTGAGACTTCGACAAGAGATTAGTGTGTGTGGTTGGTTGACTGAAGTCTGGGTTGAGCAGCAGTCATGGTTGACTGGCTTCTTTGATCCTGCCCCAGTAGAGCTTCTCTGCTCAACGCTGAGTGCTGCAGTGCCCCTCATTCACTTGAACAATCCCTTATTCACACCCGACTTACACCAAGACTGACTGGAACATAACACCCCATTCTCTCTAATCTGTCCTCTCTACAAATTCACAGGCTCCTGCTTCACCGTGTAAGCTGGCAACCACACACACGGTAAAAACATGACTCCAGTTATCACATTTATGATTTATTCTTTATCTGTAACACTTTATTTCTAGATGCACATATCAAATGTGGGACGTTTGTCACATTTTAATGAAAAACTAAAGAGTCCATCTTTTTTTCTCTTAGATAGAATCCAGCAGAACACCTGAACCTGCTTTTCCTGGACTCATTATTAAATTTTACCATCATGGTTTTTGCATTAATTGTTTAGTGCATCAAATATTAAGTGAAGAATGGCACCAAACACATTTTCTATGCACGAAAAAGCAGCAAATGGGCCCTAAAATATTTTACCATCAAAGTCGACACATTGATCCTGTGTTCCTTTTCAACATAAAGGGGAATAAACAACGTTTTGTTGGCAAATCAGACAGTCAACAGTGCACTTCAAAATCAACCCCAATAAAAACAACGATGGGAAAGATGATCTGTGAACCAACATGATGGAACTTTATATCTCGACAGTGTCTCACAGACTAACGAACAAATTTTATCCTACCCTTGCTTATATAGTTGGTGAATCATCAAATGCTTTTCATCTTTTTTATATATCCAGTCAGGTTCTGCATTGTGAGTATTGCTGATTGTTGTTTTTGTTGTTTATTTTAAGCCAAGAGCCCTTTAAATCAGCACTAATAAATCACTGTCACAACCAAATATCTTCTCTTAAATGGATATTGGCATGCAATATATTTAAATTATCTAGCAAATTTTCTAATTTTGAGGTCTTCATTCATAAAATAAAACCATTCCATTACTTTTGATCTAAATTCATCTGATTTAAGCATATAGTTTCCTTTGGGTGACAGGGAATTAAACACAACATAGCAAATGCTCTGACTTCAAACATATTGAATTAAAAGCTAGTGTATCCAAAGCAAGTTCTCTTTATGTCGGTATACCCATATATAAAACCTTTGGTGATCGTACTTCCCCAAACATCACAAACTCAGAATCCTCACATGTATTATTCATGTTTGACATTCATTGAAGTACTTACCAAGTAAAATTTTGAAAATGCCCACAATTCATAGCTGACATCAAGTGGTTACTTCAAAACAGCATCTCAAAGGTCCTCATTAAACTTTACTCGCCCCAGTTCAGCCCTGAAGTTCTGAACTAGAATTATAATTACACATTTTGTCATAACAAGCATTATAATCCTTTTAAGAAAGTAAATGATTCATTCATTTAATATTTTGATAGGTCATCCTTAATATCCTCAGTGTAATAGGTTGTCTGTTTTCCTTCTGCAAACTTGACTGATAGCTTGAACACGTTTAATTATGCCATACACACACTTCACTGTTGCAGAACGAGTACTTGGGTTTGTGGACTGATTTGTAATTCCCATTATCCTTTGTGCATAATATAATAGCCAACATTATTAATTTATACTATGAATAAATTGACTAAAGAGGTTACACTTGATACACAGTGCAAGATTCTGATGAGATTTGGCCCCATTTAGACAGTTGAAAGTTTGGTTGCTTTGGCCAGCTGGACACCAGTTTGGCAGAAATGAAACTGCTAAATTCATTGGGTCCTGTGGGGGGTTGGCACTTGTTATACAATGATGTAGACAGTATTTTTATACTTAATTATACTCCTCAGAATAATTTATAAACATGAAGCTGCTACTCAATGTGGTTGCCATGTTTTTAAATAAATTAACAGGTCTAAGGATTCCAGAAAAACGGATAAGCAAAGTAATAATTCAAATCAAAAATTCTCTTAGGAACAAAAATACACATTCTCAGAAATCTTCCAATTACAACAAAAGGAAATTTTTGTACAAAGTTAAAATCTTGGGTTGAGTTTGATCATTGAGGGGAAGCTAATGGAGTGTCCAACAGGAAAAAAACAAACCCTCTGGCATTGTGGACAAAAATGTCATGGCATTGACACTGTGCATATTTTGTACCGACTTGTGGTTCTAAATCTAAAGTCGGGGCCTTGCTGAAGTAATGAGAAGTTTTTCATTCTGACATGGCTGTTCAAGTCAAATTTATTTAATTTATATAGGCCAAAATTACAAATTTGTCTCAAAGGTAGAAAAGACCTAATATTTTTTTAGACTTTCACTTTGGAAGAAGAAGAAAGTTGCCTTTTTAAATTTTGTAGTCTAGACAAGTTTTTGTTACAACAGATTGCAAGTATTGCAAAATACAGTAAAAGCTGATCCACAGACTGGATGAGATGGACTGCAATATCTAACTAACTCATGTGGAATTTAATACCCAATAAAACCTTTAAAAACACAGTATGTAGTTTCTGTCACTAGGGGTCTCAATAAAAACAAAACAGAACAGAACTAAAAAACACAGGTAGAATGGGATCATGGAATTTCTTGTCTTCTTTGTTATACAGCAATTATTGCCAATGAAAATCCGATGTGACTCAGGCAGAAATGTTTGCAGACTAAGTCAGGCTTGGTCACATTCAGTCATTCAAATTCAAAAATGGAAGAAACCATGACACTGACACCATGACACTGTACCATACCATCTCACTAATACAGGGCACACTGCACATGTCACAAAACAAATGTACAGGACATGAAGGACACCCTAGGACCATATGATGGTACAAGACCCTGATTACACAGGAGATGACACTAAATTACACACAGGGCAGGACACTGGAGAGGACAGGGCATTCATTGATTCAACCCCTGCAGTCCAGTGATGAGGCTGAATCCTGCGTGACAGTCACATGTCAATTTCTAATGAAATGTAAAACCATATGGACTTGCATTTCCTGGAAGCGTTCATAAATAAATAACCTCTGTTTTGATGTCCTTCCTAAGTGAATGTCAGGAAGACTATAATTCTCTAAGGACAGAGGGAATGGGGTCTGTCCAGCGGTGGTTTAGTTGAGAGTTGGTGGCAGCCTCCATCATCTGGCACAGGCTGCAGCTTGATGTCACTTTTGTACTTCAGGATGGATGACTCTGTGTGGCCGGGACACTGTTAACTCTCTCCCGCTGGTGAGCTTCAAGGAGAGGCTATAAGAGGCATACCTTTCCACCAGCCACTGTAACAAAAATGAGAAGTCTATCCACCGGCCTGGTGCAATGTGATTCTTCTTTTCAATACATTTATTAAATTAAACTTTGTGTCAGATATTGAAACATACACACTGTGAAAACTCACTTACAAAAAAATCCTATCCTCAGGATATTGAGTTTGCTCAGGCTACAGCTGAGATCATGACGTCTATCGAGACAGATGAAAAATGTTTCCCCTCTCCTGCAAAGGTGGTGGTATGCTTTCTTCATAGACCCCCACTGTTCAGTCTCCTTTTTTTATTTCCACGCCTCATTTAAAATTGACTGAATGTGGTGACTGTGAGGTTGGCATAATTTTTAGTTTAGTATTTACTTGTGACAAATATGGATTTTAAAACTAGATTATGAAATCTGTCATTTATTTGCTGCATACAAATGAACTCTCTGTGGCTGGCTTGTCCTTTTATGTGTATTAATTTGCAGTTCAGTGGTGGACATTTGTAGGGCGCATAAAGTAAAAATATTGCAGGATATGTCCATTAAAATGTCCCAGTGAAATACTGCACAGCAAATCGTCTGAGCATGATCAGAGCATGGATCCCATGTGTGAACTTGGTGGTGTTTTTCTGCTTCCTCTAAAATATCTGTACCAAAACACACCACTTGCACTTACTTTTCAAAAATGCCTTAAAGGAATTGCTGTCAGTCATATCAGTCAAAGAAATCAATTGGTCAAAATGAAAACACTGAAAGCAGTAGTAGAGTTAAAAGTTGTATTGACAGATAAGAAAAATTTATCCAAAAAAAAAAAAACCCAATCCTTTTTGAAAATGCAAAGCAAACTGCTGGTTGAAGCTGATAGACTGCACATACAACAACCAGCTTACATCCTTGAGTGAGTGAATGACTGACCACAGCGTGTGTGTGTGTGTGTGGCCATAGCTGCAGTCCTGCCCTTGCCTGGACAAAAGCTAACCTTCATTTGGAAATGACACAAGGACAGAAATGAACAACATACTCACTGTTTTTTTTTTCTTGGGAGAACCTCAGTATCTTCGTTCAGGTGCAGGAAACACAGCAGGATGGATTAGTCTGGCAAATCTCTGCATGGAAGCTATCATGGGGAGAGGCACTCCAGCAGCCAGGTTGAGACAAAGCTGCTTATCCACGGGGTCACAGTAATGTAATGGTGTGCGCAGCCAATTTGCTTCCTGCTATTCAACGGGTGTGAATATCATCCATGGGAGAAAATCACTTTGATTTTCTGAACCTTGCTAATTGACTTCTGTAGTGCCTCTCAACACTGAACTCTGTGTCAGATCTTGGAAGAGACAGAGATGTCTCAGCAAATGTGGCTTTTGTCAATATAATTAACCAAACTGACAAGAGGACATATAGCTTTGCTTTCCAGTTTGAAATTTTTGACTGAAGTTACTAACTAATGTTTCATGCTGTGTCATGCAATTCAAGGATATGTGATGTGTCATGTTCAATTCAGTACGTCCTTGGCAACACTGCTGGTATGGTATCATAGCACTGTATTTAATTAAAGTGCCACTGAAGTATCAGAACTAGAGATAAGTTTATTTCATGCATTCTTCTTTCTTTTCAAAGCTTGGCGCCTGTATTACCCACAATGTAATTCTACTACTGACACATGAGTGAGACATTCAGGTGTTCCATGCTAGCTGCAGCTAATAAAGCGACAAGTCACTAGACTGAAGCAGAGATGAGGAATGAGCTACAGAGGTCTGGTTAGGTCACTTTATTGTCACTCCACACCCCACAGATTTGAATGAAGCACCTGTCGTCATTGCACTTCACATGCCCTGATGTATACCCTTGGGAGACAGAATGGGTTGGTTTCTCCATGATTTAACAAAGATTTTTACTTATCAGCATCAGAGTGCCTCAGTTTTTGTTTCTTTTTTTTGTCTGACTGTATATTTCTAACTATACTGACAATTAGTGAGGCCATTGTAGCTACAATTAAACCAACATACGCCTTATTCGGTTTTTATTTCTGCAAGTAAACTTTACATTTACATTCTAAAAAAATGGGTTGAAAAATGTCTTTAAAGCAATGCTAAAGGTTGGAAAAAAGCTTGAGGGGGTGTATCACTACTTGAGAGTAAAATACCATATTAATAGCTGTATTAATAAATAGCAACTTACTTAACAATACATACATAGCTTTGTTTTTAATGTTCATTTTGCAAAAGCATAACCATCATTGTAATCAAATCATCACAGTATATCATATAATTGCTGGACAATAATTAGTTTCGGCTACATTTGTTTAGCAAATTAAGGTATTCTCCACTGGATGGAAGAAGTGGGTGATTGCAATTGTGCAATGATATAATTACTTGTAATATTAGCACACAAACTAAAGCCTAACAAGTGAATAAGACTGCTCTTAAACCATTTATAGTGCTCTGCATACTGGGTGGAGGATACTGGAAGAGCTTTGCCGTCTTGATAATTTACGCCCAGTGTTACCTCAGCCTTGTTACACACTCAGTGTTTCAGTGGTTCCTGTGGGAGATCGTCATATTTTTCGGGGCCAACATTTGCATGGGATCTAAAAGCCCCAAAACACTGAAACTGGCCAGAGTTTACCCAAGTTCAGCAACTGCATACGCCTTTGCTAAGCAGAGTTACAGTCTTTATAACTACCGCATTTATGCAAGTTGATGTGCAGTATACGTGTATTTCTTGGTGAAGCAACAACAACTGGATTCTTGTTGTCGCAAATTAACAACCAGTTTTATATTACCTCTTGTTAATGACAGCTTGTTCTCAGCTCTGTGATGCCACGTGATTCATAGATTCAAAACAGAGAAAATTCATTAACCCATATCACTGCAGGTGTGTCAATCAGTCAACCTCACATTTATCAATTATCTTTTGGTCCAAGCTCGGGCCTCTCATTTGCTTTCAGAAACACACACATAGGGAGTATCTAGGCTTTGTCATACTGTAAGGCTGGGTTTTCTCTTATCTTTTGTATGCCACAAAATACTGCAGCATTAAAAGCAGCAGTGGTCATAAGCCCTGGTTCTGGTAGCTGGTAGTATGGAGCACTGTTTTCAACCTTTATCTGGAAATGGAGACAGAATACTTCAAACTGACTGAGAATGAAACAAGAGACAGACTGATGTCAAGGGCGTCTAGAGGCTGCTGTGAAAGGTTGCTGGGGTCGTTGTTTACTGTTATGGTTGCTTTTTTGTCTTCCATGAACATTTTTCTGTGCTGAAGTACATGTTTACACTGTAGATAATACTCCCTTACCCAACAACTGTACTATGTGCACAAGTGACTGCCTCAGTTATAACAGTTAGTAAATACTACATGCTTTATAAAAGAAAAGAACAAATTTCCAAATAGAAAGTTCAGACATGTCCTTATTCTACTGTCTCTAATGATTATGAACCTCATTAGCTGTTGAGCAAGAGAAAGGGTATGCCCTTTATTAATAATAAATGTTAATGTAAATGTAAAATTTCTCTTAGATTTATATTTCTGCCCACAGTATTTATTCTAACATTTCAATATGTTTACTGTGTCTCATTAAATCTGAAAGGATGCATGACCTTGAGCTGAAGCAGAATAGTGTCCATTTCTCACTGCAAAAGCGAGGTGTGAGAATGTGCTCTGCTTTTCTGATTCCTAAAACTCTTCAAGCCTCATTAACTACGAAAACAAGCCAGCTAGCTTGCTGTGAATGGTTTGTCTCTCTCCACGAGGTGCAGAGTCTTTTCTTGGCTCAAGCAAATGCAACAGAGTCCCTGCTGGAGCAGGCAATCATTGAAGCGGACAATAATGGCAAAAGTTTCATGTTTTATGCGGTGTCTTATGTGCTGAGTAATAAGGTTTATAGTTCACTATAGTGTGAGCCGTGAAAGTATATGAGGTGCACACTATTAAGTTTTAGCCAAAGATTTTCACATTTTTAACTTTTTTTACTGATAAAAAAAAAATAAATAAATAAAAAAATCATATTTTAGGTCATTATTTAATTCTGAGTCGTCAGTCCCCCTTGATTCTGTGCCAAGCCAGAGGATCAAACTTTCTTTTAACTGAATTCATCCTTCTTTTTTTAGATTATACTTCTCAGGCTGTGGTCAATTTCAGCTAAAGGTTTCAACTGGATTTCAAATTGCTTTTAAGAAGTGTTCATAGCGGTAACGATGTTGTTCCTGTTTTCACACTGTCATTTTGAACTGCACCGGCTATCTGTTCCGCCAAGCTCACTCCTTAGTCTGTGGCCAGTTTGAACAGAATTAACTTCAACTAACAACACTTCAACTTCAACAACTTCCAGCTATCCACGACCTACTGCTCAACATCAAATCGTCCTGCGCAGTGGGTTGGCCTGTGGTGGAAAGAGAGGCCTGGTCAGGGCTGCCCAATCTCCTTATCTTGATCTCCCAAACTGCTATGCTTTTCTTTTCAGTTAGGTTCTGGCTCACTTGGCTTTTGATCCTGTGGTCACAATCCCACCTGACAGGGACTCTCTTAAAACCAGGTTAAATGCAAACCTGACAGAGAGAGCAAGAGTCTGATGAATGAGAAAGAAGTGTAAACAAAGAACATATTGTGACATGCTAAGTGATTACACAAATACTTTCTTGTTTGCAAGTTATACGTTTTTTTGCTTCATATTCTTATGATTATTTGACATTTAATGAGCTTTGTTTTTGATTATATTCGCACAAAAGCTGATTTAATAACACTGCTGATTCCCTCATCATTGGGACTTCGTCATCAGGGACGTCAAGTTTAAGTCAACAGTGGCCCACTGCCTTCCTTATGGATAAGGTATTAGACGTTATCGTCAAACTTACTAACTTCCCTCTATATCCGTATATATCTACATTTGTTGCGCATACTGGCACTAATGACATCCCATGTTGACCACGTTCTAGAGTCAAGTGGTAAGGACAACTTTATCTCCAGCCCCCTACTGACCCTCAGCTGGTGTTTTAGCTGACTCTGTTTGAAAGGAATGCTCTCCACCCTATCCACGGCAGTTCACAAATGCTGGGTGATAAATTTTTATTCAGCCATATTCCATCATCACTCTGCTCAAAGAATAACTCATTTATAACTCCTCCCTCTTCAGTATCCCTGTCATTACCATGGAAAGGCCGAAGACAATGAAACCATGCTTCAGTTCGGTAACAATAAAAATGACAGAAATTGCCATTAAAATGTTGATAATCTGATACATTTAGATAACATTGCTGCATTGCTGTCAGCTAGCTGTATCCCTGCTCATTTTCCCTCTTCCAGTAGCTTATTATTTTTTGTCTTCTGAACATGAGGTCTCTTCTAAACTTTCATCTGCCAAGGTTTTATCATATCTAATAATACAGACTTTTTTAATCACTGAGTCATGACAGAGTTCAGCTGAGTCCTTCGTTCTGAAACCTGCCTCCCTGAATTCTCTTATCTCCAGCGGCCAAGACTGTCTGGAGGAGTCCTAACAGTAGTTTTTATATACTCATTTAATTGGTAGTTTTTAAACCTTTGAGATTTTTAGTTTTGTTCATAATGAAAAGCTTCCTTTACTTGTGAATTTCTCCATTGTGAGACAAATAAAGGATTATCTTACTCTGTGTTTTAATCTCTAGAACCTCAAAACTAATTTTTGGTTTTGTCTGAGAATTCTTTGAATTTTTATCTGTCATCATGACCCAGCATGATAGAGTTCTTATCATGTGTGATTTTAACGTTCATTTCTGTAGTACCACTCCTTTGTCTTTTACTGATGATTTTTATAAAGCTGCTTGAGTCTTTTAATCTCATGCAGTTGGTTAATGGCCCCACCCCTATCAAGGGTCACACCCTTGAACTCATCCTCACATACAGTTTCTCTTTAACCAGCGTAAACCTTTCTGTTATTACCGGCCATTCTCATAACTCCCAGAGCCTTGTCCAGAAAATAAATTCTTTTAGTAATAATAATTTATTAATTCTTTATCTCCCCCCCCACCCCCCAATTATGCAACCATTGGAGCGTGTCCTGAGAAGTTTGAGAATTTTTTTCACTGTTGAAGGGATTAGGCTGCATATTTTTCCAGTTCCCAAGACAACTGTAATGTAAACAGTCTACCTGCCTTGCTAACATGTCATGTTAATGTCACTCTCAACTTTATGTGGCACCAACTGAAATCCTCTTTTTGTTCACTAAATGGTCTACCCCCAAAGTTCCTCAAAGAAATATTTCCTTCAATCAGCTCAAGTGTTCACTGCTCTCTTTCCAATAGCTTTTTACCAAATGACCACTTTTATCTAAAATTTTATAAAACCAGGAATGACCAGATTTTTCTTTTTGGTACTTTTGAGAGTACCCCACCCCAAATGTCTGAAATTGACAATCTCAGTGGTGAGCCTTAGAGAGCAGGCTAACAGTTCTTGGTCTGAGCCAAACCAACAGTGCTCTTTGCCAGAATGCTTATTCCTCTCTTTTCTCCAAGGAGTCAGTGGGCTTACATCATGTTTATGGTTTGTATTCTTTTATAAGCAGATAAAATTAGGATCCATTGCATACTTGGATTGTGTTGTCATATTAACATACATGAGAAAATAGTCCATTCCCATTGTTTTTATTTATGTTCCAAAACTAAACAAAATGTAAATCAACAGTTCAATTCAATTTGTATTTTATAGTCTGTTTTTGTCTGTTTTGAAGCTGTATTAATGCATTTGTGATTCCCGGTGCAAATTTCAGGATGTTCTGTTCAGAGATTGCTGAGAAGTCATGTTTGGTTGTGGAAGGGGTGACAAATGGGTCTCCATGGATGAGATGTAATGCACAAGAAAAATGAAAAACTCACCAAAGGTTAAACAGGCCAAAGAAATGTCATCAAAATGCCACTTAAACATGATTTGGCCTTTTGGATTCTTTCATCGCATCAAATTTTGTGCCAACAGTGTGGCTTGAATATGAGTGAAAATTCAGCACCGTCCCCTGAAAAGGTCGATCAAGATCTGTTCTGAAATAAAACCTGGGCTTTAAGATAAAACACAGAAGAACACATTTTATGCATCAGAGTGCATGTTGATTGGACCAGTAACATATATTTGAAGATTTGATCTCTCATTTAAATGACATGATAGAACTCAGTGGGGGAAACAAAATTCACACCCTTTTTCATAAAACTTTGGTAGCTCAAATTATAATGCAAATAATTTCAGTCTTTATGAATTCTCAGAGAAGCTATCTTTTCTGTTTTATTGTCTGTGTATTAATTAATGACTAAGGAAAAGAGATATGACTTAAGGAAGCTGGGCCCTTGCAGCTAGGCAACTGACTGACAGGCACTGAAATGACTGCTTGGTTAAATGTTCAAACATGGGATTATACTGCCCACTCAACATCTCAACTGGACCCCCGCTTAATTTTTTGCACCTAATTTATTGGCCTCCTCAAGGCAGTGATGTTCTTAACACAATGTGTGTAACTTTGGCATCAAAAGTAGGAGAAGGCACAAAGAAGTCAACCAAAATAAACAAGCATATGAATTCTATTAAACAGATGATTATATTAAAGAAATTATTAAAGAATGATTTTACCTGCACGTATGTACATTTATATCAATCGAGCAAATAACATAAAACTCGCTATTGTGCAGTACAACAAAAAAGAGACAAAGAGAGCGGAGCAGGTGGATCCAGATGGAGGAGATGGCTGCAGGATCAAAAGCAGAGCTATTTATTGAAGAACTGCAACCAACACAGGAGCAGGCAAAGTGAGCAGGCAACCAACAGAGACTGAATTCATAACTGGACTAAAATTCAAACTAAACTTGAAGGGATGAGGTGGAGATGGAGAGAAGCTCAGGTGAGGGGAAGGAGCTGATAAAACAGGGGCACAAGAAAGAAGCTGATATAGGCTGTGAAGACACTGGGAAAGGAGAAACAGTAACATGGATTATACAGGTGTGCAGCAAGAACAGAGGTGGAAGGAAACACAAACAAGCACAGAGAAAAGGATAACGTGGGAAAAAAGAGGAAATAATTGAGACACATCCATAACAAAATGTAGAACTGCTGCATTAATAATGCACAAATCCTGTTTAAATCACAGCTGGTTTCATTAATGAATATTTTCATTTTTACTACAAAGACCAGAATGCTGCCACTTAATTGGTGTATGTGCAATTCTTGCATCTTTCAGGAAGTGATAGCTGTAAATAAAACTGAACTTTATTTACCTGAAAAACATACACAAGGTGTCAGAGCTTTTTAAATCTCTGATTACAGACTGCTGCCTTTCACCGGACCTGGATGCTAGACTCAAAGAGAGCACCCATAACAGCAGAATGACTAGTGGGTGGCAACACATACCCTTCTAACTACTAACTTCTAACTGGGCAATAGAGCTGTTCCTAACTCCAAATCCATTAATGTTCTCCAAAACATTTTACACTAATTAGTTTCTGGTAGCCTGGCAGGGATCCCAAGCCTGCAGCTACCTTGGCTATACCTCGCCTTCATTTCTCCTCAGATACTAGACACAACAGTCATTGAAAGTGGAAGATTTCACCCCTCGATTCTTGGGCCTCAAGCTGATGGACCCTATTCACAATAAATAAAAGGATCAAACTGCAATGGGTGTGGGAGCAGTGTAGTCACTTGGTATATTAGGAGGGAAAGGGACAGTGTATAGTCTGTTTTCTCACAAGTTTGATAAAACTGAAGCAGGTTGGATGATTTAGAGTTAAAATAACAGCCTAATCTTTTAACCTCTGTCTCTGTCTGAAATATCCCGATGTGCTTGATTGTTTCAGTGACAGACTTGTGATTATGTGAAGGTGCATCCCATACTGTGTTAACAGAAGTTGCGGCAATTATGTAGGGATTTGGAAGGACTACAACTTATCAGCCAAAAACATCTCATACTAATTTCAGCATCAGACTGGCTAGACCTTTCCTCAGTGTTAATATGCTAAATGGCTTTGAATCTCAGTTCACCTAAAGCTGTGGAATACAGTAATGATTTTTAAAATTGCTTTGACACTTTCCTGTGATAATAGTATGAATTGTCACATCCTTCAGAATCTTATCTTAATCTTTGAAGTGTAATGCAATTAGGCTTCACTTATTAATCTCCTCATATTGGTAATTTTCCTTGTGGTGGAAAGTGCCGCTTGTTTTTGAACTGTAAGGAAAAACATGGCCATGACTGAGATAATTATGTACTCCAGTTTCACAGGAATGCTGTGGCAGAATTTACTTTAGGGTCCCTTTTGTTAATTTCCTTTTTATTTTGGCAAAGAAAGCAACAAAACAAAGAATCTATTAAATTCTCATTTGCACACAACACAATTTGCTCTTGGCAACTTGGAGTGGACCCCCTCCCCCATCCACCCCAATTCAACTGACTTTATTAACCTGAAAAATGAGGGACAGTGGGAGAGATGACATTGCTTCAGCTTTCATTAACTCTAAATCACTTTCCATGCAGAGTGCAACAGTGCACAAAGGTAATTAATTTCCTCAAGGACAATTATTTTAGTGTTCTGAGATAATGACAAGAACTCCTCAAAGTTCAGTCTCAGTAGATACTGGAGATGGTTCTAAAGGAAAACCATCCCCTAAGACCAAATTTGGAGTCAGTATTGCACCATCTCTGGTGATCTGGTGCATTTTAGATTTATTTGGGAGAACTTATTCTATTCATAGTGCAGAATAACATCAAAATATTAAATTGTGGCAAAAGCCTTTAACATACAGTATACAGACACATATAGATGAGAAATATATCACAAATATTTTCATACAGTGTATCAAAAGATATATATATTCTGCTATTAAGATTGTCCTTTTGTTGGTGGCTGTTAGATAGGTTAGATAGATTGCATGCTAATAATAACACAAAAGGCCAATACACACTTTAGCATTTTAAGATTTTTATTTTTGAATGTTTGTCTTTAAATTTGTTATTTCTAATTTTGATTTTTCCTCTCATTGTGCATATTATTCTCAATTGCACAGTAACCTTTTCATTGAGATTGAATAAATGCCAGTCTGCATTTTACTGCACAATTCGCATGATCACATCACAAATAAATGTATTAGATTTTTCAAATATTTGTTTTAGAAGTAAAATGAGCCTTCGTGCAAGCCTGAAAGTTAAGACTCAAACACACCAAACATGAGAGCACAAACAGTAATGCTGTAATGTTCATATTGTGCAAGACACTTTTAATATCACAAAATTCAATTACATCTTTGTGTGATTTCAATACAAAACGCTATTACACACATTCATTGCTGTGCATGTCTGTGCCAGTTAGCAGGTATGTTGCAGTATTGTATAAGAATTTATTTTGTTTCCATGCTGTCCATTTATTTTCAAGAATAAATGTTACCAAACAATTGGTAGGGCCTTTTCTTGTGATAAAACAGCAGCACATAATATAAAGCATGCAGAGAATGACATACAGACACACAGGACAGGGTTATTATGGTTGTTATTTCTGAGGACAGCACACATCTTACCTGCTGTGGAGGTGGGAGTGGGTTTGGATTAGGAAGAATAGAGCATCAGTAGGTGTGTAAGGGTCTAGCATCAATCATTATCAGATCAGATCAGTTTCCCTCTCTCCTGTTACAAACACAGCTCTCCCCTACATGGTGTGCCATCACTTTTGCAATGAAAAATAGTAGTTAAGACTGTTTTTTCCCAAGAGAAAACCGATGTCCTTGTCTTGGAGTGGCAAGGCGCAAAGATATGGTACCTCAAATTTGCCGTCAAGGGCAGGCAGTGTCCCATTTTAATATCTGAAGATACTTAAATCCTTGTCATTGTGTTTGTGTTCAATCGTTGCCTGAAAACTTGTGTTAAGCTTTCTAAATTGCATTCCGGCAAATTCTAAGAATGGTATGAAATGTGTTAGTAAAGCTTTTATATAGAAACCCAAATCTGAAAAACTCACAATGATAATAATACCTCAGACTATTATTTAATCTACTGAATGTAAGAAAAGACAGGGACCTATGACAACACTTTCTGCTCAGGGGTCCACAGACTGAAAATCTCCTGTGGTTCATATGAAAGGTCAAGTCTTCTGCTTCCAACCCTGTAAAGAGGTGGCTAGAGTAATGAATGTGGGAGCAGGTTGTTTCTCTTTTAAAACACACAAAAAAAGGAAAAGCTGGAATGGCTGAGACTTGGTTTGGTTTTGATATATATAAAGGAAAGATTCAAACTAGCAGACTGCAGGCCAGTCTGGATGCAGCTATCCAAACCACTTACATTCATCATTCTGTGTGTCTTCTCCCCTGTGCGTGCTTGTTAATAAAGCCCATTTTCTGACCAATATTTTTTCTGCTTTGTTGGTTTACTGATCTCCTGTTTTTTTGATGAGGTTGATGTTCGGGCACTTGGATTGGATTGGACAATTTGTCATCAGATCTTCAGCAGTAATGCAGTCCCACAATGCATGTACAAAGCTGAATATCTGCCAGGAGTTCATATTTAAAAATGTATTCAAGGTAATGTTAAATGTCAACTGGTCGTGTAAGGGTTAACATGTCATCACGATTCGCACATAAATAATAATGAATATTGCTTAGTCATGTAGTAAGTCGAAGAGAAGAAGGTCTGCATCCATTGGAGCTTAATAACAGATCAAACACAAAGGCTTCTTCCATATTCCTCCTCTCCTTCTTATTTTATTATCATGCCTAAGCCATGCCTTTTGGCTCCAGTCCTCTCATATAATTTACCACCATTCTTTATTTAAAAGGCAACTCCCTCCTGCGTCAGGCCATCATTCAGCCTTCAGTCTTAAACTATCACTGCACTGTATTATCCTCACCAGAAGCAATCACAAGTCAGTGTTCTCGCTCTCTGATTTATTTGTTCCTTTATTGTGCTGCCTTCTGCTTCTTATGCTGGCTCTAACATCACATGACATGTTTGGATACAGAGGACCAGTTCTGAATTGGAACCAGTTCCACAACAGGAAATAATATAATTAGAAATCTGCTTGATTCTGCTCATTAGTTCCTTAGAGTGAAGTTTGGACAGTGGTTGAAGAAGCGTTCAGATCTTTTACTTAGAAAGAGAAATTCTGGTATTTTCAAACCCAGGCACTATATTTACATTTTTTTTTCCCTAGTCACAGGCTGAGATTGTTACTTAGTACTGTTGCTGTGCTGTTGGATTGTTGCAGAAAGGCGACAGTGGAAACGTGAGTCAAAGCTAAGGAGAAGAGTCAGCAAGAGCTCATTTCCAAAGTCATCGCTGAAAATTCAGCTGATTTCAACAATCTAGATAAGGAAACAACTGCAACAACTCATCTTGTGAGATTTGAGCACTCTATAACAAGAAGCCAAGGGACAGTCCACGAAGACAGGAGAAACAAGTTATGTCCACTCTTGACTTTGTTCTTGTTTTGATGACTAAATTCTGTCCCCATTAGCATTAGCTTGTAGCAGGAGCGGTCAATCATGACAAAGCAAACTAACAAAAAAAACATGACATCATAGCGCAGGGAGTTTGCTCATTAATCTCAGGCAAAACTCAAAACTCAGCAAAAAGCAGTCCACAAACCCACTGCCACCAGTTCAATGCTGGTTACTCTTAGCATTAAATATAAACTTGATTCATAGTGTATTTAAAAACTACTTTCAATCATTATCCCACAGAGAGTGTACAGGAAGATCAAATCTACTTCTAATCCACAGCTCTGCACATGTAGATGGTCTTGCAAATTTGACTCATATAGAAATTGATCTCGAATAGCAAATCACCCGATACATCATGAACAGAAAGGGTCAGAATGTAATGAAGGACAAATCCAGCACTGGTATTGGCAGTGTCACTGGAATTACCAGCCCTTGCCTGCTTTCAGGAAGTGTGTTTTGTCAGTGTTTTTAGAATGTACCTTCTCTGCATTTAAAACATACAGATAAAGAGACAAGGCAAAAAGTCTCTTTATTCATTAATTTCAGTGATTTGTCTTGTCACTGTAACATGTAGTATTTCTTCCTTCACTCTCAGGGTTACCTGGGGTAATATACTTTCAGGCATTAAGCCTTAATGACAGCACTTCTTCATAGGAGAAATGACAACACATGACAAGCAGGTATACTGGAGTGTGAACCTTCGTGTACACTGTTCTTGTGGATATATGAACTAGTTTAATGTCTGAAGAACTTCTTCCAAGAGGAATGATGAATCCTTATCTATCCCTGAAATTTTCAAGTAGATTAGACAAGATTCGTTACTTGATGTAACCTAATTTATTTTGCTTTCCATGCATGAATATAAAATAGAGATATTATTGACAAGATATTGTTGTTGATGTATTGTAGATTGAGCCACAACAGCATGGGGTGGTGCTTTTGTTACTTCAAGTAATTTAAATATTTTCATCTATTTTGTGTATAATCTTAGGCAAAATTGTTATTTGATTGCAGTCAATCGTTACAATTTATTGGATCCAAATTCATTCTACAAATCTGCAGAATAAACTGGCATGGATATCCACTCATCCTTTATTTTCAGAGCCAGATGGTATGTTTGGACACCATCAAGCATCTTTTAATACAGCAGATGCTGAACTGCAAAATTTCTCTGTTTTGGCTAGCGGACTGTGTGCCACTATGTCTAAAAGGCCATTATTCAAGGCAAATATGTGACCCCCTCTCTATGCTGCTATCGGAGAGCATCAAGTACAGCCAAAGTTATTTCTTTTTCAATTCAGTCTGTCAGCTCTCTGCATAAAAGTCTTCTACACTCAACCTTTCTGCCAGAGATTTCAACAGAGATTCACTTAGCTGTCAGAAAACAATTGCTCTTTGTAAAAGGCTGGTGCAACTTAAATTTTAAAGATGTTTTAAATGAGCTGCCACAGCGTGATTGATGGGCTGTGAGAAACTTGCCTCCTGTTCACTGTATCCTGCACAGAGGCCATTAATTATGAGCCCCTTGTATTGATGCTGTCAGGTCCATTGTGATATGCATCATGTATGTGGGGAGAATGGATTTTACCACCTGGTCGCTCTCTCCGTACAGTATCACCGCACACACAATGTCATCAGTTGAAAATGTATTGTCACCAAAGTAGAGAGAGATGGTGCCTTGGGATCAAAGCCTTTAGTATTCATGTATTCACTCATCTGTTTACTCTCATTCATATTTTAAATTGAATTTGATTTTGATTGATGAACAATCATGCATGAACTGACCCATCATTTAATCAGTCTCCACTCTCTATACGTCAATTTTTCATGTAAACAATTCATTTAAAATTCCCTGTGCATCCCAAGAAAAATGTATTTAAGCACCTGGTAAATTTGAATAGCCTTCAAATGTCAAAGATGACTATCTTTTTATCCATTCATGGTAAAAAGCTGTTTTTAGAGTGCTAACTCAAGGGTCCTAGGCTTTGAAAGTGGTCCTGCTCTGCCAGACTCATTTCGTATGCCAAATGTAAGCAACATCTCATGGATTCTCTCACTTTATTGGGATAAAAGAAAATAGCACATTTGAATAATGTATTGATGTGGATAAAACCAATGTTTTTGGGCGGGTGGGTGAAGGGGAGGTATTGCATTGCATCCACATATATATGCAGTGTAACTGCTATATTGCTTACAGTGCGAAGGAATATTTACCGGGTAATACATTACATCAAATCTGTGACTGTATTGCAATATCCACATAAATTATGATTTTATGGTTTATTTAAGGAACAGTGCACAGTGCCAGGGACAGTGGTAGAGACTGACCAGTGACAGACAGCTGTTGAGTCACTGTACTTTGAAAACAAGCACTATAAAGCACCATTATTATAATTAGAGTAAAGCAGACACACTGGTTACCACTTAGAGATCATTTGTCTATAGTACTGTCAGTAAATTTAATTTTATTTAATTAATTAAAAACAAGTCATTACATTAAGAAGTTTCCAAAATATACATATAATATACATAGGAATAACTAATGATTTACAGTTAAGCACAATTATCTAATACAGATTTGCTTAAATGATTCAGAAGAATATTTACCAAATCTCTATTGTCTCATGGTAGATATTTCCATAACACTTATTAAATGGATCTTATGAAGGTATAATAAAATGTCTTTTTACTTTAATATAATAACACCTGAATTACTTTAGGATGTGGACTTCAAAAGGATCTGGACGTCCAACTGCAGGCAGCCACTACTGTGCAGACTCTACAGGCAGAAATTAACTAAATGGCAAAGAAGAAATATCCGAATCATTTTATGCTGTGTACCTGAATGTGACATGTTAAAAAACACAAATTTAGAATTCACCATTCAGAAGGTCTCACTGATTAAAAAAAAAAAAAATTATAGCCATCTACTTTACTGTAGTTCAGTTTATTCTGATGCCTGACTGTAATTTAAACCTAACTCAGGGCAAGTTAATACTTCCATTGTTGAAACAGAACACTGCACAGGGAAAAGGCGGTCTTTGATTTACTGTATGCCTTTTCTTAATGAAATTAGTATTAAAAAAGTAGATACTTGTTTTAGTTGCTATTTTTGGTATTTTCGATGGTATTGCAGCTTTTCTTTTTTAATTTTAAATTTTCTTCTTATATTTTTGGTTTTTCTGAATGGATATAATGAGATCTATGATCTAATTTCCTGTCAGAGGTTGCTCTTTTGTGAGGTCATAATGCCTCTGCTGCTACTTGATAGTTTTAGGTACCTATTATTGCCTTAAAATCTGCCTTGCTGAAGCTCTCATGTGTTGTGTTTGTCAGGGTGGTCCTCTTTATTATATGTTGGTGTTCTCTGTTAACTAAATTGACATCTCTCATCCAGTGTCATTAGGATATGTTAATTTGTGATAATTAAGGTCCTGTTCTTGTGCTTCCCATGAATGAATGATGGGGATTCATCAGCATCAACATGGATGTGATTGAAAACAGATGTTTCTGAATCTTTAATGAATTGTGCAAGAGTATTTAGTGTGGATGTTGTCATGTGCAGAAAATTCCAAGTGCTTCATGAATGCAACCTTGAATGCTCTGTTTATTACTACTGTATCTTGTGGTTTATGTTTTTGCGCAACAAACTGAGAAGCTATAGATCAAACTGTAATGGAATGTAAACCAAAATACCAAAATAGACACTTTGGAGTGGTGGTTTTCAAAATGGGGTCTGGTTGTTGGCTCCAGGTATCCTTAGGGGGGTTTCAAGGGATCTGCATCAAAATGGAAAATAATTTTTCACAATAATTCCAGTAACACAGTCATAGTAACATAGTAGTATAGTATAGTAACATAGTAAATGACTTTTCTGGTCAAGGGTTTCATGCCTTTTGTCTCATAACACATCTAAAAGCAAAAATCTTACCTAACAATAGTTGGTGTTCTAATTTGTGTCAAAACAACTAAAACAACTTTGGGAGCTGCTGATTTAGAGAATACTCTACGTGTGTCTCAATCACAATGTGGAGTCAGGACTAATAGTGAGGTAGGGTTTTTGTTTTGTATAACTGTCTTGCAGCTATTCTGCCCATTCAAAAGTCACTTTACATGATGAGGCTTTTCCCTTTTAGCAATACTACTGTTATTTTAGTTCTTTTTACGTTTTAACAGTATTTAATCCCAAAAGAAAGAAAGAAAGAAAGAAGAAAGAAATGAGTGATCTGAGTTTTTTCAGACATGCTAAATACCACCATGGCCTGTAACTCCAATATTCTTCAGTGCAATTATATAGAAAACGTGGTCCTTTGGTTGCATCTTAAGTATGTGTCCAAGGGGAGAGAAAAAGTCAGACAGCCAGTGACAAAGAACCTAATAACTCTGTACCAGTAACCATTTCCAATTGCCATTTTCGCTCAGGCATATTCTGCATGCAATAAGGAACCAAACCAAACTGAGGAGTACAATCCTGTAAACAGGCTTTTTACAGCATTGGCAAAATATTTTGGATTAATTAGTATGGTTTTTAAACAGGAAGCCATCTTGCATATATAAAAAATAATTTATTGCTAACAAAATGATTACAGGCAATATTTTGTTTTTGGAATAGAGTAAAAATATAGCCTTACAGTTTAATATACAATATTGATGATAGTCATTGTCTGGTTTTGCCCCAACACTCAAATAATTAGCCACAAGTGGAGGGGTGAGACCGAACCAAAACCTGTTCAAGGATTGTTTGTTCACTGTTGCAGTCTGTTTAGGGTAACAAACAGGACAAAAAACAGTATTATCATAATTGGACCACACAGACATATATTATTCTGTTACAGGTACATCTTGTACAGGTAATGAATATTGTCACAACCAAACAAAACAAACCATGCCCCTTATTTGAAGTGTATGTTGTAAGATAGAGAAGTGCTGGTTTTAAATTGTGAATTACAATGAGATGGAAATTACTGGGTTCTTGTTTTGCTTGCTCACCATCAGAACACAGTGCACATACCACCATAACATGTATTCACGGAGCAATTGATGAAGGTTGTATGTAACAAAACAAACTTTTTGCTTTGGAGGGCCAAAATCTTAACTCAGTGGTTGGCCATGGGCCAAAAACAAGCACCCATTGTATTGTTAAGAATTAAATCAAACATTTCATTTTCTGTATTATTAAATGTTTTTACTGGTATAAATTCATAACACATTTATCACAAATACCTCTATCATTATGACAGTATAAAAAAGGGGGGTTATTAAGGGTGGTTAATATAAAATGTTTCTATTTGTTCATTATTGTGTATAGTGTATCTTAGCATTAATTTTGATATTATATCACAAATTTTACAAAAGTTACATATGCTACATTTTACTCATGCCTGTGGACATGTCGTAAATGTAGTTGTTAGCAATCTCAAGCATCAAAGGTGAACATCAGATATCTCTCCCTTATAATCAAAGAGAAAGTAATTGTTTTTGTAGGCTACCAATTTCGCCACTGGCGGTGACTTTAATAAACCTGATGTCACATGACATGTTGTGTTATTTCAGTGACAGATTGCAGAGATTTCACTACACCTATAATACTCTGGCCACCTACAGAAAAATGTTCACATTTTCAAATGATCCAAGATTAAAACTACTTTATTCTGTTCATGTTAGGCTCAAGTACACTAACACATCGAACGAAGCAGCGGGTGAAATGTGACACCTTTTTCTTCAGCCTGCAATATAACACAAACCATGTCTGTAAGAGCACCTGGATCGTGGGGGCTGACAAGGTCACAGATGTTGTTAGATGCTAGTCCAGCACAATTTACTGGTCAGCTTTGAAGGTGACCAGTAAATTCTCAGCATCAGTGTTCCCAGCAAATCTAAAATAATTGGACAACCTAAATGTATGATGCTATATGAAACAAAGGTTAAGGGATCAACAAAGGCTACACTGTAATTACAAAATACTCTCTGGGGATGAATGCTGCTGGTTATCCACTGAGTATCACCAAAGTCAGTATGACTCATGTTCTGGGGACAGTTTATGTTGATACAAATCGTCATTGGTATATGCAATAGTTGTGATATTTCAGTCTGGTGGATCAACCAATCCACATTTTTACTGCTGGAACCGTGCCACTATACCATAGCTACAAATCCCTGTTTCCCAGTTACATTTCTCCTCTTGGTTAAATTGTTTATGTACACCCAACTTGTCCTGCCTTTGTGTTACTGGGTTGACAAAATCGTCACAGCAGCAGATAGTACAATTCGAAACCATACTTTTCCCAAAGAAGGTCAGTGGTGAAAAACAGTGCAGATGTGTATTCAGCGCTGTTAACTTGCAGTTTAAGTGGTTCTTGGCTTGAGTAAGGTTGTTACAAAAACTTTTACCAGCTGAATTAAAACATCTTGCTCATCATACACCAAGCTGTAACACATAGAGATTGAACACTTGTGGTTCATTGGGGAAGGGGGGGCTGATTTACCCCTGATTAATTCATTTTCTGATCTGTTTTTTTTTCCAATAATCACTTTTTTTTTTGGAAACATCAAATATTAAAAAAAGAAGGATATAAAATATTATAATGTCCATGCTAAGCTTTGTACAGTAACCACCTTCTGGTCATTAGAGACTTGATTATTAATTGAAATTTAGTCTTAATTAACCATGCTAATTATAGATTCCATTGTTTGGGCCAGCAGAAAACATGCAACTGAGTTTTCAAATACGTGATGTAAAATTTATGGGTTAGTTCCCTTTATTGTGGATAAAGTGTCAGAGCAACAAAAAGGTCACCTTTATTAATCATCATAATTATTTACGGTAATTAGGCCAGATATCAAAGGAGCACTTTGCACTACTCGAAGAGAAAATTGATTCTTCACACTTAGAAATACATCAAGAGTACTAATGCATTGTATGTTTTTTATGTAATATGAAAATTAGAGTGCAACCTCAGTTGTGATTGGCTTTGAAGTGGTGGTTCACTTTACCACTTTATGTTTATTATTAGGGTTTTTTTTTTATAGATTGTGATTTCTTCTCAGAAAAAAAATCTAATGGTTACAAGATGAATAATAACATTAATGATCATAAGTGATACTTATGCTGTAGCTTCATGTGGATTTTACAGAAATCTAATATACTGTGTGTTACATAACCGAGATAAACGTCATAAAAATTCAGCAATGTGACAAAAAGAAATATTTTTCTTAGATTAATTGTAGAAACTCTAAAAGAGGATCTAAAAACTCTTTTAAGTCCATAATTTGATTTTAGAAGAGATTTACAAACATAAGACACAGAAATATCTCTGGAATAGGTCTCTGATGTAGTCAAGCAGCTCCTCGGCTGCAAGGCGGCAGGTGTGCATGAGATTCACCCTCAGTTTTTAAAGGCTCTGAACAAGAAAGCGCTTCTCCTCAGTGTTTCCCAGAACGGTGGCCTGAATCCTGTGGTGAGTGCTGCAAGAGTGCAGGCTAACTGCGCTGTTGCTATGAGCCATCCAGTCTATCTGTAAGAAGTGAAAGTCATGTCAATATTCCGGATGTGAAAACAACCACATTTTCAGTGTTTCTTGACTGTGTCGAGTTTGCCCCTGATCGCCAATGCTTTTTGTGATATTCACAGACATGTTCTCAAGGCAAAGCTGGGGTGAGGAGTGTGGCTGACTTGGGAACCTCGGAGTTGTGTGGATGCTTTTTGTGGATGATGTGATTCTGTTGCCTTCAACTTCACACTGAGCTGGTGGCAGCTGAGTGTGAAGCAGCCAGAATGGGAGTCAGCAACTCCAAGCTGAGGCCATGGGTTTTTATTAGCAAAATGGTGCATTACTTTCTCTTGATTAACAGTTAGTTGCTGCCCTTAAGAAAGGGTTGGATTATCTTGGAATCTGGTTCATGATTGACAGTGGAATGAAGTGTGAGATGAACAGGCACATTGGTTTGGTGTCAGCACTGATGCAGGTGTGCCAGCTTATTGTGGTGAAGAGGAGCTGAAGCAAAGATGGAGATTTTAGAGTCATATCTGGCTGGGAGAAGACTCCAGGGTAGACCCAGAGCTCAGTGGAGGGATTATATGTATTCATCTATTTTTTGTTTTATTTTTATTTTCAAATTGTACTTTGATAGTTTGTTTAAAATGTAAAAAAATATTCCAGAAGTTCTATAGTGTGAAGTGTATTGTATTAACTAAAATGAAGTTCAATGAAATATGTAAATGTCTTTACAAAGTTAGTTTAGAAGCTGATTTTGTTTTCATTTTCTTTCTACATCCATAAGCCTTTTCCAGCTCATTTTGAATTGCACAACTTTCATTACTTGAGAGATTTGGATGTGGAATGGAATTCATTCGTATTGTGTCAGGAAGCATACACCCATGTGTTGATATTTCCAAGTATTAAGACCCCAAACGCTGAATAGCTGAATGTTATCCAAGGTAAATAACTCTTAATGATAATTCACTGGTCAAATATGTATTTTGGCCAAAGGAGACTAATTCACTCTACATGAGTTGGCAAGCTGTAGCTGTAATCTGAAACTCTTAGTCTGTTTTCCGGGTAAAAGGCCTTTAAATCAAATAAAACCTCAGCAGTTACGTAACAGAAGGGTGGCGATTATTTCACAATATTCTCTTGTTCAAATTATACTGTATAACTTTAAACTTTGGTCAGCTCCTTAAACTGATTTATACTGACTATTTGTAGTTATCTGAATATAAGAAACTTTTAGCTGTAGATTCGTTTGTAAAAGCCAAGATTGTATTCCGAAAAATAATATTTGAACAGCGGCAGAGTCATTTCCCTCCCGAGATTTTCCAACATTACCTTACTTCACACGGTTTCTCAAACATACTTTAAATTACAAACATAGTCAATGGTGCAAAGATGACAGTATCAACCAACCGACATTACCATCATTTAAGAACAACACTATAGTGGGGCTGAGAAACACATTCTCAAAAGAAAAATACAACATGACCAGCGGTGGTTTTAGTCAGCCACATACACTATAATCATAAAAACCTTGAATGTTGTTTTGCGGCCACTGACTTATATAGTAGCAGGAAGGACATTTTTTTTGTTCAGATCCACAGATTACTTTATCATTCATTCATTCATTCATTTTCTATACCCCTTATCCATCAGGGTTGAGGGGTACTTTATCAAATAATCAAAATTATTTTCTGTCAACTGTCTTTTGCAGTAACTTCACTTCTTTTCAAACTACTGCACAGTGTGTGATCTGCTCATAATAGCCACTTATGTCATTGCCTCACACTCTGTTAGTCTGTGTAAAGGATACTTCATCTTATCCAAGTTTTTCTTGTTTCTTTCATGGAAATACATAAAATGGACTTACATGAACCACGCAGATGCGAAATACTGTCCCAATCTATTCCAGGGCAGTGACACATTGATGAACAACATAGATTTATAGCCTGAGTATGAGGGACAGACTGCAGGTACTTAATGAGGGCTGTTATATATTAGCAACTATAATTGCACTCCTTTCACTGATGATATTTAGTCTGAGGACTCACACTACTATTTTTGTATTTTTAACCTGTTCTTCTGTCCAGCACCTACACATTTTGAATGCATGCACTCTTGTAAACCTGTTTTCAGCTATTTAAATGGTAACACAGATACAATATTGCACGCACAATACACAGGGGCTTATGTGTCCTTGAAACAGGTCTAATTGGAAAAATGGAATGAATAAGGCCCTGCAGGCTCTTAATATTTAAACAAATGTGGGTGTAATGGCAGGTCACTCGCAAAGAAACTGGAGTGAGTGACTAGGGACTGGTTTCCTAACTGTTTGAGATGTGGACATGGTGTGCCATTTCAATAGCAAAAAAGGGGGATTGCCCAAACAAGTTGAAACAAAATTCAAGGGAATTCCAGAGCAATTCAATGTTACTTCTTTCTTGGAAATGGTGTAGATCCAAACCTCTGGCAACAGTGGCTGTAAAGTTCCTAAACAGTTTACACATTGTGAAAATATGGTTTGATAATATCAATGATCCACATTTAATCATTATGAGGACACAATAGACTGAATTATGTATATATTTTGTCAATTTTTTTCTTTTGTTTTTTGAAGATTACTAGCATGATAGGGTTTTTATTAAGCTTGTGATTCAGTCTGAAATTAAGAAAAAATTTTTGCAGTTGCTGTTTTTTATTAAGCAGTATAATAAACAAAGTATAAATACATGTTAACATGAAATGAAAAATAAATTGACTAATTCATTTCTCATTTTCAATCATTTCAGTTAATAAACTTGTCTTAGATGTAGTATCCCACATGACTGATAACCCCAAAAAACCCAACTCCTTGGGTTTTGGGTCCTGTAAATCTTGATATCCTTGCATTATGAAGCTATACTTGGTATTTGTTTCATGTTTTGAATTTGTCAAACATCCATCCATCCATTTTCTATACTGCTTATCCGTGAGGGTTGCGGGGGCCTGGAGCCTATCCCAGCTGACTACGGGCGAGAGGCGGGATACACCCAGGGCTGGTCGCCAGTCAATCACAGGGCTGACACACAAAGACAGACAACCACACACTCTCACACTCACACCTAGGGGCAATGTAGAGTAGCCAATTAACCTAATGTGCATGTTTTTGGGATTGTGGGAGGAAGCCTGGGTACCTGGAGAAAACTCACACACAGGCACTGGGAGAACATGCAAACTCCACATAGAAGGGCCCAGACCGGGATTCGAGGCAACAGTGCTAACCACTGCAGCACCGTGCCGCCCATTTGTCAAACATTTTGTTAATTCTAGTTTTCCTTACAAACAAACAGCCCCCCTTCACTATAGACAAAATAGAATATTCATCAAGCCTTACAGTTAAGTCATACCATCACAGGAGAGAAACATATTAGAAGTTAATATGACCACGACACAGAAGTTACTGCTGTGAACAATGCAAAAGACTGTCAGCCAACCAGGAGAAGGTCCCCTATGCTTTATTAGTAAGCAGTACACGTGAAATGTCTAGAACATGTTTGTTTACAAAGAAGGGAGGAGGAAGAAGAATATTTGACATTTGTGCATGGAGAGATGTGTTATGATCTTCCTAACATTTACGCCTGTGCACTCAGGAACATGGGATCCTATTAGCAAGGCTTCAGTGAAACTCCCAAGTCAGTGCTGCTTTTTCCCCTCCATTTTTCTCTTTGTTGACTCAGTTAATGCTCTAGAGATCAGGTGCTTACATGGAAGAAAGCCATTTGGGCAGATGACAAAGAAGCAATAATATAATTGCTCTGAATGTTAAATTTGCATTGTATTGTTGAGCTTGTGCATTTTGATGTCTTTGTTTGAAGTAATTTACACTCTCAAACATCTTAACACAGCAGATAATCAAAAAATCGACTAAAGTTCAGTAAACTCTGTATATCAGACTTAGACTTAGACTTAGACTTCACTTTATTGATCCCTTTGTGATGACTCCCTCAGGGAAATTGAATTTCCAGCAGCTTATAAAGTAAGAAAGCACCACACAGGGTAGTTTGCAAACAACAACTACTTGCAAACAAGTATAATAATACGATAAACTCTTGGCTAAATATAGAAAACAGAGATAAGAATAAAATAAAAAATAAAATAAAATAAATATAGAGAACTGTATATGGCTAATAAATTATTGCACAGTGAGTGGCTAACACTCCTTCCCTTCTGTCCTCTGTACTGTATCTCCTCCTCCTCCCCCAGGTGAGGAGTTGTAAAGCCTGATGGCATGTGGGACACAGGATTTCTTAAGTCTGTTGGTCCTACACTTGGGAAGGAGCAGTCTTTCACTGAACAGGCTCCTCTGGTTGCTAATGACAGTGTGCAGAGGGCGGCTGGCATTGTTCATAATATCCAGCAGTTTGTCCAGTGTCCTCATCTTTGCCACTGTCACCAGAGAGTCCAGCTTCATGCCGACCACAGTGCCAGTCGCCTGATCTGTTTATCCAATCTGGATGTGTCCTTCTTGGATGTGCTACCTCCCTAGCACACCACAATGTAAAAGAGGATACTGGCAACCACAGACTGGTGAAACATCCACAGCAGTTTGCTGCAGATGTTGAAAGACTGTAGTCGCCTTAGGAGGTACAGCCTGCTTTGTGTCTTCCCATACAGGTGGCTGGTGTGTGTTGTCCAGACCAGTTTATTATCCAACCACAGCCTGAGGTATTTGTATGACTCCACAGCCTCCACCTCAGCTCTCTCTATCAGGACTGGTCGCAGTCTTGGTCTAGACCTCCCAAAGTCAATGACCGGCTCCTTCGTCTTAGAGGTGTTGAGCTGTAGGTGGTTAGTGTGACAGCAGACAGCAAAGTCCCCCACCAGACTTCGATATCCCTCCTCTCTGTCATCCCTGATGCATCCAACAATGGCTGCGTTGTCTGCGTACTTCTGTATGTGACACACATACCATGGGGGGCTCCAGTGCTGCTGACCACAGTGTCAGACGTGGTGTCCTTCAGCCTGACATACTGTGGCCTGTCAGTGAGGTAGTAATCATTGGAATATATCTTGACTGGTGACTTGTTTGGTCAAGAGGAGAATTTAAACTTTATTCAATTTACACAGTGATTGTGCCTAATACATTACTGTTCTCAAGGGAACCTGAATGTTTGGTTCCACCTGACAGTGTTGGTACTGTAATTTGATTGATCTGAAATCTGTGTGACTGGGGACTTAAATTCTGCCTCACAGGCAATTGACATTAGCAATTTCATTGTCCCATCTTTGATTCTTACTTTGCCTTTGTTCCTCCATATGTTACTTTATGTTATGATTCATATCACAGTGTAATGCTCAGTGTGCCGAAGTCTTAGGTCTACTCATTGCTGTGAACTTTCACAGTCTGGTTATTTGCCTTCACCACATCCAGGTAAATGAAAGACCGCTAAAGCTAGCTAGTCCTCACACAAAAAGCGCTGAGGGTGCAGGAGCTCCAGATGAGTCAGCAGTTGTTGAAATAACAGGTCTGCCCCAATGCCCACACTTCCAGTCTTAAGCACTTAAGTGTGCTTTCACACAACAGCAGGTAGCAAGTGCATCCCACACTGGAAAAATACCAACACACAGTACACTTTGCTTCGTCAGGAAGTGTAAACCACAGTTCAGTCAACTGTGCCCCACCAGCCACCTTTTTGGCAGTAATGCTTCTAATAGGCTGGTTTTAGGACCAACATCAATCAGGAGACATAAAATTTTATTATCCCATCCTATCCTACTTACTTCTTCCAACAAATCATGTGAACTTGATGGAGCCATCTCCAATATTCGTGTTAATGATGGGATGTCCTCACTAATCGTGTGATCCCAGTGAGCTCTAACAAACTGCCCAATGCATATGGTCTTTACAGGCTCTCAGACATTGTGGCAGTTACTGAAAATATATCACACTCGGCTACATGTAAATACCACGTTTCATACAGGCCTAACATGGATGGAAAAGTAACATCCAATAATGCATATATTAGCACGCTTGTTGCCCTCTACCTTCCAAATGAAAAGTCATTAGTCTAGCTTGCTAGCATCCACTATCCAAATGTAATGTCAGCTTTAACAGTCGAGAGTCCTCCCAAATGCAGAAAGTTATAAATAAGCATCTGAAAACACTAACAGTTGACCAACACTATGTACTTTTTAAGAAAAAAAAAAAGATAGAGAAATGTCTTGCAACTCTGTTAGATGTTCCACGGTCAGTAGTGCAACACCATGTTGTCTTCAGCTATCTCCTAATGCCAGCTGTCAAAGGTTAGTTAATTGTTGCCATGGGGAAAAAGTCCTCCAGGGGTTTGAAGCTTAGACACTCTTTCCACAGAGCTGTCTAAAAATTATTTTTGAAATATTCTGCACAATAAAAGCAAAATCACTGTCCTTGAAATTTGAGGAGAATTCAAATTTCAGTTCATCTTTAAGGAACGTTATAAACATTTGTCATGTTTAACGTTTGAATGACACTTTCACACAGTTTAAGGGTGTGTGTTTTGAAAGGAGCTCCTTTGAGTATACTGTTAAACAGTATTCAATTAGCCTCAGCTGCTTTGAACGAATAAATTGTTCGAGTGAAAAGCTAATGCATCCTTGAATAATGGTGGGAGCTCAGGGTGATGATGCACACTAGTGTCTGTGAATAAAACTTATGAATATTTTGTTACAGTATGCAATCAGAACCTTTCCATTAATCATTCATAGTCCATGTGGCCCATTATTTCCGTGATTAAATTATTAATGCTTTGGACTAGCTTTATTCACGTAATCAATTGCCTATTGTTGGCTGCTATACGTTGATCTGTATAAAACAAGACATTAAAGTACTACAACAGCACTCTGATTGGATTATACCTTATTCTTATGCTTTTGAAGACTTTTCTGGTTAACATTGTCTGAGAGGACATTAAATACCGTAAATGACCCAGCTGTTTGTCTTTTCTTTCCCTTTCTTCTCTCTCCAAATCATCCATTCATCCAGAGTTTTTCTTGGAGCTGCTGGACAATTCTGAGAAGTCTCTTAACAGCATGTTCACAAGGACGTACGGGAAACTGTACATGCAGAATTCAGAGGTGTTCCAGGACCTGTTCACAGAGCTAAAGCGCTACTACACAGGAGGCAACGTCAACCTGGAGGAGATGCTGAATGACTTCTGGTCCAGGCTTCTAGAGCGTATGTTCCAGCTGCTCAACTCCCAGTACCATTTCACTGACGACTACCTGGAGTGCGTCAGTAAATACACAGATCAGTTAAAGCCCTTTGGTGATGTCCCCAGAAAACTGAAGGCTCAGGTCACCAAGGCCTTCATCGCTGCACGGACATTTGTCCAGGGGCTAATGGTGGGACGGGAGGTCGCCAACAGGGTTGCCAAGGTGAGTTAGATTGTCTTTTCATGTCTGTCTTGGCTTTTATTTTGTTTTTTTCAGCTGCTGTTGGGCAGTGTTGTGTTTCGCCTCAAGAAGAAGTAATGAGCATGCAAGTATAAGATTTGAACTGCCTGCAATGGAATTATGTGATAAATTACTTTGGTCCATATCATGTGATTGTTGTAATTGATGTTCAGTCACACACAAACAAAATATTTCATATTAATGGTATCGTCTGCTGTACACACTGTACCCAAAATAAACATGCAGTACCACTGGTCTGTAAACATGCAGTACCACTACCACAACTGCACTATTTTGAACTATTCATACTTTTAAAGTCTTTGAAATCTCTTCTGTAGGCTTTACACAGGCTGAACTGTACATACTCCTTTAGAATTAGACTGTATCTGAATTATTTATTAAAAGCTCAGAAATTAAGAACAAGCAATTTCATTCTGTGTGAAGATCTTTTTTGGATGCACTTGATCTCCAGCTGTGAGGCCAGCGTGAGATATATTTTTTCATATGTGACTGGTGGAGTATCCAGTACACTGTGTGCTCCACATTTCAGATGAATCAGCCGCAGAGAGCAAAGCTTTGCAAAAGAGAAAAGATTAAAGTACATTTCCCCTGAGATTTCTGATTGTGCTTTTGTTCACTATTGTGATTCTGTTACTTTTTTGACAATCAGGAAACTTATTGGCATCTTTCATACTGAAAGTTCATTTGATCATATCAATAATGTTCTTCTTTGCTGGTGTTTTTCTGGTTTGGTTTGAGAAATTGGTTGATTAGATTCTGAAAAATAAATATGTATTTACAGCATTATCAAATACCAAAGATTAGACATGTTTTTAAAGGCTTAGTGGATATGTTTTCTAATTCCATGGTAAACACAGAAAGTTATGCAACAGTTTTGCCATAGATGTCTAAACTGTAAAAATTATATAACCAATGCTGTTTACAGTTTGTGGTGCACTGCATAGCTTTACTTTCTGAAATATATGCAAAAACTATCAGAAATGATAAATCTAGAGCTGTTTACATTCAAATTTCCTCATTCAAAAAAACGTAAAGGTGTATGATAAAACCTTAGAAAGCTTAGTTTACTAAAATGCCATTTAAGTTTTTAAAATATTTGTTTTATTAAAAACAAATATTACATTTATGTTTGAAAAAAAGTTTTATTATACTACTGTATTAATTTTGTTTCTTTACTGATAATTCATAATGACTGTCAGTCTGGCACAGCTCTAACCCCTAAAAATCTGTTCTTTGGCAGCAATTAGACACAAATGACATAAAATTAGTTTTTTTCTCAAATTCAGACATCAGTTTCTTCAGAGTTCAGCAGTGATACAGTTCTTTTTTATTTGTTCTTTACCTTGAACCTTGCTGTACCTTTCAACCAAAAGGATGAAATTGTCAAAATGGGAAAGAAAGAAAGTAGGAGCAAGAGTGAGGTGACAAAAAATAAAAAATGCGCTCAATTTGAAGAAGAACTTTGATCATTCTTATGTTGGAGGTTAAATCAACTTGCTGCTTTAAGCACTGGTCTTACAGAGACAGATAGATCTGGGTAGACTGTGATCATAACTATGTGTTATAGGATAGTTATATGATATAACAACATTATATGAAATATATGTAATATATATAAGTCTTTGTTATGTTAGCTTGGTTCAGCTTCAGCAAAAAAGTGAACAACACAGAACAGAAAAAACATGTCTGTTTCTTTAAGCTTCAAGGTAATGTTTTCAAATTTTCTCGAAACAATAATACAAACCAAGAGGCTAGAACCAGCAAATATTTGGGATTTGCACTCTAGTCTGTTATTAAAATTGTTGCTGATTAGTTAAATCGATCAGTCACTGAGCTCTACAGTCAGCACTTAAGAGTACAATATTAACAGTTCCGTGAGTTACTTAAAATGTCATTAGGTTTAAATAACTGTTAAATAACCATTAATGGGATTAACTCAACTAAAACAGTAAAGTGTTGAATTTAACTCAAATTGTTGACTAATACACTAATACAAACAAACAAACAAGTAGCATAGACTATTAATGGCTTTTTTGTATAAATGTCCATTAAAGAAACCACTTCTGGCTATGTGATCATGTAAACTGCACATTTGTAATAATAATAATAATTATTATTATTATTATTTATTTCTTTTTAAATTATTTTTTGAAGTGATGTGGTTGCATGAATGATGATGCTTCTTACAGTTCCTTATTCTGATTCTGATTATTTTTTTCTTTCCAAAACATGTATAAATAATGCAGATGATGATCAATAATGCCAGATTCCAGGCAACCAAACACAACTTGAAATACGATCATTTTAAACACACCTCAGCTTACATACATCTATATCTTTAGACACAAGAAAAGACCACATTCAAAATAATAATAATTTAATGTTCTATGCTCTCTAGGCCAGATACTAAATTTTACTAATCTTTATTATCCCACTGCTCTTGTACACATTGTAGTCACATAATTGTGGGAGATAGGGGGCATATTATGTGTATATTAAAGAACTATATTTTCCCTGCTATCATTTCTGAGAAGTCATCTTGAATTGTTTATTGTTTACTTTAAGCTCGCCACTGAGCTAGCTTTCTCCCAGCCTTCAGTGGCAGAGCATATTTCAGATGAATACTTAAAATGAGCACCTCTATTCATCTGTCTTAGCCCTAAAAGGCCCCCTCGCTGTGGATCAAATCCCATATTCCTTGCTTCCTCATCAATTATGAAGTGCAGCCAGGAAACAGTGTGTGGCGTTGCTGAAGGCTGTCAGGCTGGTGAACAGCCATAGGACTCGAGGTGAAAAGCTGCTTGACATGACAAATCACCTTGACCTAAGAATCAACCTCCACATTTGCTGCTTTCGGTGACAAAAAGTGACTCGCACCTCTTTACAACACATACCAATCTTTTACGTGCAGTACTGCAGTACAAAAGGCACTTTCTGTTCAATTTCATATCAGTAAGGGAGGAGGATTTATTTACGCTTTATGGTAGAGTGCTACATTGGGTGTTGCTGCTGCCTTTTTTTGTTTGTTTGTTTTTTTATGTTTTTTCAGCAGATTACTCATGAACAAGTGGTGGTCAAACACACTTCACAGCTAGACTGCTGCTACTATAAAGTGTTGCCATGAAGGTTGAATATCGTGTACTTGTCATTCAGTCAACTTGGCAGTGGATTGCGATGTATTTAGATAGAAAGTCCTAATAAGGTCATGTAAAAAGCCCAGCCGTTAGAATATTATCAAAGGTAAAGGTAAGAACAAAAGTATTTACACCAAAATGTCCCTATTAAAAGAAAAAGTGGTGCTCATATTGTAGAATGTTTGTGTTCAATGTAGAGATGCAACAACTGATTAATCAATAATTTGATCAGCAGAGAAACAAGTGTTTGATCATTAAAGTGTTTTTTGTTTGTTTGTTTTTGTTTTGTGTTTTAAAACAAAATGTAATTTTATTCTCTAGTTCCAGGATGTCCTGTTTTCCCCTTTTTCACAATATAAGTATATATCTGTGGGTGCTGGATTGTTGATCTGACAGAACATAATAAGTGAAGATCACCTGGGACTCTGGGAACTGTAATTATTATCTTTCACAATTCTCTGACATTCTCCCAATCAAGCAATGAATCAGTTCATTGAGAAAATAAGTAGTAGCTTAATCAATAATCAGAATAATTGTTAATTGCAACTTCAGAAGGTTTCATTGTACTACATTATTATTGCTGATGTATCAAGAAGCATTTGACTGTCATAGCTGAACTGGGTGACAAAATAATCTCATCCCAAGGTCTATTTAGTAGCTGTAATTGAGCCTTTAAATCTTATGACAAATCTTCCTTCACAGATGGAGTTTGCTCGGTTATCATGGAATTATTAAAATTTCCATTTTTTTCTGATCACTTTAAAAATTTCTTGTCCATATTGGCTTAAAAGTGGAGATCTTGGATGGTTTCTTTTCGGGTCATTTATATCATAAAAATGTATAATACTAAAGTTTTAGGCAGGTGTGAAAAAAAAGCTGCAAACTAAGAATGCTATCAAAAATATAAATAATAATTGTTTATTTTTTATCAATTTACAAAATACAAAGTGAGTGAATAAAAGAAAAATCAAATCAATAGTTGGTGTTACTACCCTTTGCCTTCAAACCAGCATCAATTCTTATAGGTACACTTGCACAAAGTCAGGGATTTTGTAGGATTACAGTCAGGTGTATGATCAATCAGTTATACCAAACATGTGCTAATGATCATCAATTTCACAAATAGGTTGAAACATAGTCATTAACTAAAAAAGAAACAACTGTGTAGGAGGCTTAAAATTGGATAAGGGACAGCCAAACTCTGCTACCAAGGTGAGGTTGTGGAAGACAGTTTCATGTCACAGGTCATATACCATGGCAAGACTGAGCTCTGCAACAAGACACAAGGTAGTTATAGTCTCTCACAGACAAAGATTTCAAAGCAGACTGGGGTTTCAAGATGTGCTGTTCAAGCTCTTGAAACAGGCAAAGTTGAGGATCCTAGATGCAGCAGTCGGCCAAGGAAACCTAGTGCAGCCGATGGAAAAACACATCAAGCTTCGAAATCGGAAGATGTCAAGCAGTGCCATCGGCTCGAAACAGGCAGGAACCAGTGGGACCCAGGTACACCCATCTACTGTTCGTAAAAGTCTGGTCAGTTACAGCCAAAAAGTCATAACTCCGACATGGGAACAAGGCCAAGGCCATTGGAGGAAGCCTACATCCACAGAAGATCGGTGGTTAGTTCTCCAAGATGTTTGGAACAACCTGCCAGCCGAGTTCCTTCAAGAACTATGTGCAAGTATACTTAGAAGAATTGATGCTGTTTTGAAGGCAAGGAATGATCATACCAAATATTGATTTGATTTTAAATTTCATTTTGAAAATAAACTATTAACACTTCCATTTTTGAAATCAGTCTTAGTTTACAGCATTGTCACCAGGATCACACCTGCCTAAAACTTTTGCACAGTACTATATATATGAAAAGTAGTAGCACAGCAACAACGTATGGTGTAGTAAGAGGTACAACACTTGCTGCTGAAATATAGTATAATAGTATAAAATAGTGATATAATAGTGACATAAAGTAGCATGAAATGTAAATACAACAACATCAAAGCCTCATTATGTGTAACACCAGAGTAAATGTACTGAATTTCTCTGCACTTCTGAAAATTATAGTCTAAAATTAGTGGCAGTCACATAATCGTCATCAGTCATGCACAGTTCCTGTTTGAGTACTTGTAGAGAAAACAGTCGATTTTTCCATGAGTGGGCAGTTTGACATATTAATGATGTCTGATCTTGTTAGTCATACATAAGGCACCTTTGGAGTCTACGTCAAACAAAAGCTTCTTAACTTCTTACTCTTTCACCATGATTGAATATGCTGAAAAAATAAATCAGTGCATAAAGACCTGCAACACTTTGGTGAGTGACTCTGACTAGCCACTTTAAGGCTCTAACTCAAGTAACCAAAATCAGTCGTGAAATGTATAAATCCCAAGGTTTTGAAATGACAAAAAGCTCCTTTTATATGAAATGGCTGCTTTCAACCATCTGTCTGTTTAATTTTCCATGTTACTTTTACGCAGGATGATGCACCGATGATGATGAGCCATACATAATTACTGCTAACAGACAGCTCAGTACTCACTGAAGTCAGAACAGGGGAGATATCACTCCATAAAATGGGATTGTGATTGACTTGCACTGAACAGTTTCCTGGACCTTGATCCTGGATTAAGAGCAGAATCTCTCTGGATTACAGTTTATGATGACCATTAAGAGTTTTATCACGGGGGTACTTAAAACACAGTCCAGCCATATTAAGACCCGCTCAGAGAAGATTGCAGGGATTTGGACCTTTTGAAAGGTTTAAAGTTCAGGCATTTCGAGCACTTATCACTCACTCTGCACACATATGGAAAGCTGGTCTTGTCCATGGTGGATATTTAGTCCTGATGATGGGAGGAAGTAATGCATTTTGCACTGAGGGATTTGTTTTTCCTCATGACTCATGTTCATCTCATTATACACTCATTTGCTACCACAAACCGTCAGATAATTTACCATTAGGTTTCAAGGCAGTTTCTGTTCTTCGCACAACCTTCGATTAAGGCTCTGCCAAATTGCAGAGTCTTTGCTGACATGTGAGAAATATCAACATTGGTTTCGTGTGGTTTCCATAGTTTTTCTTTTGTACTTTGTACGCTGCCATATCAGTTTAGTTCACTCACTCTTCACTATCAAGATAAAACAGTGGGGTGTGTCCAATACTCGATACTACAAGCTCAGACGACAGTGTCATTCTGAGTCAGTATTTTGAATTTACAAACTATAAATGTTATTAAAGTGGTGACAGAGAGTTTATATGTTGCTTTTTTGGAACCAACAAAATCTAACTGAAAGAGCAAAAATCTCAAAAATTGTGTGGTTTCAGCTTTTTTTAAATGAGAGGAGTTGCTGCTTTTCAAATTTTCAATTTTTTTTTTTAATCAAAAAATAAAACTGAATGTTTTGGGGTTTTGTGCTATTTGACAATAATGTCTACAATATTCCTACACTTTTTAAAGTCTTATACAGGGGAAAAAATGATGTTCAGTTTTACTCATCAAAGCAATATTTAGGTCCGCAGACCTTCATCTTTATGTGTTACACTGGACTGAGGTTGGGTTGTCGGTGTGTGTGTGTGTGTGTGTGTGTGTGTGTGTGTGTGTGTGTGTGTGTGTGTGTGTGTGTGTGTGTATGCTGGTATTTCTTTAACTTTTGCAGAAAATTATAGCAGACTTGTAACAGGGTATTTTTGCTCTGTAGTGCTGGTACTTACAGTAAGTCAGTAAGGACAAAATCTGAGTACTTCTTCCACCACTATAAGTTTGTATAACTACATCACAGTCTTTGACACAGCAAACCATCGCAATGGAATTGGATGCAGTTATTCTTCATGTGTAAATTCTGTCACTAAGAGACATCACTATAGTTATAGAGACACAAAGACAAAAAGCCTTAATTTAATGAAGAAAGTGTCTTTATGGGAACATGGGTCCCCAGTAGTTCCATATCTGTATTTAAGATGAATATGTTGACTTCAACAATTTCGCAGCAGATTTTGGTCCAGGCAGATTAAGTGGCCTCCTCCATCACAGAGTATGGTCCATCCATGTTTCTCAGCTGAGGCCCACTTCTACAGATGCACTGGACAAACTTGTCTCTCCCTCTCTCTCCCCCTCTCAGTCTGTCTCTTCACTGGCTCTCAGCTCACACAGCTTGCTGGGGATAAGGCCTCAGCCACAGTGCTGTGACGGCAGATGGCAACTGGCTCAAAAAGGTTGGCACGTCATCGGGAAATGTGCCTCACAAAAGATGTCCTTTTTAATTAAAAGATTTTGATCTGTGGTGAACTGCAGAATGTTGGAAAAATGAGAGACAGCATGGAGTCTGGAATTCAAGGACATGAAATGAAAGGATAATAAAGAAAAATACTGTATACTCTCTCAATAGTGCATGTTCTTCCATTTATACTGCAAAAAAGATACAGATTCAGTTAGTGATATGAATGGCAGGACATATAGAACAAAATACAAAAGGCTGACAAAAATTGACAAAAATTTTGAAAAATAATAATACTCCTTAGGTGTCTGCCAGATCCAACAACTAGTGTTAATATGTTTTTTCTAATATGTCTCTATGTGATTGTGTCAACCAAGATCAGATCTTATGACTCACGCTTTTTTTTTTTTTTTTTGCACTGTGAATTAAAGTGTAGGGCACAACATCTTTATTTAACAAGCACTTAGAGAAGGCTGTCAACACTGATGTCGTGACATTTGTCCAGAGGTTTCTTCTTGGCAGCCACAGGAGACCTGTTTGCCCCTGACATTCAGGCTGGGTTGCAGACCTTCAGAGTCAGATGGACAGAGGGTGAGTGCTGTGCTTTAATCCAGAAGGCACCATGGCAGATGGATAACAATATAGTATATGCAGGGCCTGTACCCACCAGAGATGTTGCATGGCTCCTTGTATGCTGCGCCTAGTCACCAAGCAGCGTGGGCTTGGCTTTTAACATGTTTGCACTTGTCTTGGTAAATTAAAGAAACAGTCCCAACTGCTGCTCCAGACATGCCACATAACATGGTACACGTCAGGGTAGATCAGCAGGCAATCCCATGCCTCAGCAAAGACAGACACTTGAGCTGACTCGTGTGGATCGCAGGGGCCCGCCAAGTATCGCTGTGTTGTTTCATGGAAGTACGACTGCTTGCACGTGGATTATTCTGTCAGTCTCAGACATTCATTGATTTGACAGCAGCTGATTTTAGTGCAGCCTCTCTGGAGTTGTCTTTGGTTCCATCTTACATATAACATGCTGAGTGGGGGGACTCAAGTCTAGTTCACAGAGAGGCACAGAGGAGAGATGTGATTAGTGAAAAGTAAAAAGTGCTACAGACCGTGTTTTATTATCAATGACAACTTTAGTGCATACATTATCATATTGTGCACAGACTGTGACTGTACTAAAGGATTAATATTCATCTCAAGTTTACCCAGCTGCTTATCTTAACTCGCCTCTCAGTCTCTAAATGTATTTGTGATTTGACAACAACAATAGCAAATAGATTTGTGACTCTCCATCTATTTGTGTGGATCTTTGTGAAGCTGTTCGAGCAAACTGTGCATTGCCAAGAAATACACAGAGCAGTTCTGCTGGCCTGAAACAGAATGCTGGTTTCCAACTTTCTGAAGAACTGTCTATTGCATTTGATCAGCAGTTAATAATTAGAGTACACCAAACAACTTTTAGGTACATGAGATTTAGAGTTGAGTGCCCAACAATAATAAAAAAAAGTTTTCATTTTAACCTTGAACAGAAAAAAACAGTGTTGAATAGTTATTTGAATTATAAGGTTATTTTAGAAGCTTACTGAGTTGAACGCAAACACACCATAATACATATTTTACTGCATTACAGATATATTTGGTGAAAGTGGGTTGCTGTTAGCTTCTGTAAGCGTATTATTATGAGAGTTTTCTTTCACCTCAGAATTACTTTCAGATTTTTATTGGAACAACCTTTAATATAATCCTTTGCTTAGGAAAAAATAAGACCTGAAGTTTTCACACAGATGTTTGTTGGGGACAGGGCGCATGTTTCTTATGGTAGCAGATGGTAGTCTGATTTGCACAGTGACAGATCACTCATATTGCCATTGACACTAATGGCTGTGGAATTGAGTGGGGACACTGGGGCAGCAATGCAGTCTTACATCCATGTCCAATCAGTGTGAAGCAACATATCCTGTCACAATAATTATGACAGAACTATTGAGAAAATTTTTTGGCGACAGTCTTTGCTGTCCCACTAGTGTTCCCCTTGATTGGCCTTGGTAGCTTGCAAAGTCATTGTCATTTCTCACAACTTCATTACTTTGTGGCACAAAGCAATTTCCATCGTCTGTGTTCTTCCCACTCTGTTACCCCTAAAGGGAGTTCACGCCATATGTGCATGACAACACCCAGTAGGATAGACAAGGTGATGTCGTCTAAGAGTGTTTTTTGGAGTTATTTCATCGTATATGGAGCCTGGTTTTTGTATGTACTCTGATATCATTAGTAAGTACCGTATTTCTCTACAAAATGCTGACTTTTCATTCGCTCAGGTACTGTACTTAAGTGAAAATACTTATACAACAAAATGAGAACACGCCATCACAACTACTAGGTTGAGAAAAAATAGAAATGTATTTATGGTAAAATGCACTTTCATCAAAACTGAATGTTCATGACCTCTTAGCCACTTATCCACGTATCTGAGGTAATTTACTTAAGTATTCATTTTATCCTACTTTATACTTATACTCCACTAAAATGTCATGCTGAATGTTATAAAATTATGTTTTACATTAAAAACATATCTGAAAGGCTTATTATCATAATAAAATTTGTTCCACCTCAACCATTTACAACAGTAAAAAGATACTTACACATGTATAGATAATAATAATCCATTAATATAATATATACCCAGTAATAGTAATTTTTCTGCCTTACAAGTACTTTCATTTTAGATACTTAAAACATATTCTGCTATTAATGCAGGTACTTTAACATAACATAACATAAAATATTTTTTAATAAAGGGGCTTTTTGTTTTTACAATGGGGTATTTTTATATTGCAGTATTGTTACTTTTGCAAGATCAGAATATTTATTCCACAGCTGCAATACTCACACACAAACATATGCTCTTAACACACTGTGATTATAGCACTTAAACATCAGATGAGTAGATTAATGTTTTAATCTCAACCTGGATCTGACGCATCTCGCTCCCCAGCCTTAGCCTCATCCTGCTGCGAAATATTCCAACCACTCAGCTGTAAATAAGTGCTAACAAGATTATCAGATTACCCTTCATCCAGGGCACCCAGTGACTGCTGGGCACAGTAGCTTCAATAATGTTAAAAAAAAATAAAAAACGAAAAACCTGTAAGATAATTGCATTAGGAGGCACCATTTTTATGCAAATTTCCCAAATGCTCACAAAGCTCAAGGGCGGCTTAAAACACTTTTCCTATTTGCAGCATGAAATATATTTCTTTGGTTGCTGCTAACTAGCCAAACTGAATGTAAAGAGTGTAGTTTGTGTTACTATGAAAATTCTCGCAGTGTTTCTCCTCGTCTCTTAAAAAGTCTGTCTAGAAACTAGGCCAAGTTTAATTGAATTGACAGAGACAGATTAATCCCAGAACTTTTTTAAATTATTTAATATTCTCATGAATAAGTACTGTATTTTATTGTACAAGTTGGAAGAAAAGTACGATGGTATTAAATTGTACAAAATGTCATTTGCAATGGCCTGTTGATGTTGAGTAGATGTCACAGCCTTCTATATTTCCATTAGGCTCTTCTGTAATACCGCTATCATTTATAGTACCGGAGCAGTGAATTTATTATGTGAATATATTCCAAAGTCATCCTATCAACTAGTTTCTTTTTTATGATTGTGCTTTATACTAGATTTAATGTCCTAGCCCAGGTACAGTGACTGGGAGGGGCTGAGCCAACAGAGAAGGTAGCGACTCTCCCTCTGTCCTTAGTCCATACATATATATGATATGTGTGTTTGGACTATTATATATATAGATGCAAATTACCCTGTTATATTTAATTAATGTATTTATTTGTGAGGTTTAACTCACTGATGGGTGGAGAGAGACTGCTGGAGACGCATGCTGAGGGAAGTGGAAGTGCAATCTAAAATCTAAAAACCAAGTCTAATCTCTGTCTCAGTTACAGTAGATTGGTGAATTGCATGCAGCGGTTAGATTTGACTTATTGATTCATATGTATAATAGTGACTCCGTCGATACAGAAAATAAAGGTGCTGTCACAGAGTGACGAGACTGAGATCTGAAGGTTATAGCTGCCCGTGGACAGCTGCCAGAGAAGTACTGTTTAAGTATGGCTGATCTAATAACTTTAGATGGTGGTCCATCTTGAAAGCATCTAAAATCTTCACAATCAAAATTTTTAGATTTCAGATTGTAAAGACTGTGGTATTTATAGTCAATTTTCTTCTATTCAAACTTCACATGACTTTGCTGACTAGCAGATCCCCACTACATGAACTAACCGTGAGAGTTACATCGCCTACTAAATGGTTGAGCCAGCTTAGCAATTTACTTCACATGGCTCTTCCAGAGCTTGTGAAAATTCCAAAAAAATTGCAATTTAGATCATGGACTCCTGTGTACATGTACTGTACACAGTAAATTAATTCAGTCAGTAAAAGTCAGTAAATTAATTGCCAAAAAGACAAAATTTAAAGAAGACACATTATACCCCTTTTTGACAATGTATTACAATTCCCTGTGGTTTTCATGAAATGTCTGTGACATTATTTGGTCATAATACCACACAGATGAAGCATCACAGCCTCCCTCTTACCCCCTCTAAAAAAGCTCTTTTGAGAACAAGCTGTTTTGAGTGCCTATCGCTTTAAATGCTAATGAGCCACTTCACACCTGCCCCTCTCTTCCAGGAGGTGTGCCAACGCGAGTATGGCCACAGCCTTTCTGAGGACAGCCTGTCCACTTCCTATTAAAACCCACTGTACTGAAAGTTGGCTGCAGTTCACCTAGGGGGGCACTCGGAACATAGTCCTCAATGAACGGGAGTGAACAGAGCTAAGTGGCTAAAATAATTATTTACATCTACTTCTAGACCAAACTGGTCTAGAAGACCAAAAACTGGACTGGTGTCAGTGGAACTGCCTCCAGATCAACACAGGGAAAACAAAGGAGCTGATGGTGGATTTTCACGCACTCCCGAAACTGGTGAGCATCCAGGTAATGGACATAGAGAGGGTGGACTCTTATAAGTACCTGGGTGTTCATCTGAACAATAAACTGGACTGGACTTACAAGAATGGCCAGAGCAGGCTCTATCTGCTGACGACGAAAGTCCTTTGGAGTGTAGGGAGCACTCCTGAGGACCTTCTTTGACACTGTTGTGGCATCAGCCATTTTCTTTGGGGTGGTCTGCTGGAGCAGCAGCATGTCAACCGCTGACAGGAAGAGGCTCGACAAACTGATCAAGAAGGCCAGCTCGGTCCTGGGTTGCCCCCTCGACTCAGTGCAGGTGGTAGGAGAGAGGAGGATGATTGCTAAGCTATCATCACGAATGGACAATGTCTCTCACCCCATGCAGGACACCATCAGTGCACTGAGCAGCTCCCTCAGCGATAGACTCCTTCACCCCAAATGTGTGAAGGAGAGATATCGTAGGTCCTTCCTTCCTGCTGCTGTCAGATTGTTTAACAACCAGCACTGCCCCCAGTAGACCACATACACACACAGTCACCGTAGCTGTATATAACGTCCTCCTTGTCTGGTTTGAGAAACTGGGCAGAATGATCCTCAGGGACTGGGATCCACAGCACATCTTCCACATATGGGGTTGGATCTTGGAAAACCATTTGAAAGATGAGGTCCACGATCTCATTATCGTAACCTGTAAAACATCATAACATGTTATATTCTCTGTGAAACCCATTAGCCGTTACACTGCTGCACATTTGCGTTACTACTTATTTATTTATTATGTATATTGTTTTCACTTTGACTTTTAACTTAATGTGAAGGATGCAGTAAATTTATTTTATTTAAGTTCTGCAGAATAATGCCTATTTGCACAATATGTTAGAGTGTGAAATTTACAATAAAAGCACGTTAAACTTACAGGATGTTTGTTCTGGTTTTACTGGCTTAGTTTTACTGGCTTTACAGTGATTTCTTTTTTCTTCAATTTTGGGAAATTTACCTGAAATAGTGGTTCACCCGCAGATGTTGTTTAGGGATGGCCAGCATTTTCACTGAAATGCAGGACTGTCAGATGGAGTCTGGAAAGGCGAAAAAAAACAAATAATAATATGATAGGCATCCAGTAGTTACATATGTGTATATTACACATTCATATATATGTCTATACGTATGCATTTCTATGGGTGTGCATGTGTATACATACATACATAAATACTCTTGAGTGTTGAGAAAATAACTGGGTATATACCTGCACAACATTCCGAGAAAAGGGAAAACAACATTCTTGTCTATCAAGTGTGGATAGACAGATGTGTGTCAACTGTGCATGTCTCAGATGGGTCCGTCTGGCAGGCCACATGATGGCCATGGCCATGGATAGTTGTTGTGTTGTGCTTGCCTATATATAAAGAACAGTAATTTTAATGTCTCTTTTATGCCACAGAAGCATTTAAGCAATGGATACCTAAATGCAGATCTACCTAAATTACAAGCGAATTAACCTAATAGTGCTAACAAGCCGATGCCGATGCAATAGACTACAAACAAATATCTCATAACAAATTTGAGTCAGTTTGCTAGTTATCCAAGTTATTCCAATAGACTTTTACAATATTAACTACATGGTAGGCACAGTCACTTACATGTGTTACAATGACCGTGGGCTTTACATGTAAACAATACAATAATTGGAGTCGACGGTCGCTGATCTTTCCAATCTAGAAACCCATGATCATTTTAACAGGCAGCACAGCCATTGAAATGGGCCGGATGCTAAATGCAATAGCGATTGCACAGCTTTAATCACAAAACACTGGCTTTAGAGACATCTAACTTGCAACCTAACTTGGTCTCATTTAAATTTCATATTATTTAATAGTGTCGATAGGATGAAATCCAAAGTAACTACAACTGGCAAACATAACATGGAGGCTGTGGCTAATAACAGATAACTACTGTTAGCGCAATTGTTTTTTGATACCTACATGTCCTTTGTCTGCACTCTGGCCATGGACCATTGATACTGATCCCTCTTTCAAACCTAATTTGTGAGCTCATCCTACGTTGAGCTGACCGAGGTTAGAGAAGCAGTCGCATGCACTAGCACACACAAATAGATTTTTAGTGACTTGCTGAGATGTTTCCATCAAAAACAAAATTAATCCACAGATTTCTTAGGTCCTCTGAGGCTGGAAGGCGAAGAAGTGAACTGCGTTGGTTGATGCAGCCAACAACAGAGCAGTTCCTGTGCTTAGTTCTAACTTTAGACATGACATTGCGAGTCTGACACTTGCCAGAAACAAAAAATGGTGGACCTGTGCAAAGGTAGACCTGAATCCGTGGGTGGAGAGACTCGGATGGGGGGGCTGGATTATGCAAATAAACCTCCCCTCTTGGAGCAAAATCAAAACTGCTCTTACGTTTTCTGATCTAAGCTGCTCACACCGAAGTCACTGGGTTGTAATATTTCACATTTCATGACTGGCTAGGCACTTCAAATACACAAATATATGTGTACAAGCACTGATGAAGTGAGTGTTTCATAATATGTCCCCTTTAATTTGGTGTTGGTTGCTTTTGTGATCTGCTAACAAAATATAGTGTCAAAGTAAATCAGAGAAGAAAAATGTAGAAGAAAACGTAAAGCGTCTATTTGTAAGTAAAAATTCTTTTGGAAATAATAAGTTCTTTCCAAAACAAACACTGTGATTGGCATGTACTTGGTTCTGTTCCTCTGTCCAAATGTGGCAGTACCACCTGCCTGTTCCTTCTGTTTGTCTGCTAGTGTCTTGTCCGGTTTCCTCTCCATCTGTTTCATCTGTATCCGTCTCTCCCTTTTCTCTGTGTTTGTTTCTCGGCTTCTTTGGCACCATCTTTGTCCTCCACACCCGGCTCTTTTTCTTACTGCCTCCAGAACTGCCTGTGAATTACACATTAAACACTAGTTAATGTTGTGCATGCGGTCTAATGACAGTGATGGGTCCATGAAGGCTAATAGCATTTTATAAATGATTTATAAATATGATTGGTAACACTTTGCTTCAAGTATTAGCATCCTATTTAGCTACTAAGTAGTAAGTAGCAAATTGAATTAATATTACTCTTTTGTTGACCATGTCCTTTGAAGAACAAAAAATAATGTGTACACACAAATACTGAGACTTTTGAATAATTCATTTGGTCTTATTTAATCTTTAGAATTATTTCTTTAAGCTTAAATATATTATTTCCATGCAGGTCAGCTGTGAAATATGTTTAATCAAATGAACCTTGTTTGTGATAAACCTCCATATGTTCACCACACTCCCAGGCTGATATAAACCATTTACAAAAACACATACCAGTGGATGACACGTGACAGAGGAAATGACAACTAACAACCTAGTTTAGCAACCTTCTTACAAGACATAGCATGATGTCAGGGCAGATTGCAAATGTCAAAGCTGGTTCATCTGATCCTAGTAGCCAGCTGCCAAGCAGAAGGGAGCGAATACACAAATAGCATACATCTCTGTCTTCCCTCTCTCAGCTTTTTCTTTACACACACACACACACACACACACACACGTACAAGCACACACAAGGGGTCAGGTCATTGCATCAGTAAAATCAAAGACAGACTACAGTGTTCAGAAGTGACTGGATAAAAGACCGAAGCTGTGTGCCATAATACAACATCAGATGTTTCCATGGAGCTACAAACATGCACTGTTGTTTTTTGTCTTTTCCAGATCCATCTTACTTTTATCTTCAGCTGCATTTATATTACAGGTCCTTGTTTTATCTCTCTCTGCATCTATCTTTCTTAAAACCATATTAAAAATAACACAAATCAAATTAATGTTAGTAATTCTGACAAAGAAAAAGATAAAAAAACACAAAATAAAAACAACCCCAAAACGAGCAACACAAAAATGAATAAATCTTTCTCAGAATAAAAAGCGTTTGATTGCAAGCTTCTGTGTCCTTAGGTTTCTTCTGCAGGTGGAGGGTGTGTGAGGTTGTTAAAGTTTGGTACACTTAAATAAAACTGTCTTCACTTGACCTGACTTTTAGAACTGACATATTAATCACCTTAGAATAATACTTCTTTAACTGTCTAGTCGAGTGATTTTTTAAATGAAGGGTAGATTGGTTCTTCTGCCACAGCTAAACAACTCTTCACGTACAGTAGATGGTCTGCAGTTGTATGGCACGAACACTGACCGATCGGCCAACCTTCTCTGCACTCACACACACACACACACCAGTAGTCTCCAGAGCCTGCGCTGGACAAAATCTAAAGTCAAGCATGAATACAGAGGCTGACAGGCCAATTATCAGATGTACTCTTCGCTCTGCATCCCCACCTCTGAAGGGAAGCAGATGTGAGAATCCTGTCACTTTCATTCAAGCTGGTACAATGACATGGCCCAACAACAAAAGCCACAGCCTTCACAAGGAATTGAGATGGACAGAGTTGTATACCTCATGTCATACAGTTTTATCTGCTGGGTTTTCACATTTCAAGCCACAGAAGATGTGATGTAGTGCGGAGATGTTTGTCAAAAGTTAAATGGCATGTGACCTCCCCCACCCGAACTTTCAATGTGGAATTGCATTCCTCACTATTGATGCTTTACGTGCATTGTCTGGTACGCAGTGGTTTTTGCGGAAACTTCGTGATGTTTTGTAAAAATATGAAAACTATGTTACTCTGTTTCATATGAACTTCTCTCTCCATTTTAGGAGCATGACGTACAACAGTTAGGCTTAACGAGCTTGTGAAAAAGGTTATAACTTAAAAATATCTCTTTGCTTCATAGGTGAATGTAGCTCCAGCATGTGTCAGAGCCTTGACCAAGATGCTGTACTGTTCCTACTGTCGCGGCATGCCTGGACTGAAACCCTGCCACAACTACTGTCATAATGTTATGAGGGGCTGTCTAGCAAACCAGGCTGACCTAGATGCTGAATGGAACTTCTTCATTGGTAAGAGAAAAAATGAATCCAATTCAAATCGAGTGCCTTTGCACCTGTTTCTCATTTTCTCTGTGTAATCTTTGTAGGTTTTTGTGTTTGTGTGTCTGTCTGTCTGTCTGTGTGCACACTTGAGTTTGTGCTTCTAAGTCTTCACGTTCACTTTTCCAAGGCAGTGTCTGTGAATAGTCTCTGTGGGAATTCAGTAGGATGTGCCGTGTTAGATTCAGCTTTAAAGGATTTACAGAGACAAAACTGAAATCTTGTTTGTGCAACCATTCCTTCTTTTTCTGTCTGAAATGTTGTTTGCTATTGCTGGAACCCTGGCATAGTGCTTAAAGCTCCAGTCCCTGCTGTTTGGGATTGATAAAGGAGAGCAGATCCTAGGCAAACACATTTTCTATAGTGTTTCCAGCTGAGCTCGGTGAGTAATATAGCACTTCAGTTAGGCTGTAAGTAGTTGGCTGCTGTAAGCCCTCCTGTTAAATGGATACCAAGGAGGCACATAGAGTGTTCCCTCTGGATCTTTTGTAGGCCAGTGCTTTATTTGTAATGTACCCCGATCCCATCCTCCCACCCACGCTTGCAGAGTTTTCTTTTTTAAAAAATGGGGTGACTTTTTTTTTTTTTTTTTTTTCCATAAGAAACCTCCCTGAAGACTATGTGTCAAATGAACTGCACTTCTAAGCTTTTGGCTGTTTTGTGACAGGCCTGTCGTTCGAGAAACCGTCAGATGACGTACCGCTTCTTCTCTCCGATGGCATGTCTGAAGTCTCAGATCAACACAGGCCCCTATGCACTGAATGAGATGTCTCGCAGCTTTATGACATGTGTTAAAAAGTTAGTGTCTTGTTCACTTGTGAAGAGGCAAATCTATTGCCACAAAGGGATGCTGGGCTTGACAGTAATGGGAAAAGCTGTTGTTGCAAGAGAGTGATGAATCTGGTTAGACAATAACACCCTTGAGGTGCAAAAAAAAGTGGATTTTTAATTTTGAACCAGTTTCTGTGCAGATATTGTTCTTTGGTTTGGAAAGGCAGTGTTGTTGAGGGTATTATAATTAGAAATGTAGAACCCAGGGGATGTTTATTTTCACCATGAAAGACTAATTTTTTGATGTCGACTGACATTTTGTATTCATTATCTGTTGCTAAAGAACTTCGATTTGCTTACTATGCAGCTCACAAGAAATATTGATTTGCCTTTCAGAGACAACTTCTAAATGTATCGCAGGTCAGTTCTCACCACTGGAGCACATCTTTGCATTATAGAAATTTATGGATTGAGCCTGTACACCGTCTGTCATTGTCATCCCTTCGAATAATCACTTATTAGAGAAGGTTAGACCAGAAGCACAGCCTTCATTCTTTAAGAACTCTCAATGACATTTACCTGTGGACTTTGTTCATGCTTAAATGTCACTATTGATACCATTGATTGGTAAGATGAGGAGAAAATAGACTCAAGGCTTTCTATTTAGTTTTCAACTTCAAAGCAAGAGAGAAAAGAGACATGACATCTGAAAATGGTTTATAATCTCTCTAAATCCAGCTGAATCAGGGACAGTTATGTAATGATTTTTATTTTTTATTATTTTTTTTTTGTTCTCTGCTTTTATTAAAATCAGAGAAAAATGAATGCCAAGTTGACTCTTCTCCATAAGAAGTAAAAATAAAACCAGATTTTTTTTTCTCTCTGATATACAAAGTTAAGTTTACCTGATTCTTATATCAGTCCAATAAATCAGCATTTTGAGACTATATCAACACCTGTTTTAGACAGGGACTCCTGAGGAGAGAAGAAAAACTGATTTGCATTACATTATTTTTTGGCATGTTAACAAATTGTCTGTTTCAAATCAGGAGACAGTTTCCTCTCTGTTTCAGGACTGTATTAGCTGTGGCAGTATGTAACTTTGGGCAGCAGAAAATTCCTACAAAAATATCCTGTTAAAAAAATATTTATTCTGTAACTCCATAGCTGTTTTCAGTTATACAGTGTGGACCTTTTCATTTAATGGTACACATATTGATGATTGATTATAAACAATAAATACATAGCTTCTCTGAAAAAGGCCTTTTTCCTAAGTTTGTATGTATCGTACATCGTATGCCTTTTACTAACTATATGATAATAGAAGCTGTAGTTACAGGGAGGACTACAGAAAATGGACATTGCCAAACTTTTTTTGTTTTTTGAATCAGAATAAATGTAACAAGCTGACTTACATACATTTTTATTCACTTTAATTTGAACTGAGTTATAATGCTTTGGCAGTGACACAATGTGTCAAATGAGTTGACATAGATTGTGTTTATTAATTCCTAGGTTCATTTCTAGTTCAGCACAGTAAAACGGTAGACCTGAATATGTCTGAGTATAGTTTCATTTGTTAACTTTGTAACATTTTTCTTAACAGTTTAAATATTTTGGACTAACCAAGCTTTAATTATTGTCACATTTAATAATGTTAGATCTGAGCAGACATCTTGCTCTTAATGTTAAGAATTGTAGCAATTTTTAAAGTTTTCTTGACAACTAACTGAATTATAAAATAAATATAGAATCTAAAATAGTCAGGCCCTGGTTAAATGGCTATATAGCAACTGTTGGACTAAACACAAAATCTTTAAAGTGTGTCAAGTTTTCAATAATCACAACTTGGAGAACAACTACAGCACTGAATGAACTTAATGTTGTCTTCTTGCTTCCTATTAAAAACTTACAGAAATGTTCTTTGCATTCATTCCCAAAACACAAAACCCATGGTGACATGAACCACTGTTGCTGACATGTCTTTAGATAACAATTTTTGGCAAGCACAGAACAATAATTGGAGCACGCCTTGTTCAGATTCAGATCAAATGGCTTATTTTCCATTTTGTTAGAAAAATGAAGATCCGGATCTGTCATCATTTCCCCCACGAAAATATGTGTTTCATCTTTTGAAATAAAGCAGAGTATACATTGTATCTTTTTCCTCTGCTGAAAATGTAAAACAAGAGACTGTAGTTGCAACACTTGAGTCGGTCTTGTGTGTAGTGTAATGCATATTCACTTATTTAGAGATCATTTAATTGCTGTTATAATATATACATCATGCTATATTTTTCCTGCACTCTCACAAATACTTGTGTAAAGGTTGTAAGATACTGTCAAAACTAGATAAGAATAAATGTTCTTTCTTACTTTAATATTCTCTCTCCATATCACATAGAAGCTCTGGCTTTGGGAATTTGCAGCAGAAATTAAATCAATAAGAAGAAAGGATGAAAATGAATAAAACCAGTAACAGCAGAACATGATTTTAGTTGTTAGCATGTCAAGCCACTGAAGTGAACTTTTGCTCAAGTTCTCTAAATCCTTCACAAGGCCATTAAAATGTGAGAGCTATTTAGGAGACACACTGTTAACACCAAAACAAATCGGGAAGACTTACAAGCCTGAGACTGAAAGTAAATTCAAGGCAATCTGTAACAAAATGATAGCCGCACATGATTTTAGTGAAAGCATATAAACTGGGGGAGAGTCGAACAAATGTGCCACCACTGTTTATCTGTGTAACATTGACACAATAATGACCTTGGTGGATACTTTGCTGTCGCCTACATATAGCTATGGAGAAGAAGAGGAATGATTCCAGCATCAATACCAAAGTTACATCAGTAGTTTGTAAAGATTACTGTAACGACAGATGTCAGTGAACAATGAGCATCAACCATGACGAAGGATGTGATTTACCTATATTGAGCAATGACATCCTGACTTTTGGGTGTGTGTGTGTGTGTGCGCGCGCGTGCATGCATGTGTGCATGTTTCAAATGTTCAAGGAAAGAATTCAGGGTTTGGCCAATGGAGGATACCAGACCATCAGTCACCTGCCATCATGACAAATTTACTGGGCTCTGCATCATGACAGACACATCATTATCATTTTTCTTGTCAGCACCTTGTTAAAATACCCTCAAAGAGAGAGAGAGAGAGAGAGAGAAAGGACTCAGTTATTCTCACACTACTGTAGGTTTTCAGGCTTACACTATGATCAGCAACATTTTTGACAGGCAAGTATTAAAAATTAATGGTAACTATTAATTGGCTGTTTGATAAACTCCTTTTTAAAACAGCACATGTCCAAACATAGCTTCGCAGCTATAACAAAGCACAGCAGGCCTGTCAGGCTGTGGATTTCTCAACATCTTGAAGCTGTGTGCATGCAGAGCAATAGGCCTACTTGGCATCAAAAGACTTTGAAGAGTGGTGTCTTCTTCAGCCTTGCCTTAATGTAGACTGCAGTTGTTAGCATGTTGCAAGCTCTCTTGCTTACTATTAACAGGTCTAAGCGGAGCCCAAGCATTAGGATTTCACTAACTTACTGGGCTGTTCTACTCCCCAGGGGATGTAAATATCAGGGTGCAATAGAATTAAGATTTTTAAAAGGGGTGGTTTTGAGGTATTAACAACAAGTTGACGCACGCAACTACTTGCTAAATAATCTGCAACAAACCTCCCAGTTTAGAGCACTGTGACTATAGAAGAGATGAGAGTTTATCATTTCCATAGCAAAGCCTCTTAAGTGTTTTCATCAGCTTTTCTGTAGCACAGCTCTATGCTGCGTTCAAGTGAACAGGACCTCAGAGGTATCATCTATTGTCTAAAATTTCACCAACAGGGTGTTTAAACTCAGTAAAATTGACGCTCTCTTCCAAGGATATCCCTTTGTCTGACTTCCAGTGAAATCATCTTAACACCCAGCATCCAGACACACACACTAGGCTATAACATTATACTGAAAACACTTGCCATTTCACAAGCTGAGTCACAGCAACACCAGCAGCCAGGCTTGTGTTCCACTCGAGATGGGGAGATTTACAATGCTGCAGCCTTTCTAGCCTTTCTCTTAAACTGTTTTGCAGTTTTGTAAATCTTCGGTTTAAACTGGCAGGGAATGTTTGGATACCAAGAGCACCGTATCATTTCATCATATCAGCATGTCTGTCGTCAACATTGAAAAGAAGTCACAGTAAAACTGCAAGGACAGGGAGTTGCTCAGGTCAAGTGCAAGGCGGTCACCCACAATCTCACCTCATCCTGGATCAGCACAGTCAGGCAGGAAACAGTTTTCCAGTAGTTGTAGCACTAGCATTAGTATGCTGCTTTTTTTCAGTAGTCTCACACATTTTCCTTGGTAGGCAGCTCTTGTTGTAGGTTGTTGGAACAGGATGCTTCTTGTTTGGCATTTCTGGCTGCTGGTTGTGGACAATATCTTGATCTAATTAAAGTTTGCATGTCAAATTTCTAACTACTGCATTTGTGTTTAACACTCACAAATGTAATTTCTGTTCTCTTACCAAAAATTCCAAGCATTAAATCTACTAGCTTTTTCATTTTATGTGCCAGGCCAAAATGTAAACATGGAGGGAGGGGCTTTGTGAACTGTATACTCTGTTTTATTTGATTTGCAATAAACTTACTGAACTCGTTCTATCTTTAAAGTGATTTGTAAATACCACTGTATTCCCTTTCTGCACGCACTTGGCTGTGCCTGAGTACACATTATTTTTCCTAATTAAGATATAGTCTTGTGTTGTCCTCTGTTGAGTTCTTTGACACCACAGTGTAAGCGATCCTCATTGATTTTATTTGCTCATTTCTTTTTAATTGCATGGATTGTATCCCAATGTAACCGGACCTTCCCACAACACCCCCCAGTTTGTGAGAATTCAAGCCAACATTTTTTTCTGTCCTCCAGGAAGGACTTTCTGTGATGTCTGTGAGATTATACAAACATTATGGCAGTGCTTTACTTTAAATGATATAGATTGCTTGCTCAAAACTAAGCTATAACTCTACTTTACTGCAGTGTAGCTGTAAAGTCTAAAAATATTTTATCTTTTATACCAAAAACTCTGTCACTCAGCATTTATACAGTTTAATTGTAGAGCTATTCAATGGTCTTCAAGAGGTATGACATACTATGTCTTTAAGTTAAACCTGAGACAGTCACCAGACACAAACACATACACACACTAACAGACACACAGACACTCAAACTGACTATTAAGCGTGATGGTCTCTGAAACAGACATGACAGAAACAAACAGGCCAGCTACTGGCTTTCTGCCTGTCAGAGAGCTGAAGGTTGGGGGATGACTCACTTAGCCTAGTGGAAGTGATTTCCATATTTCCATATCCTCAACATAATCAACAACCAGTATCTTATCTTTATAATTGCTGCTGCTGGTGCAAAATCTGCAAGATGCTGCTTTTCTGTATATGAGGCAGGAATGGTTATGCAGCTGCACTTTATATACAAGCAACACATCATTTTCTCAAAATTATGATTGACCACAGCTGATGACCAACTATGTTTTATTTAATATTTTTATTGCTTCCACAAACATACACATTGTTATTCCTGCTACATTTTATCCTCATGGGCAGCACGGTGGTGCGATGGTTAGCACTGTTGCCTCACCACAAGAAGGTTCTGGGTTTGAGTCCGGATCTGAACCCTCCTGTGCAGAGTTTGCATGTTCTCCCGGTCTCTGCGTGAGTTTTCTCCTGGTTCTCTGGCTTCCTCCCACAATCCCAGAAACATACTAGAAACATTAGGCTACTCGGCTTCTCCACATTGCTCCTAGATGTGAGCGTGTGATTGGCCAGTCAATTGGCTCTGCAGTTGACTGGTGACCAGTCCAGGGTCCACCCCACCTCTCGCCTGTAGTCAACTGAGATAGGCACCAGCCCCCTGCCTCGCCACGACCCTGAGGGATAAAGCAAGTATAGAAATGGATAGAAGGATTTTATCCTCAATTTTAATATTTCTGGAAAGTATGTTGTTAGGCATTGTTGAGTGTATTGTTTTACAACATTATTGCATGTTTTAGCCATTTCAAATCACATACACCTAATGCACTAGTCTGACATTTTGGGAAGCGTACATTTGTTTTCTTGGCAAGATTTAGATGAGAAGACTGATGCCGTTCCGAGGAATATCAATCTTTTCATCTACTGTAACTCTCAGCGAGAAAGCTACTAAGCATATTTCACAACATGTTGATGTATTCCTTTAACCTTAATTTTAGTACTATGAGACGTGAAATTTTCTTGACTTACCACATACTGAAAGTTCCTGTACCCTCAAAACAGTTGGTTTCCTGCCTTTACCTAAACATAATCACATGTTTTGCGTTAAGATTAAACAAAGGACTGGAAGGCCAGCACACAGCAATAAACAGTTTCCCATGAGAAGCAGCAGTGTCTTGCAGCTGTGGCTATAGAAAAGTATTAATATATATATAAAAAAACATAGGAATTCATATGTGAGGAGCAACAGACGTGGTGTTTGAGACTTCAGATGAGCTAAAGTAATCCAGACATAGCTCAAAGCCATTAAAAAAAAACAGGAAAGAAAAGAAAAAGACAAAAAAGCCCTCTCAAGAAATATTTGCTTGTGCTGTTATTGAGCTACAATCCAGCTGTAAGTGCATGAGAGAAAACCTCTGGAGGCTCCCCAAAGACAGATATGTTGACGAGTTATTGAGTCTTTTGCAATTGATTCACTTCTTGCAGCTGCAGTCTGGAAAAAAAGTTACAGGAAACTGACTCTGACATCTTTTAGCAGAGTGGTTTGGCAGTGTTTGTGTTTAGACAGGAGTGCTCTGAGTAGGAGTGAAAGGATTGTTTCACACTTGTTACACAGCCTATTTCTTTGAGATGAACATGAACTTTATTTTGGATGTGTTTCAAAAAGTTTAACAAATGAGAAGAATGGAGGTTTCTGTTTTGTGGGAGACAGGATATTGAAATTGTATCAAACCTGATGGAACAGTGGAACTGTTTTGGAGCTTTTGTCACTTCAGTGTATTTTTGTTTAATTGATAAACATCTGCAAGCCAGTTTCTACTGTGATACTTAAACTAAAACACAAATGCATCACACAGTACTGTAAAATGTTCGTAATCTCTGTGTGTTTTCATCCACCAACACTCTACACATCTAAGACAGACCAGGGAGCTCAGTGGTCTTGTTGGTACAAAAGGGCAGTTTGAGGGTGCTGACAGTTTCAAAATGATTAACACCTCTTCCATCGCTTGTACCTTAGTCCTACTGACTGGGATCCTGGTGTCAAAAACAGAAAAGCACGCTATGCCACACCAGGCTGTTTATCCCAGTCCCGTTGAGGAACACAGCTTGTATTTGACATAAGAAGAATTTTTGCTTTATTATTTATTTTTTTCACTACAGCAAGCCATGGTGCTCTTACATATTTGTTTCAGTATTATTGGTTTACATAAGTTGTGTTTATATCCAAAGACTACCTTCAAAGATTGGTGGGTGGCCCCTCTCAATCGGGTTATGGTCTGCTTACTCTGTTCACAACATTAATGCAAGTGAAAAAAAAAAAAATAATAATAATGAAGGTGTTGACACTACCTGAATCATGCAGATATTGCAGTTCTGCTTATGACTATCAACTGACTTCATATCATCTGCTCTGTTTTTCACATGCTTTCTGGAGGCATTTAATGTTCTTGAGTTAAGAGAATTAATATTAATTAATTAATTAATATTGTGTAATAATTTTTAATAATGTTTTTTTTCCACTGTGCAATTTATTATCCCATGTGCAACTGCTGCTTTCTTTTGTACATAGTGTTTTATTTATTTATTATATTACTATTACTATTCTCTCCTACACTTATGCAAATTGTTTGTAAATTTTATTTATTTTATTTTATTTTATTATCGATGCCTACCTCTAAATCTTATCTTATTTTATCTTATCTTATTAAGGAGAGACAGGGAGACTCTTTGGACAAGTCAACAGGTCATTGTAAGGCTAAAATGGATTATGTCATATTCACAAGTCACCATTTAATATCCTATACCTAAATTTCATGAGTTGCGGTCATAAATCCAACCCAGATCTGTCAGCAGTAATACATGTTGAGTCATGATGCCGCTCAAAATAGAAACAGTAATTTTAATCGTGAAAAATAAATCCGTTAAACTTAAATGGTAAATGCACAAATTTTTAAATAATTCAAATATTAACCGTTTGTTCAAACAATTGGTCTTTCATGTTTCTATTTACCATTATGACCTGTATTTTTCCCTGTTTCAGTGTTCATACTTTGTTTTGAACTGGTGTAATCTGCAACAGGGCATTTGAATTCTTTGCAGGTACTTCTGTGTAGCAATTGTATGCCTGTGATAAACAAAAAGAAAAAAAGAAAAAAGAAAGAAAAGAGACAGCAGCAACAGAGAAGACATCAAAGAGTCAAACTATTGTATTTAGGTGACAGATTCCCTCACTGAACAAAGCCGGTGTACTTCTCCTCTCAGCTTGTCAAACCAGCAAAGCATGTAAACAAGGAACCGTGTCCCTGAGCGTGCTCAGTGACGCACTTATCATGTCCGCCTGACATGGAGCTACTCTCTAGATTGAGGATGTACTTACAAAGTTGTTTTTGTCATTTCAGTTGAAACTACTGGCCATGTTCATTGTGTTACTCAGAGCAGTAATGTGGTTTGCACATAGAAATAAACAAACTTCTAAGGGAATTTGTTGGTTAATGTGAATTCAGTACAAAGTGTTATCGTATAAACTTTGTCTTTTTCTATGCAATCAATATTATAAGCGAGACATAAAGTTATGAATATTTCTCAATCTGAAGTTTGTCATCTTCGCTGCTCGACAGACTTGTAGGAGGAGTTTAGAAAAACCGATGTAAGTCATACGCTGTTTTTATAAAACGCCTGTCAACAGTGCAATTCCGAGCATGTTGAGAAACCATCAGCAACGGAGTAAACATCAGTCTCTGTAAATGTGTGCTGGGTGTCATCAACTTGTGTTGTTGGATACATAGTGTTTGTATGCAGACATTTTCTCTAGTTTGCACTGGCAGATGGTGAAAATTATTCTTTCAGTTTTCATCACTGAAACTCATCACTGGGCAGACTCCTCCTTGCATTATGTTCATCATTTCCGATACAACAGAATTATTCACAAATTAATTCATGTCAGCACTGAAAAGACAATCGCTGTGGCTCATTGCAAACATATAGGAAAGGCAAACTCTCAAACTGACTGAGTCTGAGTGATTTCAAAATGTATTCGATATTAAAAAAACAGAATTACTATTTTACTTCACATTGAAATATATTACACCATTTGATACTTTGGTGCTTTACACTTTTTCTTTAAGCTCTTTGTCATTGACAGACAGACCATATGTGACATTGGGGCTATATAATTGGGATAGTGATGTGCCTTTAAATCCTATAGGCAAGGTCACACAAGATGAATTCGAACGCAGTCTAAATGTGAATGAACCATTCCTGCACTCTGAATTTGACACTGTGGTCTGCCCATTGACTCCGGAGCAGTCAGGCAGAGCCCAGTAACAACTCGCGCCAGTTTGGCAAATGCGGTGTGAAAGAGGCCAAGATTTCCCACTATACGGAAATCTCGGAGTGACCCCAACCACGGCAAGCAAATGGAAAGGGAACTCATTAATTTCTACGCACTCACAAAATTTCTATGGCCATGAGATTAACCTAGGCAAATCTCAATAGACAGTTCTGCTACCCATCGTATTTTAAGGAAATAAACAATGTGCCTGGATCAGTACATGTCAGAAAAAATACAAATGATGTGAGGGCACAGTCTTGCTTCTAGTCAGTGTTAATCTTTTAAACTATCTCTGCAATGGCCAAGAAATGAGAGCACATATATTATGACTGATTTTACAGGTACCTCGTCAGGATGAGTCCAGCAGTGGGAGACAGAGATTTATCTTACAGTGGGTGTATTCATGTAACAGTCCAGCACGACTCACCATATTAAAATCTTATTGGCTGTTTGGTGACCAAAAGTAAAAGCAGCAATTTGAGCTACTGCTGGCATCAGAAACACATGGCGGTAACACCTGTGTACGTCAACAAAATTGTGCTGAAAGTAAAAATCAAGGGCTTCAGAAATGCTCCTGATGATTAAGAATACCCTTCATTTGTTCCTCGACATGTTCACATAAAAGTTGTTGATTTGTCACAGATTCACATATGAATGACTGCTGTGTTCCCCAAGGGACTCTGCAGGTAGCTTGTTGGAGTGATTCCAAGTCCCTCTGGGTGAGGACAAAAAAAAGGAGTGCCTTTCCATTAGAAAATAACCAGGCGTGAGGCCTGAAGCAAAAAAAAGTTGGCAGCATGCAGCCAGCAGTAAACAACCAAGCCAATAAAACCCACTGTGTCCATCAATGGGTAGATGGATGAATGGTGGTACAAATTGATTGTTTATTTGTTAATACACGGGATGTAAGAATTATTTCATCGTTACATGAAACTGATGCCAAATGAAATAGATATCAGTCAAGGTCAATGGCAGATAAATGGGGAAACAGAAAAGCATTTGTAAATCCATGTATTAGTTAGAGGTTAGAGATCCTGTAAAGGAGTAATGTTGGAGAAGCCACAACAAAGAAAGGAAAAGGTGGAAATATAAAGACTTTTAAACTAGCATTCTCTCAGTGTGCATACACCTTCAGGAATTTAAAGTCAATAAATCTCATATTTCTAAAAATCTTTTTAACTGTTTGTTGGTAATCCATATCTGCTGCTCAGTAGACAGACAGAAACACAACTTTCCCCTGAGCGCAAACTGAATTTAAGTCTGAACACTCACCAGAGAAATTTAAACAAGCTTCGCTATTAGTGTCTGCAAGTCTGAAAATAACCTACCCAAAATAAAATGGTTAACTGAGCTCTTTTACAGAAAGTCCTGTTTCTGGTCTCTCTTCAAAGTTAACTCTTTGGATATAACAAGCTGAAAGTTACAGTTGGTCTACACGAAAGAGAAACAAAATAAGCAAGTGTTGTTTGGGAATCTTGAAATGATTTCCCCAAATAGAATTATGAGACTTAGTGTTTTCCAACAATATGTACTTTTTCTTCACCGAGTGTGGATTCAGCTGGATGCAAACAGGGTTCCGGATAAGTACAGTACTTTAATACTCTTTTCACTACACCGTGATGATCGCAAGCACTATAGATAATATGAGTTACAAGCATTGTTGAGCATACAACATTGAGCATAGCCTGGCATTCTAATATATTTTTGTTTGCCCTTGTTATAATTTATGGTTAGAACTGATTAATATTTAAGATGATGTTCATCAACAGCCCATCATTTTTTAAAAAGTACTCCTGTATGTGACATAATTGGAGAAGTTATTTAAGCATGTAGAAGCAAACCTTCCACATAGCCATTCATATGGTGGCTCATACTCATAATCCATCAAATATTCATTAGGCTATATGAAAAATAGGTTGTCAGAACTCGGCAGTGGCTATCATTGAGGTCTTTCATGGAATGATTTTTTTCCCCCCCTGCCCTTACTCTCACTGAATCTCATGAGGCTTTCTCTGTGGTTGCAATAGAGCAGTGCTCTGGTAAACATAGACACCTGAAGACTTCACAGGACTCGTGCTGGTCCCGTGCAGTGACCTCCAACCAGCTCCTGATGGAAATCTAACCAAGCATCACGCCTAATTTGAGACTTCAGAGTAAACAAACAGGAGTGCTCTTCAAAGGTACAGACAGAAGAGGGGAGTCTGTCTGTAGCTCTAGTCAGTCTGTACACCATAAGCTCAGATACAATCTGACACATGATTATTTGGAAGAATAAAATATAAGTTAATATAATGAATTTCTGAATCAACATTCTCAAACTCCTGTAAGCACTAAATTGTTAGTAGTGTAGTAGTGTTTGTGGGTTGGAAGGCTCAGGGGGAGTCGTTCTTGGTTTAACATGTTGGTTGATGTTTAGGACGGGCTGAATACAAGTGTTTACAATTTTTGTGAAACATCTTAACAGAGCATCAGTTTTACTAGTCATAGTTGTTGTTTAATCACACCTGGGTCATGAATTGAGATAATCATCTGTCTCCAAATTGTCTGGCTTCACTACAATCCCAAATAACTGCTGATTTTAATTTGACTCTGTTAGCCTTGGATTTTCCATTTAAACCTCTCAGTGTGTGTAGACAGAAAAGGTTGGCTGAAAACAGCCAAACACATGCAACATCAGATCACGAACAGACCAGAGACAGAGATAAAAAGATGAAAATTGTACGCATAAAGTAAATCAGCACAGTACCAGAATATGAAATGAAATGAAAACACTGAATATTACAATAATCAAATGTACCAAAAGGGTACCATTAGTACGTTTTCTGTTTGCCATTATCAGTCCTTAAGATTTCAGTCAAAGAAGAAATAACATCTTAATGTCATACATAATATAATATAATATAATATAATATAATATAATACAATACAATACAATACAATACAATACAATACAATACAATACAATACAATACAATACAATACAATATAATACAATATAATATAATATAATATAATATAATATAACAATAATTCTGTCTTTAACACAATAATAGTTTTATCTGGGCTGATCCAAACTGAAATCACCATCAAAATCTCATCAACTGATCATCAGCCATTTTAGCCAAATCTATTCTTTCTTCTAACATCTGTTCTTTCTTCTAATATTTGGTTGGAAAACACGTACAAAAAAAATCTTTGGCTGAACTTCATTGGTGGAGGTGTTTGTGTTTACTTTTTGTACTTTTAAATACTACAGAAATGTATTTAAATGTACTGTCTGTGCCTCTTTTTTGATGAGGCTGGTAGCAGCAAATGGTCACACAGTTCTGTTGGACTGAGATAGGGCCCCAGGATATTATTATAACTTAATTCAATGTTAATTGGCAATACAAGGTTTGAGTATTAGTTGTTATGCTTTTAATTCACCCCTCTTAAAACAGGGCAGTGCCCTGCCCTTTGTACTCTCCTGTCCTCTAAATCACTCCTTCCAGTCAAGTGCATGAGCTTAATATCCTGCCCTGTCAAAAGTCACTGAGAGGAGGGAGACTTTATGTTCCTTAGGTCTCATGACAGGCTCTCTGAAATGCCAGCCTGAGGGCAGGAGCTCAAACTCATTCTGCCCAGACTGGTCAGGACACTCTTGAATAGTATTGGCTTTCCCCACTGCCAGCATGTTACACTGTAATTGTGAAAGGCATACCTGACTTACTCCACTGATCTTGTTTGTCTATTCTAAGGCTCCTAAGCTTTTCTTGTGGAATAAATTAAAGTTTCCACACCAGGCTGCAGTGCAGTTTTTCCCCACAGCTCACTGGTGTTGTTTTGAGACTGAATTGTCAACTGTGCTGAAACAACAAATCATCACCAGTTATAAGAGATAACTTAGCTGTTGATATTTATTATATTTTTCCTACTGTCAACAAGATTGTCAAGAAGACTAAAGCTAATAATGAATTGATCCTGTGAACAAGTATTGTCTGTATTGCCTGTGTGCCACAGACTTCCATTGACCGACATGTCGCTTCATTATGATGAACCTGGGCACTGTGCTTTATTCTGAGTTGATTCCACACACACTCCCCTGCTGCTGTAAATATTCACTAGTGAATCAAATCCACAGCTGGAAACAATGCCAAATAAAAAAAACAATATTTACTCATCTGTTTGGGTTATGTTTACTAAAGGCTGTGCCAGGCTGTTTTGATTTATTTAGCTTTTTCTTTTTTAAATGAACATATAGTGTGATTTCAAAGACTTCTTTTTTCTACCTGATTCCTGATATTTATTTTTTTTTTTTATTTAATACTTTGATAAACTGAAATTAATATGAATCTTATTTGTGTTAACTGACTTTGTGACAAGACAGTTTTCTGAATTCAATTTCAAGTGAAAGAACAATCGCATGCTAGTCAGAATACATGTATTTCAACAAAAGGATTCCGATTACAGACTATATAGCTGGCTTGAACAAATTTCAACAGGAGCTATCTGGAAGTTTTGGCAGTTTATATGTGGATACAGTCACTTTGCTAATATTTGAAGCCCTGGTCCAAGCCAACAGGGATGATGGAAGTGCTGCTTGTTACCAGTGTCACAGTAGGGTGTGAGTTATGAGGATTTGCCCCTTAAGCCTATAGAGCTGCACTAGAGGCCAATGATCGTGCTGCAGCAGAGCTCTAGTTATGATCACTTATGATCTAATGATTCACACTGCCATTCTGTTACAGCTAAAGACTTGAGGGGATGAGGAACTGTATTTCTGCTGCCCTTTTGCAGGGAGCAGCTCCCTTAGGGGTAAATAGGCTTTTTCGTGATTGGTCCACATTCCTGCAAATGTCACTGCACAGAGATGGAAGTCTTCTCGATATCGCTGTTCTCTGCCCTTATCACTTAACCGGTGCTAACCCCTCAAACAAGACTTGGTGGATTTTAATTACTTTTCTGAGAGACAAGATAGAGTCTAATGAAAATATCAAATACATTATTTTCACCGCTGACATCTCCCAGCCTAACACAATCAATAGTACCATCCCTCCGTGTGAACATATTAAAATCGCATTGTTTTAATGAAAATGAAACGTGACAGTTTGGTGGGTAATCTGTTTTAGATATTGATTCATACCAAGGCTCACACAGACAAATAAGGTCATGGCTCTGCTGTTTTGTGAAGACAGGATTAGATGTGAGACTCTGGGTGTTTTCATGCTTTTGGTGTCTTATGGAATTTATGTTTTACAGAAAGAATTAATTTAAGTACTGAGTGTCTGAGATGTCATTAAAAATAATTAACAGCATGATACATAGACATGAATTCATGAATCTATTGATAAACTTTCCCAATTTAGAATTACTAATGCTAATACATGAATAAATCATAAGTCATATGGATGCAAATTAATGATTTGTTTTATGTATAGGCTATTTGTAGGCATACTTACATTTAACTTATACTTGATGTCCCACATCTTCTTGGTTCCTCTATTTGCCTATCTTTTTCAAACACCGTGTTTGTGTGTTTACATGAAGGTGCTGGCAGGTTCCTTTTGTGTTTGTAATTATTGGCTGTCAACACATTTGGAGAAGGCATCATTCTTTGTAGCGTTAGACCCATGTCACAGACACATGATAGAGCAGGGCTCCCTGCAGGTTTTGCATTGAGCAATGTGAATCCTCAAAGAAGACATGGACATATTGACGTGTGTGTGTGTGTGTGTGTGTTTGTGTAAACAGAAAGCAGTAACATTTCTGTGTGTGTTTAATATCTCTGAGCTGACATGTGTCCTCTGTGTTATGACAGATGCTATGTTACTGGTGGCAGACAGACTGCAGGGACCCTTCAACATTGAAACAGTCATTGAGCCAGTCGACATCAAGATCTCTGAGGCCATCATGACCATGCAGGACAACAGCATGCAGGTGTCAGCCAAGGTACTGGATTCTGAATTCGCTTTGTTCACCATGCTCTGGTGTGATTTCAGAAAGTAGCACATCTTCACATTGCAAACAATGCATACAAGAACTACTTTAGACTTGGTAATTAAATTTTTGGAACTGTTTTTCATTTGATTATTTCAAGGCATAACATAAAAATTTCCATGACAGGACAATTGCAGCAATGCTGTACAAAACGAGAAAAGAAAAGCTAAGGGGTAAAAGCAGATCATGTAACAGATTAAATAATGAGCATAATATACTTTTCACAACATTTTCACCTGAGTTCTCATAATTTGGGTGATAAATACTATTATACTGTAGGTTAAAATGTAAACATGGTGTATGACTGGAAGCCTTGGATGGTTGAAATGTAACTGGCAACCAGTTAGTTGGATATAAAAGTGATCTTCATAAGAGATGGTTTAACAAGCGGGAAATTGAACTAATTTCCCTTTTAAAGTTCTAATTTCTTATCAGTCTTAGGAAGAGTTTAAAATTTGAAGCAGACAGGATGCTTTTTATTGCCTTTTTTGTCAAAGGGCAGTTTTTTCGGTTTAACTTTTTATTCTGATCTTGTGGTGTATTCTGGCCAATCTCCATTCCATAGTCACAAAGTCATTGTGAATTAGATGACACATTCTTTTCTGCATCCAGAGGTGAGAATATTTCAACTTCACCCATCGTATGTGCTCCATCCTAACAAGCTTGTGCTTGGCTGAGGGATTGCTCTGAGATTACAATCTTTCCCCACATTCACATTTTAACCATATGTAGTCCTTCTCTAATCACCAAGCTTGGCAGAATATGTCAGGCTACATTGCACCGGATGTTCATTCCTGCTGCATGGACCTATTGGAAAAACGGTTTGCTCGTGTGATGCACAGGATAGTGGAATTGTAATCATGTTGAAGCATTGATAAATATTAGAGAAAAGCTGGCTTCTTGTCTTGACAGCCATGTAGCACATTAGAGTGCTCCATCACACAGCAAGACAGGCCAGAGAGGAATGCTAATGAGCTAGTGCTGTTTGGGGCCTAAGAGCCTGTAAAGACCAAGCCATCAGAAAACAATCTATCTACAATACCCACAATGAACCTATATGAGCTACATGTTGATGAACATAAAGTTAAAAGTAATAACACATCTGCACTTCACTTTTTGTAAACAACTTGTACATGAGTAAAGGATAATAATTCTCTCTTTGTAAAATTGGACGTTAGTCCAAGAGTACAATGTTCTCTGAAATATACAGTTATTTTCTGTCTAATTGTAATTACATTAATTACATGCCGATGTTCTGCATTTTTCTAAGTGATAATAGTCATGGTGACAATTCTCATTGACATGGGGATATTAAATATAAAAGAGATATGTTATCTGCAACATTAAAAACAAATTCTTTCATTTTTTTCACATTATATCCGCTGATATTTATTGCAATGTGTGATAAGCTTTTGTTGCAGCCCAAAAGGGGTTTGCCCTAGAAATCCTGGTCAAATATATGAGTTTTTGTTTCATTTTGAGGGCACCATGTCAGATTGTAAAATGGATTTCAATTGCATCCCTTCTACTTTTTATTTTTTCTTGCCAACAATATGACACTTCCTGTAAAAGGAGACTCCTGCACTGATAGACAGCATTGGTTCCAGGCTGGCTCTATATGATTTTCTATCTCAAATCACAGACCAGAAATGGTGCTGTGAACAAACTGACACATGCCTTTCAAGGGAAAATGTCATTGTTGAAGGCAAACTACAACTGTTGTGGGATCAAAATGGATGCGTATTTCACAAAGGAATAGACATGGATGCAGCCTCGGCTCGGTTCAGAGTTGGTGCATCTTGGGACTGCTAATAACCTGGTTTCTAAATGTTCAGCACTGCAATGAGAAACTCGCATCTCATAATAATGAAGGAATATTGTGATAATGTAGCAAAAGCAGGCAATTTCCTCAGGACACTGAATGTTAAACATATTTTAGACACTGGCTAGTCTGTATCTTTTTTTCAATTTCCCTTTGTGCTTGTCCCCCACTCTGTGGTAATTACATCTCCCACTGTTATTGATTTTAGGTTTTCCAAGGGTGTGGCCAACCAAAGCCATTAGGAATAGGCAGGTCTGCACGTGGCATCTCAGATGTGTTCAGCACACGCTTCAGACCCTACACCCCTGAAGAGAGGCCAACCACAGCAGCCGGAACAAGCCTGGATAGACTGGTATGTACAGAGCGATATTGTAAACTGTGAATGGTAAACATATAAATAAATGATTCAATGGTGAAATGAAAATAATATAAAAACAACAGGACTAAAACTGTTTTGTATTAAAATTTAAAGATTCTTTCCTAGAGAGAGATAACTGAAAAGTAGAAACTAAACTTAGGTCAAATCATTAGTGAGAGAAAACCAATACAAGTTCCCAAAATAAATCTCTAATTACCGGACTTTCACTTTGAAGCCCAATTAAGGCTGAAAGAGCCAATTTATGATGCGTTTTATTGAAGAAGTTTATATTCTACCTGCAAATGGTGAATCAGTTGAGAATAGAGAGTTAGAGTGAGAAAGGAAGTTGAATATTTCCTTTCCCACCTTGTCTTTAACAGCCTGCATGATTTTCAGAACGGTATAGGAGTGACCTGAGAATTTCAGAATTATTATTGATGGAGGCAGACTTGGTGGAGGCATTGTGAGCTTAAGGCCAACTTACCACGGCTCAAGTCCTAAGGCCAGAAAATAGAAAACATAGGCCTTGAAAAATCCTTTTAAATCCATGCTCATGTAATCCAGATTCTGTGTGCCTACCACCGTGCTGTACTCAATGTTAAAATATTTCAGTTCTGATGTTCTTAGTGCCAAATTTTGCAGAGATGTCACAAAGGATAATATATATATATATATGTTTAGGATATATACTTCATTTCTCACAATATGTATACTCCAGAAACAAGCAGAAACCATTAGAACAGATTATGAAGAGTACCTAATCAGAAAAAATACCTTATCCCAGAATTTGTACTCCTCTGAGAATTAGTCCCAAAGAGGCTAAAACAGATTCAGCATCCACCCACCGCATATCAGGACGATGGCAAATCCTAAGACATTAATTGAGGCTATAAAAAGATCCATTACACCACCTCATGCCACTGAAACACAATGTGTGGGAGGCTGTTTGTGTCAAGCTCCAGTGTATAACTACACACAGGACCTCAAGTTGACAAGCTGTTAAATCAGGCTCTGCCACTCTGATCTCTGTAGCCAACACGTAACCTACAACTTTGCATCCTTTCCCCTTTTACTACCAAATCTGTGCAGCTGTGATGTCTCAAGATGTTTATAGGGGCCCGATAAAGACCACATTTTAAATATGACATAAATGTATATGGATTAAATTGTCCATTAAACTTGTCCATTGTTTTCTTTGTCAGGCTACAGTATCATCACATGTGTGAATGTAGAGGAGGACTGATATTTAAGGCAAACTTCATTGGTGCAAGCTAAGAAAATTAACAACATCCTAGTAATAACTTGCACCATAGTGTTTTAAAAGAATCTTTTTTTTCATTCTTCCATTTAACAAATATGTTATCTGAATAACAACTACTACTTGTCAGGTCATGGATTGAATATTATTAAACCATATTTGTATGCCATCGACCCTTTGACCAGTCCTTTTAACAAATACTTCTGTAATCCTCTGTCCAATTAACAATTTGATTTATTAAATATATTATTGTCGTTTTAAGTAAAAGGAACAGTTGATAATCTTCTGCTGTATAAGTTGTTTGACAGGATTAAAATGGAAAATATGCAGGAGCAGAGAAGCAGATTAAAGCCTGCCAACCGTACTGTGTCTGTCTCTGGAAGTGGTCTGCTGCTCAAACTGTAGCTGTTATTGTAAGGGATAAACTTGATAAATGCACTACAATGACTGTGTAAAACATGACCAGATCTTTAAAATGTTATTCCTGAATGACAAAATAACACCATAGGTAGCTACATAAATTTTTACTTAAACCCTGATTTTTGCTTCATATCATGCACATCCAAAAGAAATGCCAAAAAAAGGAAAAAAAAGAAACAGGAAAAGGCAAAAGCCCATATAGAGAAAATCCACAGATTTCACTGTCTTTAATAATTCATTTGTACATGCTCTCAGGCTAACTTCTTTTACAAGAAAAAATATTCTGGGTTGGGTTGCTCAGGGTAAGACTTCTTACTCACTTAAAATAATATATCTGTACTCGACACTCAAGCATTAAGTCACTGTGTACATTTTTGCCAAGCTGAGATGAATGTAATAACAACTGTTGGATCACTTTAGACTAGCTCTCTATTTAACGCTGCTGTTTGTATGCGGATCCGGATCTTTTAATAGATCAAATTTGATGTCAGCGGATTTTAAACTGATTTCACAGTGTAAAATTCATATAAAATGGTTTGAGGTGGTAAATCTCACAGCGAGATGAGGCTGGTGGATGGAATATTTCAGCAGCACCATTTATCATTTAACTTTTTGCTTCACTAACTAATAGACATTCTTTTGCTTCTATTCTCTCTCTCGGTCTCTCTATTTCTCCGATGTCCAATTAAATCTCTTTCTTCCTCATTTCTCTGCTGCTCCCAGAGGGTTGTGTGGAGGACAATGCAACACAGCGTAAGCCTTTCATTCCTCCTCTTTCACCAAGTCGTCTGTCTTATGGTGTTTTAATCAACCTGCCCATCAAGCTCCATTTCTTTACATTATTCAACATTCATATTGATTTCTTGTTTGCGACATGGCTCTTTATTTACTTTGCTTGAATTATTTGGATTTTGAGTTCGACATTTAAAACTGTCTGACTATTTCTTGCATGGTGGTTCGGTAGTTAGGACTGTTATTGCCTTACAGCAAGAAGGTTGTGAGTTTGAAACACCTGCTGATTGAATTTAACATTTCCTATTTGCTTTTCCTTTTTCATTATCACTCAAAGACTAGCAGCTCACATTGACTGGAGACTTTGAATAATTTGCCCATAGATGTGATCGGCATATTTTAGGGTTTTGGACCTGGGATGGCCTGCCAAGAAATCCTGGGTGTTTCCTTGCCTTTTCTCTGGTGCATGCTGGGATAATCATGTGGACCAGCAGTGAGCTTGAGTAGGGATGGAAAGAGAGTATGCTCTTATTTCAGCTTGATGTTGTGCATGACTGTTTTGGGTTCCACTCATGGGCATAGACAACTTAAATGAAATTCTCTGAGCATATCAACTGATTATCATTCAAAAACAGAATATGAAGGGTTTTGTTAAGCAGGGTTTCTGATTATTAAAATCATGTTTTGGTCACTTTTAATGAAATCTTGAACAATGCCTGGAAATTCTTTTATGATTGCATTCTCTAGTACTGGGTTGCTTTATCAAATAATCAGTCAGCAATCACTTAAACCACCTCTTGGCATAACTGCAACATAAATTCTTTAAAACTATCACCACAAACATACCTGTCATTGCCTACAACTTTTTTTCACAGGCAACATTTTATTTGTTACATACACAACTACACATGTAGGAGGTGTCCATAAACATAAGTTAAACGACTGTGCAAGACTGTGCAGTGCATTGAATGGTTATGGAATCCACATCATCCATGAATAATCCTTGATAATTATTCCGTAGATGGACATTATCTCTTGCTTATTTGATTGTTCTTAAAGCTTTCATCCTTGGACACAGAATGTGAGAATTATCTACCTGAAATCACAGGGCAAATTTTCTGGCCTGTTCAATTCACACTCACAGTCTGCATGTAATTAGGTTATGATTTGCTAAAGCAGCAGCTAATTACATAATCCGTGACTGGGACAATTTTGTGAGTGAAGGAAAGGTCAGAAGGTGCAGTTCTGAGCCAGGATTTGTCTAAGATCAGCCAGCTTGATTGAAAACAGTGGATGGCCTGAAGTGGATGGCTTCAGGCACAGAAACGAAGAGCAAAAGTTTTAGTAAATATGACTTTTACATTCTGATTTCAGGTGATATGTGTTAATGTGTCTCTGACATCGCAGTCTGTCATCTGCGTCTCAGATCCGAAATGAACTACAGACAGACTTACATGCTGTGTGATCCTCTTCCTTTTCCAGCTCACTGCTAAACGATTTAAAAATGAAAAAGGTCTGTCTAGGTGGGTTCATTACAAATTAAAGAGACCTGCAGCTGATTTAAATAAGACTTTTCTTTGTTTTTTTGTAGATAAAATTTACTATAAAGATAAATGTAGTATTGGATTATACTGACTTTTTTGGACACATAACAGCTTTTTCTTGTTTTTATCTGATTTATGATTATTTTGGTATATTTTGATTTATCTGTTATCCTTAATTTAAGTGATCCCAGTGGACTATCCCACACAACTGAATCTTAATTTACTTTGCAATACTGTATAATGTATATTAATGGTATGCCCCCACAGCGTTTACACTGAAATTTGTCTTCCTGTGTTGCTGATTCATCACTGGGATCAAATGACCTTCTCCTTCTAATTCAAAGGAGAGGTTCCCTCAGAGTCCGAGAGGGCTGAGAGGGCCCTCTGTATAGCCATGACCACTGAATAAAACCATACCATTTTGTGTGCATGAAGTCTACTGTTCTGTGGCATACTGCCATAAAAAACTTTGGAAAATTGATGGAGACCCACAGAGGCTGTAATGTTTAATTAAAAAGGATGCCATTTTTAATGTCAGCTATAAACCCACTGCTTAATCTGTTGGTCCACCACTTTGGGGCTGGATTTCCACATGTAGCATCACCATGGTCAATACTGACATTTATGGTTTTAAGTGAGATGTCTAGACGCCCGGATGACCACTGCACTTTTTAATCTTTCTGGTGCCATCATCAGCCAATATGACTCAGCCTCAGCCGCACTGACTTCTCATTAGCAAATATTAACATGCTAACATAGTAAACTAAGGTTGTGTAGTGGTAAACAATATACCCGCTAAGTGTCTGCTTGTTGACTGACGTTAGCATTTAGCTCAGAGTATTGAAGTACAGCCTCACCGGGCTGCTAGTGTGACCGCATTCTCTTAGCCTTCTTCTAATGAACATTATTAATTTGGAAACACTTACTTATAGCTACTCACTCTCAAATCTCTGTTCAGCAGCTAAGATGTTATATTCATTGGAAGCAACCCAGCTCCTCCTTTTGTTACAATAAATGAGTGTGTTCAGTTAACAATAGAATACTGGAGCACATCCTCCACCACATGTTCCACATTCACATTTACACTCTGAGGGTGTTGAAAGGTCCATACCTTGGGTGTACAACAACATTTATATTCTTCTTCATTCTTTATATTCTTCATTTACTGTGCAAGTGATTAGCAGATGTCTTATGACATCTTAGTTCTGATTGAAAATGACTTTGTTCTCTGTCAGCTTAAACCAACACTGCTGACAAGACATTACTGTCAATTTCTCCATTACACAAATGCTCGCAGAAAAAAATGTGATTGATATCCTGAGGAGATTCCATTATTGATTTATTTGACCAATTTCTAAATATTTTGAGCCTCCCTAATGGGTTGTTTGTTGTTGAGCACTGTTGAAATGGGGATGCAGTTGGAAAGAAAATAAATCAGTCATTAGCAGTGGCCAGGCCTTTCTTCACACTCCATTTGACATTTCTGCAGAGTGCCAGGGCCAGGAAACGATCTGGCAATGACCATTTTTCTCAGCAAGGAAAAAGTGTAAAATAAATGATCAGTGTTTTATTTCTTCAGTCAGTCACAGTAATCTCGTGTTGATAGGCACAACATATATACACTTAAATGTGCATTTGTTTTTGTAGCCACACTATACTGAGAGGGCTAAAGGGTTTTATATGGAGATTTAAAGGAGCACAGTTAATCTGAATGCACAGAAAGAAACCCTGTGCTGAACATCCTTCTGAATGAGAGTAGAAATCACTATTCCCAGATGAAAGTTTCTTGCTGCCAGACTAATCAGTCATTGAGAAATCACTCCACCCAATGCAATTGCAGACACAACTGCCAATTATGACTGATGGTAACACAGCCAAATTGGTGAAATTCATGAGTCATGCCATAAAATGGGCCCAGTTAGTGACCTAATGAAATTCTGGCATGTACTGCAGATCTGGTCTCTGTTTTTTTTCTATTTAATAGCCTTTATTTCTGTGCAGATCAGCAGGCCCAAAAAAGGACTGCGTGTTAAGGCCAGTTAATTGCACTGGAGTGCTAATTCAGTATACTGGGCATGCTGAGCTAATGTTTTAGCAGCAGTAACAAACCACAGGGTGTGAGTGCTATTAGAGTTTCTAACTTCTGCATTACATTGTGTTGACAAAGAAAAAAGAAATGTAAAGTCGTGGATGCTTTGCTGAGTCGGAACTTGAATTGAACAGTTTTTTAAACTAAAATGAGTATGGCTGTTGGATAGACAACAGTGGTGCATGTTATGCCACCTAAGAACTTCAGAAATTCATTATTCAATATTTTAACTTTTTTTTGCTCCATTGTCTTTATCTTAACTCATAGTGGGTGTATGTTATACATACTGTACGTACTGTTGTTGTAGATCATGATGTTCACAACTGTTCACAAAAGAGACTTTGGCCTGAAACGTGTGAGAGTGAGAGATTGATGTTGTGGCCCAATTGAGCTCAATTGTTGCAGTTTTGTTTTTATAAGTTTCATGTCTGTTTTGGCGGTTTTGGAGGCCATAGAAAGGAGGAAACATGCTTGGTCCATTCAGTGTTCCAATATAGAAATGCCAGCATGATATTTGATGAATTAAAAATTGAGCTGGGAATCCTATCACTCCAACATTTTGCTGGGCTGTTATAAATGTACTGTTGATATCAATTATTCACTAGTTTAAGTAATGGGATGGTGTGAACCGGGTTGTCTCAGGTTTCACCTCCATGCCTTAATAGAAGGCAATGAATCCGTCTGTCAAGAGGTGGCTCCGTCTGTCAAAAGAGATGGAAATCTGACAGAGGCTGGTGTCTAATCAGCTCTGCTCACTCAACAGAGACCTGTCTCTGAAAATGAATGAGGATTAATGTACATGAACAGATACAACAGATCAATGTGACTGCCCTCTAACACCAGCGTTTAAAGGCAGCTTCACTTACATTACATCATTACGTTCAAGCTAACCTCCACCTACTTTACTTCCTCACAGTTTCTTTGTAGTAGTTTGCCTCTTTTTTATCGTTCACTTCCCTGTACTATTCACATGAAATAGTACAGGTTCTTGCCCATAGTTTCATGCTTCACTAGTTAGCAGTGCACACACACACACAGTAATTAACAGTACCTCAAAGGCAATGCATTAAGCGGTAAAATGTTGTTCATAGATGTGCTTATTGGGGATTGTAACACTCAAAGCCATAGTTAAACAAAATCAGCCAAGTTGCAGTACTCTGTGTGACTGGGCCTGTTTCTGCTGAAAAAGATCTATTGTGGTGGACAGCTGCCTTGGAGATGCAGACAGTAAGGATTGTGCTGCAGGGAGACACGCTGATGAATTACAAAACCATGGTGAGGTTTTGTTGTATGGAAGATTCCAGTTTCTATATCTGATTTCCTTTAGTGCTCATTCTTCTGGGAATCTTACACCATTACATTGCTGAATGACTTCATACTGACAGAATCTGCAGCAGTAACATCTGGCTGAGGGGGCACAAATACTTCCTATAAGGTGTCCGATCTCACTCATAATGAGTATTAATGACAGCCTTTTACACCTATGCGTCTCAAACATGTGGACTTTGTTTCTGATTTTTTAAAAAAAAAAAAAAACAACAGGCCTGAGATAACAAAGCCTGAAGTTGTCAAGTTTCCATCTTCTATTGCAACCATAGCATAATATGTATGTAACAGACTACGATATAGATAACCAAGAAGTTATTTTATTTCATGATTGTTTGTTGTCATAGCTGCACTTAAACAAAGAAAACAATGCTGATTTTGTTTTCACATAAATTTGATGATGTCAATGATCAACATCACACAGCTTTCCTTTGTATTTCATATAAATATATACTATTTGCAGGAAAAGGTCCTGCTGCGTAAATGCCAACTATCTCGCCAGGATATATCTCATGGAGCAGTGGCTGATGTAAACAGAAAACCTATAAACCTAAACCTGCAAGTGTCGATGGATAGAGAGATAGATAGATAGATAGATAGATAGATAGATAGATAGATAGATAGATATAGCACACAGTCTGGACACCACATTATCTTCACTGGCAGTGCAAAAGAGAGTAATTTCCCATCTCAGGTTAAATTCAGGACCCTAACTGGTCCACAAAATCTGGCTGCTTCACCCTCTGAGCAGCTTGTCAGTAGACACTGCCAGAAAGCCACAGCATGTACTGGAATCTGCCTCAGCTCCTGCCTCACTGCTCATCACCAGGATGTTTAGCCCACCGCCGTTTCCCCTGACATGGTGTGGTTTGTACACCTGCCTGAAGGTAGAAGGTGTTTACCTTGCTTTAACACACCAGAGCCTTGTGAGCTAAATTCATCTATGTGGGCAGGCAGGGAAGCTGAAAAAAGTATCCCATAGTGTGTCCAAGGAAATCCTATTTAGTGCATTATGCAAAGGACTGAATCACAAAATGCAGGGCCATTGTGTCTGCAGTAAGCTAACCTAGTTGCTAGGAGCATAACAAGGAACTGACCATTTTGTGCTACTTCCCTTTAGAGATTTTCTTCCTTTTTAAAATACATCTTTGCCACACTTTATATAATTTAAATCCCCTAGTGCAGAGAGACTGGTTCAATCCTCAATACCATGATGTGGTTCCTGTTGGTCTCCATGTGACCTAGAAACTGGTGGACTTTTAGTGATTCTGCAGTTTGTTCTTGCCTATTTATCAAAGTTAGTTAACTTATTTTTGGCTGGGATTGGGTAATGCAGCCATTCATTCCTGCAGTCCTGTCTTCTCCATTTATGTGATGTTTCTGCTTTGGTTCATAAGATTTTTGGCCATGATGACTGAAGCTTACCTTGCTAACTGTACAGACAGTGATTCAATACTGGTGTTAGAACAGTGTCTGGGTTTACTTTGTCTCACCTTTATTTTATTTTATTTGGATTGTGTTCAATTCTGGTAGAAGCCAAATATAATTAACACCAACATGCAAGGGATTTAAACTCATTCACTGCATGAAATGAAAGTGTGGAACAGAATATTCTTTAGGGTTTGGGCTTTAATATTGTCTGTGTAACATTGACCATATTCCAATGTCGTATGCTGACCGCTGAAGAATAATTATCCTGATTTAATTTTTATTCAACTCTGAGTCCAGATGTTAATGCATACATTAATTTTGATGTTTACTATATTTGTCAAAAAGTGAAACCAACTTTTATTTGTAAAGTTGCTTGCATAACGTTACCTTACAGGGAAGCATCTGTTCGTAAAGCCTTTTTCCCCAAACGGTATGTTTACCCTTGGGATGGGACACAAAACCAGCTGTGTATGAAAGTTCCATCTGTGCTTACATTAGTCAGGTCATGGTTTGTTTAGCATCAATGTGCTGTTGTAAAACTGCTCAGTATCCTTTTCATTTGAGGTACAGTTTTACTGGTTAATAGTAACAGAACATCAGGAACTTAAACTTACAGTGTCAAAGACAAAAATAATATATTATTTATTTTAACCAGTATTTTAACCATTTTATTTTTATTTTGTCCTCCTCACAACAGGAGTGGCAGTATAGAGGTGTTAGAGGCATGTATTTTCTTTACCTGTAGTTCATCTTGGGATATGATCGAGTCTTTATCACAGTGTTGTCCCATCTGTTTTCACTGATTTTTCTGCTTGAATAATAAATCGCATACAGATTTTGAGTCTCTCAGCAGCGACATAATGGCAGCTTTTACTACCAATGACTTTAAAAAATAGACAGATGCTTGCATGGGCGAAGGTGCTTTTTTTCTCCCAGACATTCCAAACTGCTTTCATTTGTGTTTATTTTACAGTTTTTGCACCATGAGGGCTACATAGTTAAAATTCAGATTGACTAAGACAAACAAACTGTTGTTAACTAACTGCTAATTTTTGAGGAAGAAGCAGATATCACAAAGAATTAGGCAAGGAAAGGCCAAACTGTTTGCACCTTCCAGAAACAAGACGATGGAAAGCGTCCAACTGGCTCAAGTGATTTTTTAGAATGAAGCATATCAAGTTTTCCAGTTGTTGCAAGGTAAAAACATTTAAAGAGTTTTACAGGAATGATATTTTGTCAAAGAGATTGTTTTTCTAGTTCAAATGTATTCTCTTTCTGCTTAAATACTGAACTTTGAATTAATAATGAATGCTTCCTTTTAAACACCCCATATTTGAATTCAACTGAAAAAAAGCCATCTGTCACAATATTTATAAGCATTTGTGTTCTACAGTCAGTTCAGTGTTGCAATTTAAAAATAAGGCAAAGTTTAAAAACAACACTTCAAATCTGACTTTACGCATAGTCAGTGATATTAAGGTGAATGTGAATTCAGGTGATGGAAGTTTTCCAAACCTCAATGTCTGGTTTGAGCAGGACTGAGCACCGGAGGTCCACCTTTCAGGTGCCCAGGCTCTCATCAGTGTCTTTTAGTGACCAGGAGCTTTTGTATATTGGCTGGTCTCTTGTTCCATCCTCCCTGTCACATTTCATAAACTTTTATGTTTACAATCCGTTCATGTGGTCAAGCTGATAACATGTTACCTTTCTGCTAGCTGCAACAGACACAATGCCAATTTGACCTCCTGCCCTTGATTTAGGAAAAAAACCTGTTAGTGCGAGTGCATCCATGTGAGTTCATATTTAATTCTTGCTGTTTGTAAAAGCAGCCAGCAAAAATGACTGTGATGATTGGATTCTTTGATGTGGGTTCATCACTTTTCTCATTTTTCTGCTCCCACTGAAGCGGCATGTCTGAAGATCTCTGTCAAAACGCTGAACAAATACTACAGTAAATACAATGTAATATGAGCATATTTCTTTTTGAATGTATTGCAAATGTAATTACAGGGATAACAAGTGCATACAAACACACATAGCTCTGTAAAAATCATGAAGGTTACTGGGTAAAGCAGTTGTCATGGGGACAGGCTGTGTAGTGCATACTAACGATACCTGCTGCCTGTTGTTGGAATTAACAGATGTGTGAGACATATTATGGTTGCAGAACCTCCACTAATTATGTAATTAGCTGTAGACATAATCAGGAAAAAGGGCCAAATATTGCATTAACCGGTTCACCTGTTGGGAGAGTTAGAGCAGCAATTAAATGGGACTTTTGCCGTGCAAATGACAACCACCTTAAAACCCCTGAAACGTGCATATACTGAATGAAGGCAAATTTGCTTCTAGATCCTGCTTCAGTTATACCATCTATATTGCCACAAAACCCCATGTGCAAGTTCCTGAAAAGCTCCCCTGATAGACTTTTATCCTACTAGAAACCCTGCATCCAGAATACTGACCAGGACTCACATGTCAGTCATTGCTCCAAACAAGAAATCTGTTTATGAACTGCTCTTGTTCTAAGAGAAATGAAAAGGGGCGATACTGAAGCTCCGCACTCTCTTGGTCCTGCCACAACATCAGGCCATACTCTCCTTTCCATCCCCTTGAAGTCTGAAAATGTAAACCGCAAAACATATTTAGTATTCTTGATGTAATACCCTGAGAGTTTCAGCCTCCTGGGCTTTTAGATATGTCACACTGTGCATATTACTTAGGCCCTCCCTGCTACCTTGTACTTATCATAGCATGAGCCAGTTAGAAAATTCTGTCTCGAAGGATCTCCCTCATCCCAGCCATCAGCTCTGATCATCAGTGATTCCAGTTAGAAACATACATAAACATACATAAACACAAACGCATAAGCTTGAAGTTGGTTGTAAATTCCTGTTTTCTCTTAACTTCTGAAAACCTAATTTTATAACACTACTTATTCTTATTCTTATCTGTGACTTCTACCAGACTTCCTACTTATGATTTGCTCAAGAGTAATACTCAAGAGTTTGAAAAGCTTGGATAATCAGCTTTATAGAGCTGCATAGTTGTGGTTTGAGCATATTTCAACACGAGCAAAAACTGCACTTTAGTCTTTCTCTAACTGAGCCCAGCCAACCTCAGACCAGTGGAATGAGCACAAATACAGAAGTCTCTCAGGTGAAATAACAGAAACTGTCCTCAATTTGCCAGAAAATTTTGTGTCCATGTACAACTGCAATACATGTACTGTAAGTGGAGTAAGAAGCTGAATAAGAAAATACGCTTTGAGAGTAATTTAAGGTTAAAAAAAAAAAAAAATCAAATGAGGTTTCATATCACCATTTTTTGAAATATGGTTACTGTGCTGCTGTTTTAAGCACTTCATTGAAAAACCACAGCCAGTCTTCTCACTGGTTCTACAATGAGAAAACACATTATCTACATTTTGGCTGGCACTGGCTTTCTCTGAAAATCTGTATTGATTTTAAATCTATTATTAGTATTTAAACCACGCTCTGGGCTTTTAAATCAACATGAGCCTGAGCACACCTTGAGATCATCTTGCAAGGCCATTATGGCTGTTCCACTGTCTAGACTCAGATCAGTGCTGGGCTTTTATCTGTCAGGGCCAACATATTTTATTTAACCAACCACTCTGGAAATGTTGGTTTAATTTCATTGGTTTGCCATCTGTTCTGTTTGCATTTTGCTATTGTTCAGTTTTAAGTGATGTGAACCTTTCCCACTAATAGTTAAAGCTAAAAATAGCACAAATTGACAGTTACCAACATAAACAGCCATGCTCCGAAGAGAAATTTAAAAACATCAATAAAAACCTTGCATTTTTGAAAAATAAAAGAAGCAGCGTGATAGGAAATGTGGTTCCTAAGTAAATATATATTTATTCATTGCCTTTGTATTGGACATCAACCTCAACATTTTTGCATGTATTGTTGAAAAAACTGTCAGACACAGATGAGTGAGACACAGGTAAAAACAATATCCAGCACAAAGTCCAGTATGGACAGCTACATAGATTAAAATGAGAGCAAATCTGAAAACACTAAATCACAATCCAAATGTAAGGTACAAAGGTACTTATGAAGAGCAGAGTTTTGGTTAGTAGGCATAGTGAGGACTGAGATGCTGGTTGTCAGATACCATGAAAAAGAACTGACAAACCGGTCTGGTAATTAAGGATTTAAAATTCACTCGTCACTCACGCTGATTAACTGGGCTCGGCGGGCGGACATGTCGTTCCACCTGAAACATCTCTAAACCCACAGCAGGGCACAAATTCTACATATTTTAACAGAAGTTAGTAAAAATCGGTGTAGGAAAATCTGACATATGATCCAACAGCTAATCGCAGCAGCATAATCTGCTCTTCTTATTTGTTCTTGCTTAAGATGATGTTCTGGTTTTATTTTTCATTTTTATCATTATTCATTCTTCCCAAAATCAGGTGCTGTATGAGTCATTTGACAGGACTGACAAGCTGGTGGTGTGTGCTCTGGTTGCAGTTATTGCTTTCTTCACAAGCACAGTGAGTCATAGTGGATCAGATTGGTTTTGTGTAATCATTAAAGATAGACTCTGGTAATGGCCCCCGTGTGCTCCTGGGCAGAGAATCACTATTGTTAACAGAGACGTAAGCAGGGGCCAATCACAGAGTCTAATCCATGCTTCAGCGAGCTCTCTGTATACAGCTCTTCATAGAGACAATTGGGCAGTTCGAAGCGTGTGCACACACTAAGGTTGGCGGAAATCCTGAAAGTGTTTGAAAGCTTTTGAAGACAGACATAAAGCGACATGAATCGTTGAAAGTGCTTTAATTGATGCATTACCTTCAAGAATCAAAATTAAAGTCTGAATGTTGTTTTAACTTCATGTAGGCTGTGTTACACTGTTTCCATGTGTGTCTACTGCAGTTGTGTCAGTGTTTAACACATCAGAAAGTGTAAAGATCACGTGTGAGTGCGCGTGACTTGAGTCGAAAGATGCTTAGTGCAAGAAAGGTAAATTCCTGGACTCGTGGCTCACCAAGGACCTTTATAAAGACTGGCTTGTCTGCAAAACCACACAAGCGAGAAGCATTCACACATAAATTTCACTCTTTTTAACTTGTCAGAGAGCTTCTGCAAAGCCTGCTAGAAAAAAATTCTTAGTGTTGTTACAATAATTTACCTTAATCAATGTGTCAAACTTTGCCATGTTAAATCCTTGAATTTGAAGGAACTGATCCTGAAAAATCATCGAAAAGTCCAAGAATTTAATGTTCGAGAAGCTGCGGGAACCATCTGACAAAAACAAAACAAACAAAAAATTATGAATTTAAAGCTGGACTGGATAAGTTAATTCTTTATGATATGTTTAACTGTCTCTGTATTTAATAAGGTGAGAATCCTGCTCCCTTGAGTCAGTATGTATTCATGAAAGTTATTTGAAAATTAAGCAGGTGGATCTGACTTTGAGAAAGTGCTAATTAAAATTACTGGCCCTGCATTAACATGCGTTGCTGGAGGGTGCTCTACATGCTCTGATAGATGAACCACTACTTGACACCACTTCCAAGACCCAGATGGAGGTGGGCTGGGATAAAGATCTGTTTGAATAAAATCTATAGGTCAGGCAGTATGCAGAGGAATATATTGCATTGGTAAAAATACACTCTTCCTTTTTTTAATTTGGCAACTGCAGGTTTTTTAAGAGACTACTATTTTATGTTGTTTACCTTTTCATGCTGGCTAGTCAGAAAATCATAACTCTGCAACATTCTTTGATAAATAACCTCAGCTTGAGTGATTATTGTGTTGAAACAACACTGGTGTTAATCAGGATGGGTAGCTATTAAGCCTATTTTGACAACAAATGACATTGCATAAGATCCCTCAGTACAGCATACAGTCCATTTATAAAGTAATAGCCTGTTGAGCTAAGTTTACTCAGCTGCAGCTGACAACATCAAAATTGTGACTCTGGATGTTCTGTTGTCAGCTGTTCTGAAATAAAGCCTGCCTTCACGAAGGTCAAAAGAATTTCCCTTCAGGGATAAATAAAGGAATTCTGATTCTGACTCTGAACTGTTTTTAAAGATTTGTTTTTTTGTTTTGTCAACAAATTATATTAGTGATGGTAGTCTAAATATCAGAACCACCTCTCTGGATAATGCAGTACAGTTCAACACCATGTGATCGTGCAATTGAATAAACACCTGTCTGAAACTGTTTCAGCAAAAACTAGACCACATTAGATCAGACAGATTTTAACACCAAAAAACTGGTGGCTCAGTATATAATCTTATTTTGGAAAACAGCCAAGTATAAAATCTCTATCACTGCTCTCAACCTTTTACCAATTTGATACTGTCAGTTATTTGGAGGTAAAGCAGTGCAGCAGTGAACTCTGGGCTCCCGGTGAGACGAGAGACACTGAAGGTTCAGCTGGATCTGGTGCTGCAGCTGCTGTAACTGTTCTCGCTGGAGTCAGACTCACTGCCCTGGGCGTTCATGTAAAGGCTCACGGTTAGATTTTTCACTTCACAATTCACCCTCTGTGTGTGTGTGTGTGTGTGTGTGTGTGTGTGTTTGCATTTATTTATGAACAAGTGCTTGTTTACTGTTGTGTTGTAGAATGGGCTGTGCTGACATCGAACTCTTGACACTGTTTTTGTGGACTACGTTATGTCAGACAGATGGAGCACAGTGCATTATACTTTCATAGGCACAGATTCCCAAATGACTCATAAATGGTTTTATTTACATGTTTATATAAGACTTATCCTTCCTTTCTTCATACTTGCAGTTCACCTGAGTCATTGCTGCGTGCAGAAACTCAGTTGCCAGAATGGACCATATCAATGGTCACATTGCTGTAGTTAAATTCAATCATCAAATCAGTTCAAGTGAAATACCCAAGCACGTTCTGATCTGATTCATACTTTTTCGTCAACGCCAAGGGCCATCATGTATCAAAGTCGCACCAGTGAGTGTTAAACCTAACCAGCTTTGGTGTCTCCATGACAGGATTACCACATCAAATGTGAGGGCAGTCTCCTGCAGTGGCATCCTGGTGGTACAGGCCCTTTCATGCCCTGTTAAGACCCGAGGCTTCACTGTATTCACTCTCCCAAATCCCCAGTGTAACTAGGACATGACGAGAGATGTGTGTGTGTGTGTGTGTGTGTGTGTGTGTGTGTGTGTGTGTGTGTGTGCGTGCGTGCGCGTGCATATGTCTTCACTTGTCCACTTGCAAATTTGTGTGTTTGTGCTTAGGATTTTCTATTTGTTTTCTGTTTGGTTGGTTGTTTTTTGGGGTTTTTTTTGGCTGCTACTGGTGTCAACAGACACTTTAAACGAGTTATGAGGGCTTCCACTTTGACTGGAGGGTCAAGAATAAATAAACAGGATTTCAGAGTTTTTTGGGGTTTTTTTCATGGTTCTCAAAATCCTAATTTTGTATTCATACAATGAATGCATACATTGGCTGTGGGTGATCATTTGCCTACATAGCTAGCTAAATACCAAGCTACATGCCAGCCAAGTCAGCTTTTATCAACATATTTCTCTCTTTCTTCCTTTCTTTCTAGCCAATTTCCCCCAGGGATCAATAAAGTATTCTGATTCTGATTCTTTGATTGATGTCAACTGAAAATGGTATTGATGGGACCAATAGTACAAACCAAAACAGAATAACTCTCCAAATAATGAATTTTCAAATATGAACCCAGTGTCTAGGCTGGAAGAATTACGAGTGACAAAATGGCAGTTCAGTCTGATTATCTGGCTACACTAAGTCAGAATAGCAGATAAACTGTTCATGTTCTCGGTGGTCATGGTTTTGCATTTACAGTAGCCATATCCAAAGGAGCTAAAGATGTCTTTATCAATACCTTTGAGAGCAACCACAATATCAGTAGCAAAGACCATATGGCTGCAAGTCAAGCCAGGTTTGTTTCTTTAGCCCAGTATCACATTGTCTCAAGAGGCTTTCCGGGCCCACAACAACAGCCTAAATTCTATGAAAGCAGTGGGGGGAAATTGCCCCAAACCGTTAAGGCATAAGGAAAACCTTTGTTGGAGAAATTTAAAAGAAGATATTTTCTTGTCAGACAGTGGGGAGTCTACTAAGAGCTGTGGGTGGTAGAGTGGGAATTGCAAAGCATGAACAGAAAGTTGTAACAGTACAAAATACAACAGTTGAGCTATAATTCTACAAAAGCAGTTTAATGAATCCAGTACTAATGTAGCAAATCTAGTGTAAGATAACTAATAGTATTTTTTTTTACTTTAATACTAATAGTATTAAAGTATGTAAATTCAATCAAACAATTCCAAAGTCAGTTTGTCATGGGGATCAGTATACAATTGAGGCGAGACATGGACATTGAGGTAGGGTGAGTGGTACTTCCATGTAAATGTGCAAGAATTTTATATTTTTTCTAGATTTATTTTTGAATCTCAGTGAGGGCTAACCTTCAAAACAAGAGCTGCCAAATGCAGATGTGTAACACTGGTAAACATTCGTCATAATGAGGAGCGGTTACGACTTGTCAAACTCTCGGCACCTTAAAGAAGCATAGTTAATTTATACTATATGAGGTGTTTATTCTGTGGAGGCTTTATTGAATTAACCACACTCTGCCACAGCCTGTTGACAAAGCCCAGATACAGCAATATTGGTGCTCACTAGGTTATTACCTCAGGTTTGAAAGAGGTAATCTGATAGCTCTCACTCTCCCGGGTGTCTCTCCACCATCTTCAAACAGTAGAACAGTCATTTCCACATCCTGAACTGACCACCGACCACACACACACTGCCTCAAATTACAAGTGCACCCATCATTAATAGCTGACTTGACTGACGGATTTAAACTCATTCCTTATTAGCAATTGTCTGTCCATGGGCTGGTAAATCTTGAGTCTTGTATGTGGCTGTATTAAGAATAACGTTTGGCATCCAAAGGCAGCAAACAATAGCATCACCGACTACCGAGCTTACTGATTACAGTAGCTGGCCCTTCAATAGTGCTTCCAAAGCAACTTATGTTCAGAATTTCACAAACTCAGCATATTAATGAACCCTTATTTCCTTCAATAAATGGAAGCCAGAATTTGCTACAGCAAAGTCTTCATCAGCAGATACAGTTAATTTGTCACGAAGATGGATCTGTTGGCACTGCTGGCATGCAAGCTCAGAAGCTGCTCTGATTACATCCATGACACTTTATAGGATGCAACTTTTTTTTCTTGTCCATGTTGATGTAAAAGAGAAGCATCCAAATTCATTATTGCCTTTGGAAATAATAGTTTAACAAAACAATCTCAATTTACGAAGCTTTCAACCATAACGCATGGCTTCTATTTTATCTATTATTGAACCAATAAAGTCGGTCCAGATCCAGAAAAAGAAAGTGACAACATTTTGAGTTGGAGTTTTTTTTTATTTATCTATTCTTAATTAAAAGTTACAGTAGGTAAATTTCATGGATTAACATTCTTTCAGAAGTAAGTGAAAACAATGTATGTATTGGTAAAAACAAGGTTAACAGATGTCAGAATCACAGTACTGCTGCTTTTTTTGTGTGTTTCAAAGATTTTAGCCGTGGCTGGTAACCCCTACACAGTGCAACAATTATTAAACATTGTTGATATCATTGGGTTTCAACTCTAAAGTTGAGGTAAAATATATCCATCCAAAAATTGTTGACTTTGCTGTGATATAACTTAGATTAAGAATAGAGGCATTGGGCTTTGCATTAAATCAGATGTTGTTTTTGAAATATATGGGTGTAAATTGGATGAGACAGATATTTTGCAGTCTATGCTTTTCAGAGCCTTGAAGAATTCAGCACCTGAAATTGGTTCAAGTCCAAAACAATTTACAGAAAAAATTGCGATACTGTTGAAAGCAATAGAATTTCACACAGAAGGTTGTGACCCATCAACAATCCTCTTTCTTGCCAAAATATATTTTACGACACAGGCAAACACACACACACACACTGCCACACCTACACACACAACAAATACATCACCTGGCTAATACATGGTTTAGTTTGTGGCTGCTTTTTGTTTTATGGGTGCAGGATATAATATCTTCTTTAAGTTTTTAAGCAGAAGATTACCTGTGTTCATCTTCTTTTAGGTTTTTGTGTACCTAACCTTCCACGCTGAGTTGATCATTCCAGAACGAAAACATGATGCATTTGCATCATTTTGTGCTGTTTAATATTTTTGTCAGCTGATAAGAGCATACTATTTCATTATTCACACAAATATAATTCTATTTTTTTCTTCTGCTATTGGTAGTAATTAATGAGAGTATAGATTCATACGACTCTCATGTCTGTGTGGTGAATAGGAAGCACAGGTTAGCAGGTGCTTAGTGTTAGCTTAGCCTAAAGACTGGACAGCTGGTGTGGTTCAGCAAAATTAAAGGTCAGTAGTTGAAAAATTAAGCAAAAAGTTGTGTTTCAGACTATTTATTGACTGGTAGTACTGACTCTCACTTAGTATGGTTGCTGGGCAACCAACAGGGATACCAGGAAGTCACTGCAGCCAACAAAACAGTCCAGTTCACAACCCCTTCTAAGACGTCAACAGGTCAAGGCAACTTTATCTATACAGCCCAAAATAACAAATCACAATGCCTTAGTGGGTTTAGTGGACTCCACAATCTCTGCAGTGTTAGATATCCGCTGTCCTTAAACCATTATTTCAGATAAAGAGAAAAGGATCAAACAGATAAAATCTCACATGTGCATAAGTGAACTTTAAAGGTTCTGATAGGCAGATATGTAGTTTATGTATACCGTCAGGTCAGCTGTTTTCCCCTATATACACATTTTATGCCCAGCTAAAGATTTTAAGTTTAAAAGCTCACGATTTCACAGCCTTCTGGGTGAATTCCTGTTAATGCTGCTCCTATTCTGGTTAGGTACGAGTTTGTTTGTACATGTGCATGTTTGAATCCATCTTATTTCTATACATATGGTGCATACATTTCAATTTTAATAATCCTACCCATTAAATTCAGATTTGTTTTCTTCAAGCTTGTTATGAACTTCATGAAAATGACAAAAGCAACACAATGATGAGTCCTCATGTTTTTTTTTGGTTTTTTTTATTTCCCCCACCTGTTTGTTGGTCACCCGCTCAGACTTCTTGCTGAGTCCAGATGGAATCAGTCGGGGGTGACCCACTCCTGCCAAATATCAAATTCAAAACTCCAAGTCTGTCTTGTATGAATCAGAGAAGAATACAGTATGGATGGGAGTAGACAAGAAGCAAAATGGAAAAGAAAAAGAACTGTGGGCTGTCCAACAGCACTCCTCTCCTGATGGAATAAATGAACAGAAGAGGTTGTGCAAGTACAAAAACTTCTGCTGCCAAATTAATGTGGCACACTTGTATAAAGAGATGTTTGGTTTTTTTTGCTGTTGTTTTAGTCTCTAATTTTTTTTTTATTTTGTTATCTATACATTAGTAAAATATTTCTTCATTTTCTCTATGAAAATGTTTTTTATTAACTGTATTTTTCTGTAACTGAAAGCCCTGGAATAAATGTAATATTCATTCTAAGTACATAAGTTGTGTGTAGTTCAGTGTTACTTTAAAGCACTCGAACTTTACAGTCGCTTTACTTGTCACCCTCCCTTCCAAGCCTTTGAAATACAAAATCATCAGCCTAATATATTTCTGTCTGTTTTGGCCCATGGCAGGTGATTGACATCAAAGGGAAGTTGAAGGAATCCAAAAGGTTCTGGTCCAACCTCCCAGATGACATCTGTGCCAAGGGCAATCTCACAGAATCTGATGAGGACCAGTGCTGGAACAGCCACACTAAGGGCAGGTGAGGACTGCTACTGCTTTTTATAACCACAGCAAAGTCACCTAACTCTATAGTTATCACATTTTTGCCTGCCAGGGATTAAAATAACCACACAGTGTTCCGAGATTAATACTCTGTATGTACGACTACAATGGTTAGCTCTTGTATGGAGAACTTTTATAAACTCTGAGTCCTACTTCCCAGAGAGATCCCAGCACCTCTTATCACCACTGCAGCATGTAGAGGATCGCTGAGCTGTGTGCTAGATTGGACAGCAAGTTGTTTTCCCTGACAGTGAACCTGAGACGCTGGCAGAGGAAATATATCACCCCATCACTTACACCCTCTCCAAGTAACAAACTCACCAGATGGTGCAATAAAAGACATGTTAATTGTCTTGTTGGAGCCAGAACCATTTTTAAGCATTGCTTTAAATCTGGTAGGTAAATTGATTGTCCAGAGATAATAAAACATCAGACCAGTTAGTGTGAAATCAGTGAAATCCTTTTACTTCAACTGTGAACTCTGAACAAAAGCTTGTAAACTGAAATACAAAATGAATTGTTAAATGGTAAAACAGTAACACACTTGCACAACAAGTGTAAAAACAGAAACTGCAATTAAATCAGCAGTTAAATCACACAGCAATTTCAAGAAAACATAAATCAAGCACACATACTCATTGCTTTACAAAAAATTGCCCAACTTCACTACAGATTTGCAATGCACATGAAAGTGTTCTATCATTTTGCAGCTATTTTTTGTTTTAAATGTGAGGTGTGTGCAGTGTGCTGACCTCAGTTTTATTCAGTGACACAGAGGGCACTTGATTGGTATAGATTGTACCACTTGTATTCCTCACAGTTTTTGGATGGCAGGTTATAGAAAAAAAATCAAGCAAATATGGACAACATTGCATCTAGTAACCCAATGTTTGTCAACCAGAAGTTTTGTAATAATTTGCATAATAAAATGGCAGGAAGTCTTGTTTTAAAAGTGCTTTTTTGTTGAAAAGTGTATGGAAATACACGGTATATTAAGTTTTCTGCCCTGTCATTGTGTCCAGATACTTCCCTGAAGTGGTAAAGGAGGGTCTAACCAACCAAGTGAACAACCCAGAGGTGGAGGTGGATATCACAAGGCCTGACACACTGATACGACAGCAGATCATGGCTCTACGTGTCATGACCAACAAGCTAAAGAACGCCTACAATGGAAATGACATCTACTTCCAGGACTCTAGTAAGTTTTCCAGTATCTTCGGTGTCAGATGGACACAAGATAATAATGCTTTTTTCCAAGTAGCCAAGGCAGAAAAATTTCTTTATTGATTTATGTCATTGCATGTTGGTCTTATTATCAAGAACACTAGACACACACACACAGAAACACAAACTGTTATTACTGAAATAAGTAAAAACTATGCTGTGCTACTGTTTGCTGTAGCCTCTGTGCCCGTTCCTCTCATTTTAATACATCCTATTTCACATAACCTTTTACAAGTAACTGAATCATTACGTAAATACTTGCATGTCTTGAGGTTATTAGGGTAAGCAGTAATGAAGTGCTTCAAACACATTTAAGAAAGTGCCAATCTGAAATCTCAGCATATTTGAGCCCTCTTTTCTCAGCATACTGTAATTATTGTATGAACCTTTCGCTGAGGTTATTAAACATTTCCCTCCCTGTTTTTTAGGTCTGCATTATAGCTACCCTGAGCATTAGACAAAGGATGAAAAGCGATCTTACTCTGGCTCCTACACTGAAAAGATTGCTGTATTACTGTAATTCAACCAAATAAGGCTTAAGTGCAAAGACTGCCAGAAGCGCAATGAGTAGGAAAAATCATTTGATTTGCATGCATCTTGCATTTACATGCAGCATGTGAACATTTGGGCAATCAGATGCAGCCCCAGCTAGCTGTCAGCTACCCTCAAATTAACATTGGCACTTCAGTATTCGTTAATTTTTCAGTCATGTAGTCATTGCAATACTGAATAATTCAAATTAAGGTGAATCGGTTTCCAACAAGTGCAAACCCATTTAGACGATGATGCTATTACTTAGCTCTGAAAATGTTGAACTACATTGCTAGTGACAGTGAATCTTTGAACTGAACAAAACAATTCAAATCAGCAAAGTGAGTTACCACCGATATCACTGAGATGCATGGGTGAACTTCGCTGTGACACCTCTTGATAACCAGGCCTTGGGCACAAAACCAACAGCTGCTTGCAAAGATATTTCTATGTAAATTTTAATTTGTGTGATTTTGTTGCTGCAGGTGATGAGGGCAGCAGTTCTGGCAGTGGCAGCGGCTGCTCCGACGGCTGCACAACAGAGTTTGTTTTTGTTGGAACAGAGGCTCCTGTGATTGGAGCTGACAGAAGTGATGAACGTGCAGCAGCGGCGGCCGCAGGCAAGTCACTTTCCCGTGGACCCTCCCTACTGCTGGTGATGGTCGCCCTCACACTCCCACTCTGGGCAATGCAGACTCAGTGGAGATAATACATGGGTGTGGCCTGATCACTGACTTTTATACTGTTACATACAGTATGATTAACAGCAAGTTCTACTGCTGTTCCCTCACTGGACTAGCAGAGCGTTTTGGAAACTTGTCAAAAATGGCTTACTGTGTGGTATGATAGGACTGGAAGTGAGTGCAGTGCTGCATCCTGCTCGTCCCCCAAAGAATGCTCGGTGCCATCACTGAACCAGCTTTCACATCTCTGAAAAAAAGAAAAGAAAAAAAAAAGAAATGTGGTGTTTTCTCATTATTCTAATGTGGGTTTTGAAAACATGCTTCTCTTTTAGGCAGTGAAAACCATCAGATCTGATTTTTGAAGGGGAATCTATTTTACTTTTCTTTTGTATGAATATGTTGTGAAGACGAGGCAACACCCATTTTATCCTATTAGTCTCGTCCCCCTTAGACAAAAAAGAGAAAGTCTTACTGTGTGCATGTGTGGAAATGATGTTATCTGACAAAACCCTTTTTTTTTTTTAAAGCTTTTTTTCTTTAAAATGCAGGCTACACTGTTTTGGATCAGCTGGTACAGGATTATACAGTGCTAGTAGTTCACCCGGTTTCCTGTTTGATCATGTCAGTGTGGCTTCAGGAAATAGCAGTTTTTGCAGCCACTTTATAGTTGCACATTTAAAAGTGCTAATGTAATGCACTAAAAGAACTTCTTTGCACAGATTATTTTTGTTGGCTTCATAAGTTTATAAATCAACAGGAAACATCCACCCCATAGACAAAGAAGAACTATATTTTCAGATCATTTAACTGATTGTATTGTACTTATAAACAGTTGCAGTATGTATTTCACTGGAAGGTACTGTAATGTAATCGTACTGATTTAGTTCATGGCATACATTGCTGAATAAATGTATCATTTGTTTGATATTTGAACATCAGTAAAATGAAAAAATCAAGAGAGTTTTAGCAACAAAACTAAGCCATTATACTACTTTTGCCTGCTAATAATATTCAGTTACCTGATTTACTCTCTTCTGTTTAAGTACTTCACGTGCATTTGAACAGTTCACATTACTCAGAGCATATTAGTGATATGAGGTTTATGTTAATGACAATTTCATTTTCCTGGCTCCTATGCTTTAAATATCTATCATTATAATTTAGTTTGTATGTTTATGTTATTTGTTAATTTTACATATGGGAGGTTACACATTGTAACGCTTGTCCTGTAAGCTCACAGACAGCCCTGTTTGGCCAATAAGAACAGACCCGCCCACTCTAGGCTCCAGGTTATGGAAGTGATAATGCCTTTTTTTAACAGACCTGTACTAAGTCAGTAAGTCAAAAAGAAGCAGGGTGTCAAGGTTAGAGGGCTCTGACTGTGCTCTTAGAACTAGGGTTACAATTCATAACCTTCATTCCGTCTCCTGCAGGCTTTGACTTCTAACAGGCTTGAGAGGCTCACAGGGTGAAAAGCTTGCAGCAATTGCAGCATGCATCACTCCAGCAACACATTTGATGGCCTTGACCTCTGCTCACAAAGAAAAGGCAGGTCACTGAAATGTTGCAAGAATACTGTAGAAACCCATGAAAGGGACAAAGGTTCACAGGGAAGGACAGTTGAAGCAGCCACCCTCGTGTTTGGTGTGCCTGGAGGATCCAATCCAATACAGTCACAAGCTCACAAGCACCTGAAATGCTTTCACATATGCTTTCAAATAGCCAATGAGCAGTCTTTTGTCTCAGCAGGGGTTTTTTCCAGTGCTGTAATGCTGTAATTAACAGCTGCTCAGTCTCAGAGAGTTTCGCCAAAGCAAGAATGGGACACAAGAGTTTCTCCTCCCTGTCACAAGCATGAGGGGAGAGTGAAAATAGCATTCTCAAAAACTAAAAAAAAATCTGATGCTCTTCAGCGCAAATGATAGGTGAGGGTGAAGTGCAGCGCTTCTGTGGGCCCTTCAAATGAACAAACAACTACAATAGACTGATGTTCACATTGCCAAAGTTTACACCAGCAACATGGTTGTCTTCGCAGACAGCACTTTGAGGGAAATCTTTTTTCTCAGTGGACTCATATGACCCACGAGAGAGAGAGAGAGAGCCCACAGGAAGCGCCCACTGCAGAACAGACAGGAAAACATTTGACCTCTGCCACCTCACTCCCTGCAGAAACACTTTAGGTGAAGGTGACCGAACATTATCCTCCCACCAAAACTAGCATTTCACAATTAAATCACTGATATGTAAACTTTAATCGTGGAGTGCATCAGGCCTCGATCAACCGAATCCTGAGGTGAGACAACGATGAACTGATAAACATAAAGTCCTCCCTAACATCAACCAGTCCAGTATAGAAACACCAGGGACAGAGAAAAATCAAGACGTACATAATGAATGAAACATCCGTTGCTGATGACAACAGAGCTGTGTGGAGCGATAAGGAGACTGTAACGTTCCTTTAAAATAATGTATGAAACAAACATTAATGCCATATTTCCATTTTTTTTTTCATTGTTTGAGGTTTGGCTATCGTTCTTTTAACTACTTTATCTCATGCCCCCTTCTATCAAAATACCAGCATACCACAGCTGTGACACAGGGGAGTGGGTGAGCAATATTGAAATGATAAATTAATTCTTTGAACAACATCCAGTCCATGTAACTAAGAGGCTGCTAGAAAAGTCTTAGAAGAGAATAAAAGAAAACAAATAAAACAGGTACTCACCAGAAAATCCTGTCAGCAGCATTGGCAGATGACCACCAACAACATAATCCTTAGAGATAGTGGTCACCAATGGAAGCCCTCACAGGTTGATTTCATGAGTTGAGGGCTGGGAAGAAATTTAAAAAGAAAAAAAAAACACTAAGTGGAGGTGAAGCATGTCAGGCCATCCCCCATGACTAGAATTCATCCACTTATGCAATTACACCATGACACTAGAGCTCGAGGGGGAGGAGGTCAACTTCATCTCATTGGTCCTGTTGCTCTTTCATTCATTGGTTAGAACGAAATGAGTATTTTTAAGACCTTTGTAGGTGAACCCATCCTGATTGTCCGAAAAATGTACATGCAAATATCAGTGCATACTGCAGGGCTGACTTAACAAGCCTGTTGAACGCTTTGACCTTGAAAGCGTTCAACAAGCCTGTTGAACGCTTTCAAGGTCAAAGCCTGTTTGAGACAGAACCACAGTTTAATCACCTCTCAAAATCTGAAGTAGTGTTTACACAGCTGTTTATGCAGAATTTTCATGGGTTACACTCATGTTGTACTTTTCTCTAAGATATTTTGGATTGTTTAAGTGTCCTCTGCAGGACCATGGCGTCACTGCGTCAGAGCACACCAACCAGCCATGGTTGGCAGAGGTGCGAACAAGAAGATCCTGATCTGAACTTCCTTCATCAGAAAGAACACCAAATGGTGATGTTTTAATGAGTCAGACCAATGAGACAGATGTTTATACAGGATAACTGCCCAGCAGTAACTATTTATAACATGCTGGACAAAATAAAACTGATAGGATTTCTCCACCCAGGAGTACAGTTCTAGATAGCAGATAATTGCATAAAGGAGGGATCATGTAAAAATCATGGTCTGTTACATGGGGCCATGGCATTTCAGTTTTAGCTTCAGATGTTTACATTTCTCAGAGATTATATGTACACTCGATACAGAATGTTCTAACTTTTAGAATTAAACTCAAACAGATGTTTTTTCAGCACTTTCATTTTGATGTAAAGTCATGGTCATAGTGTTCCCTCAAAACTAGATTCACTTGGGCTGTAACAGGGTTGCAATCAGATGATCTTTGTACTATAGTGTTTATGTAATTGGCAAATGAAATAAAACTACAATAAGAGGAAAAACATATGATTAGATTATTAGAAGTTAGTTGGTTAAATATCACAAATCAAACATAAATTTAGCTTTAAAGTATTAAAGAACATTGTGGGGGCAGATATTTCTGAGTCACGGTTGGAAGTGAGGCAGAACAATCAGTACAGTGTGTTCGATAACAAGGCAGGCAGTTAGCTGTGTGGCTTCAGATACTGGCATTGTTTAAGCTCTGGCATCCTTACCTCCTCTCTGGGGCTTAATGATTACATTTTTGAAAGTGTAAAAACTCACCAAGCATCTGCAGCCGCACAAAAAGGTCCAATGCACCCAGAAGCGCCTCTACAAGATCTGTGATTAGAGCAAGAGGTTTGGATGTGTGAGGATACGGCAGGTCTTACTGGTGCTCCTGTACAGCAGTGGGGAAAGTGAAACAGGGAAAGAAGGTTTCAGAAGTAGGTTGAATTTTTCCAAAGAGCTTGTACTGGTACAAACAACAGTCTTCTCATTACGACGAGAGGAATGTTTGCCATTTTCCACTGCCTTGCGTCTTCTCTCTCTCTCCTGACGAGCTACGTTACCCTGGTCAAACATCCCCTATCACTCTCTGAGATGCTTCAGTGCTTAACACAATTTGTCTGTGAGTCATGTTTATTTTTTTGTGTGTTGTTTATTCTCTTTGGCATCTGAAAAATTGAAAAAAAAAAAAAGACTAAAATAATGGTTGACTGAAGTTGTTTTTTTTTCAGAATGTTTAGAAACAAAACGTGTTATGCAAGGTCCTCTCCATTTTGATGTTAAACATTCGCTGCACTTTTGCTAAAACATATGCTGTGAGTGTGGTACTGTTGTGATTTGCAAAATCAGATAAATAAGGAGCACATTAAGATATTTGGAGCTGTCAGTGCACGCTGTTTGAAGTGTTTTGGGGGAACTGAAGTTGATGATTATAAAAGCAGACATGCCTTACCATTTTTAAAAGACTAAAATGGATTGCTTATTTGGCTTTTGTTACACATTCTTGTATACAGAGGATAATACAAAGGTAATAATAAACGTTTTATTAAAAAATGACTGCTTAATGTACTCGTCTATGTTGTGTCTCTATTCATCAGCACTGTCCTATGAAAAACATCTCCATTGTGAGTTAACTTAAAAAAAAACGACCCTGCTCAGATCTCTCATTTTTACTTACAATGCCTTTCAAGGCTTCAAACTACCCTCTACATAAGCTATAAAGATAATGTGGGAAGACTAATTGGCAGGCAGATTGTTCTTCTTCTTTCTACAATTTTCAGTGGTGATCGAGAATGAATATCTGCAGTATTTGCTTGTAATGTAATTGGTTATGTTCATTTCAGATAACAAAGATAAAATAAATATTTTACAATTTTTAGTACCCTTTGCATTTGAGATTCTACTGTTTTAAAAAAAAAAAAAGCATGGACATTTGCTGGAAAGGTCTGCCAGCCTGAAATGATGCCGCATATCCCATAAAGGTGAAGCAGAGAGAGCAAAAACAAATTTGCAAAACCATTAATCATTCATCTCCCAACAGTTACCACCTCAACACATAAACAAATACATAAATAAACTAGAAAAGTACCCAAAGAATGCATACCTCCACCAAAGCCAGTAGTCCATTCTTCTATGGCATGCAAATCTGGAAGCACAATGAATATATGTCTGGTTAGATTTCCAAAATTATGAAAAATTAAATTATGTAAAAACATGGTTGTGTGAAGCTTTAACATCAGCATCACCTCACATTCATCAATTATAACATACTGCATGTGTACCTGCAGTGTTTCTGCACGTGCAATAAGAGTGAGGTTGTACTACAGGCTAAAAACCAGGTCAACAGGTTACATTGCTGCCTCCTGAGCTCTGTCTATGGTCTGTTAGACTCTTTTCTGAATTAACATAAAATCCAGCAATACCGCACCATCCAGAGATGTGCACATTTTTCTGCTTGAGAACATAACCGCTATCCATCAAGTTTTATTCCTCTGATTCACTGCTTTGTTGTTGCTAATTCTGCTTCCACTACCTCGCTCAATCGCAACTGCTCTCTAGAGCCAGAATCCTACTCATTTCGCCAAAGTGAAACATAATTTGTGTATTTTGAGTGAAGATTTGGATTCGCTCCAAAATTGAATAGGATATTCCCTAGCAAACTCCACACCTTTACACCATCAGAGTGCAATGTAAATCAATTTGTTCCTTCCCAACCTGTTACAAATCGCTGTTTTTGATGTGACAACACAACAGTTAAAATTTAGTTAGGTTTAGGGAAAACTGTGATTAAAATTAGTATTTAAGTAAGGTGAGGGAATCATCTTTGTTGAGTTGACAGTAATAAACATGTTGTCAGAGTTATGAAATTCTCTTGGATTACAAAAACAATGTTGACTCTCAGTTGAAAAGAGGAAATAAAACAGCTGTCTCCCATGGTAAAGTCTGATGTTTTGTTGACCCATCCATCCACCCCAGCTTCCTTCCTATGCAGGCTTTGTAGCTCTTTAACTTCAGTCCTCCTTTGTTCCTGTCAAAATTGCTACCTTCAACTGACAGCTTACTTTGTCACTTAAATATAGACGTGTTATTTGGAGGGCACCCATTAAAACAACTGATGATCAAAAAAGAAAACAAATAGAATAAAAAATTACATATCCTATGAAATGTGGAGAATTTGGTGTCATTTGGAATGCTTTCCTCTCTTACCTGGAGAGAAACCATACTCAATATCATTAGTCCTAATACGTTTACTTAGTGCTTCATATTTAGTGGGTAGTACTCCAGTCATGAGGAAGGGTTTTTTGTTTTTGTTTTTTCCTCTTTCATAAAACATGTTACAATAATTATTCCTGTACATCTCAATAACCCAGTTTTGGGGACTGAACATTGCTACAGCTACCATGCAGGACCTTTACATATAAAGCAAGTTCTGTCACATTCGAGTCCTCGCCAAACAAGTTCACAGCATACTGGTATGTGAACCACCAAAGATTGGTTTTGCCAGAGTTGAAATGGAGAGTGACTGTAGTGACAGAGCAGGCTACAACAAGCAGAAGTATGGCGAAGGCTGTGGCACTATTACCAAGACAAAGGTTCAAACTGGACGTTTCAGATGGGTTCTTAAAGGGGTTAATGAACTTTATGTGTTGCAAAATATCCTCAAGATATAAAAGAACAAGTGCAAAACCTTTTTTTGTTCACAGCAAAAGTTTTGACTTTCATAAAAGGATAGGTGTTACCCAATACATTAACAGTGTCTTTGGTCTAGTCAAATGTCTCAGTAAGCAGGACCCTGAGACTGAAGCAGCTAAATAGAATTCAGCCGTCATAAATGTCATTACTAAGTATGAGACAAGTCAAAATGTCTCCAGTAAAAAAGTTCTATCACTTAAGGAGCTGGAGATGAATGATTTTTGATCATATAAAGCGGCTCTAAGTAACCCTAAAGTGAATGTAATGCGGTTTATGTGCAGTGGTTGACATTTCATAATCAGCAAGCAATTAAGATATTTGCACACCTACTCAAGTTTAGCTTTGGCTGGCATTTTGACAAAGTTTCCCAAGAATGTCAATGCAATTTGTAACTTTTATACTTTCACATTCAGTAGAAAATAAAAATAACTATAAATTCACATTATATATTATTGAGAACTGCGCTGTGAAAGAGCTGAAATTTGTTCTATTTAAGGAAAAAAGAACAAGCATATATGAGATCTATATAAGCACTTAAACCTGAGGTGTCAGGTGGGAAAATATTCACATGAAAAACTATTGGAGGCAAGTTTATAAAGCAAGACACCACATTTCAGGCTCATTCTCAGTTCACCGCTGATTATAGTGGAGGTCCTATTTTAGATGCTAATGCATTTTAGACAGCATGATGCGAAATTAAAAAAAATACAGTTCCAGGCTAAATTGCAGACCATTGCTTATAAAATGGATCCTTTTCTCTAAAAGAATTATTTCTGCGTGAAAATTAATATGCTGTAATGAACCCTAATATAAAAAAGCTTCTTTTATGTTTTCATTTGAGACATTTATTACATCTTAATACAAATCCTGAATCTTTCCCTCTTATTTTGTGTCTGTCATTTTTTTTCCTCGCCTTCTAAACATATATTCTTTACCAAAATTACTTAGAACTTTAAGAATTAAAAAAAGGAATTAGTGGTTATAGATTTTGACATTGATTTTGACACTTCAAGTTTATATACAAATAAACTGTATAATACATACAGTAATTTCATTTCATCTTTTTTGTCCATCATCATCAGATTAGAGGACCTAGATTTTAGAAGTGTAATGAAATGCAAAAGTTCAGTGCAGATATAGGAAGTAAGGAAGGAATATTCCTTGCAACTCCAAGAGATCAAGTGAAAGAGACAAGAAACAGGCGTGCCGACCTCTGTCGAGCACAACTGAGATTAATGTATTAACTGCTACCTGTAATCTATCACTAGTCAAACTTGGTTCTGTGTCGTACTGTCAGTCAGGGGAGGCAGCACAATGTCTGGTAGACGGAGAAGACAGAAACAGCACTGCCACATTCAATACGTCTTAGCTCCCCCCCAAACATCCATTTATTCATTTTCACATGACAACAGCACAGGGGATAAGACAAAACAGCATCACATCTGAACCAGAATTATTCATTACGATCCCTCTTTCTGTCTGTACAATTATTTATGTACTTCAATTATGGAAAAGCAGTGTGTAAAGGCCAAACTCCAAACGAAATACAAAAGGTTTATGGATTCCAAAGACAGAGCTGAGTTTTTCTGTGGGATCCACTTGATAATTTTGGATTGCTTTGGGCAAAAGCAAACCTCCATTACTGTAAAGAGAATTAATTGTGCTTCACTGTAGTGTGAAAAAATATACTGCAAGTGCTGTAACACTATCAGAACTGCTGGCATGATTGAAAATAAAAAATAATGAAACCAATAAAAATGTTCTACGTTTCATCTTTGCATTTAAATTATTTGAAGGACTTCCACGCAACTGTACAATTCTGTTCATTTTTGTGATTTGTATTTTCTTCAGCTTTTTCAACAAAGCATGGAGGCCATAATATTAACCATAGCCAGCACAGTTATATTGAGGCTTGGTAAATAATAAAAATACCATTAGGAAATTGATCTACTCATTATTTATGCAACAGTCCACAAGATGAGCAGCTGGCATATCAAAGAGCAGAGTGTACTTTTAGTCCAAAATGTTTCACCTTTGGTGTTTAAAGAGCTGTATATTCATCAGTGCTCACAGACCTGTGGCTTGGGAACCCTCCCAAGGGGTGGCTGAGAAAATTCTGAGGGGTCATGAGAGGAATCTAAAAGGATTAGGTTCAGTCTAGCTTACTTTTGTTTAAAAGAGTGGCAACCAGTTTTAAAAGTGATTTAGGCCAACATCTCAGGTTTGTTTTATTTCAGAGTATTTGGGGGTATGTTAATGGCCTACTCAACATTGTTTCATATTGTGAGTTATTCTTGATTATGACACTCCTGAGAGCAGAGGCTTTCAAACTGTGAGGCACACCTGTCCCAGGAGGGGTTTGAGAGAGTCGCAGGGTGGGGTGAGGTTAGTGACAGTCTGCTTTACTCTGACACAATACCTGTCCCTTTCACATCGCAGTATTTTTTCTTGTGTTCTAAAAAATAGATAATTGGGAAAAACTGGGGTCACAACAAAAGAATATACTAAATGGAAACCTCAGAGGCTTCAGACTAAAATATGACCAAATACCAAACAGAGGGAATTAGAAATAAAGGTCAATATAAGCCTGCCTCCAGTAAAGACCTGTTGCTCTCTGCAGTTGAGATAAATAAAGTCTGCAGTTATCTAAAAGCAGTCACTTACACCACCCAAGATATTCTCTCCTTTTTGTTCTCTAGGCCATGCCCCCTTACACCTGTGATCCAGTATTAAACTGATTATCTGATTGATAATCTTCCCCTCACTCTTGTGGTGGTTACTGTAACCCATTAAAAGATGGAGAGGAAGATCCCACTTTCAATCCCAGTATCAACACAGTGGAGGTGGAAAAGATCAGTCTTACCGCACTGTTGAAAGCGTTAGTTGTGTATGTGCGTGTAACAAAGGGATGAAGGCATCCAAGTTCTTGATTCTCTGCAGGCGCCGTGCCTCGCCATCATTCTTCTAATGCAGACTACAACATCCAGGTAGGTCCAAGGGTTCAACAAAAAAAAAAACAAAAAAAACAGACATACGACAGTAGGGTCAGAACATCCTCTTAATTCTTTTAACTCTCAATCATGAACTATAACGTATAAATCATGCTCAACCCACTCATTACACTCTACAATAAAATAATACAATACTTTAAACTGAAGAAACACTGTAACATGACATCACAACATCCAGTAATAATATTGCAACATCTTCAAAATATCAAAAATCAAGTTATCAAAATAGTATCTCCAAATCAATAATATCATAAATACTCTCTTGACATAGTAATTAGCACACAAAACATCATAAAAACCAGTAAGAAGGGGAAATATGTACCGTAATGTGCACAGTTAGTAAAGTGAGTCTAAAAGTGCTTAAAATGCACAGATAAAGCTGCTAAACCAACTCATATTACAGCTCAGTATGAGACAAAAGCGCAAGTAACAAGTAATATCACACCTTTAAAATGTCAGACCAGCGCTTTCAGCATAAGCGCGAGGTGTCTGCCCTCGTGCTGATAGCATCTGGAGCTAGCGCTCCGACATTAGCCTTAATGTTAGCAATTAACCTGCGGGGGTATTAACGCTAGCAATTAGCACTTAGCATTGGCAAAAACGATCTCTCACCGATGCGTTTTCCTCCAGAGTGAGATGTCAGTTTTGTCCACTTTTATTGGTGTATCGTCACAGGTAAATATCTTACTCGATGGAGGGGCGTGCTTTCTTTCCTCACAACGGGTCCAGAGGAAGTGAACCTTAACCTGAGCAGGTCAGGTCAATGAGCAGGAGCTTGCTCCCGATTGGCTGCTCTCCAGCCCCTGTCTTTCAAAATAAATTATTTTATCACGGTTCAATTAATTTTTTTAGGTAAATATCTGTTTTAATCAATAACAATAACAATGTATCCAATGAATTTTAAAATTGACTTTTCCATTCTAAATTTGTCTGTTTTCAGTGCTCAATCTACTAATTTTTAATACAGACTTTTACCCGTGGTTACATTACAGTACAGGAATGAGAGTGATATCAATCCTGTCCTATAGTCAAGCAGCCGACAAAAAGCGTATTTCTGAGAATAATGACCTTAAAGATTAACTTTACTTTATTAGCTTGTGCTTAATATTGATATGTATTTGTATTGGTTATAGTCACCTTAAAGAAAGAAAACTGTCAGTTATAATCTAATGTTGTTTTCCCTTCACCTATTTTTTAAGACCTCTTTTACTGGACCCACACAATTAGAGCAATGACACTAGTTTAATTAAATAACCATAATGTGTGAGCAAAGGGATTTTTCTTAGTGTCAGACACAACAGGAACACTTGTATAATTTAATGTAATATAGTAGCACTGCAATAAATACTTTTGTGAAGTTATAATTGCCTCAAATAGACTGCCTAACAAAACAGATCTGACAATGAGACCAATGCCTTTTATATGTCCTTCAAAACTCATAAAACTCAGTGTTGCCTCTGAAAGTAGGGTGGTGACTGTAAATATTACGGTCTGAGGACATTGTTAATGGATTCTCTGATGACACATTTCATCCAAGCACTGATTGTAATTGCTTTTTACATGACAAGTAATAGTGTGAGGGCTTTAGAGACGGTGAAAAATCCCTTGAAAATAGAGACCTATGAAATTAAACCTTGGTTTTCAATTTTCACTCCCACAAGATTTGAGCAATTAAATGGATTTAACCCAGTATTGTATAATAAGACATAAATAAGTTTCAAAGTGAATCTAAAGTATCATATTTTATCTTGGTCAGGCTTCATTTAAACATTAAAAACCTTTTTTTATTTTAAATGCTGTACTTCTAACAAGACCAGATGCTGTTTTCTCCACCCACTCTCTGTGTGTTTATGCTTCACTTCAAAACAAGGCAGGTTCAACACACCAACACACTCACCTGCTTCCTTTGATATTTATCTGACCTTGGTCAGTGATGTTTATTGTCTAAGAAGTGTTCATTCGTTGCCTCGAATTCAGAATGATAAGAGAACAGGTATAAAGAAACCAACCAAAATGATGAGTTTCAAATATATCTCTTGTGCATCAAAAAGTGTCCCCTTGTCAAGGCCCTGATCCGTTTGCAATCATGTCACTTTTGTATATATGCTCAAATGTTTTTTATGATTTTATGCATTAGAGGTGTTCTCCCTCTCTCTCCTTCTCTACTCCCACTCCCACCCCCAACCCCCAACCCCACCCCCGCTGTCTTTCTCTCTCCGGATTTAGGATAAAGACTGAATTACACAGCAGAACAGTCCTGGATAGCAGAGGCAGAGATTACCCTCCCTGATCTTTCTACAGACAAGAAATAGCTCAGTGCGAAACCCTCCCTGAGGGCCTTGCCACCTCAGTACTGACAGACTGTGTATTAGCATGTATCAGGGAAGAGAAAGGAAATGGTTTTATCCCTTTTGACCCACCACTTGACTTGAGAAAAAGAGGAATCTAGGGAGCCCATGCAGTGAATATTATGCCTGTCACCACACTGATCTGTCCTCTGAAAAAAAAAGAAAGAAAAAAGAAAAGGAAACAAGGTTTTGCATACTGCCCTGTCAGAGGCATATGGCTCCAGTGCCAACAGGTACATCACGTTGCCTTTTTTCCCACTCAACTGACAAGAGGAAACTAAAAAGGCTAAGCTCCAAAAGCAGCCCAGATTTGTTGGCTCTGAAAATACAGCATTTTCAGTCAGTGTTCAGCCCTTTGTTGGATATGTTCATGAATAAACTATCATTATCAACGTAAAAACTTGCAGAACAGATTGTTGGGAAAATTTAATTTTAATAATTGCCCATAATGAGGATAAATGTACGTTCAACAGAAAAACATCCATCCTCCTCCTCCACAATTACCTATTTTATTATTTAATACTTTTTAAACAATATTATAATCAGAACTGAAATGACTGGTTGATTAATTGATTAGTTAATTGGCAGAAAATTAATCCAATTTGATAACTGATCATTTTTTGAGGCCAAAGCATCGATAATTTTCTGGTTCAAGCTTCTCACATGGAAGTCACTTCCTCTCACATTCTCATGAATAATATCAAACAGAAAAATATCAAATCTGCTCTTCTGCTGCAACCCTTCTTCTACAAATTTAATAAGCTTGTGCATTTTTCTGACACAGCACCATGAAGAGCAACATTCACTCCGTTAATGTTGCCTCTTTATCTTCAGGTATAATTAATGTACTGTATTACATTCACCATCTTCACTGTGAGTTTCTCTCTGTGTGCACTGATGGTTTAGGAGCACCCTGTGCTCATTTGCACCTTTCTTAAAATGTTCACAACATCATTTCTTGTACCTAAAATTATCACAGCCTCTCCACCCTCTGTCACAGCACCATTTCTTATCATGTTTTCTTTTGAATGCAGTGGCAAAGTCGTGCTGAAAGTGCCATTCAAAACCCTGATCTGCTAAATGTCTCACCAGAATAAGCTGCTGCTTCACTACCCTGATTAAGAAGCATGAATAATGTATCGGCTTGTGTCATAAATGGAATTGGCAGAACGTCCGCCCTGGATGTAGCGAAAGGATGTGTCAGACCTCACTCTAGAGCTGTTGATGTTAAGCAGGACACCCACCTTGCACCAGGGAACTATGGGAAAGAAAGTGGGAGGGGATTTGAAGGGGGGAGGGGGGTATTAGGTGGTAGTGTTCAGCAGAGGAGAAATATTAGGGATGAGATTTGAGCATGACTTATGTGATCTGAAAATTTGAAATTTTGAAGGTTGGCTTGTCTGGCAAATGGGTCAGTGGCCATGGGGATGGTCTTAGTAGTGGCAGCCATGCTTGTGGGAGCTGTGATAAGTAGGTCAGTAAATAAAATGAAACTCCTTTCCTAAAACGTAATTGAAAGTGATGATGGAAAAGCTGCTGCATGGATAAAATTTTAAGATTTTTATTAATCAGGACAAATCAATGCAGAAGCATTTAAGTGACTGTAGGGAGCTTTTCTAACTATAATCTATCAATGCAGTATTTGGGGGTTTTTAGCAGCAAGGTGTGAACAGTAGGAAAATGAATAAAATCTTTTCCTACCTTATAAACCAAAAAGCCTTTTCTGCGTGTGTTTTTCACATTTCAAAGATTAGCAACTGCATGTCTCACTATCTTACTGTGTGCCAAATTAGCCCTTTGTTCTGAGCAACACACTGCAATATTGCACTGTGCATCCAGCTGAACTTCTAAGAACAAACAAGGGGGATGAAAACAATTAAGATGGAGAGGACAATCCCCTCTTAAGGATGCAGGCACATCAAACGCCTGATTTGTTTCTGATTTGTCACAACTTCTTTGTTCTGAGAAGTATAAAAGGTGATAAGTTTATTTTGTTGCTTTTCCTCTGAATGGTAAAAACTCTTAATTAGTTCACTGAAAAATCCATCCATCCATTTTCTATACTGCCTATCGGTCAGGGTCTTGGACTGAAAAATCACAAATTGATTTTTTGTACCATGTAATCATTTGTGGTGTTTCCTGTCTTGTCTCTATTTAATCTACTAATAATAACACATATTTTATTTGTTCTAAGTTCTCCAAGTGTATGTGCTTCTCAGATAGATAGATAAATGGATATAGATATATATGTATATGAAAAACAGGTTCACCACAGCAGTACATCAAATAACATTTCCGTAAATGACTCCTGCACACATATTTTCAAACTTATTTACAGACTGTTATCCCCACACCTGCTCCCAGTTCTCAGCTCATGGGGAATAAACCCACCCATGTCTCATGTCTCTAGGCAAATCTGACAATTTTAGATTTCAGGTCGGATCAGCAGGCACCCATGACTGATACTGCAGCCGTAACTGATTTGAATTACTGATGTACAACATAAAAAATAAGAATATATGTCATTTATATTAGCAATTAATATAATTGTTCCATATTAAAATAATATGTTCACATCATTTATGGGCTATAGATGCATGTTTTGAAATGACTGAAAATTACTGCAGAAATAGTGAAGTATTATATTGTGAAACTAAACTTCACCTTAGAAGATGAGATGAAACTTTCATCACTAAGTTGAAAAAAGAAGATGAGTGAAGAGGAAAGCCAGAGTGGGAAAGAATGAGAGGATTTATTGTGAAACCTGTGCTGTAGTCCTGTCTGATAATCTGGAAGCAGTGGGTGGGTAGACAGCGGGAAAACACTATATTGATGGAACTGTTTACTCCATTGTCAGAGGGGGAAAAAGGCTTGAATACCGAAAACAAGAGAGTGAGAAGGCACAGGCTGTTGTCTCCAGGTGGTGGAAAATGGGTATGTGAGTGTGCGTGTCCCGTTGGGTCGTACCTTCATCTTACATTAATGTCTGAAAACACACATCAAGAAACATAAAAAGGACCTATGGGGCAGCAGGGTGGCTCACTTTGGTGCTCGTTCATGCTGACTGTTCTCCTTCTGTCTGAGAATGAAAAATTAAATGAATGAATAATAAAAATGATACACCTCAGTCATGAATAAATGTAGGGTCTTAACCTTCCTGTTGGAACCAAGCTGTGAATATTCTGTAAAATATACCTGTGATTATTTTTATTATCTCTTTGTGTGTGTCAACAACAGGACTTGACCTTCTGGCATCAATTTAAATGTCCCCTACTTCAGGTTGTAACAGTAATTATCTTTGTGTATAGGCTCGCCTGTGCATGGCAGACAGATGACTGTGTTGGGTGTGCCAGTTCATCCAGTAGATGAAATAATATTTCACTGGATAAGTGAAAATTTAAACCTGATGGTGGCACTAGATGTAAAGTTATTTGGATTCACTTTCAGGGGACTGTAAATATCCATACAAAATTTCTTAACCTTCCCTCTGACAGTTGCAGAGAGTCTGGGTGAAAAGGGTGCACTGACATACCTACAGATTGGCAGAAGAAAAGGCAAATGTACAAACCAAAGGCAAAACTTACTAATAATGAAACACATAAAATGTGTATCAATTAATATAAATTTGCTGTTTAAACCATTTAGACACTGCAAAACATAAGAATCCCATCATGATTATAATTTTTTCAGGGAATGTAAAGTTACAGTAGCAATGAGCCTTCCTTTGTTAAAATTGACCTCATTTATATTGTTCAGCAGTTTATCTCCTTGACTCATTGAAAGACATCCTGTGTGCAGAGTTAAGCTTCTGAAAACACTGACTTTACCATGAATAGCTTTAAGAAGCTCTCTCTGCATCTGTACAGTGATGATTAAAGGTCCCATCTACTTTGAGGCTAAACATTAGTCGTTGTCAAGGTCAAAATAATAATTTTGAATGAAACGGAAACCTCGATGGGAATATGAAATTAATCTCTGTATACATTTAAGCAGCGCTCAGCACTATTCTTCTCAGAAGGTCCCGGGAGCCCTTCAGTATGCAGAGTTAAAAGACTCCAAAGACAATGGTTCATGCTATCTGAGGCATTACCTCTGAGTGATTTTGAAGACACCAAAGTGTGTTGTAATTGGACTCACTTCTACACAGAAACTACTGCAATGAGAGCTATTTAAAAATACCTCACTTCACCTATTTTAAAATTCAGTTCATTAATATCACCATTTCTTGGTCTCTGTGTAGGAAGTGAACATGGTCCCTTTGCTGTCCAGGTTTCTCAAATCCCAATTATGGGTAATGAAAAATGCCAATGGCAGAGTTTCGATCAAGAATAACTAGAGCTCCTGTGCAAAATGTAACATTAAATAGCTTTGATTTGGTGATATCATCTGACTGTCTTTCTTAAAAACACCTTCAAAAGCTATTATCTTCTGCTGGAATTTGTCCATCTTTTAAAAAGTGCTTTCCAAGGCTTTTGGTTAGCTAAATATTACAAGCAATATGAAGAGTAACATAAATGTCTGAAATTTGCTTCTATTTGTATTTATTTCCATTCATTTTTGGTGTAATTTATTGGTTTCCTAAGGAAGAAAAGCTGCATTTTTTTCCTGTCAGAGCCTTGATGATGGATGTGTATCTTCACTGTGGTTCCGCTGTATATAAGGTGGTCCTCTTTAGTGGACCATGCAATCAACGTTCAGGTGCAATCAACAGTATTAATTTCATGTCTCACATTGAGTAACTTAGGTTACTTTTATTACCCAGGTTCTCTGAGTAGCATGAGTGAGTGTCTCACCAGACAATCATTTTTTCTGATTCATAGCAAAGAATGTAGTTACAGGGTCTCCACCCTCCACAACACTGACATGCTCAAAAGGTACATAAAATATGTATCAAAGACAAATTGTAAATATGATGTAGAACTACATAAAAATATAAAGCCAATTTTTAACTTGTGATTTCAAGTATGTGAGACCAACAACCAGTTAGGGACACTTCCTGGCAGCTGTACATCAAATGTGAGAACCAAGCAGAGCTGTAAATCAAAGATCTCAATAAATGACTTAATCCTTGTTTCAGTTCTCACCTGTAGCTATGACTGACCAAAGATGAGATTGGATTCAAAGTGAGGAGGTCAAGCTGCTTAAACCACTTTCAAAACAGGATAAAATCTCTCACAAAATTAGCTTTATGTATTGGATTCTTACACATGCTTGCACATACCTTAAATATGGGTAAATCAATAGTGAAAGAAGCTAGCTGAATGTCATCAGGAATTGTTGTAAAATCTTTATTTTTCGTCATTTCTTTAAAAAAAAAAAACCAACATGTCATCTATATATTAAAGAGGAGCAGAACAGAAATACAAGCCATTCTCCAATTAATCATCCAACGTTTTGTCTTTTGAAATCAAATTTCAGTGAGAACTCGAGGTTTCCTGGGAAAAGCAAGGGAAGATACTGGAGAAGAACTCATTTTAAAGCCACAAGAAAACATGAAAGCTTGGACTGTGTTTCTCAGCAAACCTGGGGAACGCTTGGGGATCCCATACAAAGACTGGAGTGGTGTGTAGCAAAAAAGATGGTTGGGCTGCTCTGCTTGCCACTTGAAGTCATTGTGAGTCCGTCAAGCAGCAAGCGAGACAAAATGGATAAATAAACTGAAAGCCCCAGGATGCTACTTGGAAAACAGACTTTAAGTTGTGTCACAACAAGTTATTATATGATTACCACCACAGGAATTTAGACTACCCAGGCACTCACCTAACAAGTGCTGAGCTGAGAGTTAATGTTTCTGATAACAACTGCGAAGGAAAACAATCAGACTGCACAACCACAGGTAGGTCGAATTTCGATGTGAGATCGTCCACTTACTAACCCAGGGGTTTGTCTCAACATGTCTGGTTGTTTGATTGCTCGTGACTGACCAATTCTCAGTAATGATGTGAAGTTCTTAGCAGTTTTAAAAACACAACATTCAAGCTAAAAAGTAGTTTTCCTTTAAAGACCATGGTTTAAAGATCTTGCAGGATAAATTATAGTCTGTATCAAAATAGAGCTAATTGCATTCCAGGAGTTTCTTTATCAAATAGCACATTCAGAGAGTACACATGTCAGTTACATTGCAATACCTGTAGGGTGACACCCGTGGGTGTGCATTATTAAAATTTGTATCATCAGCATTTGGACACTTACCTGCTTTCTCTTGAAAACTGTCTCAAGATGTGGCCAAAATAATCACATAACACATCAAAATGAACTCTTTCTTTTAAGATGAGGAGAACCAGAATAACTTGACATCCTCAACCTCAACCTCAAGGTATCTTTGGGTCTGTGTCAGCTGCTTGTTATCTAGTTAGAGGCATAGCATATTCCTATTAACACGATTGTTCAAATGACAAAAGCTTGCACTTCTGGTGGTGCCAACCTGTAATATAATTGGTTTGGAGGAGCAATCATGACTTGGATGAGTAAACAACTGTATCAAAGTCGTTCAGCAGAGACTAGTCTGGGAATCTCACCCTCAAAATGCCTCCTACACAGACATAAAATTTAAAACGCAGTAAGAAATGATGAGTATAATCAATCTCAGTTATCATTTCTCAACCTTGAAAATGTTGTTGGAAAAGCTCCAAGATACTAGTGATTCAGATTCCCAAAACAGTTTTGACTTTATATATTGTGATAAAAGCTTAACCTTGTACATTAAAGGTAGGAATGACTAATGGACTAAGCATGCTTTAGGACAACTGCAGCACGAGAAGGTCGCAGGCTTTTAAAATATGATCATATGTAATCAAACCTGAGGAACTTGTACCTTTGGCTGGAAAATAAAAAGCTGTTATGAGCCCCAATTGAATGACTCAGTTGTTTAGTTTTGTTTAATTTTTTTAAACAGTGTACTTACAAAGGTTTCTTTCTGTGCTGTGTGTGTGTATACATACAGCAAATATATTGTGTATGAATAGCGAAATGATTTTAGCTTTGGCATCCTTAGAATGATTTTTTTTAGCTCTACAAGCAGTTCCCTCGCAAAAGTGAGCCAAAGAATCAATTTTCAGCACCTTTAAGTACTTTGCTCTCTCCACTGACTAGGCATGCTTTGCGTATGTGAAACAAAACATTTTACTTTTCTCTGCATAGAGATGCACCACCAACTGACCAGCGGTCTGCCACCAGCCAACAGGTAGAGGCAACTCCTCCTCACCAGCGGCTCCAGGAGCTATTACCTCCCTTCCAGGCATATGTGAGGGCAGAGGAGGATTGTGTTTGAAAGATGATAATAGACTCCTCAGGAAACTAATCTATTTCTAAAGAAGAAAGGAGAGTGAATTTTTCTGCTTGCCTCTTCATGTCCACATGCCCATCCTTCTTACACCATTTTTTACAGGTCAATTTTACACTGAAATATACTAATTATATTAAGTGGACTCTGGACAATATGGTGGCTATCACAACTGAAAGGAGGCAAATGCCTTGAATTGTCTTTTGTTCCTTTTACCATGATGTATAAGAACATGCAGTACATAACTCAGAGCTTACTGTGGATTTTCTACAGTGATCTGAAGTACAACCTGAAGTTTTGTATAAAAAATGTCTACACAAAACATAAGAAAACATGAACTTATACCCATTCCTAGGATGGTACAAGAGTAACAGGTCATTTTAATTTGTGATTTTACAATGATTTTACAAATACTGAAACTGGGAACAATGGGATATATATATATAGATATATATATATATCTCACCACGTTGAATATATCAAAAGTAACCTTCTCATTACTTGACTTGACTCATTTCACAGCAGTTGTAAAACCCCATTTAAAAGGACAAGCCACGCTCTTTGGAGTGCTTTACAGTGTAATATGCAGAACCAAATTAATGATTATATACATTTACAGATCATATATTATGTGCAGAAATGCAATTAAATTAATACTAATCTTTTACAACATATGCTGTATTTAGTTTTGACATCAGCTGTTATAAATAATGTCAGTATTAGTGTTAATGAATGCCAGGTAACTGATGAAAAATAATTAATAATTGCAAAGCTGAACCAAATGTTCTATTACATATAGGCCTCACAGTCACAGTGTAATTTCCACACACACACATTAGTGTTCACTCCTTCCATGTCCTGCACTGTGTGGAAGCGGTGCTCCATTACATATTGGAGCTTGTTACGTCCACTGGCCCTCTCATTTCTGGATTAATAAGCTTGAAATCAAGTCCTGAAAGATTCATGCTGCAAAAAGGCAGCTGTTACAAGGCCAGGAGCATATGTAAACAAGGCAAAATCAAGACCCAGATGGCTCTTCTCAGTCCAAGGCTCTTGGATCTGCCCTCCATTTCTGTATCCTCGGCAAGTGGATAATGACGATGATGATGATGTGTATGATCACCCGTCAAAGCTGGACTCACTGATGAGAGAACAGAAACCGACAGACCAGTCAGTCAGAAGGACAGTCATTATCAGTGCAGCATACTGGAAGCAGTACTTTTGTTTGCTGTGTTAACTTAAAGGCTGATTTATTCTACTTTCATCTTTCTGTCAACAAATCCCATGAAAGCCAACATGGCCTTAGTCTCTCAATGCTTTTCGAATACCCATTCAAAAACCTTAAAGATGAGTAAAGAGTGTTTTGTCAGGGACTATTTCCAGCAGTGAATTAATACATTTGGTGTTCAAATTAACGAAAGTGTGTGGGATCGACTTAAAGTAAACTACAGCTCCCATGTTCACTGTAACAAAGAAGGGAAATATCACCCTCTGTGGCTCGTTTTGTGTTTTAATTGTTTAGCTGTAGATGAAATACTTGAAGGTAGGTTCAATTCATTGATGGTTTTATTCTTTTCATGGAATTTGTTCACAATATAAAGATGCAGAATATAAATCGACACACGCCGCCTTGTTTAACAGTAGCTTTAACTAATTTCAAAATCATCATTACAGTAAATCAACAGACTTTAACTTTAAAAGTATGTTAAAAAGTGAAGTCCAAAGCTTTGCTCTGGATTGTGTGGTAGTTTATATTCTAAGATGCACATTCACTCCTTTTCAAACAAAATGAAACCTTCTGACCTGACTTGAAACATGAAACGAGAACATGGCTTGTACTTTAAAACTTAAGGAGCAGTTCTGTCTGTCAGACCACTTTTAAAGAAAGAGTTGGACAAATATGGTTTGGTTCTGATCCAAATTGCATGTATTACATATTCTAATCCATCTGCAGTACGCATTAGCTGTTAATGTGATGTTGTAGTCCTCCACATATTGTATTTTGTCACGTTCTGTTTACTTTACTCATTACAAATTACATATTTAAATATTTACTTTTCATAAAGCATGCTTTTGTTAAAGATGGCGCTGCCACCATGTCGCACATTCTGTCATTTGCGAATATTCCTTTTGCCTTCAGCAGAACTAGTGAGCAGTGCCAGTGTAAGGACAACATTTAGCCCAGACAAAATGCTAAACATATAATTTATAAGGTAATGACTGATAGTAAAATAGCGTATCCTCGTTTGCTCTACTGAAGTCACCACAGTACACCTCAGACTCCATCCTGGTTCATCCCCACAGGGAAGACGTGCAGCTGAACCCTGATAGATGACCAGCTGCTCCAGGACTTTCCAGTTTCTCACTTGAGCCCAAGGATCACAAGTCTGTTTTGGGAGAATTATTCTCACTCAGACTCTTTCAGAGCTATCTTACTAGCAGAAAAATAAGACCAGCTGTTTGTACACTATGGGCTTCAATTCCACTTTTTATGGTGCAGCAGAAATAGCATGTAATTTGTTTTCCCCAAGCAGGCTCAAAAACAGTTACTTGTTTTTGTAATGGCTGAATCTGATCGTTAAAATCTGATTTAATCTAATGAATCTGTTCTATTCTAATATAATATAATATAATATAATATAATATAATATAATATAATATAATATAATATAATATAATATAATATGTTTCATAAAGTTTGGTCGATGGCCACTTTCGATTTTTAACTTGCAGATTTCACCACATTGTAGAAACACAAATGTTTATTACTATAACGTGTGAGGACCCATACGTGAACTACCACTAAAGCATATGAGTATGGCTTGAAATTAACTGCCTATTGATTCACTGTGGAGGAGTCCCCAGGACAGCTATTTGAAGGTCTACAGCTCACAAATAGTCTGTCTGAGTTTTGTACCCAAGAGCACTGAACTTCAATCAATCAATTCCTCTTACTAAAGCTTCAAGGTTTCTAAAGCCGCAACAAGCTACAGAATGACACAACGTATCTTTCAGGTGAATAAATTCTGCACCACTGAAACCACTTTTGTATTTTATCTGCAGACGAAAACACCAAGCAACTCATGTCATAAAAAGGTAAAATCTCAACAAAACCACAGGCAGGCTTGCTCTGGACTCTACAGACGTACACAACAAAGCAGCCAGTAAGTCTATGTACTATCACGTGATGTGGATGCGATGGTTTTATTTCATTACCAAGCTCTATTCGTCGTGTTTTTTCTTGAGTTAATCACAGGTTGCTGTGTGTAGCCCACAATACCAAGCATGTTGGTCAGAAACCTCATTTGGAGCAAGGAATTAAGACATAACAGTCTGACATGCAGGCACAATCAGCCAAGGGAAGGTTGAGACCGAAGGAGGAAAAAGAAAAGCAGCACAGACATGTGCATGTTACTCACATACTCATCTCTCATACTCATACAGTATTGACTCTGACTGCATTGCAGCCATTAATAACTATCACTGCTGAATCTTTTGGCTGGAGGTGGGTTCTTTTTATGAATGATAATGAGGGCCCAGTCAAAAGAGCATATTACCCATCTAAAAGCACAACTACATCCCAGCAGGGCATTAATGTATCTTGTGCTACTGACGCACTCCAGGCCATCGGAAAGTATAAGTAAGAATAGCTGTAATGATCGGTCTTTTTTTTTTTTTTTTTATTCAAGCACAAAGAATTTTGGAAATTTGCTTAGAAAGATCTGCAGTAATGACATGTTTCAGTAAACTCTCAGCAGTAAGGTTAGGTATGTTTGAAAAGAGACATAGGTCAGAAAGAGAGGCTTACAACTGAAGAGAAATCAATAGAGGCTGATTCCTGAGGACTTGGACCAACAATGATCAATACCACACTAAGTGCACCAGGAAAAAACACTGCAAAATAACTGCAGCAATGAAAAGTGCCTTTTGTGTGATTATGTAGGGTTAGCATCCAGAGCTTGATGTTCACATCTTCAGTTGGTCTGTTTGAGTTATAAGGTTATTGTAAACAACTCAAGTTGGTCAAAATTCAATACAGCTTCCACAGGAGTTTGCTTTTTTTTTTTTGCTTTTTTAACTGTTATCATTAGGCACCAACCTCTACTGCTGTAGTAATTATGACGGGGGCAAGTGGAGAGGTCAGGTGGTGTTTTATAAAGAGAGACAAAGCCAGCTTTTAAGAAATGTATATAGATACTTAGATTAGAGATTCTTTAGATTCTTTATTTGACAGCAGGACAGTATAGACAAAGGAGATAGCATTGACAAATCAGTATGTCATATGCTGTACTAAAATGCAACACTAATTGGTCTTAACCAATAAACAATCAGCATATGTCAACACAGTGTTTTATTTATGTATTTGCTAGCTTGCCTCATGTTGAATGTAAAATCTTAATCTGCAAAACTAGTAATGAAAGTAGTTGGGGAAAAAAATGTAAGATGGAGCTCTGAAAAATGGTAAAGGTCATACAAAGGGGAAATACTTAAGTACTCTAATGCATAATGTTCAAATGCACTTCCATTACACCCACCAAATGATGATATTTATGAAAACAGGCTTCCATTTGCTGTTATTTTGCTTTCAGAACCAAAGAATCGCTTTGTGAGAGAGCCGGGACACTTCAGCTTGCTGTCGACTCCTCCTGCCCGGGGTAGGAGCTTCACCACCATTTAACCACATTGATTTCTGTTTTATTTGACAGCATTATCAGACTGCCTGCTGCCAGAAATAAACCTGAGAACTGAACCCTAGAGAAGTCGTAGAATCTTCTTTTCTGACTGTTAAAGGAATTACACCAGCATAATATGAAGAAGACTTAAAAGCAAAAACCAGTGATTCAATTTTCTAATCCTTCTTCTCCTTAATGTTTCAAAATAGTCTGCTGGGAAGAGGGTGAGTTAATGATACCCCGGTATTCAGACTCAAATGAGATTTTTAAGCACAGTTTAATCCTAAATAAGAATGCAACATTAATACAACAATGAAAAGCAGCTTTTGTTTGAAGTAGTACTTGTTCTTGTGGTAATGTCTGGAGATCCCATTGTAAAAATGTATGTGAAAATGTTTGTGTGTTTGATTGCAAATGCTTGTGTATGCACCTGCAAATTTGTCTGAGTGAGGTGTTTCCCTAAAGGCTCCTTATAGCTCCTCCTTAGTCTCTGCAGTATAATCACAGACAGTAATGTGTGAGATTATAGAGTTGCTAAATCATGATTTGTCTTGGGACTTCTTCTTCTTCTTCCAAAAATTCAAGATATAGAAAGAGCTATTTTCCTAAAGGAGGTTAACACCTTTTACACAAAACAGAACTAAGTGGCAAGAAGGTGTGAATCCTTCAGCCTGGGAATCTATTAACCTTTCCAGTTAAACGCATCCTGGAAAAACACTTTTCACATGTTTCATATTGCAAATGTCTTCTACATGCAGTTGCTGTTAATAATGATACATGATGCAAATAGAACTGGTCTGTTAGGGGGATTCATTTTGAACTTATGTTTTGTAATGCAATTGACAAGTTGTTTTTAAAGCAATGAAAGGGAATATATACCAATATATGTGTATATTAGTATTGCATATATCAAGAGTTTCAAGCTTTATGTATTAAGGGGCAGTTATACATTTTCTATATGGTCAGAGGTCTGGAACAGCAGCAGAAATGCAGAAGAAAATGAAAGTCAAGAAGATGTTGGAACTGTCAGAATAAAAACTTCCAAACATTCCATCATAGCATACATCCATCCAGAAACCTGAACCCAGATACAAAAGGCGTGATTGCCAGATGGAGGCATCAATTAATGTGTCTGACACAAGCAGCTGTGGTAAAAAATCTTTCAGAGTGATCATTTAGTCTTCTTTCACTGACTTAAATGGGGTGGACAAAATAACATGATAGAATACAACAACACCTTAAACTACAGCCTCAAAAAGAACCAAGGGTTGAATCACCATCTCTCTAAAATGAATTTAAGAGCATGATATTTAAAACTAAGCAACGTAAACAATGTATAGACTGAAGAGCTTGTTAAACAAGGCCAGCAATGTGCACACATATACAGAGAACAGACAAACAACTGATAGCCACTCTTTGGTTCTATTCCGCGTGCAGCAGGGAATAAGAAAATAATGTTTTATTTCTCATATTCACAGCTTTGTTTAGGTCAGTGGAGCTCCTCTCCTCATTCAGTCTCCAGCTCACTTGCGTCCACTGCTCTCTGTCTCAAATATTGAGCTGGAGAGGAGGACTTTGAATAGTGTGTTTACTGACAGCAGCAAACAATAACAGTTTTCACAACGCTCAATAAGGTCAGGTAGTAGTTGTAGTATCTGGGCACATTCAATTACACCACCAGGGTGGCATTGTGGTGCAGTGGTTAGCACTGTTGCCTCATAGCAAGAAGGTTCCAGGTTCAAATCCTGGTCTGAGCTCTTTGTCTGCATGCTTGCATGTTTGTCCAGCTTCCTCCTACAATCCCAAAAAACACTATGCATTCATTCAACACAGTAAGTAAGGCAAATGGAACAGACTGATTGGACCAAAATAACAAAGTCCCGCTATATTCTTTTTGTCTGACTTAATTATTTATTACAACAATAAAAGCATATTCAATTAGGCTGCTGCTTGGCAACAGTTTTTAATCACATCATATAGACAAGGTTTTCTGCAAACATCACAATTAAAAACAAATTCTTCATAAAGCAATCTGTTTTGACATTGAGGACGTATCTAAAATACACTCTTCTGTGAAGGCTTTCTGTGGGAGTGTTTCTGTGGTGGGGGGGGGTTTGGCAGTGGAGCATTTTGGAGTTCGGGCACAGCTGTTGGCTGGGGGGGTGGATGTTGGTGGGGTCCCTTCACTTTAAGTAAGGGGCTGAGCGCCAGGCCCTGAAAAAACAGCCCTATGAAGAAGAGTATCTGGATACTTAGGCATGGCAGGACATTCAAGATTTGCCCATATATTTTGTGTATACCACCTTAAACCTAAACTGAGATGTTTTTTAGATGACATACTTTCTCTTACTTATATTTTGATTTTATCCTGTCACGGCTTTCAAACATGAATCTACAACTGTGACAATAGCTGGCATTTGCCACATTTACGTTGCATTTAAACTGGTCTGTGGAAGGTCTGATACACAGCATTTAAGCATTTGCCTCACACTAACTCCACAATGTTGTCATCCTCTCCACTATCTCCATTAATCTTGTCGATAAAGGCTCCGAAAAAAAACAAAAAAAAAAGAAGCCTATGTCTGAAAACCGTGTCTATCAATTGCCACAAATAGAAAAATGTCTACGTTAAGACAAATGCTTCTGTCTCCTATCCTGTCCATCAAATTAGACAGCATAAGACAAGTGTGGACAGTGGTCACGTCTCAGACAAAGATGTCTGGTACTGGCTGCCTGTGCGGTTGGTGATTTGCCCTGCATGAACAAGTGCCAACATTGTCAGCTACACTGAAGGCAAACCAACATATTTGTCTTGCACCACTGCTTTCAAAGGCTTGAAGGACCCAACAGGTCTGCTAGACACACTTCACTTTATGACTCTGTCGGTGACAATACAGAAGGCCTTGAGAAGAAGATTGGTTCATTCTCCCTTTGGCACTTCATGGCACCTGCATCATTGTGGTGCATGCAGCTAAGCTTCTTAAAATGAATTTTAATCATCGGTGTATGGCATGCAGAGTATGACAAGCAGGACATGTGAAAACATAAAAGACAAATGCATATTTCTGCACCAGTTGTTTTTCCCCAGAATTGTTTTGTTTACAGAACAACTAGATCAACTGAGGAAAGACGCTAAATGTAGAGAAACCACATGAGACCCTCTCGGAGAGAAAGCTGAATGTTCCCATTTTCAAACAGAACAATTGAATATAGCTCTGCGCTGGAGACGGCATCCCCTTTCAATTAGATTCAGACGCCCAGAGAAAACGGAATAAATTAACCATTTATCCACAAAAATCATAACATTTTGCACAATTTCATTAATTTGCAACATCTAAACAATTATATGGTTTAATGAATCGCCAGTTTATGATGATTGAACCACCGTGAATGTTGCTCTGTCTCAGTGTTGACATAATTGAGAAGTGTGTCACATCTGGATTTCACTGTGTAGCAGTGCTTGAAAAAGAGGCAATATTACTGTGCAACCCCTGAATCTGAAGTGGATTCATTAACCAGAATGAAATATGCACCGGGGATCAAATGCTTAAAACAAGAATATCCTCGATATTCTGGAGCACGTACAACACAAAGTCAGCATGTGTTCATGACATGTACTGGTTATGTATACAACCAAGTCACACAGGGACATAGCATACAGCTGTAATTTTAATGGATAAGACTGATGTTTTTTGATGATTTTTTTTTATTAATGCTAACAATTTAACTCTTGGAATGACAATGATGATCTGTTGGTCTGTCAGTCACTTTGGTCCAGATTGAGATATGTTGCCCCAGTGACTTTGGTGACCCTGTGACTGAAACTTCAGATTGCACAATACTTTAGTTTATGGCCAGAGTTAATGTCATTAACATCAGTCTCTGCCAGTCTTTGATTTTTGTGCTAACTAACAAATGTTAGCAGCCTAACAACTAAAATAAAATGCCGAGGTCTTGGTAAACATCACACTTGCCAAGCATTAGCACTTAGTCCTACTTTGTGCTGCAGCTGCTGCACAACAATTTTACCTCCAGATAAATAATGTTTTATCTTACCTTATCTTAAAGACCTGCTGTGCACTGTGGCCTCACAGAGCTGCTAGTGTGAACTCCAGGTCTTATTTTGTTACTATCAACACACACTATGAAAAGGCCAGACCCACAGTCATCAGCCATTCAATACTTTATGACTTTTCTTAATTGTCTGTAACACTCAGTGTTCAAATCAGGCGACAAATAAATAACTGATTTTTTAAAAAAAAAAAAAAAAAAACTCCAGTAATCTCCTAAAACAGGTGGGCAATGTAGTTTTAGCACACATTTCTCCAACAAGAGCACACAGACAAAACTTGTTATTTTGTTGGTCATGAGAAAAATATCAGACATCATCCACACGATCTTTTGAAGCAAACACACTCTGCTTAAAGCAAACGCATAACGGTCCCGTAAACTGCTGAGAGAGGCTGCTCCATCCAGAGACAGCTGGACTCTTTGACGGTATATTTATTGTATTTCTTGTCCCCTGAATAAAAAGCAATCATAGACTGGCCAGGTTGGTTAACACAAACATCCTGTGTTTACTGACAACAAATCACATGACTGAGGGGAGAAGATAAAACAAACAGATTTCTGTTGTGGTTGCCATCACGTGAACTTATCTAGCACAACCAAAATGTCCTCAACAAATAAACCACGGGAGTACTTACGTGAAAAATAAATCAGCGGAGCAAGGTAAAATCATGATTAAATGTTTGTACAGTAAAGGTTCTGAATGAGTAAAATGGAGACACAAGTGTCCCCCCCACTCTACAATAAACATTGCTTGACAGTCCCTTAATGGTCCAATCACCTTGAATCAGGTCAACCTGCCTTTTGTCTGATTTAATTTACCTCCTGTACTTAAAGCAAAAGTATTTCAAATGTCTGGTTTGACCCCAATAAAACCAGCATCCATCCTGTTTGTGCAATTATAGAGAAAAGCAGGATCAATGGAATCTAATTTAAGGCAGAAGCATTATTCTAAAACAGAGAGCCCAGTGCATCTCTGCATGGAGCCAGCAGGATGATTAAGTGTGCTGGTTACATCCTATATAGCTCTGCTGCACATGCCACAGTGAGAGTGTTCATGTCTTGGATCCCATCACCCCAGCCTCTATTACATCCTCAGAGCAGTCAATACTGGGCTCTGACCACCAGTCAGTCACTCCCCGGTTGCACACACAGGCGGAATACAAATCAGCTTGGAAAAGTCAAAGCTCTGCATCTGGTCTGTGTCCACACCTTTTCTTAGTGGGCTGCTGTTTGGACAAACCTGTTCAAACACATTTGCTGTGTCACAGAGAATAGTAGATAGATCAAAAGGAAAATAAGACACAAAATCACTGAACATCACAGTTAAGTGGAGTCAAATTTTGATTAATTGCTCGCTCGAGAATCAATGGTTCCAGTTTCTCAACTGTGATGATTTGCTGCTTTTCTTTGTAAAGCGTTAAGTGAGTATCTTTGGATTTGGAACTGATCTCTGAATAAAACGGATCATTTGAATACATCATCTTGGACTGTGGGAAATTAGACCACTTTTCACTATTTTCTGAAATTCTGCAAACTAATTGACTAATGAAAGCAGTCACAACTTCAAAGACCGGGACGCACTTCTGACACACCGCAGTAGTTGCCGATATAATTGTTTATCACTGTCTAAATCTAATAAGAATAATTCAACTTACAAATGCAAAGAAAGAAAGAAATAGTAAAAAACTTTGTTCTTGTGTTCATTCCTAGTGAGTGATAAAATACGGGCTCAAAACAACCCTGTTAATATTGTATCAGGTGGAGTCAGAGAGTGTTAACAAAAGGAGGGGATGTGTTCAATTTTTCATGTGTGGTTCCTTTTTCTACTGAGGAAAACAAAACACAGTGGCCTGATCAGATTGACTTGCAGTGCTAAAGGTCTCTGCAAACCTGCCCTTCTCTGTCTCCTTCAAAAATCTGACTCTTTCCTTCTCTTTTCCAGCCGCAGCTCATATCTGTGTTAACTCTCACTGGAGTCAGCTTCATGCAGCTGCAACCAAACAACCTCTTGCACCATGTAAACATGACAAGGTCATCCCAGCTATGTTATCCCTGCGTTCAGAAAGGGATCTAACATTGAAACCCTGAAAATTTAGATTATCATTTACCTTCTTCTTCTGGGTCGTCAAGTCCCAAATAAACACTACAATTTATGTAAGTAACAATTTTGGTTATTTTACACAATAGATTTTTCTGCATTTTCTGTCTTGTGTGTGCTGGACTGCTGTACTGGTTTGAGGTGTGTGGGGCTTGGTAGGGGGAAAAAAATGGGATGTCATGCATGTCTAGAATTTAGCAACAGTTTTGATGAAGCAGAATAGCTGAGATTTTGATTTTTCCATTAAACTCTTATAACAACTACGGATATTCATTTCTGAATTTTGATTCTGAATGTCACTTACAGAGCCATAAATGTAGAACAGATTTAAGCCCACATCAAAAAATACTTCTGTTTAATTAGAAAGGTATTTTGCTGCTATCAGTCAAATTCTACAGTACAGTTTGATATGATAATGATGTGGGAACATGTTTTTTTTTTCTTTTTTTGGCAAGAGCATAATTTCCCATCTGGCTCTATTTGTGGGGATTGTTGACTGTGAATGAGAATCAGAGGGATGCATTGCACTCTGTTCCAGCATCACGGCATAATGTACGGGTTGGATGCTGAACTCAGCATGACGTTAACTGCATCAGCAACCAATTGGAAAGCACAGGTGTAGGTTATGTACATAATAAAGCATGCATACACAGTTGGAAAAGAGTTGATTAAAAGGAGGAGGATTGCTAAGCAAAGCAGCTTACCATTAGTTCGACAGGTTATAATGAAACACCTTGAATAAGAGTGATTTCACAGCTTGAGTTTTGTTTTTGTTTTGGCGTTTTTTTTTATTATTATACCTCAAAGGTGGCTGCGTCTTAACCAGTGCAGGGACGATCTGTTAATTAACATGACTGCATCACAACCAGATATTACTGTTCAGAAAAATATAATTTACATAATAAGGCTTTTGAATTTGCACTGTTCCCGCTCTTATTAACCTTCCATTAACCTTTAGATAAACATAGGCAGCTCTGAGCATTATTCCCTGGGATCACACACACCAAAGGGCTTGGTTCAAATTCATCAGACCAGCTGTGGAATTGCTTATGGGTGATTAGGCCACTGATAGCCCCTCGCCTCAGTGAGGATGAAGGTAGAAGCTTCTCAGGAGCGAAGAGGGTACAAAACAGCCAGAGCTTTTTTTGGACTTTGCTTTTCCTCCTTCACTCAGCGAATTTGAGGGAATCATTGATGATTGGCAAATCAATATGAGAGGAAACGCTGAAGGTGGCAATTCTGAAAGATAAAGCTAGAATTACATATCAGTTTGTACTTAAATATGCATTACATTTTGTGAAGGCAGAGGCGAATCACAAATGTTTGACATCAACCTCAGTAACATCAATTTAGAGAATTCACAAAGATAATGACAGCTTTTCAAACTTAAAGAAAAGCTGAAAGGCAGGAAGGAAGGAAGTATTCACGCCATTCAGATTTCTTAGAGAAAAATTATATTTCAAAAGTTTCCATGAGGGAGCAGTATCTCAGTTTTAGAGTTTTCAGTATACTGAGACAAATTATTATCAAGAAAAATGCTGTGCTACAACAGGCAAACAGGCACTGCAGTCCAAATTAATCACCAGCAAAGGTAATCATAACAATCATATCAAAACTTAAACTGCCATTATTATTAGAACTGGGTGTATTACAGTCGTTTATTTATGTGAGACATTTATGTTGAAAGACCTTCATTTTGAAATTTTCATTCAACCTCTGCTTCTTCCTGCCTTTCCAGTTAAAGCATGGCAATCTACGGACTCAGAATAGTCACAAGATACTGCAAGTTTCCTTGGTTAATGATGCAGAAGTCTCTGACATTCTCTCGCTGCATGTCACGATGTGGCACTGTAATGTTGGACTTAACTACTACTTAACAACAGCCTCGCTGTTTTGATGGTCAAAACTGAATAATTACATTTCAGAATAAAGAGAGGTAAGTAAGAGAAGGAGGAAAGAATGATGGTTAAGACGAGGACTGCAGTTACCAATTATTTCAGTAACTGAGTGTTCTACTGATTATTCCAATGATTAATCACATCCTCAGATAATAATGCTGTAGTATGGAACAATAGCAAAAATGCAGAAGAGAAAATAAGACAGGTCTTGTAAAATGAACTAATAGTTCATTGATTGCAGTGAACAGGGTCAGGTGTAGGGCAACCCTTCCGCACAGCAAATAAATGTACAATAGCCACTCTTACGAACCAGCTGTAATGGTAAGTTCTCACTGCAGTCACACTAAACTGAGTCTACCTGCTGTGTTGGATTGGTGCATTTTAGGCTCCAACTGCTACTTAGGCTACTTGATAATTTATGTATCTCTGTGATGGGAGTAGGTGTGAGCATGTGTTTGTGTGAGGCAAAGGCTTTCACAAACTGACTACAGCATTTTATTTTCTGTTGTTATTTTCTTGACTTAGTTAACTTACATTGTGCCACTATAATGATTTCAACTGGCCATCACCCATAATTAACTTAGATAGATAGATCACTTCTTTACGTCATATGTCCACAGTGTAATCACGCTGTGTGTCGGTAATATTCAGCCGTGCAAAACACAGCTATGTATAGTTACATGGCTCGCACGAAGATATGGTGCAAAGAATTTGGGGGCAGGTTTCCCCCCCCACCCCCTACCCCACCAGTTCACTGTGTTTACATCGTTGAACTGAAGCATGCAAAACAGTAAATAAATAAATAAATGAATAAGAGATAAAAGCACATTGGTTCCGTGAGTTTCTCTTTTCACAGAGTAACAAATTTCATGCTTGAGAGAACAGATGCGTGTGTCTTTTAAGCTACTATTACGGCAATTATATGCAAATCCTACAGCTTTGAATACAATTAAGTATTTACTTGAATTGCATTCCTTCTCTTAATACATATGAATAACCTCTCTTGCAACATCATAAGCCCGTCAAACGCTTCATCACTTAGTGCATAAACGACTGGCGTGGAGCGCTAACAGGGTCATTTATTTCAGTAAGAGACGCTGTGAACCTGCAATTAATTAAATGGCAAGACTGAAAGTTCTTTCTGTCAGGGTCTTTCAGAGAACTGAGCTCTTAAGAAACAGTTTTATATATGGTTTCTATCATGGCATTAAATTCAAATAAACAACTAGAACCACTGAATAGTTTTTAATGCATTCTACTGACCTTGCAGGTTTATGCTATATAAAAGTTGCATCTTACTACTTTTACTGTTTTATCCTGACTTTTCCTTTCTTGAAAGCATTTTCTGAGATTGGGTCCGATAAACACTGTATTATCATATTATGATGACCGCACTGTCTGCTGTAAAGTTCCCATTTACATTTTATATGCTTGTTTATTAGGTACAGCTAAAACTAATGCAGCAGTCCTGTAATAAATCCTACCTTCAGGAAAGTTATAATTTAAATAATTTAAGTTAAGATTCAATTGTATGGTGATTTGGGATGTAGCTTGCAGTGCTGCTGAATTACATACATTCACTGAAAATAAATGACCAAAAATATTAGTTTTTTTTTTTTTTTTCAAACTTCATTCGCCTTAGTAGCTACTGTAAGTGTAATATACTGGTGATTGACTTGTTTACTATTAACTGGGTTTAAGGAGAGTAATGTGTGTGTGACCCAGAGGACTACAGTCTAACGGTTCAACCAATTCCACCAGTTCAGTTGACTCTCCCTGCGGTTGATTAACTTTGTGATCCATTAAGTTGCTTCATCCCTTCAGCAGGGAGAACTTGCCCTCCACCCTACCCTCTGAGGATTAGGGGAATCCCTTAGACATCATCAAAGGGACCTTCAAGGTGAATAGTGCTGCCGACTTTCCATGAAGTGCCAGTAAAAAGAGCAGCAAGACCACTGAATACACTCAAGTCCAAGGCTTGTCAAATACACTATATGTGTTTTGTCTCAGCACACACAAAACAAAATTAACAGTAAAGGTTATGGCACGTTCATAAAATACATGTCAGTTGACAGTAGTAAGCCACTTGCTCCCTGACCAACTTCCAAGATCCCTTGAATACATTAGCAACTGAGATAATACTGCCAAATACTGTTTATAAGAGGATTTTACTTGGATGCTGCAAGGCCCACTGGAGAATTTATCTTGCATTTTGCATACTAATTCCTGGTTCACCATGACAGTCACACCATGAAAGGTACATTCTCCATGCATGGCACCCTCAAACTTGTATACTTCTTTGAGCACGGGGTTTGAAAGCAGGCATCTTTTCATACAACAAATTACTCCATAAGTGGTTTTCACTGAAAAGGCAGCACATGCTCAACATTCTTTAGAGTATTATTGTTAAAAGCTAGTGTGGGCTATAAAACAATATTATGAACCATGAAGTTTTCTATGTCAAAACACTGTGTCTGAGGGTGGCTGCTGTTATAGACAATTTGGACAAGCCACAGAAATTGGACAACTTTTATATGTGTTTTGTAACGTTTTTGTTGAATGAAGAAGAAAAGTCAGGATACGTTTTGATATAAACTCATATTCAATTGATTTCTGTTGTAATGAAGATAAAAATGTTAACAGAATAAGACAAGTACAGAGGCAAATACTTACGTACTGATGCTGCAATTAAATTAAATTAAATGGACTTTTCGCAGGCAAAACTTGGCCAGTCAAATTTTATATCTGTGCCTCCTCTCATCAAGCTAAAAAAACAAAACAAAACAAAAAAAAACAACCCTCAGGCCAAAATACAGCCACAGCTTAAGCCGGGAGGCTAATATTTCTGCAACAAGATTTTATTCAGAACTCTTTATTTTGTAAATCTTCAGTCAGGCACACAAATTGTATAAAATTATTCTCTCATAATAACGATGCAATCATTAATCAAATATTATTTTATCATCTAAAGCAATTTTATCTTTTATCAACAAGATTGAGGCTTTGCACTAACAATCAGCTGCAACCATCTCATATTGAGATATAGAAGATTGCACTGTATCCTGGTTTCATTCCAGACCTTAAATATTTTTTTGTGCACTGCCTGTAGAAACCAAGTCAGAATTCATAGTGTTAAGGTCGAGATGCTCGAGCTGAGCAGTGCTATGAATTATATGAAGCTGCAAGGCCACAACTTTCATTTTAACTTTTCCTCAAGAAGCCCAGACAAGGTGTGAATGTGGCATGAAATGAGGTACGGAAGCAGGGCCAATTGATATTTAATTAATGCTAGGCTTGACTGGAGGGCCCAGGCTCATCTGCTGCATGTCTCATCCAATATGCATGATTTACAAGCGGGCCTCTTGCCACAGCAAACTTTCCACGCAATAAGGAGCATCGATGTGAAGTGGGGTACACAGCCAGCACATGGAGGAGGCAAGCATTCTGCAGCAACGCTCTGCAAATTTTGACAAATGCTATGTGGATTTTTCCTACTTTCAGTATACTTTAGGCAAATGATGTAACATATATGTGAGCACTGCATACAATGAAATGTCAAAGGAATTCACAGTGCTTCTGTATCAAGATGAAGATTTGTGTTAAAAGACCTGTGTAACCTCAGTGAAATATTTATGAACAAAGCAAAATATAAACACCTTTGCTGTTTTGGGAGGCACTGAGTCACTGAGGACACCTTTTCTTTTTTAAACCCTCCTGTTTTATTAATGACTATGCTCCATAAAGATGAATCTCACACTGCCTGAGCTAAAAAAGATTGTACAGTTTCCATTTTGTAGGATGGTATGTTTAAACTGTCTGACATCCACAGTAATTCTGCTCTAAATAGTGTTATTATTATAGGCTGAGGATGTGTGTGGATGCTGATCATTGGCTTTTTTCTGAGAAAATGGTACTTGGCTGTAAGCATAAGTAGTCAACATTGCTTATGCTTGCCGCCAAGTACCATACAATGCCATGCAGCACTTAAAATACAGACTGACTTTCCAAGATGAATGTTGAACAGGGCTGCAAATTATGATCAAGTAAGAGCTTGAGTGTTTTATGATTGACAGAATGAATATGTTTAACAGTACGCGGTTGTCAGGTAACATGTTGCTGGTGCTCTTGCATCATGTACTGTGCGTAGGATTTAGAATCTAAGAACATTTCTGTCCTTTACTAATTGTAGGATTGATTATACTTCCAAAAATACCCACAGAAATTGGGAATCTTCATCTACATAACATACACTTTCATCCACACTAAGAGTTTCAGGCAGCACATGCCTTGCCTGGCTGTTGTCCTATATGAATTCAGCAGGAAGAGGTAACGGGACATCATTTTTCCTGCCTGGGCCATCTGTCAGCCCCCCAACATTGCCCATGTTACATTAAATAAATGCCTAGCTTTTCTCACGAGTCCACAGCAGCGTTATTAAACTGCCTACCTGTGTTACGATGATAGATCTCCTCCAAACTGTGGACCCCGGCAAGCCCAGGTTACCCATAAATGCAGAACATAAAGAGATTGCTTGTGCGGACAACCGGTATAAGCAGCAGAACCAGGCTGCACACCGCTGACTGTGTCTCTACTTGATCACAAGGCTACTGGAGGGGAAGAATGATAAGCCGTGCCAGCTATCTGACTTTGCTAGCGACACGATGATGATAAAAATAATTAAACAAAGGCATCCTAATGATAATAATGTGTTGATGAAGTCTTGAAGTTCCAAAGGAAAAATGATCTGATGAAAGAGATTTTACATACTGTCTGCAAAAGTGCACAATCGATGCATCATGCTTAAATTTATCATGTTCACAATAGTTAAAAGTTTTTGAAATTACTGAGCATCAACCACTGTGAGAGATGAATTACTGACAAGGCAAAGTTGACACCCTGCTGTCTACGAATGTCCTAAAAATCAATCAAAACCCAAATCAAAATCCATTTTTAAAAAACTATTTATACTATTTAAAAAGAGTCAACTGGCTAAACACAAGTTGGCTTTTATTTTGAAACAGTGAAAGGAAATTCAGTGTAATTGTTAAAGAGATTGACAAAGACCACAATCATTCATCACATATACCGCTACAAAAAAAAAACAGCCATCTACTGAAGCTCTTGACAGCGGATGAGTTATTAACCTTCTCCTTCTCTCACAGTTAATGATGCTGGGACTGACGTGCTGTAAAATCAACCACGACTGAAATCTTCTGGATTAACTTTAATCACATTTCCATAAACAATTTACACAAAGAAAACCCCAGGCCAGCACAAGCATATTGGTCTCTGGGTGCATAATAAAGCTGTTATGCATGATCTGCTATATGCACAGATGGAAAGAAAGCGAGAGGGTGGAGGTTAAATCGGGGGCCAAGGAACACATTATTGTCCAAGGGGCTCCTGATAGGCTAATCTGGTCATGGCCACCCCAAAAAAATTTGGAGTCTCACCAGGAGAAGGATAAATATTCAGTATAAGCTGAAGATCAATGTTTCAATTAATTTTCAGTGACAGCCCAAGAGCTATTATCTAACACACACAACAGCTGAACACTTCAAAAGCAAGGTTTAATCCACATGCCTATTACATACTGTAAAATGCACATATTGTGGCTGAGACAAACAGCAGGCTAACACTCACACACATAAAACAACATACATATTCTAAGCCGCAACAAACCCATACAGCACAGGCTATAATCAATTAATTATGCAATACTTTGCTGACAGAAACCAGAGAGCCTAAATCTGCCTCTGCCTCACAGCCACAATCATGTCTGCCTGCCAATTTCCCGCCAGGCCTTAGTGACAAGCCTGTGGATGGCGAGCGTGATAATGGATGGTTCTAATGGTCAAGCCTGGACCGCACATTAAGAATCCAGTCGATTCTCAGTATTGCACACAGGAAGTGCTGCCAGCAATCAATGCTAGGCTAATGTGTGAAAAGGAGTAAGCTGAATGTCAGTGTTGCTAATCAATAACTATTCATTTTCAGCAACCACATTTCCACAAATAGGACACTTAATATTGTGTGATTGGATAATTACCATGCCCAATTAAGGATGTGTGACACTAAGCGATGGATGGTGGATGGAAAACATCTGCCACAAAGTGCTAATGGAGACACGTGGCAGACTCTGATCGACAGTTTGGAGATGGATCTTGATGTCTGCAAACTGTGGGATGCCAGCTAAACCTGCAGGAGTCAGATAATCCTCTCTCTACCTCCACGGCACCAGAGATAATGGATGTCCATCCTCTCAGATTCTGCTCTGACAGGAATACGCTGCTCTAAAGGGAAAGGGACACAACCACTTTACAACCACCACATTTGTTGCCAACCCTGCACATTTTTCATGGATTTTAAGATTGTCTCCTATTGCTCACTTTTTTAGATGAATAATAGAGGCTCTTGTCATCTGCAACAAATTAGTCATAGCCTTAATTTTCACTGTTGTGGACAAAACTATAATTCCTCCACTCTCAGCCTCTTTTGGCCAAAGAGTCTGAGCTGACTGAAACACATTTTGGGACCAAAGCGACAGAAGGTCAGTACAGATTATCTTGTAGTGGGATGAAGTGACATCTCAATCTCATTCCCTCCAATCCAGCTGAATCCAGCCTGGCCCCTGCTGGTAATGTCAACATATTTAATTTTCACAAAGGCTCAACACATCCAGCACTGTTGGCCAGCATCACATTAAACATACTACATGTAACTCACTCTAGTCCCAAGGTAGACCGGAGGGAGGGACTTTCTTACACTACATGCAGTGAAGCCTTCGCACATCATCGCCTTGACAATAATCCCCGCAAAAAAAAAAAAGATTCTTGTCTGATAAAAGTCATCTCCACATGCAATCTCTAAAGCCTCTTCTCAAATACAGCTTGATCAGCAGCTGCTCTGTCATTGTACTGCAACAATAAAAAAGTGAGGTAGTACTGTTATTAAATGCACAAACCACATATAAAGTACAGTCAACGCACACTAAAAATCTAGCACTTATTGTACTTTGTCTTCTTCTGTAATTTACAATATAATAATTTAAACTCTACATGGACACATGTTAAAAGGAAAGTTAGCACTTTTTAACCTTAAAGATGCCCATTAAAATTATGATAAAGGCCAATTACCTTTACATTGTCATTTTAGTCATTTCAACATTTTGGTGATCCAGCTCCTTGTTGTTTACTCTGAACTGAAGTGCAATAACTGGATGAGATCCAAGATGCAACGAGGGGGCACCTTTCTTATCTCAGTCCCTACTGAGAATGCTGTTACCACATAATGTGTTTTAACTTATGGTATGTAAATACATTGTTTATTATGAAAGCCCATATTTCATTGTCTGGCAACACTGGATTTGTAGGTGCAGATTAAAATAATGTCTGTGTTAGCTTAGAAAATAAATCCATTAGATTTATTCACTTTGGGACAATAGACCTTTTTCACAGGGGAGATTTTGACAGCGGGAGCACGGGTATGACAAATCACATTACGAATGGATCTGTTACATTCGGTGGTCACAGTAAGCAAACATGTCAGTTATCCAGAGTGCACAATGCATGAACTCTCGAACTGACTAAATTCATTCATATTTATGTTAATGGGATTAATTACACCTGTGCTTTTCCTGCTGTTTAAAAATGTCTGCTGAGAAAAAATTCTATGAACTTCATGTGGTGGGATGAGGGTTGTTCTGATTGTAGCTGAATAGAATTTCAATTGAGTAATCAAAAATAATTCAGCAGATACACTATATGAACAAAAGTATTGGGACACCTGACCATTACCTCAATGGGTTCTTTGCATGGGCGGCACGGTGGTGCAGTGGTTAGCACCGTCGCCTCATAGCAAGAGGGTTCCAGGTTCGAATCCCGGTCTGGGCCCTTCTATGTGGAGTTTGCATGTTCTCCCTGTGCCTGCGTGGGTTTTCTCCGGGTTCTCCGGCTTCCTCCCACAATCCCAAAAACATGCACATTAGGTTAATTGGCTACTCTAAATTGCCCCTAGGTGTGAGTGTGAGAGTGTGTGGTTGTCTGTCTTTGTGTGTTGGCCCTGCGATTGACTGGCGACCAATCCAGGGTGTACCCCGCCTCTCGCCCGTAGTCAGCTGGGATAGGCTCCAGCTCCCCCGCGACCCTGACGGATAAGCGGTATAGAAAATGGATGGATGGATGGGTTCTTTGCATTATTAGTGCATTCTATAGAAAAGGGCCTCCCCAAACTGTTGCCACAAGGCTGGAAACATAGCATTGTCCAAAGTATCTTGGTATGCTAAAGGTTTCTAACCACCGGAAAATAAAGGGCCCAGCCCAACCCCTAAAAAAAGCTCCATGCTGCATCTGAATTCAGTAATGAAAGGGTGTATCCCAATACTTTTGCCTATATAGTCTATTAAACATTGTTTCAAACACATACACATTTCTGTGTTTATCTTTGCAGAATTTAATCCAGGGATAATTGTTTTTAATTAGGTAAAAAATGAATAAATAAATAGTAGTACAGTACAGATGTCTTTGGTCACTTAGTGATGAAAATAATAACCAAGAGCAGTATTTTGAATTTAAGAGGTAACCTATGACCCTTGCTGGGTCTGGAGTTAATAAAACAAATCAAATCAGCAATCTTAATTTGATTCTATTTTTGAGTTTTGAGTCTAATAAATCTAGTTCAATCATATCCACTCAAATGAAGTAAGACACCTTGTAGCTTGTGTTCGCAATGACTTAAATAACACACCTGCATAGCAGCGCAGTTTGGCCATTGTGTCAAATAGTTCTTGAAAGTGCAAATCATTATCATTATCATTCTTAGTCGAAACAGACACTAGACACTAAGTAAAAGTTCTGCTGATGGTGTACAAGGTGGCATTTTCACCTTTCTTTTATTTATGTACGCAAATATTCTTTCACTTACTTTAAATCACGTTCTTTTTTAAACTCTAACCTAGTACGTGTCAGAACATTAGCCTTTTATCTTTTTTACAACAATTACTGGTGAGTAGATGTTCATCATTATCTGGCAGCAAAGAAACTGAGGCCATTTAACTACTTACAAAACCAACCCTTATAATAGGTTTTCACTATATATAAAAGCACTGGGAACATTTGTTTTATTACTGTGTCTTTTCCTCGTAGTGGTCTGGCAAAGGTGGACACATGCAGACTAATATTGAATTCTGTAATTCAGATCTGTAGGAAAATAAGGATATGCTATTCCCGAAATGTTTTATGTCTTTCTCATTGTTAGGCGCAGCCTCAACACCTCAAAGTTAATTGAAAAGGAATAAAGAAAACCTATTGCAGAAACCACAAGAACATCTCCGGTGTATGCCAACTGCTCCAGTCTTGGCATGTCTGCCTTTTACTACACAATCATTCATTCATTGGAGGCAATCGAATGAAAATATTAAATTTGGCCTGAGATGGAAAATATTTTCTCCTGCTCCAAGGAGAAGCACAAAAGCCAGTTAAACTGTTTGCTTTAATAAAGCTTTTACTGTGCTGGGCTGCTCTCCTCTGGGGTCTACTGACTTCCTCTTTGTATTGTTTCTGTGGAGCGGGTGTCATTATGATACATTATTAGGGATGAAACCTACAATTAGGCTTTATCAAAACCTAAACTGCTGACGTATTTGCAACAACTGCACATGGACAACATGCATATAACATGAGGTGACTGTGTCCCCATAACATGGTGGCAATTAAATCCTGTCTGGCTTTTCATCCAAATATTAAGTTGTAACACCTTTTATAAATCTGTAAGGATGATTTTTCTTACAAAGAGCACTCCATTGCCGAGCAACCCATCAGGAAGCTCTAATTTTAACCAAATCTTTCCTTTGAACAGTATTTTGGACTGCCAGCTACTGTACCACCCTCTGCTGTGTATTTTCGCAGCAGAATAATATGGGAGTAACATGCAAGGCAAATCCCCCAGTTGAAGTTTCAGTGAAGTAAATAGTGCTATGAGGATTTTATGGAAAAGCAACTTCCATAGAAAAGAGCAGAGCAGGTAAAAGATGGCTAGATTTATTCTGTGTATTATTCTTGTTTTTGATTATAAAATAGCTTTAATTGTAAAGAGGTTTTCCTTAGGCACAACCCGTGTTCACTGCTGACTGTTCCGCCACAAAGTTCAGCTTTACGTAGATTACGGCAGTCTCAGTCAAGACTGCAGTGGCCACAGCATGTAGGATGCTTCACTAGTAATATCAAAACAAGCTCACTACAGATTTTGCAAGAAAGAAATAATTAGAAATTTGACACACGCACAAGTGTTTCACAAAGTTTCCTCAAAGTCAACAATACAAATAATTACGGGATTTTAAGGGGGTGTGGAAGTAGTCTGCATTATTGGTTATACTGCTTCCTGTATTTGTAAAATCTGACAAGTTTGAAACAGTGGCAAAATGTTTGCAGATAACTTAAGATGGACCTGAGACTCTGACCGGCTGGTAAAGCACAACAAACGGACATGTCACACAAGGGAAGAAATCACTTTACAAGAAGGCAAGAATTATTCAGGACTGCAGCTCATTCACAAAGGTTTTTAGTTTCTGCTTATTCCACAACCCAAAACAACAACAATTTTTTAAGGAAACCTCAGCTGACAGCATGTTGACAGAAACACAAACACATACAAACACATAATTTGCATTACAAAAAATCAAATGGAAATCAGACAGTATATTTTGTGTAAACAAGAATCCAATTTGCCTGTCGTCGTGGCTTCTTCTTCTTGTTTTGCAAAGGAGGTCAATTATGTAGGTGGTCCCTGACTGCCCAGGGCACATTTGTGTCAGCATTGCTAAAAGAATGTTGTCATATGCAGGCCGGACCATCTTTGAATGTGATCTGAGCATTCGGATCTCAAGGCATATTGGGTGCATTCACAACTGCACCTAAAGCATCCCATTTGAGATCATATATCCCAAGATGGATGTCAACTGTCTAATGCAGGGTTAAAATCTGTGTGAACACAAGTTTACTCCTTCTCTCCATTAAGGTGATGGTTGATCTGGACTGTTATCACTGAATTCATTCAGCCTTGTGTATGTCACAGGTGAGGATGTTTGATTGACTCCTGCTCCGACCTTTTGGCAATGTACAAGCCAAAATTTGATAGCTTCTCTAAACAGGATATATCAGTATTTCAGCTTTGCAAAGTGTGACAAGAGCGAGAGTGTATATAATGAATGGGAGTCGTAAATCATCAATTAGTTCGACAACACAAACTGATCGCAATAAGGTCTGTATTCCGTAATATCTACTGCTTTATTTTTATTTATTGCTGTTGTTTACCACAGCTGGTGCGGAAGACGGCACTTAGAGAATTTAATCCGAATAAATCTAACATAAAATGCAACAAAATGTTGATTTTCTTTATAATGCAATAACTCGTTACTTTAATTAATGAACATTTAAATGTATAATGAAATCATTTGTAATTAGTAAAATGTTTCGGAATCTGAGCTGAATCATAACATTTCAGATCAGGTTTAAGTAATAGCTGTCTCCTAAAAACAGATGAGTGCTACTCACATTTAAAGTTGCTCAGAGAGGAGCTTGCAGGTGCACCTATTCATACTTTTTTTTGCTGGTGGGCTGTTTGTGTGAGTTTGTGTGTGTCTTGCATATTAAGTGATTGTGATTTGCCAGAAGTGAGAGTGTTTGAGAGCACACAGTGTTGTGACATTCAATCACTCTGATGTGAAAAATGAGGAATAGTGGGTCTTGAGGAGGAAAACCTGGGTTTAAAAAAAGGCGATTCCCACAGGGGGATCACAGATCACCAACACATATCAGCTCTCTGATATCTGACTGATACTATCAGGGTTCCTGCACTGTTGACACACATACTTTTTCTGTTCCAGATGGTTATCACTGTCAAATACTCTGTCTTGTTTTCGGTCTCTGCAGCCCAAGAAGATGCATTTATTAAGTCAGATAGAATTATTTGTCTTGTTTTTGCAGTTTATTTTTGCACACATATCATATTTAATAGAGTCGTGCTCAGCCAAAGAGTCACATCCATTTCACATTATTATTTATAATTGCTTACATGAATAGCCATTTCCTCCGAGTTTCCATTTATTTTGTTGAAACTCAGCATATTAGTACATGTAGAGAGAGTCAAGAGGTCTGTGATGTTTGATTAAGCAGAAGAAGAGGAGCGGTACTTGGTGCCAGATCTTGTAGCTGCCTCCCTCCTGCAATGCTGGTGCATGACACCGCGTAGGGTTTAAAGCAATTGAAATACTAAAGAGCAATATGAAGTCACTAGAAATTTTGGAGACAACAACATCTTGTCAGGGAGGGAGGTCAAAGGAAACTGTCTGGAGTCATTCAGGGCAACAGAAAGGCCACGAGTACAAGAATAAAAGTGAAGCACAACAGCGAGGTGAACGACCACGTTTCAGTGCTACATCTTGTTGAACCTTGAAAATGTGTGTGTTGTAGCACCACTGGAACATACAAAGTTCCATCACTGTCAGCTAATGAAAAGGAAAACAAGACTACGGAGGGCATATGTTCACCACAACCAAAAAGATTAAATAGTGAAAAACTCTGTTTCTGTTGCAACATGTTGATGCAGTGTGAGAATTTGCCGTAAACAGTGTCCTGGATCTGTGTCGAAGGACCAAACTGGTGATGGTGATCTAATTATTTGAGTTGAGTTTCTTGGCACAAATTAGGCTCCTCAGAGCCAACTGAGCATCATTTAAATGCTACGCCATTCTCAGTTGCTGACCAGGAGTGTCCCTTCACAGCCACAGCCTACCCTTTTTTTAAAAAAAGGATACTTTGAGCAGGATAATGGACTCTGTCACAAAACACTCATTATCTCAAGAAGCTTCCAAGAAAATGACAAAGACTTCAGTCTACTCTACTGGCCTTCACATTTCCCACAGTGCAACCCAACAGAGCTGCAATGGAGGTTTGCAACATGAATACAATACCAAAACCAAGCAACATAGAATTTAAAAAACCAAACACTCCAACAAAACCACATAATTCGTGGTACACACATATATATTGCATAAATAATTTGCTTTTACTTATATATTTTGATTTGATTTTGATTTTACATTTAATGACTTTTATTTTAGAATACTTTATCAACAGCAAGCAGACCATTATTATTATTAAGTGTAAAACATAAGTACACATTAATGTCTAAGACACTTGACCAATATGTTGCTTATGTTCACTGCTGCTCCAAGAAAAAAAATCACCTCTAAGCAGGTTTGAGTAGAATGGAGAATTTCATAAAGCACCCGGCACGTATTTCCGTGCAGTGATGCAGACCTGGAATATGGCAATCAAAAGCAGATTATTTAATCAGAAGTAGTGTGCATTTATTTGAAGGCAGCTAAGGGTCCAATGAGAAACCATCCTTTTAATGATGATGTAACTGCTGCTGTGCAATAAATTACACCCACAGTTTAACCTCAAAGTGTAACATCATCAAACGTGTCCTCTTCATTCGTGACCATGACAAACACAGAGCCACTACAGACATGTTTCCTGCCTGGATATCAGCCTTTTCCATTATTTCTCATCTATTATGATTGAAGGTCAACACAGAACATCAGTCTGAGTAGATTTAGACACCTGTTGGGCGACTCAGATTTTGAGCGGTTCACCATCTCAGAGAGTGTGTATGTGAGAGTGTGTATCCATGCATGCTCGTGTATAGACGTGGTTGTGTGGGTGTGCATACTATTGAGGAAGATGGTGAACCGAGGGCTTTTGTAGCAGACATACAGTAGTGTTTTTTTGTGGGTTTTTTTCCGCCTGGCAGGGCAGGCAGACAGAGAGGAGGGATGATGGGAGAGCAGCGCGTGGGTCTGCCAGGGCTGCTGATGCACATCTAAGGATGACCTTGGAGGTCTGAGGATGAAGGCTGAGTGAAATTTTCAGAGGGCAGGAAGAGGAAGGAGACAAAAACCTGCCTGTCGTATGTCACCATGCTGGTAAGTGCTGTGGGTCATGCAGAGGCTACTTTCATGTTGCCACAAGCCGCATTATACAATCCTGTATGAAAAACGGTTGATTTCAATAATCATTTTTTTTTCCCCCAGAGAAAGACTTCATTTCTGAGCTTGTCAATTTTTTGACAAAAAGAGGAAAAAGTGAATCATTTTATTGTAAGTGAAGTGTATTTTAGAATACCTCCAACCACTTTGTTGCTACTTTCACATATGACATTGTGCTGCATGGTAGCAGAGTTGAAATTAATTGAATCGAACACCATTGAGGTTACACAACAAATATTTTCTGAGCAACTGTGTGGCTCAGTGTGTGCCAGCATCAGTCTACTGCTTTGCTTTGGACAATCATGGTTCAGACAGAAATATCTTACAGAATATATAGAAATATCTTATCTATTGGGTGACATTTCTAAACACTGATGTGATTGTTAGTGAAATGTCTTCATAGCTACAATGGATTGCCATGTTGTGGGGTACACACATTCACTCAGGGATAATTTGTAATACACTTCTCCTGACTCATCATCCAGCACCATTAGATCACAATTTTAATTTATCATCCATGACCAAATGCTTGCGATACCAATGACATTCCCATGAGCCTCAGCGGTAAATCTGTGTTTTTTTGTTTCCTTCAGTGGGTTTGTGTTTTCATGTTTGAGTCAGTCATTCAAGGAGCTTGTCATACGATAAAAACCACTGATTACAGACAAACTAACTGGGAAAGGCCGTAAAGTAAAATGGTCACACCAAAGATCGTCTATAACAAAAGAAAAAGCATTACAAGCTGTGCCAATGGTCTAAAATGGTATACACTTCCAGTCCACTAAGTGGGCGTGGTCACTCGCCAAAACCCTCAACCCTTTGCTCCAAATCTCACAAGAATGTTCCTGAGACAGACAGGTCTCAAACAAAGTTATTTTATCCTTATATGCCTGTCTGAAAGGCTATTTTAATGTCATAATGGTTCCAAAATGTGTACAAAAGTTCCCTCACATAGCCCTTAACGCCACTATGAGGTGGAGCCGTGTTCACTGGGTCATCAAAGAGAGATTTGATTTCAGTGAAGAAGCCAAGGAGACAAGGACCCAGAGGCAATCTGCCCCAAATCTGCATGGGCCCGGTCACAGACCAGCTGCCAATTCTAGATGTCTGCATTTTAAAGGTTATAAATTCTGTTTTGTGTGATGATAAGGACAACCCTAAGGAAAAAAAAAAAGAAAATCAATTATTACCCAGTGAAAAAATTTACATTTTGAATGCTGCCAACAACACAATGCAGTGTTATGTTTCCACCAATACTGATCGCTCAAGACTGAAACCCGTTTTGTTCAAACAATTTGTAGCCGCGAAGCGTTTCATTTTGTTGTGGTTTGTGCCTACATCACAGTAATTAGCAAAACAAGCTCAATAAAAGTGATTTTGTGATCCACTTGGTGGTATTCAACTGATTTGGGCACCTACAGGCAAAAACATACATACAACACTGATGTTTTCAAGGTGCCTATAGCCTTGAAAACATCTGCTTGGTGGTATGCAGACAGAGAGGACCAGCCAGTGAGACAAAGAGAGGCAGTAAGAAGAGAGTCTGTGTGGACTGGCTGCTGGGCCATCAGAGATGTCTTACTGAAACATTCAGCGTCTTTGCTTATTGATAGAGCAGACTTTTGGTAGATGGATGGGGTGTCTGACGACGAGTTGATTATTAAAACAGTTCACACAATGACGTGTGCTTGGCCTTTTCATGGTTCATTAACACAATGCGATGTCCTTCCACATGCGAGCCACAGCTCATTAAGCCGGTCATTAAATCATGCACGGTATGAGAAAATGATTGGAAAACAGGAATGTGCCATTGAAGATAATGACAACTTAGTGTAGTTAAAAAGCTTTGCTTAAAAGAAAATAAATAAATAAATGAAGCACAAACACCTGGACAGGAAATGATAAAGAAAATGCAAGGATTCTTTTATCTTAAAGTAAAAAAAAAGTCATTACGTTTACTGTGGCAAATCAAAAACCAATTGCATTTTATTTTCATCCAAGCATGGACTGAGTAAGAGCAGGCAATGACTTTCAAAGCACATACACGAGGTGTGTATTTCATCAGAAACTGAATCCAATCCGGTCTGTGACCATATGTTAATACACAGCAGATATTAATCAGTATGCTTTCATCTGTTGCCTTGCGGCTTACTATGTGCAAGGATACAAATTTTCTTATTCATAAACAGGCAGTGACAAAAATTGAAATTGAAAAAAACATTTTGTGTACTTGAACAAGGACACAAAACAAAAAGAAATGGCTCTGGAGTATTTTGAAAGTAGAAGGTTATTGTGGCACCACAGTATCATATGTCTGATCTACAGTCCATTAATGCTAACTGATCAATGACAAGCCCCTTCACCTTGACATCGTTTATTCAAAAATAAACAATGTTGTAAATATATTTGTAAATACAGATCCAGGCTGTCCACTTTATTATGGCTTGGCAGAAATGTGCATTTAGGTGATGTTACGTACACTAATGCGATTTCACACTGTTTAGTATCTGTGACGTATGAAGTCTCAGATGTTTTTAATGTTAAACCACATCAGAGTGCACAGCTTCACAGGACGTGTTTTGTTTTGCTTTCATTATCTCCCTAATTTCAGTTTGATAAAAACAACTATTTTGATAAGTCACTCACATCCGTCAGTGAGTGAAATCAGGCTGAGATGAAGAAAGGTGCATGATTATCCATATGAGTTAGATAAGCCCACGGCAAACGGGGGAGGCGTTCATGGTGAGTCACAAGAGACTGATTACATAAACTAATCCCACAGTGAAGCTAAAACCTTGAACAATCTGTGGATGAGTAGGAGGCAGCAGGGTTAATATGTTGTTTAAGGTAGTTTAGTATTTAGGGCATGTCAAGGTAACCTAAATTCAACTGAAAAAGCAACATTAACACACAGCATACGACAATTTCAGCAGGAAGTTTCCCATGGGGCCAAGAACCTTTGAGGCACTTAACTTGCGTTTCAACCAGAGGCGCCACAGATTAAATTTGGTTCCTGTATGATGGATCCAGATGAAAAACTCCCTGTTGGTTTCTGATGCTTCACTAACCTTCAGAAGGGGTTTGCAGAGCTGACTGTAGCTGATTGTTCAAACACAGACGCCACTGCCGCATCAAACTGTGTACTGCTTCGTCCATCAAGAAAAAGAGTAATCTAGTATTGATATTAGGATGAGATGTAGCCGTTTGTTATTTCTTAAGACGCAACAAGCTCAAATCCTGATAAGGCCTAAAGGCTGGGTGCCGAATCCTAAAGTGCTATATGTTCAAAAAGAAAGACTAGGACAGCACTCAAATTTGATGATTTAATACTGCCATGCAGACATTTCCTCAGCGTGTATTCAGGCAATTTCACAAGTATGCAACACATGGGGAAACCAGCATAACAGGTACACTATATAAACAAAAGTATTGGGACCTTTGACCATTACACCACATTTTAAGTGCAAGGACACCCCCACCCAGAGCTCTCACAAATGGACACTATGTATGCCAGTCAACTGACGGAGAAGGCTAGCAGCTTTATCAGAGACACCACACACCCTGGCCACTTCCTGTTTGAACCGCCGCTGTCCAGCAGACGGTTTTGGACAATAAGATCCTGCACCAACAGACTGAGGAGCAGCTTCTCTCCCAGAGCCCCCAGCCTCCATCACACTCCCTGCCCATCCACAGGAACTGTCAGCAAATACAGACACACCACAGACTGTGACACACACATATCCACACACACCCTCAGCCTGCTACCACAGACACAATACAAACAGAAAGATTTAGCGCCTGTTATACCTAAATTTATAAATGTGTAATTTGAATTTATTTTAAATGTTACTATTAAGGTAGATCATTCATTTATTTGTTCATTAAAAAAAGACAACATAATAAATTGGCCATTTCTAGATGGAAAAAAATGTCAGTCCCCTTTTTACTTGCAGCTGCAAAAATGTAACCAATGAGACGTTTAAACAAATGCTGAATTAAGACTTTATTCTCGTTATCAAATCATTTTGTCCATAAGCTCTGGACCCCAAAATGGAAGGTGGGTGTCCTTTTCTGGCAATCCCTGGCAGCCACCTCGTCTGTCTGCCGATGACAAGAGCCATTTTACTAATGCACTCATGACTGCTTCATGTTTCATACGGTGTCCTCGACGCTCACCTCAGCTGTCTCCAGCTGCAGTAGAGGGTGATGGACTCCTCTGCAGTGTGAGAGGATTTTCTCTCACGATATCAACAGCTTTAATTTGCCTCTTTTGCTTGTACAACACCAGCTGAATATATCACAACCAATATACTGTATATGCTGAGATGGTTTATTCACAGTTTAATCTTTCTTGGCTTTTTTGGTTCTTGCTGCTGTCCTGTTTCCAAGCTGTTATGTGGCTTTCTGATAGTCCAATCCCTTCAGTTCCAATTATTCTCCCTCCATTTGCGTTCACCCAGCTACATTTTTCCACTCCAAATGGCTTCCTAGTGTCATTACTGTACAGTAGATCAGGCCCTCTTGTCATTCAGCTTAATGGTTTGCATGTAGATGACATGACTGATGGTAGCCCTCGTTATGAACCTTTATCCACACTTCAAGGTTCTCTGCCAGAAAGTGTTAAAACTATACGCAGCTTTGTTTGGAGCAGCAAATGATCAGTCAACTATGAGAGCAGTTTTTAGTGGATTTCTCTACAAGCCCACTGAGTGTCTGTTGAAGTACCTCTGGATGTTGTTGACCTTGTACATTGTAAGACATACCAAGGATCCAGGAGTGTCGCGCTGAGTCTTCATGGTTGTTCATCCGGACTACAGCTGAGTAATATGATGTAGTATGCTTTATATAATATGTAGCATAGTATAGTATAGTATATGATTTATACAGAGACAGCGCAGTCTTTTCAATAACGCCAATAACGACTGGCGTTATTCCAATTTCCTGCTGAGGTTTGCTTATATTCTGATGCACATGTCCGTTCAGCTTCAAGACTTTGATGTTTGAGCTTTCATGTTAGACGGTAGGTGGACAGCACTACTCTCTTGTGAATGTTTCATGATCAGTACTGTCCTGCCTTGTGGTAGTAAGTCAGGGTGGGGGTCTGCTCTTGGTAACTGGCTCATTTATGCTGCTTAATAAAGCACTATTAGTTTCTTTAACCAGTAGGTGTGGATCATTTCAGAACTGATTTGTTTTTGTCATGGTGATAATACTCTACAGTCAACAGTCACACCAGGTGACCTTTCTGACTGTCTGACTGCCTATAACTGCTACAATTAAGGCTCATAATCTTTGTGCGTATATATATATATCTCAAAACTCCAACTTCCAACGTAATGGAATGAAGAAATATTGTCCATAATGTAATAGCTATAACAATGTCTAGTTAAAGCCACTCACACCATTTGATCATAAAACTGCATTATTTGACACAGTGACATGAAAGTCTTTGATGAATTGCTTATTATTAATTAACTCAGTGGGTTAATTTAATCGAGTGATAAACAAACAACCCAGGAGTCCACCCAGTGAGGCTTAATGGTCAAAAGCTTATGAGACACACTGCAGTAAATGATTCTGATCCCATTATTACTTGCACAGAAGTGGGCAGGAGTCACAGCAGGTGAACTAATTTGATCTCACAGTGTAATGAGGATAAAGATCTTTCTCATAGGCACAGCAAAGCATCACAAGGCCTGTTAGGAAAACTCAAAACGACTCCCAGTGATGGGCTATTACTGTATATGTCCAACAAGGTGGCCTTCATGTAGTCTAATTCCCTATCTCTTAGATCTCTCATCAAGAGCTGGAACATATACAACACCATATATTATGGCAGAAAAGTGGTTTGTGTGCAGACCCCCCCCCCCTCCGGTGCTGTTGTTGTGCCAATTATCACTTGACATGACACAGTGGAGGAGTTCTACATGCAGCAGCTACATGCAGTCATTTACCACAAGCCTGCGAGGTAGAAGCTCAAACAACATCACACTCTCCCTCGCTGAGACAGTACTAATTAATAAGAGTCATGGTAAAGAAGCCTCTCCCTTTCTCATTGTGCTTACTTGCCAGGGATCGATTTTTGTCTCTCCTGCTGCCACTGTGTCTGACAGATGTCTTTTTGCAGCGTTCACACTGGAAGCAGTCACAGTGTCTGCAGCTGAGGCCAGACTTACCAGGCCAGATAAGAGGCATAGAGCTGCCTGTTGTGGTTGGAGCATGAAAAAACCTCTTAGTTGTTCTCCACTGGAGGCTTTGTTGACAGGTCACAGAAATGCAAGCTTTAGTATTGCAGAAATTGGAATTTAGGAAAACCTCTGTTTTTCTTCTTCTAGTATGTGCATGTCAAGGCGTGTCATAACAAGGCGGAAAGCGTACGTATTAGTGACATGGCTCGGGGGATGTCACTTTGGAACAGACTCAAAAGTCTCAACAAGTATGGAATGGATTGCAGTGAAATTCACAGGCATTCATGGTTTATGACTCTCCTGATATCATTAAATTTAATCTAGTTTCACCAGCAGGTGAAATTTTTCACATATTCAGTCAAATATCTTAACTGCTCCCAGACAATGAATCCTAATAACTTCTTCGATCCTTTGGCTTCACTTTTTTTACCAAGTTAAAATTTCTTCTTCTGCTGTAAAAGTTTTTTGTTTGCTTGTTTTGTTTTTTTTCATTAAACTGAGTTTGGATTTGTGAATACGTGCATGAAAGTTTAACCATTTAATACTTGCACAGAGTACACACAGCCATACCAATACAGTTTCACAGACACAGGCTACATTATAGCTTTTCTTAATGAGTATTCCAATGCTGTCTATTATAATTCATAACTATGAACTTGGTCACAATGCTTTACATGCAATGTAACACCTGCAATACACAGCACTGTCATCCTAAAATAGTTCTGACACTAAGGTGCTCGTTCTCATCAGTGCAACATGTTCATTTAATTCCTTTTAAAATAGATAGATAGATAGATAGATAGATAGATAGATAGATAGATAGATAGATAGATAGATAGATAGATAGATAGATAGATAGATAGATAGATAGATAGATAGATAGATAGATAGATAGATAGATGGACACTTTATTGATCCCAAGGGAAATTCAATAAGGAAAAGGCTGCCACGTGTGTAAAAACAACTAGCAGCTCCGCAAGGATAGCAAGACGTGGGGGAAGATACAAGATACAAGAGTCAAGCTCAGTCTAGTATGTCTTAGATTGCTGAGTCCTCTATAGTCTGTTACCTGATAATGTTGAACAGGGTGAAGGGAATCAATCTTTCTCTTTTCACTGTGTGCTTTCAATAATTATTTAAGTTTACATAAAAACAGATCAACCTAAAACTATTTTATTTATTTATTTTTTTTATTAAAAGGTACGTCAATCTGGAGAGCAATGCAGTGAATGCTAATTTCCTACAGTTGCTAAACAATAAAAAAAAAGTCCTTGAACTATTTCTGAAGGATGAAACGCTCGCATTGTTGCTTCATGTCACACACATGAGATTCTCACACGACAGTAATTCTGCTTAATGAGGATAATCCCTTAAATCAGGCTGTATTGTCAGTATTGAGCTTCTCCCACTTTATTTCCTTATCGTCCCGATCTGTCGTCTGCATGTTCTGCTGATAAACATTAAAGGCAGAAAGGAGCAGGATTGTGGAAAAGAAATTAAATTAAATCATACATGGTGTTTAAGTATCTGGCTCTGAGATGGCAGTATCACTGTACTCTGTTTCCTTTGACAGACTGGCACACTTGTCTTAAAATGGCAGTTTGGAAAATATCAAACAGTCCTATAACTTCTTTTTATAGTCTAAGTTTCAAAAACTAAGACTTCACTACACTAACACTGCAAGAAAGATGAGAATACAAAGCAGCACATCACATATTTTTCTCACTTTGTTTTTCAGCACTCGTCTCTGATCCTCCCTCTGATTTTATTTACTTTTGAATAATTCTGCAATGACAGCTACATTATTCAAATTTCTGTTCAGCTCCGTTGGTTGATCATGGGTTTGGTGAGATCGTGTTAGCACTTTGGTTTTTAATCTCACCTTTTTTTTTTCCCCCACCCAGTTCTGTAGTTGCTGTCATGCCTGGTGTTTTTTGCTTATGCTTTGTCTTTTGATTTCTGTCCATGTGCCATGTTCCATGTTTGTCTTGTGCTTCCATGTATTATGTTCAAGGTTTTTGTCATGTCCTGTTTTATTTTGAAAGTGTCTCTTCCCCTGTGTGCCCTGTTTTCATGTAGCTTTGCTTTTAGTTTTCCTGATTGCTTTCTCCCTCCTGATGTGTGTCACCTGTGTCTCGTTGTCTTGTCTATTTAGTCCTTGTCTTCCCAGTCACCATTGTCAGAGCGTCTGTGTTTTTTCCTCCATGTCATGCCAGGATCTGCATTTTTTCCCCATGCCATGCCAGGACTGTTTTGTTGTTTTTGCCTTGCCTTGCCATGCCATGCCATGCCTAGTTTCTTGCCACAGTAAGTGTGTTTTTTGAGTTTAGTTTTGTTTAATAAAAGACCATTGTTTTTGGACCTCCACGCCTGCCTGCCTGCTCCTCTTTTGACTCTGCATCGGGGTTCAGCTAATTTCTGCGTCGACGACGCTAACCCAATCGTGACAGAACGCTCTGACCAAAATGAACCCCGCAGAGTCACCGTTTTGGGGCACCAGACTGGCAATCAGGCCCCCTCCCAGTCTGGGCCACCTCTGGACAAAGCATATGTACCGCTTGAGGTCCAGGGGAGGCCTGCACCCAGCGACAGGCTCCCCACAGCCGGTGCAGACTCTGCGGACCAGGCCGCCTGCCGCCGCGGAGGTCAAAGTCCCTGTCCCTGCTCCACGGACCAAGCCGCCTGTCGCCGCGGAGGTCACAGTTCCTGTCCCTGCTCCGCGGACCAGGCCGCCTGCCGCCGCGGAGGTCTCCGTTCCTGTACCTGCTCCGCGGACCAGGCCGCCTGCCGCCGCGGAGGTCACAGTTCCTGTCCCTGCTCCGCGGACCAGGCCGCCTGCCGCCGCGGAGGTCTCCGTTCCTGTACCTGCTCCGCGGACCAGGCCGCCTGCCGCCGCGGAGGTCTCCGTTCCTGTACCTGCTCCGCGGACCAGGCCGCCTGCCGCCGCGGAGATCTTCGTTCCTGTCCCTGTCCCTGCTCCACGGACCAGGCCGCCTGCCGCCGCGGAGGTCACAGTTCCTGTCCCTGCTCCGCGGACCAGGCCGCCTGCCGCCGCGGAGGTCACAGTTCCTGTCCCTGCCCCACGGACCAGGCTACCCGCCGTCTCAGGACTCCAAGCTTCAGCTGATGGACCGCAGCCCACCGTTCCAGGTCTGGGTCCACCAGCACCCCAAGCTACGCCAGGGCACCCTGCTTCAGCTGATGGACCGCAGCCCATTGTTCCAGGTCTGGGTCCACCAGCACCCCAAGCTATGCCAGGGCCCCATGCTTCAGCTGATGGACCGCAGCCCATTGTTCCAGGTCTGGGTCCACCGGCACTCCAAGCTACGCCAGGGCCCCGTGCTTCAGCTGATGGATCGCAGCCGTCTGTTCCAGTTCTGGGTCTGTCTGCCTTCACGCCACGTCTCGCCAAGTCTCCACGTCTCGTCAGGTCACCACGTCTTGCCGCCAAGTCTCCACGTCTCGTCAGGTCACCACGTCTTGCCGCCAAGTCTCCACGTCTCGTCAGGTCACCACGTCTCGCCGCCAAGTCTCCACGTCTCGTCAGGTCACCACGTCTCGCCGCCAAGTCTCCACGTCTCGTCAAGTCTCCACGTCAGGTCACCAAGTCTCCACGTCAGGTCGCCAAGTCTCCACGTCTCGTCAGGTCACCACGTCTTGCCGCCAAGTCTCCACGTCTCGTCAGGTCACCACGTCAGGTCGCCAAGTCTCAACATCTCGTCAGGTCACCACGTCTCGCCAAGTCTCCATGTCTCGTCAGGTCTCCACATCAGGTCGCCAAGTCTCCACGTCTCCTCAGGTCTTCACGCCTCGTCAGGTCGCCACAGAGGCGGCTCATGGATCAGCCTTTGGTTCTGACCCAGCACTCAGGCAGACCGCCTGAGGCCTCATGTTGGGTCCTGGCCCAGCATTTGGGCAGACCCCCTGATGCATCAAGCCCCACCTGGGTGTTGACCCAGGGTCATCCGCCTGAGTTTTCAGGTCAGGTCCATGCCCTACACCCAGACTGAATCACTGACTTTGTTTTTGGTTTTGTTGCTCCTTGATTTTTCTCTCCTTCCTGGTCCCCCTCCACCCGCCCAGCCTGGTTATCTGTTTTTTCTGTTTAGGGACATCTGGGATCTGTCCCTTAAGGGGGGGGTTCTGTCATGCCTGGTGTTTTTTGCTTATGCTTTGTCTTTTGATTTCTGTCCATGTGCCATGTTCCATGTTTGTCTTGTGCTTCCATGTATTATGTTCAAGGTTTTTGTCATGTCCTGTTTTATTTTGAAAGTGTCTCTTCCCCTGTGTGCCCTGTTTTCATGTAGCTTTGCTTTTAGTTTTCCTGATTGCTTTCTCCCTCCTGATGTGTGTCACCTGTGTCTCGTTGTCTTGTCTATTTAGTCCTTGTCTTCCCAGTCACCATTGTCAGAGCGTCTGTGTTTTTTCCTCCATGTCATGCCAGGATCTGCATTTTTTCCCCATGCCATGCCAGGACTGTTTTGTTGTTTTTGCCTTGCCTTGCCATGCCATGCCATGCCTAGTTTCTTGCCACAGTAAGTGTGTTTTTTGAGTTTAGTTTTGTTTAATAAAAGACCATTGTTTTTGGACCTCCACGCCTGCCTGCCTGCTCCTCTTTTGACTCTGCATCGGGGTTCAGCTAATTTCTGCGTCGACGACGCTAACCCAATCGTGACAGTTGCATCTGCTCCTGGTTCTGTAGCCGTATTTAATATTGTATTTCTGTCTCCTCGGCTTTCTGTTTTGAAGTTTTGCACACAGGCCGAAATGAAAACTAACAATGTTCATTAATAGTGTATCACCACCACCGTTGTGATTTAGTCTCATGGTAGCCAATTTATCAACCCTGTTGCTGCAGGTGATGCTGTAAATGTTTAAAAACTTTCAGCTATGTGTCAACAAAAAATATACATTAATTACATTTTCCATCCATGGAGAAGTTAATGTAGATTTGGCCCACTTATTTGATCTAAACGAGCAAATCATCTTAACGTACTATGAGCTCAATGATGATGTCATCAAGTAAGTACTTGTGACTTTAGCCAAGGGTTCAATTAAAAGAGAGTCAAAAGTTCACCATTGGTTGGTTGGTTGCCATCATCAATAATATAACATTGTTAGAGGGCAGGCACCAGAAAGGAGACAAATTACGACAAATTAGGTTTTTGGTAGATGCTCTCAGAAATAACACATGAAATCCCATCAGCAAAACAACATTATTATCTGTGTGTTCAAATGTTAAAGCATGACTGGGTTACGCTTAGGTTAGGAAACAGGAAACCATCAGTGGTCTCCCGTGTTAAAGTCTGATGTTTTGTTGAGCCATCCACTCACCACAACCTCATCCTTGTGAGGATTTGTTGCTATATTAAATGTCATTTTATTTCCTTTAGACCATGATGGAAAATGAATCAATCTTCATCCCTGATGTACTTTTGTTAAGTTTGTCCTACAGGACTGTTTAGCAGAAAAGATGCTGTGGTCCACTTTTTTTTTTTAAGTAATCATTAATCATGCCCCTCAACAGAGCTATAAATATTTTTCCTCAAGCATCCCTGGACCCTCTCTCCACCACTGAGGAAATGCAATGAGCAAACAACACAGATGGAGTGAAAGTTATCACCAAAACAAACAGGGTAACTGAGAACACATCGTACAGGCTGCATAAGCTCTTCAGCAGAATACGGGTACACGACAGCCACCTCTCCTACCACACAAGACAAACAAAATGTAATAAGCCTACACATGTCACACACTCAGTGACACCTGAATGACATTGTTGTAACTCCCCCATATATAACACGTCACAGACCTGCCTGAATCACATTAATGGCTGCATGTTTAAGATGCAAAGCTATAGAAAAGTAAAAGAAGTAAAACACATGAAAGTTGGTTTGTGATGTTGGAGTTGTGTGCGCACCTCTGCTGACTAAAACCACACATACTAAGTTCTCATTATGGACTAATCTCTGTGCTGAAAGGTGGACAAAAGCGCTGGAGACAACTCTTCTCACTGTAAAAATAACTTAACTGATCTTATAATCTCATAAGATCCACAGTCTGACTTCTTACATGCAGCACCGCACTCTGGTATGTAGCATTATCTGGCAATTGCCTAATCCACCTATGCTGCCTGATCACATCTAATCATGTCAGAAATCAAAAGAGTTTATGGTTTGTTCAAATTGCCACACTCAAAGGTGTGAAGGAGTGAAAAGCCGGCCATCATGAGCGGGGCAACGCCATCTTTGTTTGTTTGTTTGTGTTGAAATATGGTTGTGTAACAAATGAAAAAACGGGCACGAGAGAGAGAGAGAGGTTCAAACCCAGCTTGCTTGGTAACTTCTGCAAAGGTGACCATTTACTGCATGAAGTGAACGACAATGACTTTCAGCGACAATGAATCAACCCCCTTTTGTGTAGCATTTGTAGGAGGACTTTTTTTTCTAAGTACACTGGCAGATTAGGTCTTGTGTGAAAGTGTTTATTAGCGATAAACAATCTCATAGAACTGGTCAAATGAAGGTTTTACAAGTGTTTATTAACCTGTGTCATACGCTAGTTAGTGTCTGAAAGTATGATATAACTATCGTGGTTACAAACATGGTGGAGAATGATTCACAGGATAACTCATTTATCTGTGATCTTTATTCATACTCCCACAGGTTGAAGAGGTGTTTTGGATTAAACCTCCTATAACAGACTTTTGTTTTAATATTGCCTGCAGATGAACATGAAATCACAGTTCTATGTTCAAAAAAAAACATTAATCATGAAAGATATTCTCTCCGTTATTCTTTTCCATTGCCCCTCTCCCCTTGCTATCCTCCTTTCCTCTTGTCAATCAGCTGCACAGATGGGCTTTTTCGATCTGTATTTTTGTCATTATTCTGATCCTGTGGCTTGTCCTCTTGTCACCACGGTGGAAAGGAGGTCATATGGCAACAGGTGCCACTTGGCAACACCTCAAGTTGCTTCTCCTGCATCCACATTCTTCATATTTATTTTACATCATGAATCAGAGGTTTGGGAATTATCATCAGTATATTGTGCAAATCTATTGGTCTGTTCTGTACATGTGATATCTATTGCACGTCTGCCCATCCTAGGAGAGGGATCTCATCTCTGTGGCTTGTCCTGATGTTTCTTTCCATGTTAAAGGTTATATATGAGGGAGTTTTTCCTCACTCAGCTCAAGGGACTAAGCACAGAGGTCATAACCTGTACAGAGTGTAAATGATGATGATGATTTCAGATTTTTTGGACTATACCTAAAAGTTAGGTAACTTGTTTGTTTGTTTTTTTAAGCAAGGTTCAATTAAGACTAGAGTCCAAGAGCAGTATTTTCTTCCAATATGATTTGAGTGCATGTTTGCATTTATGGTCATAAAACATAATGGATGGATGGTACTTACGGTGAGTATTTGCTGTACATTCAACATGCTTTATATTGTGTAAGATTCCGTTAAAGGGACCAATAAAACATTTTGTTTTTATTGCTTGCAAATTCTGCTAATTCCCTGAATTCTATTACAACAATAAAATCCTCCCCAAAAAAAAGCCTTTACTAAACAGCCCATAAAAAAGAACATTTTACAGCAATAAATGGAAACAAAAAATGCTAAATGCTGTCGGAACTGGCCAGAGGTCTGGTTCAGGTGGGGAATGCCCAATATTTGTGTGAGGGTCAAGCAGCAGGGGAAATGCTTTGACAGAGGTCACAACGGATGGGGGGTCATAAATATGGGAGACAGGCTGATCTGGCCTATGACAAGGAGAGGGCGGCTCTACTGTAATGGGTGATAAATGTCAGAGCCTCCCTACAGCCTCAGATGAGCGATTGTTAAGCAGCTTCCCAGAGACTGAGCCGCAAAAGCCTCGAGACAGACTGACAAGCAGTAAAGGAAACATTTACACGGATAGAACGGCTTGTTTGGATGACCCCCTCCTTCCTGACTGTCGCCGTAGACAAAACGAGAACGGTGATTAATCAGGTTGTTAGCATGTTTGATGGAGAGTAGAGGAGAGAGGAGAGGAGGAGTCCATGTGCCGAGAGGAGAGGAGAAAGTGAAAGGTAGCAAAATGAAGAGAAGAGCTCCACCAGTGCAATTCATCAGGGAGTTACTGATCCTCTGGGGAACAATAATTTTTAAAGTGTTGGGCCATGATTCCAATAATGTCCCCATGGCAACTATTATCGTTAATGACTATTATTGTGACTGTCATAAAACGGAGACATGAGCAAGTCTTATTAAAATACAGTCTTAACCGACTGAAAAACAAGCTAACCTGGTTTTCAGATTGTGCAGCTCTAAACAGGTAAAAAAGCAGAATTTAATATGAGCATTGGTTGTTAAAAAACATAAGAACATATGTATGATGGTTTTATTTCATGCTTTTAATCTGGTGTGCTTTGTGAACTTTGATTGTTCTGATCACATCTCATCAGATTTACTCTCAAGTCTGTGTTATATGTTTTGAAATCGGTGCATTTTATGTTAAGTTTAGTTTAATTTACGACATTTATTGGACACAGACCGCATCCAAAAAACCTCATACAAAGAGAAGAGAAGCTTTGTGCCAGATTAATCTACTTTCCACCTGCAGGCCCTCTGCGGGTGGACACAAACACCACCACTATCGCTGCTATTACAATTAATACAAATAAATGTTCTAAATACAATAAATACTAAAATGCAATCATATAACCTGATACACATAAATATAATATCACACTCAATCCTGTAAGGTATAATAGTGTCATTTAACTTTACCTTCCTAAGGCAAAGCTGAGTAATGACTTCGCACTAACTGATGACGTCTTCAATAAAATTACAAAAAGATGAGACTCACATTTGGAGACTCTGGGGATTTTCTTCTTATTCTCGCCACCACCTGAACCACCACATCCGTCTTCATCATCACAGTCGCCACTGTACCGTCCCTCAGCATCTCCGCTTCCTGTTTCAATCTGGTCCAGTGACCCCAATTTAGGAATGGACTTTCCCTGCAAAAGCTGGTTGTGCAAAAAAAAAGACACAGTAAAAATCACATTTTAATAATAATAATAAAAAAAAGCATTTTTTAACATAATTAAATTGCTTTAAGTTAGTTTTAATTTATCCACACAGTATTTTAAACTTGATGTATTTCACACTTCAAAAGAAGTTATATCTACATGATAAATATAACGCATTCACATTTAATATTCACAGCAGTGGAAAAGGTCTTCTCATGGCAAGCACAGTACAGAACATGTTGTCAGAAAATTAAGAGAAAAACAGGATGAAATTTTGAAGAGCTGTTGATTATGCAACTAATCAGCCACAGTCCTCCAAGTAATTAAAAACTGTTAATCTACAGAGCGACTGCACTAACTGCCATTTTTCAAGAAAAGTTTTTGACCATAAATTTTGCTGTTTTTTTTTTTTTTTTGTGTGTGTGTGTGTGCTTTCAAAAATTACATTTAAAAAAACTGAAACAACAAGCTTAAAACATAGGCTGGTGAATTCATCAAACTTGACTGCGACATCAATGCCTGTCCTGATTGCCACCACCTGCAAACTACACTTACACTACACTTAATCCATAGTCTGAGTTACAAGACGCTCACCCATCAAGGCTGCAGTGGCCCACGGGGGCAACTCAAATTTCTGCTGTACTGCTGTGCAGCAGAATCTCAATCAAAGACTTTGTGAACTCGATACCAAGGGAAATGCATACGTTAATTGGCTCATTTAAATTCATGGTGCGTCACTAGAAACAAGAGAGACTGCTTTGTGTTGATCAGAAAGGTAGTGTCTATGTTAATTAGTGAGTGTTGTGGTTCAGTGCAGGGGAGCAAAAGTGTCAGGATTGCTGCCATGGCTGAGCTGGGACATATCTGTGCTGGTAATTAGCCTGTCTGGGGTCTGTACTCCTCAGTGGTGACAGATTAGAAGATAGAAAGTATTGAGAGATTGGGCAATGGAAGTGTTCTTTTTCTTATCTTTTATTTCAGAAATCTAACCAAACTTTGAAGAAAATTATTATGTGGAATAATGAGTTTCTGCTGTGTCTGTGCTTAAGCAGGCCTGGGACTTTGACTGAATTTGAACTTTGTGCTTCACAGTCAAGGAAGCAGCACACTGCTTGAGGGCTCAGTATACTTACAGTTCAAAGGCTGGCAACACTGAACCCCTTTAACAGAGGAAACAGAAGCTTGCAATTATTAGCCTAGCCAATATGAGACAGTACGCAACCTGAGCTTATTTATAGTTTGCAAGGGCATAAAAGGTTACAATGTACGCATATACACGAACTCACTTGTTCCAAAGCTGGGGGAACACTGTCAGTCAGCAGGCTAGTCAATACTAGCGAGTAACTGCTCTGCATTTGATTGTATTGAACAGCTGTACTGCTCTTTCAGACACACAATGAAGCATGCCTGAATAACCTAACAGTGTTATTAGCCTCACTTCTGTGAATGACATGGTGCTTTGTCTAACACCGGCTGTGAGACAGGTGCTCTAATTCATTCAGTGGATCTCCAGTTGCTCTGAGGACGCACCCTTGGGCAAGCCTCTGGCCATAATTGGAGCGTGTGGAGAGTTGGTGACAACCAATTAATACCAATTACTCTTTTCACAAACAAAACTGCCCACACTCTTATAAACTGCACTACTGCTGTACCAAGAACGGATTTCTGAACACAACGACACAACCCTGCTAATTTGCTTATGTTTGAATTGCTGGATCAATTAAGAGCTGACACAACAGGAGCTAATGATGAACAGCATCTTTCCTTTCACAGGGCCTTCTGTGAGCCACAGAGGCAGCAGTTCTGACACACTGTTCACAAAGCTATAGTTATTTTTATATGTTGATGTACTCAAGAATTCTCAGAAATAAAAAAAAAAATCTAATTATAATGTGTAATTTCAATTATCAGTACCATTTGCATATCAAACACCATACATCATCAGGTAAAACCAAACGTGTTTTGCCACCGTTTGCAATCTAACATTGCATTCTAGCATTGACACAAAACTGACTGCCCGCAAGCCATCGCGACTGACTGTCGCAACAGCAAAAGAAAGGAACAAACTGAGAGAAACTTTGAACGCTACGCTGCGTGTTGGAATCTTATCCAACACGCAACAACTTGATCGCATTATTTCCCAGTAGCGAACCAAAGTGTCTCACTGTGAAGGTGTGCAGATAATTCCAGCTGGCAGTGGAAAGGCATGTATTTACAGACCAGTTTATTTTTATTTGTGTAGTTCCTATTTGTTGTGTTAATTTGCTGGAGCTGCTCTTTACAGTTAATGAAAATTTTAACACTTTGTCCATCTGTTTAATTAAAACATCTAATTGGAAGTAATTAGTGAAGAGTTGGAATCTGAACTCAATGAAATTCCCATCAACTTCAGTGGCTTCATCTGTTAAATACTGTTAAAATTGTTATAAGTGTTAATTTTTTTTAATCACTTTTTTCTGTGCCATTCTGAATTTACATTATATGTATTATATACAGTACTGTGCAAAGGTCTTAGGCCACCATTAGATTAGTTGTTTTAGCAATGCCATAATGACCATATATAATTATGTATAAATCTTTAGAATACAACCTGAAAATACAGGAAATGTGTATGCAGTATCAAAAAACAGAAAAAATGTCTTTTCCAGCCTAACATCTCAAGTATTTAGTGTGACCTCCCCTTACACTGGAGCAATAACAGGAACCTGGCTCTCTTAAACCTAAATGGAATGGAACCCTCACTAATGTCATTGCTAACACCTGCATTTGTCCTGCTAATTCATGTCAAAATGACTGCTGAGAAAAAGGTCTATTTCATCAGGTTTGTCCGAGACATGCTCGAGCATTACATACACGTCGTATGAGTTTCACTTGCTGGAAGCTGGAAGAAGTTTCTCAGAGTTTCTTCTTTGAGAGCACAGAATAAGTTCAGCAAGGACTTGGCTCAGCATCTGGCAGCTTCATCAGGATGCTAAGATGACCCTTCGACAGTCCGAAGAAGCTGTGGTCTACGGTCTATGGTCTTTGTGGAAGGGCAGCAGCCAAGAAACCACTTTTCCAGAAGGGAAACAGAGTGAAAAGGTTTAGATATGCTAAAGCTAACAAAGATTGATATGAAGATCAATGGAATTACAGACTGACGAATCCAAGTTTGAAATTTTTTGGTTCAATTGTTGACAATGTGTATAAAGAAGAGAGAGACGGAAGAATGATTACTTGGTGCCTTCAGAGAAACATGGACGGTCTGTTCTGGTTTGGGGCTACATTTCTGCAAGTGGTGTTGGTGATATTGTCTGAATTGATGGGATCACAGATGTGGAAAAGTACAGACAGATTTTAATGCATCACGACAGTCATGGATTGGCCTCCACAGAGTCCAAACCTGAATATTATAGAGGCAGTATGGGATCACCTGGACAATAAAAGTGCTGAAAGAAACCTGGTATACTCTACCAGAATATAACTTTAGAAAGCTTCATGACGGTCTCCCAAAAAGAGTTCAAGACGTGCTCAGTGACAAGTGAAGGTCATACTAAACACTGACTTTTGCCTGTAGAAGATATTTTGCTCTGAAAATTGTTCTCTTTTCTTTTAATTTTGTGTACATATTTCCTGTATTTTCTGTTTGTATCTTAATAAAGAGATCAAAAAAAATCAATACTGGATGGCCATTAAAACTTTGCTAAAACAACAAATTTAATGGTGGCCTAAGACTTTTGTACAGTACTGTATATTATATATTACATATATTTCTGGATGATAACCTTAATATTTAGTCCCTACACAACATCCATCAATGCATGACCTTCCCACAATACTTTTTTTCAGAGCTCCAACCTGTTTTTCTAACCTTTTCCCTTACAACTAAGTGAGATTTTTATGTTTAAAAAAAACCTGGAAAACAGTGCGGATGACATTGCCTTTTCAGCAACTTTGAATTCCACCAGTAGAAACATGACAAGGATTGAGTGGTAGGAAATTAATTTTCCGATTATTACATTCTGTCAGGGGGATCCCACTTAGCTTCTTTTGTAGTGTTCTGTGCTGTAGTATTCTGTTCAATATCTAGAGGCTTGTGTGACCTCGGGTTTGCAGTGATTTAGACATTGCATTAAAAAAGTTCATCTTAATTATCACAGTGTTGATCCACTTGAGTACATACAAAGGCAAACACTACGAGGGTAACCGTGGCATGGTCAGTAAACGTTTCATCAGCTGTCCTCCGGAGTTACTGTTTGATCAATGGCGGGGAACACTCTTGGGAGAAAACTGCTGAGTCCCTGCTGTTTGCCGTTAATAATAATAACGAGGGTAAACAAGTGATGGCTTCAGCAGGTGACACGGGAACCAACTGGATGAATGGAAATGAGGAAAGCGGTTGAACAGCAAACAACATTAGCAAAGCAGCAGAAAATAATTTTGCACTATTAAAAACAACAACCACCCAGCCTGGCCTCAAGGTTCAAACTGTAGGAGGGACAATAGAGGAAGATTTAAGAGGAGTTTTAAGGTGGACAGCCTGTCTGTCTTTTCTCCTGTCACTCGCCCACACACACACACACACACACACACACACACACACACACACACACACACACACACACACACACACCATTTCACATCACTAATCAAGAGCAAAACAAAGAATTCAGCTGACAGATTAATGTACTTCCACTGCACACTGAGGCTTGCAACACAACAAAGCAGGAGTTTCTCTGTTGCCCATGAGTGATTTATAAAGCCTAATCTTTGTGTTTTTTATATATAGATATATATATTTTATATATATCTATATATGAGCTTTGGTAGGTTTTATATATATGAGTATGTTAACAGGCTAATCAAAGATGGTGAGCATACTGTAGCTAACATTGTAGACCCACATACTAAAGATCAGATGGGTAGAACTGTCATTCTGTGCATGATGTTACTATTTATCTCATCCCCACTGCTCCTTTTGAGTGACAAATCTTGTTGATTGGGACATATTTGTTGAGGACATGCCTTCTTGTCTCCTCCATCGTTAGAAGCCTTCAGTCCCCGCTGCCAAAACGGGCTTGGCCACCTGATTTTTGTTATAAATAAATATTTTTAAAAAACAACAACTTTTTTCATCATACCAGCTGCTTCCTCAGGAAATCACAACAAAGACTGTGGTTCCTGCGGTGTCTAAAAAAAAAAAAAAAAAAAGATTTGCCAAGGGAACTTGGGAGTCTTGGCTTAACTTTCATCACCACTCTACAGAGAGTATATTCTGCCTGTACCACTGTATGGCTGGCAATTTTGACTGTACAGGACTGGAAACTGCAGCAAAACACTATAAAGCTAGCATCAAAAATTTACTGGCATAGACCTCCTACAGCTCTATGATATCTTCATTACCTGCTGCATAAGGAAAGCCCAAAGCATCATCAAGGACACCAGTCATCCAGCCCACACACTATTCTCACTCCTGCCATCTGGAAAACGCTACCCGAGCATTAAATCACACACAACTCGTTTCAAAGACAGTTTCTTCCCACAGGTAGTCAGAATAATGAATAGTACCCACAGACACACAAAAATGCACACACACACACACACACACATACAGAGAGAGACACTAACTCTGTGTCTATGATGTGTATAATTCTGTCTTTATTGTGTATTTTCTGAGGTACCACTTAATTATACCAGCTATTGTTTTTTTTATTTCTCGTTCAAGTTTTAGAAAGCAGAAACTGTATTTATTATTTTTTGAGCACAGATGAACTCGATAACAACATCTGCCTCTGGAGTTAAACCAAAGCGCGTGGAAAATAAAAAATAAGAGTAATTAGACTCTACACCGTTAGTATACCTGCCTGTATATAAATTGTTTTGACCTCTATTTAGAGCCATTAAAAATATCAAAACATTCAATTTATCCAGCATTTCTAAAGCAACATAATACAGCAGAGAAAGCAGTCAAAAATCTCATTTTACTGCCTTCTAATGCTTGAAAATTTCACTCAGCTCTCAATTTATGACCTCAAGCCATTAAGGTATGTTCTTCAGCTGCATCTACGGTAATGGAACATGGTGATGGCCATGGGTATTACCACTATATTTTTCCTGCCTACACAACCATTCAGTCAATATTTCCCACCACAGATGCAGGTAGGTCTTGTCCCAGAAAACTGCAAAGAGCTCAGAGTTTCAGACTACCTGCCAGTGACAAGTAATAGCATACGCTTATGGTCAATTAAAATGTACAGTGCAGATTATGTATGAGGTACATTTCCTAAAAAGAGGTGGAGGGTATCATGTGGCAAAGTGAATCACACCTACACAGATCCAAGAGATGAATCAAGCTGTGTGTGGATTTTTAAGATCATTAGTATTCTCTTTGAGCATGTTCCTCTATATAGACGGTGGAGGAGAGATCTTACAATGATCATATTTGCCAGTCAGAGGAGAAAAGTGTCAGGATGTGAGTCGGTTCCCAAGACACACACTGTCATTTTCCATCTCCCTCACTGCAGCAGCAGCACTGACAGGGTGTTTATCCGGACCAAGTGTGGCGGCGGCGGCAGCGGCAGCAGCAGCAAAGAGGCAGCGGGTCAGTGAATCAGAGGTCAGAGTAGAAATTAGAGTGTAATGTGAATTTCAGAATAACACCATCATTCAAATTATCCCTCCATCCTATGAGTCAACAACTAATAATGCGGACAGTGTTCTTTATTTTTCCTACTGAAAGCAAATCTCAGAAAAAGACCAAAACGAAGTGATTCTGCTAGCATGAAAAGCCCTCTTCATTGACAGACCTTCACTGCTGTCCAGAAAGTGTGGGAAGTTGGAAAGTATTGATTTAGAGCAATGCCTGCCTTGTTTTTCTTTAACAATAATAATCACAGCCCTGAACCTTGAGTTTTAAGTGTGTTCAGTTGTCCAGACTCAACCATATCTTGGCCATACTTTAGTCATTATGAGCATACTTGGGAGGAAAAGGAAACATTTAAATGCAAGGACACCTGCGACGGTGAACGCATTGTGAATACGTTCAGTTTGGGAATTTTTCACCAGCATGAATAACAGAACCAATTACACAAAGAGGCTTATGCCACTGTTGCTCAAACTGGATTTTAATCATGAAAAGGCACATGCAACCATTTAAGATAAAGTTGTTATCTACAGGTATGCAGCTTGGTTGGATTTGTCTTCGAATGTTTATATTTACGCGCTTACCCCGTGGGTATAATGAGTGACACAATAAGTGCAGGTTCAAAAACAAATTAGTATGCCGCAGGTTCTGGTGTTTGTCTCCAATTAATTATTAAGATTTGCCTGCACATTCCTGAAGTATCTAACTTTACAGATGCCTTAGTAAATGCCAGCTTGAATACATCGAGCACACTGTATTTGTAAGTAATACTCAGTGGATGTGGTGGGTTTAATACCTCTAGAGAACAGGATGATGGCTATAACCAAGATTGTCTTTGCTCATTAACTGGATTTCAAACTGAATGTTATGATGTGGTGTGCACATTTAAGAGCACAACAAATAAAATGTGAATATATTCTCAGTGTTAATCCTTTGGACTGAGAGGAGAGGGGGCATGAATAATTCACAAGCAAAACTGCTGGTCAACCACCACATCAATGGCTGGTAAATAATTCAGCCAGCAGACTGGGTGAGGAGCTGCTTGCTCCTGATTTTGATTGAGAGACACAGGGACAGGGCCTACTTATAGATTCTTGATGGGTTTTACTACATCAAGAGGAGAGGACAGGCAAGGAGGAGAGGAGCCAACAAATAATTCATAGGAAAGAGCTGCTGATGAGCAAGATGATGAAATCTAGAGTTTGTACACTCAGATTGCATGATGAATTTGTCAATAGTTGCGCTGCTGTTCTGTGTTTTCCTGCAGTCTCAGCTGTGGAATAGTAATGATACATTTCCATTTGGTTCTATGGAAACAGGGAACGCTTTGCACACTTAAGTTAGTCAAGGTCAGGTGCGAATAAATGGAAATAGTAAAGAACATTTCTGATATGTACATGACAAACATGTACATGTACAACATGGAAATCAGCATTTGCATGGACACATCATTCTCATCCTCATAAAAATGCTCTAGAATTGCGCCTTCATTCATATCTCTGTGTTCATACAGTTTCCTCTTTCCCTCCAACCTGGCATTTTTGCGCATGTACTTTGCGGGGTTTTCGTTTCATCATATTAATGAGGTGCCCAATACTATAGTGATTTATAGATGTAATATACTGTGTAGTGTACACCCAGATGTGCACGCAGTTACTCACGTGTACAACGGAATGAGTGTGTGCACTGGTTTATGTAATTGATGTTTTTGCCAGTCATAAACTGAGCTGCCATCAACCCCCTCCCCTACACACACACACACACACACACACACACACACACACACCTCTATACCTCTTCTCCTTTCATCCTGTATTCACCTACCATGCATAAATTCAATAAATTTAGATGCCAAAAGAATCATCATTCAACACTGGCTGCACTTTAAATCTGAACATGACCCACATATCCTCCTCAAGCCCCCCTTTCCATCTCCACCAGCCACATTGCCGGGGAATTACATGATTACCACTTCCTGGGACACCCTGTCGTGTATTCTGCTCGTCTCGCCGTGTGCCTCGTAACACGTGCGATCAACATGTTTAAGACAGCAGAGGAATAAAACGTGAGGGTTGAAAATGGATGTTGACGATTCAGGTCATACACACAGGCTGACACTTGTGCTGCACTTCACCACCTAATGAGATGCCAATCAGAACTATTTGCAAATCAGACCCATTTGCAAATCAAGTCCCAATGAGATGATAATGCAAGCTAGACTCAAGGACTGTGAACACACAAGCTGTTAAATGAATAATACCAGATGTATGAAGGTCTGCAGTTCTCAGACACACCATCACTTGTGTGTTGACTTCTAGCATAAAAACACAAGTAACTTCTGTACTTTAACTGATTCTCAAATAGAGAGCAGAGTTCTTCAGACTCTGCAGGATCCATTTTAGATGACATGTTGATTAATTAGCTCTCTTTAAAACATTTTGTTGCTCAAGAACGCCTGAGCTCCACAGCATGATGCTCATGGCAGCAGGGTTTCTTCATGTAAGGCAGCCTTGCCTGATGAGATGTTTTTATTGGGGGCAAATAAAAGTAGTACATACACCACAGTCCATACAAGAAGTCTTCATGTTAAAACAGAAAACAGGTCACCTGTCACTGTTTCTGTAATGACCGTTTCAAAAACAGCACAGAGAAATAAAACTACAACTACAAAACAGATTTTCTTTTCAACGCTCTGCCAGTGCATTTTATGGGATAATCCTGTATTATATGGGACAAGTGGCAAACTTGTCATAATTACTTTTTCACACTTAACACGTGCGCTTACTGAAAATAAATTTGCTAAACAGCTAAAACTGCATTATCAGTCATACACACAAAAATTGACACTTGTGTTGCGTTTTTATTGTGTTCACTCAAAAAAAAACACTGTTAATACATCTTGTTAATTTCATCTTGATGCTATTTATATTCCACAGGAATAATTAACACTATCTCTTGTTTGTTATTATTTGAGGGGGGGGGGCTTTTGTATTTCTAACTGTAGTTAGCATAAGTGTTGCTAAAGGGTGAGAAATGTAGGTGAAAAGGAAGCTTCATTTGGGCTGTTAAGCACCAAGAAACATTATACTGGAAAGGAATTTCATTAGCCTAATTTTATACAACTACCTTGACCATTTATAATGTTAAATATGTTATCATATAGGTTACATCCTGGAATTTGTGTTTCATAGCTTGATCATTGTTGGGACTCTACTGAAAGCTCAACCAAGCCCAAGGTCTAAACAAGACCAAAGGCCTGATCTTATACCTGGTGCAGTGCATTAGTTATTGCTAATTTCTGACTGATGCAGTCATCAATTTTCACGCCCAGTGCCCACATTGTGTAAGGAGCAAATGTACTTGTGCCCTTCTGTTCACCCGTGGGCGTGCTGATTTTAAATGAAGTGTGGTCAGGCAGCAAAAAGCAATTGCACCATTGCCCAGCAAAAATCTGGTCCGAAGCCTATGGAACATTTAAAGGGCACATTATTCTGATAATGGGTCAATCGTACATAGACGGGCTTACAACGTATATACACTTTGCTTGTTTCAGTGGGTGCAGTCATGTCACTGTGGCAAATATTGTGAGTCATTAAAGCAGCAAAGTTTTAGTTTTAGTACGGAATTAAACATATAGACACAAACATTTATCTTACAAAATAAATATTTTTCTCAACTTAGGATTTATCAAGAGGATCCTTTACTCCAAACAATTTCACTGTATGAATGTGGACCGTGTGTGACCTGTTGGATGTGTAGAGCACAGAGAATTAATTAACATTAGGCCCTCAGCGATCCTGTTGGCATGTGGAGAGATTTAAACAATCAGTGACGTTAAGCTGCTGTGTTTAAATGTAGATGCATAATTACGCACAGTGTCTCTCTTAGTGGGGAGAAATACTTATCATTTATGCTGCCAGAGAGTCACTGCAGGTAATGTAATTAATATTTTACACTTTAAGGGTCCTCCAGCTGAGGACCAAATATCTGTCCCTCGGATTTAGATGTTTGATTTTTATAACATTTACACCACTAAACCACACAACACTCATTCTGGTTAATGCACTAGACATAATTACTATCCAAGCAAACTGGAAGAAACCATTGTATGACAGCAATCATGCACTTGCTCTGGCAATTATTTGTTAAAAAATCCAAAACAAGACTACCGTTCAGGCCCTGAAAACAAAATATTTTTTCAAAACTGAAGCAAAAAACACAACCTAGATATACCGTTACTGTTATAATATATCATCCTTTGTACAAGCTCTGAATCAGAAAATCAAATGTCACACTGTTAGAGTTTTGTTTTTCTCATTGTTTCCTGGCTATATGTCAGACTCGGTTGGTTTCTTCACACACCAGAGACTTGCCTCTTATGTGGATGAGCAAACTGACAACGAGCTATATATATATATATGAGACGATGTGCCTGAGTGTCTTTCCATCACTGTTTGTGACAGCACTAACAAGCACTAATAATTCACACTTGTTCTAAAACAAAGTAAAGCATGTGTGAGGATGTAGATGCTTGAAGATATTAACAAAAAAGAAAAAAAAACAAAGAAACAAGGATTAAAAACATGGAGAAAGACAAGATGCCCAACATTATTTACCATGTAAATTCCTCTGATCATAACCGGCAATGAAGTTGTTTACCTTTTGTGTTTACAAGTATTACTGATGTAAACAAACCTCAAACAGTGTCAGGAGTTTATTTGTCATTTAATATCAGTCCTTATATTAAAATACTGGGAACACTGACAGAGTTTGTATTGTATTTAAAATGACTATAATTAATATTTTTACACTAACAGTGGATCAGTTGCCTGTGTGTAATGTGCACTTCGCCAACTGGACAGAAACACAACTCAACTCAATAAATGATACCAGTGCTTCATAACTGCTGGATGTGTCAGTTGTTACTGGTTTAAGGAACTAATTTGTCCAAATGTCCTGTTACATGTTCATCTACATGCCTTACCCCTGATGATAACAATGACTAGCTAACTAAAAATGACTGACTGATCAGTTATTAAATTAGGGGTAAACAAAGACTGACAAGGACAAGAGGAACAAGAGGCAAGCTAATGATGCTGATGATTTTTTTTTAATCAAAATGGACAGTTAGCAGAGAAAGGAGATGAGCAGCAAATGCTTTAAAGATTCACTCAGTGAATACTCTCAGCAGCTGAATGTGTAATGTGGGTGGAGCTGACGATCTGTTTCACAGGAGGAACATTAAACCATGCACAGCAGATAAACAATTCCAGGTGATAAAACTTTCTGCTGCAGGTGTAAATTTACAGAATCACAAGGGCATACAAAGAAGCACATTTTAGATACGAGTGGCAAAAAAACACGCACACAGAAAAAAAAACATATACGCAGTGAATGTCAATGAGACAGATCAGGAGCTCTCACGTGGTTATGGTATAGATTTATGTGTTCTGACATCCCACAGATGGTGTGAATTAGTCAGGGAGGGGATGCCAGCGTGAGGTCAAGAGAGATGACCTGGCCCTCAGCCTGCCACTTGGGAAACCAAAGCAACAGACATGTGAAGCTGCTGCTGCAGTGCAACAGCTCAAAGGCTGCTACAGCAGCTGTTCCTGAGGCTTCAGAGGAGAAATGGCTCCCGTAAACTGCCTTAATCTCATCATCTCGAGAGATAAACAACAGTGGAAGAAGCCACGGCAGCACAGACGTGCATAAAAGCAGGCCGGGTGATAGAAAAGCTACATTGATTTTGGCAAAGAGGAGAAAAGGAATTTTGTAAATATGAAGACACGCAAACCAGATCAAATGGGTTTGTAAATGTGTAACGATTGATTTCTTTTTTCTCATTGCCTGGAGATGATTTTAAATTTCAAACTAGTTTTCTATTAGCCTGTGCTTACTGGTAGTAAGAAATGATATAATTATTCAAAGAAAAAGAGTAAGCTGCATTAGCTTTGTGAGCAGGAGCTTCTTTTCCAGGTAGCAATTTCTGTGTAGCTTTGAAAAACAAACCAAAAGCTAACGAGAGATACTTAATGTTCCATAAAAAAAAAAAAAAAAAGAAGCACAGAAAATTAGCAGATTGACTGAGGAGACGGTTTCCATACGTTTGACAGAATGAGGGATGGAAATCCAGACTTTAAGCGGAGTGAGAGCTGGAGATAATACAGGAAATATGAAGGCTGCTTACCTGATTGATGTGCTTCAGTTTGTCAATGATCTGATTTATGACAGGATCCTCTCCCTTCACTTTGACTTCGGGATTGGTACTCTGAGCCTTGACCCCACTGCCCACCACGCGAAGGGTGTAGCTGTGAACAACAGACAAGTCTGTAGGTATTTTTATATATCCAGCAGCCATGTTAAAACAAAACATCAGAAACACCGGTGGTGGAAAGCAACTTGAGATGTTTGCACTTTACTTTTTACTTCACTATATTAACCTGACGAACACATTAAAAACATATGGTAGGCTTATAAAAGACCATACACTGTTAAAGATTAAACCTTTATTTGCATTTGTCTACGAGTTCCACTAAAGAGACATTTCCCATCCTAACTCTTTAGTGGATTTAATTCAAAGGCTTGGGGTTCAAAAAGGAACAACTTTTCTTTAACAAGCTACAGTTAAAGAAAAGTTAAAAACAACAGCAACAAAAAAAAAAACAAATTTGTGTGGCAGAATTTCTTCTTCTTTCCTCTGCCATCATGTGAACTTCTAGAGGGGACCCCCAAGCTGAGAACCAAAGGAATAACCTACCCAACTGTGAATGAAGTACACAGTAAAAACTAGATCTCTTCCAAACAGTTTCAACAGTAAAACACTCGTTTTACTGACAATAGTGTTAGCAATCTGATAACATAGCAATACATAGCATTTTTACTCTTAATACTCTGATTACCATTTGCTATTAACATTTCTGCACTTTAATGTTAGCAATACTTTAAAATGCAGGATTTTTGCTTGTAATGGATTACATCACAGTACTGGTAGTTTTACTTAAGTAAAAGAAAATAAAGGAACTTCTTCCGTCGCACAAAAATATGTGCCGGGAAAAGCAAACTTCAATCCATTATGTGCTTGTCTCTTGGGAAGCAATACTAAAAAGTGATCAATACTCTGAACCCACACAAAGGTGACGGCACGACTCATTTGTAGGCGTAACCTGGGGTTAAAATGAGATCTGTGAGGAAACATGATTCACTCACACGTGCACACATGAACGCGTGCTTCTGCTGCAGTGCCAAGGCTGCATCTTAAATGTATGGTTTATACCAAACTATACATCAAGTCCTTTATTATCTCTCTTAGAAAGGAAAATATTAAAACACTCTACGAGCACAACACGCTGCTCTCAGCTATTCATTTTTGATTTGTGCCTTAACATTTCAATACGTGACATTAATCCTTGTTTTAAAGCAATTCACTGTTGTTATAGCCTGGTAATAGGCTTCAGTTCACCTCAAGGTCTCTTCAGTCTTTAGTTTCAGTACAGTATGTCAGCTATAATGGCTCTGACCATGGCGCCCAGTGAGTGAGCACAACGTGTTCACATCTCAATTTCCAGCAAATCATTTAATCAAACTAGTAGATCAAGGTAAAGTCACTCATTGCTGAAAGACCTGCTGAGCTCTGCGCATATTGTGTACTTGTTTGCAGCAGTATTGACTAGATGCAGACAAGGCAGAGCACCAAGGTGTCGGCCTCATGTCGCTTTAAGCTTAAATATCTGGTTTAGAGAAGCGACAATAAAGAAATCTGTGGACCAAATATTTGATAAGTGATTTTATAGCAGCTAAAACAAAGTAGGTCTACTCTTCAAGCAATACAAGATCAGAAAAAAAAATGCTTGAATAAATAAAGTGCAGGAAGCATGGCTGACTAATTTATTTAAAAGAAAAGGTGGGTGCCAGAGTGCCAATTTAGTAAGAATATCTGGGTCCTTGAAATGTAATTTCTTTGTTAATTTTCTGCAAATCAGCGCTCCTAAATATGATTAGCTGTGTATGAATACAGCTGCCATTCAGAGTCTTTTTGTCAGCATTTAGTCTGTTAAAGGACCTGTTTCTGTTGCTTCTGTCTTTATTGTAGCCTCTGTCTTTCCCATCTCTACCGTCTTTCTTCCGGCAGTCACGTCAAATTACACATTAAAGTGAACATGTGAAATCTGTATAATAACAGTGTTTCAGTGATTTAGAGAACAGATGCAGATGGCCAAAGTTGTGTTTAAAAAAGCGCATACATTTGACAGCTTTATACCAAAAAAGAAAAAAAAAATTGCTGTGCCTGTTTCCTTCACATTTAATTTCAACATCAGATGCTCAACAAAATTATTCTGCTCAAAAGCTGACAGAATGTGAACATTTTGCTCACCTGTTGTGTGACTTTCTACATAGATTCAAACAGTAATGACCAATCAAAAGAGAGGAGGAAAGAGACAAAAGGTGATTTTCTTTCCCCTTAATAAATCTAAAAACTATCGTCTAGGTTGTGGATTCAAAAGCGCGAACCATTTCAGAATTATTTGACAAAAACAATATGATTCATGAGAAATATATCAAAAAACACATGACGTTTATCTGTAACATGTGCCAGCTTCTGTTTAAAAACATGCTGGGATGATGGCCTTTCTTTAACCAAAACTGAGCAGAGGTGTATTTAGATGTGTGTTCATCTTTATTATTCCACATCAAAATCAAATGGGTTAGCAGACTGGAGACTTATTGCCTGACAATCTACAGTAGCAACAGGAATCCAAAGCTCCCTGAAGTGAAGCAGGCCATCAGAGGACATGTCAGTGAGCGTCACCAGAAAGCTGCACAGTGCTGAAACAGGTATACTCCACTGCTGGCTTTAGACCAGATTTTGGTGGTCAATGGCACAACCACTTCCTGCCACTTCAACATAGAAATTCGCCAACAATATGCCTGACCACACCTCATTTTAAGACCAACATGGCCATGAGTACATTTACATTTAGCACTTAGACGAAGTGGGTGCTGGGCATGAAAATGACAGCTGACTCAGTCAGAAACTAGCAATCACAGCCCATCGTATGCATTAACCCCTTACATTTTGGATTATAGAGTAACCAGCTAATTGCAGTGCAAGTTCTCAGCTTTCCTGCCACAGCATGATTTCTATAAATAATTCAGCTTCTTATGTGCAACTAAACGTACTGACAGACCAAAATGAAATCGAAGGCCCTGCTCGTTCACTGCATTAGGCCCTAGAGTCTGGTGTGCTGGGACTAAACTGTACCTGAACCATGTATACTGGGGCTGTGATCTTGATGCCTTAAGCTTTGTTTATTCCCTGGACACACCTGCTGAGATGGAAACTGTATGTATAAAAACTAGAGCGAAGATAGACCTTGAGGCCCAGCGCTACCATAATTTGTTAAGGGTATATCAGTTCCAAAAAAAAAAAAAAAAAATCAATAGTAAAAGGGAGATAACAGTGCCCAGTCAGACTTGTAGCTTTTGATAATCTAACAGATCATTTATAGTTATCATGAGCTGCCATCCTATGTAATAAATAGCGCAAAATCCACCTCTTCATGACCTTTACTGCAGTCTTTTTCTTCCTTTCTGCACAGTGTGATTAATAGCAGATTGAAGAGATTACATCAGGACCATCTGTGCCCAGCTCCACACAATGAAAATGTGTACAGCCACACATCTATACAAAAAAAATAAATCTGCAGGTTATTACCAAAAACTGTTTTATACTGTGAAAACGACATGCATGAATTTAGTGCAGTTAAATGTGATAAATAACATAAAAAATATATCTTTGGTATCCATGCACGCACAGGCAGCTACTCTTGCATTCAGTAAGCAATATGTTTCATTATGCCACTGGGATCTATAACCTGAAACACATACAATCTCTGGTAACATGCTGCAGGGCTGGCAATGCAACACAAAGGCTCTCCTGGGGTTGCAACACCAGAAAATAAGGGTCTCCTCCTTAAAAGGTGTCACAGAGTTAAAAAAAAAAACATCAGTCATAGTCATCATATATTCTTTAGGATGAGTGAAAAGCAGACAGTAGCATTAAGCACAACCTACAACAGGATATCAAACAGCTGAGTGATTGCTTGTGTCTCTGTGGACCAGGAGCAGGATCTTATAATCCATATCTTTCTCCCCAAAGGGTTGGTTTGCATCTCATCTCTGCTCATACTGCTGTTCAGGCCTAGATTGAAAATTTCAATCATTTTATTCTTGGCTCTTATCCCCATCTCATTCTACTATATTTGTCTGTGAGTGCAAACCCTTCACATGTGGAACAAAGAAATCTGAGGCCTTCTCTGCCACATTCCTTGACTTGAGCGCAAAGTAGGATTGGCACGTCAAAGTAATTTAATCTGATTAGCATGACTCTTCTCCAATCATCTTCAATCCGGTACACTGCAATACTGTGGTCATGCATAAAACACAGATGCAAGCTACTGTGAAGAATTCTGGTGTTTTCTGTTTCTAATATTCTCATCCTAGGTGCATCATATCCATAGCCCTTTGATCAGGGCTCAGATGAGGAACGGCTGAGACTTCAGCATGACTGTGACCGTGACACAACGCACTGCAACTTACTGTAAGATAACAGATTCAGACAGACAAAACGCTATCAAATGAGGGAAACATCTCTGGCAATTTGAATACACACAACCAGACCAGACAGAAAAGCTGAAAATTGCACACACATAGCCAAATGAAGCTTCCAGTGGACACCAAAAACTGATAAACATGCCAAAGGTAGTGGCTCAATTAATTATTTACTCCAATAACATCAACATGAGGTCGACATTAGTCATGCTCGATGTCACGAATGCGCCAGAAAGCAATGAATGGTGGGAAGCAGCAAGTCATATAACTCATCAGATTGCATCCAGCAGACGTTAACTTTTTTAAAAGTCTTAATAACATTCTCAGTTTAAAACACCATCTCAGATTTCTGTTTTTTCCTGAGCTGATGATGGAAAGTTAAAGTCCCTTTAACATGGGAATGAACGCCAAATGTACACTTTCTCACTGACAACAAAAGAGATGTTAGTAGATTTTTTTTGACTAGTGTGAAAGGGGTATATGAGAGAGTGAGTGTGAACCAGAAGAGTAGCTTCACAGTATGGGAATGACGATAATAAGATGGATCTCGTTATAAAGAGTGTAGCTGTAAATGCAGGTGATAATTCTCTGTATATTCATTAGCCCTTTCACACAGTCACACATTATTTTGGCATTTGATACATTGTTGATACATAAATAACAGCTACAGTTGCTTTAAATAATCAACAACTTCATAGGTGTCATCCAATTGGTGACGAAGTTTCGTTATTTATTTATTTTTTTGTGTCAATTTACTCACCATAGCTTTGAACAAACTGCAGTTTAAACTCGCTATTCGACAGAATTCAAAGTTCTCAGAATCCCTTCTTGACGTGATTTCTGGAAGCACGTTCACAACATCCTTTAACTGGCCGGTCACAGACTGTTTTACATCTATTAGTATGCTTCTGCTGCCTCCGAGGTATCAATCAGAAGCTGCAGCTGAGCATGCCTGTTATTGGCAGTCACACAATCTGTCTTTCAATTGTGAGTTCACATGAATAATTTCTATGGCAATAAGACTGTGTTCATTTCACCCGAAACAGTCAGTTGCAGGAACGTATTTTTCTTGAGAGCACCCACATCAGGATGCTAAGGAGAGAGGAGTTAATACGCTCAGCAGCATGCAGAAGGTAGACCATTCACACTGGTCATGGTTGGCTGAGTGAGAAACAAAGCAAGCCTGCGGTTAGTAGGCCAGGAGGCAATACCTGCATTCAACTTGTCACTGAGGAAACAAAAGTCCTTCTGGCTCAGAGGATCTGTGAGAGTCTGCCACTTCAAAGCAGCCTGTTCACTCAAAGCTCCAAAGGACAGAAAAATACTTCAGGCAAGACAATGGAACATATGCAGTTTTATGTTGTAAATCAACAACAGGGCCATGCTTCAAATGAACATATGTTTGGCACAGTAACCCAGAGTTAATATGGCAATAAGGACATTAACTCTGCAACACTGTAATTAAATAATACATACAATTTCCATATCCCTGCAGTAATTAAATGTATGTTTATAATCCACAACACATGCACAAAGTCACGAGATATCTGCAGAATATCATTCTTATTTGAGCACAAATTCTGAGTCAGATAAAAAAACTGACTGACAAAACCTTCACAGACAAGTTTTAATAAGGTATTTTTCATAAAGGATTATTATAATCAGGATTACAAGGTTTGTTGGTATGCGTATCTACAACTGTGTACCTTTACTGAGAGCTGTGACAAAGAGGATAATACAACAGCAGTCAACAGTGCCTCTGGCAAAGATTTAGCTCCAAACATCACTATTGCCATGTTTGTTCCAATTACTAGGAAGCCCTGAGCCTTGAGTTGTATTGAATTGTGCCAGGAAGACACCATGCAATTAGCCAGACAGAACTGTCTGAGCAAGGCAGCAGTGGTAATTAATACGGTCTGATAGTTGGTCAGTTATTAACATTGTGAAATATTAAAGAAAGAAGGTGTAGCCTGCATAATAGAAGTGTATGATAATGACACCGTTGGTCATCAATCTACCTTGTCAAAAACACAGATGTTTATATTTCATTTACTTCTATTTAGTAGGGTCTTGTTTGTATGTTCCAAAAATCTACATCCACTACATTCAGAATAGCATGTTTTGATTTTTGTGCAATTCCAAGAACCAATCAGCAAACATAAGTCCACACGACTTAAGTTTTTTAGATCGAAATGCTATGATTGAATGTATTTGCAAAGTGTTAAATGTTAATACTGAGGACTTACCAAAAAAATTACTGTATTTCATTAGTTTCTCCCTATTCAGCTGTCACAGCAGCACTGGTATTCAGGACAAAAAGGACAGGATTCAGGATTTCAGGACAACTGCGCATGATTAAGAAATCACCCAAATTTTTCAAGACTGTGTGGTCAGCCAACATGAGATGCACCAAAAGCCCAACACCCTTAAAATCCGCCCTTAATCTACAGTATAAGAACGACAAACTACGTCTTCAACTGTTCTCTATTTTATGATGAAAACAAAGATCCCCAAGGGGACAAACAAATTATATACTGATATTAATCTTACTGGATTAGGAAGAATGCTGCTAATGATGGTAATGCAGGTAACTCTATGACGCTGCTTTCAAGGAAGACAGAGTTAGGAGATGGAGTCGGACTATTTGATATGAATGCAGCCATATGAATCATATGCATGTGTTATGTTTTGCATTATCCATACAATGGGACTTCTGACTTCAGGTTTATGTGCCTATTCAACCACTTTCACAATGACACAACAGCTTAAGAGGGACACTTTGTTAACTTGGTGTTTGTTTATTCATTGATGTTGCTTTTCAAAACATGCATTGCTTGGGGAAATTACAACATACGCTCTTAAATGGCACAGAGCCCCAAGATCCCTTCAGAAGAGAGCTCAGTGTGAGCAGTGTGGAACAGACAGTATGCTAAAACTACAGGGGTCAAGTCAATACATGAATTTATTTTCTTCTCCGGCTCTTTGAGTAACAGCGAACTTTAGTGTGAACAGGTGGTAATATCAATGACAAATTTCAATAATTGCATTTCAAATGGTGCCGGTGTGGAATAACAAAGCTAATATACACTGGTAGTTGAATGAACACTGACTGCTGCATGTTTAGCTTTATTGTTTCTGACACTGTTGTTGTTGCTGTAACCTCACTTGTGCACCAGCCTCACAGTGACAGCCACCACTAAAATCTGTGTACAATAGAGAATATAGAAACAGCATTCCTTCAACGTTTAAAACACATTTACATAAACAAGTGGCAGCATATGGCGCCGCAGCTCTCTTAACACTGATGACCAAAATGACACCTACCTCCCTTTTGCAGAAATCCATTATTATGGTTGTAAAAAGCGTATTATATTGTACCGATAATTTCCCAGCGAAGCTAAGTGGCTCTGTGTGCATATGAGCTACTGCATCATGCACGCTGTTAATGCCAAATGCATATCAGAAACCCGCAAATGGCAATGGAACTTTTATAACACCTCTTAAATATTTGAGTTTTATGGAAGGTAATAAGGACAAACGGAAAAAATGACTATCTAGGAGCTACAATGGCCTCAGAAAAGCAGATGGTCACCAAAAGAGAGAATTTTTAAAGATCTTAATGCCCCATAAGGGCAATAACGTTCAGGATTAAACAGATGTGGTAAGAGCAGGGCAGACAATAAAAGACTCATCTGGGTTTTTATGGTATCAGTGACCAACATGCTCACATTGAAAATAACGTTATGCTGTATTTTCTTTTCGATGGATGAAAGCTGTATCTTTTCCATCCTTCTGAAAGTTTGGACTGCAGAGCACAATACCCTTGCACTGCTTTCTTGGTCTGAATCCAGTGCAGATTATCAAAATCATCACTCTGATTAAAAACATTTTTCCACTCTGGCAAAAGACTTAAGAGGCTTAGCTGTCTTTGCCATCTTCATCTATTGACCGAGTTTGTCCAAATTTCAACACCTGCTTCAAGGAGATGCAGAGAAAAAAAAACACGGAGATGACGATAGGGAATTTATGGAGTCCTGTAAACATGCAGAAACAAATAATCAAGCCTTGAGCAAAGCCCTCATTCACAGGCAATCAAACAGTCAAGACACCAAGCACATCAAGTTCAAAGCAAACACTTAAGCAATGATTGGACTTCCTCTCAAATTGGTATAACAAGGTATCTATCCAGCTCAGTAGTGGAGCCAAAGAAGCACAAATAGATGCAAACAAAGCTTGAAGATGAATGCTGCACTACTCTTGTGTTGCAATATTGTGATAGCGTATAATTTGTAAGAGCTGCAACTCTCAGTTTCAATTTTCACTCCGTTACTTTCAATTTATGAGCAGCAGGAAGCACGCAATTTCTACACCATTTAAATTGCATCGAGCCCTTATAGATCTGTACCCTTTTAATCTCATGCTGGCAGAGTACATATGCAATGAAGTACAGTACTTAAATCAACTTCAGTACATCCATCAAATGTTGCTGCCATGATATAAATAAGAGAAATTCAACACTCCGCCCCTGTAAATCAAGACCTATGCCATAGGCCTCAGGCATAATTGAAGTTTAAATGTTAAGACAAAGTCGCAAAGGAGCGATTAGGACACCTGCCTTCAAGCAAGCAAAAAGTAAATAAGTGGATGGGAAAAAAATAGAAAAGGAAAAAAAACCTTGGGAGGGATAAGAAAAGCTGTTAAAGGATTAGCTTCAGATGTTTTCAAATTTATCTTAGACTCATGCCTCATGAATTTTGAGAGATTTATTGGTCACTTTAGGAATCATTCCTGCTCCTGATACTGGCCATGAAGAACTTATTTTCCATATTATTTTCCCACAGAAGGACTGTGAATGCGGCCCCCATCTCTTACACTGATACAATATCATCAGGCTTTAACATAGTAATTGCTAGTTAACAAGCAAATAGATACTTAATGGGCAGCATGCATGAATGTGTTACTTAGACCCAGACACTACAGCATCACTCAGCTTTCCCTTCTATTCTGCTCAGTAGCCACAGTGAAAAATTCTCCTGTCACTTAAAAAGCATTTTTCCTGCGACCACCTAAGAAATGTAAAAACTGATGACATGGCACGGTTAACTGCAATCAAGGTCAATTATGACTCTTTCTATTATGAATTTTTGATCCTTGGGGGGTTTTATATTTGTCAAACCTACCTCAGAATCTTTAATGTCATCACAGTGTAAAATCTATCGGTCGAGCAGGCAAAACATGTGCATATTCAGTGGGCCACACACATAAAGAAAACCTGGCAGCTGGAAAACATTTTTGGTGAACGATTCTCCTTGGACTGAATAGGCACCATTGTGTGTTAAAAAATAAATCGCTCAGCCATACACTAAATCAAAGTCCCACAGACACCTCCAAGCTCCACATTGTACTGTGCATCAAGGCTTCTGTCTCCACACATCTGCTTATTTTAGCTGAGCTGGGAGGAACTAGTAGCCACATCTGCTGTCTCTCCAGCCACAGACACTGAGATCCGCCGCACTGTCACCACACCTCTGAGAGAACACCGTGGATCCACAGCAGTAAACAACACATTACCAGAAGGGACCAAAATACCAACAGCCTAATCACCCCAGTGAAACCATTTGTAGACATTTGCTTTCCAGCCCCATTCTTCTTTTCACTCAGTGCAACAGCAGTTGAATGGGCCAAAGCAAGAAAAAAAAAAACAACTGAGGCTGATGATAAAAAAGCTCATAAACCTTCTGCAGGCTCTGCTAGCACCGAGATGAATGACAGCTGCAAAACAGACTGGTTTAGGTTGTGTTCGCCAAATCTAAAAGAATGATAGTTATGATTGGAAGGCAAATGAGTGCAGCTGTAGAGAAGCAGCCCAAATGGAAATTAATATCAGTGCTGCATGAATTTTATGTTTGTCGCACGATACATAATAGAAAATACGAGAGGAGGTGGTTCTAATACTTCGCCTACTCTTGTTGATATGAATAGCAAGGACAAAATAATCTGACTTTACTGTGTAATGAAATACAGCTAAACAGCACTTAAATCCACAGCAGTTTCAACAAAAACTGAACATTAGAACCATCTAAATGTACATAAACCACCACCATTGACCACCTCGCAAATTCTGAAAAGCAATTCATGAAACTATTTCCCCAGAATTGACATATATGAGAATTCGAAGTACTAACACAACACAATACACTTAAATCCTGACATTAGGTTGTTTGCATCAGTAACTGTTGTCAACATGGCTGTGAAATGGGAGTTTCAGCTATGATCAAATGAACGAAACTGACAAAATGCTGATCATAAGTCAACCTATTCACTTTCAGGGTGCAGTTTTATGTACAAAACTTCTTGCTGTTCTATTATATTCTAAATATAGAGTACAATCAAGAATTGCACTTAAACAGAGATTTTCATTTTATACATACAGACTGATAAGCCCAGCTAACCGTCCATCCATCATGGCCCTCATAGCTGTGGTAAAGCAGCTGAGGTTGGATTTATTTACCTCAACAGCCCACATTAGAAGAGTCACAGGTAGGATTTATTGCAAGAATGTTGCTTTAGTTTCAGCTGTACTTAATAAACTGTAAACTAAAAACAAAGTGAATAGTAAAGCTAAGAGAGAAAAGAGATAAAATATAGTAGGATTGTTCCTTGCATGTCAGATCACCAATCTTCCTTGAGAGACAGTAAAACTGCTCGGTCTAAGCCAATTTTACAGTTGACTGGTCACATACTGTAGCGTCTCTCCTTTCATGGGCTTTTCTGTTTTTCTGTTTCAACACTATGTCTCCCCACGCTCGTCTCTGAGCAGCCAATCACAGGAGAATAACACAAGTGCAAAACCCCTTATCTTTAGTACAGCTCTTCAGACTACTTACTCTCCTTCCCAAGGTCCATCACAATTACGCCTATCTCTCAATCTCACTCTCTCAAATCAGTCAATGTTTTGCCCTCAGATATGGCTCACTGTTTAACTTGTACTTCAAGAAATATTCAACAAACACCAGTCTGTAGATGCTGCAGTGTATTCATTTTCTATGCAAAAAGAAAAAAACCTTTAAACAACACATTTACTCATCTAAAAAGGGTTGAAAAGTGATGTGGGTGAACAGTAAACAAACAAGAGCAGCTGAAAAAAGGTGGTGGTGTTGTTGGGGGGAGGCTTTTGTAGCTAATTTAGTATTAGCATATTCAACAAAACATTGAACAAACAGCCCATGCTGTTTCGCACCATTTTACAAAGTGAGATTGGTTGTGTTTGTTCATTTAAAGTGTACAAATTGGGAATAAATATGACTATGATATGCCTCCTATAGACATTAGGGAAAGCAATTCATCTTCCCACTGTGTCAGACTTACGCTGTACTGCACACTCTGTGAGGATCATCATAATTGATCTGAGGGAGATTGTGCATCATCCACAACTTTTTTGGGTAGGGTTATATTACAAGAAGCACTTAACAATACCTCTGGTTTCTGAGCTTGAAAGCACTTACATGTTCATTAATACCACTTCATGCCCTCAGCGTGGACTGCATGCCAATGGTTTGATGGGTTAATTTATTTAGTCCTGTTTTGAAATAACAAGCCCTCGGCCGTGAAGTTCTGTGATTATCATCTGTCCTGTTAGCACGCTTTAACAACATGCCCTCACCGCTGGGCACAGCGATTAAGATTCAGCCCTTTTTCAAAGAGACTAATTTACTGCTGCCACAAGGTTCTTTTGCGACAATGTACTGTCAGTGTAATTTAAATGTCAAAACAATACCTTGAGTGTTATTTCACTTTAGAGGGCAAAATCATTTACTTCAGAGTGACAATTAATTCTCACCCTACGAACCTAACCCTAAGAGTAAGTTTAATTAGAACAGAACTTTTGCAATATTACTTGTTTTAGATTAAGTTCATGAGATTCACCCATTTGACACTCACTGTGCTGCTAGGTGCCAACGAAGTATGAATTCCAGTTATTTCATGTTAGCATGCAGCCCATATCCCGGTAAACGAGCAAGTTTCACATGTCACTGAAAAATGTCACAGCCATGGGCACAAAAGACTCTTTAAATCGCTCTGTGGAACATTTCGGCAGCTGTAGCCCTCACTCAACACACTAAAAAAGCCTTTAAGAGAGAAAACAAACTTCAGGAAGAGGCTAGCAAGCAATTCCCACGGCATGAATTTAGGTGTTACAGATGCGCTGTAATGAAAATTTATCTTATTTTATAACAAAAAAAAACGTTCACCCGTGCAATTCTGTAAAATGTCAGAGTGACGAATGGAGCATGCGGCGTATTTGGGTTTGCTCATCTTTGACTGAAGCAGGATTCCAAGCTATGCAGTGAGCAGCAGCGCTAATCTTCACAACCTCTTCACACTTCTTCAGCTTGTGTCAACAGCACTGTGAGTCAGTTAGCCATTCATATGCTGCTACAGATGGTCCCATCCCTCTTCTTCAGCTCAGCTGCTGACATGATTCATGGGGCTCTGTGTCTTGATTTAGGGTCTCTTTCATATTTCTTCTCGCCCACAGCAGAGGAGCATTTCTCTAAGATACCCCTGAGGCAGTGACCCTGGTCTGCCTGGACTGTCTGCCTGCCTGAGAGAAAATAAAAGAGCTCTGCTGGGCAAAACTGAACTCAACGTGCACGCACAAACACATATACACATAAGCTGTTTTTACTAAGCACATATAAGCTGATATGAGTTTGCATGGGCAACGGCAGACAAGTCAAAGTCTCTTTGTCTTTCTCAAAAAACACAAGATGTGCTACATAAAAAAACAACAAAATTACAAGTCAGGTTAAGTGGACAACCAAAATTGAGCAAATAAGCACAGTTTTCTAAGTACGGCCAAGGTCTTAGCCCACTCATTCACAAATGAGAAAACAGACCAGTCTGCCGTCCACTTCCCTGCTGCTGCTGCTGTTATTACTCCGCAGTTATTTCCTCCCAAAGTCAATGGAATAAGCATGTCACTAAAAATTAAGCCAGCAGTCACCGGTGATTGTTTCTTCACTCAATCTCAGTTTGTTGAGTTTGGATAATAATAACTTTGCAGGTTTCCCTTCTATCTGGAGTCAAAAATTTTCCTCCAATTTAGTCTCTATGGGCTTCAGAGAGCCCTATCGGAAAGGGCTAACGAAAGACTGTGCGCACCACTTCCTTATCTCTACCAGTAAATTACTTCGGGATCAGATACAGACTGCCAACTCGCAGAAACTCCACTCACCAGACACGGAGGGAGAAACAGAGAAGGAGATAGGAAAGAGGGTGAAAAAAGAAGAAAAAAGTGTCAAGACATGACAAGAGGAGGAGAGCAGCCCCGTGGAGACTGATAGTTTCAGCTGCTCTCAAAGGTCATCTGATGTTATCTAAAGATCATCTTCAGTCACCAACATTCCCCTTTTAACACTCTCCTCAACAGCTGGAGTCAAGCGCCTGTCAGTCAAAGCTTTCATCACCTGCAGCCACAACAAAGTGACTTTCTCTTCCCAATGTAATCAGTCTAAAAGACAATTCTCATTGAAATACCAAGCTGAGCGTGAAAAAAAAAAATGACTGAAAAGAGTGAAGACCAAACATCACCTGCAGGAGGAGCAGGAAAAATATATCTTCTGTCACTTCTGATTCATAGACCATTTGAGGAGAGAATGTGGCAAAAATATGTGCAGATGTTTATTTACCCTGAAGCTTATAAAAATGGAAAGAGGAAAATAAAACCAATCAGTCTGTAATTTGTCAATGTTTGTAATTAAACAGGAAAATTACCACCAGCAAGCTTCTTTGGAAATGAAGGCTTTTATCTATTTTAAGGACAATTTAAAGTCGACATAACATGACTCAGACATACAGTATGATGTAAGGCTGCAACTAACCATTAAAAGAGTCTGTTGTTTTGTCTAACAGTCAAGAACCGAAATATTTCATTAAATATCAGAAAAGATATTCGAGTTTGAACAGGCTGAAAACCAAACACTGTTGCAAAAGCTACAAAAAAACAAATTTAGCACTAAAAATGATGCAGTTTAATTTGACCTATCAATTAAATCAATTAGTATTTCCCACATGAAACAACTCTCAGCAAGGTCTGTGGACTATTTTGAGTAAGTTTTTTGAGTCATGATTTCTGGAAAGAGACGTTGCTTTTGAGTTTTTCAAATGGATTTCTTTGCTACTTTGAGCACCACCAGCCGTCTACTGAGTTCAATTACATTTGAAGGAGGGCAGACTTCTCCAAAATCAATTTATCCAAAAACCTACCAACTCACAACAAAACAGTCTAGATGGATAAATGGCACGAGTACATGTTGGAGTGCTAAAATGTCATGTTAGAACTTTTTTTCTTGTGATCATATCAGCTGACCCATCCTGTTTGCTCAGGTGATATAAGAAAAAAAAAAGGTGGTGTCAAAGACAAGACTGGCTTGTGGCGTGAAGGTATGATTAAACTTGCGGCGAGTCATCGAGATGCAGGCGGCGATTTTTCACACGCACGAAGGGACACTCGTACCGCGGCACAGACGTGCCTCGACTCCTCTCTGCAGCACTGTGGGGAGCAGCACCAGCGTGGTGGAACCGAGCAGATGGTGAACGTATGCAGCGCTCATGCATGTCATCATCACCTTCATTAGCTGAAGGTGACATATGACATCATCTGGCCCGCGTGCATCATGGGGGCCAGAAAGAGTTGTTTGTTTCTTTTTTTCTTCTTTTTTTATTGCAGCGTGGTTCAAGGTTGTTGATGAGACATATTATGAATAATCACACCCTCCCCACCCACCATCCACCTCACACACGCACACACACACACACACACCTTCCGCCGGATACTCCTCCTCAAGCCTCCCCCCTATTCCCACCACCTCCCAGCATTAAGGTAAATAAGGGCTTCCAGCAGAGAGCCAATGAGCACGGGCCACTGAGCAGAGATGCATGTTTGTGTTGCCTTCCTCCCAGGACCCTGCTCGTTTATCTTGGCTGTCAGGTAAAGGGCACACTCAGAGAAGGTGAAACTTTTTTTTTTTTTTTAATAAGGCCAGCTTGGTTTCCATAGGAACTGCAGGACAACATTACAGGAACAATGATAAGAGAGCAAAGTCTGGTCTCAGGGCATCCCGCAGTGTGGCACATTGTTGTTGGGAGCATTTGTGTTTACGTCAGAGAAATGAAAGAGCTATTTAGATTAATTCTCAGGGAGCCTCCAGACTCAGACCTTTTACTGTGGGAGGTGAGATTAATGAGAGCATATTCACACCCAGCTTTCAGCTTAGGTCAGGAGCTAAAAGGTAGGTTTCCACTTATAAAAGAGGTGCTGAGTCCTCTGTGGGCACAGACTCCCAGAAAAAGGCAAAAACCACAATGACTGTCTTACATTTTTTGATACAGATATGATACCACAGTATGGAATATTTGGAGAATACTTTAAGGATAAAGGGCACATTCACTGTGCAGAACATCGTGAAGAGCATTAAGGTTTCCTTCCAAAACTGTCAATATTCCAAATGAAAGCATTTGGAATATTCTCCAGGCTAAAGTGCATAAAGAAGAAACAATTTGCACAGGTAATGAATACTTAATGAGTACTACATTTTTCACTTTGTGGCGGTAAATGGAAAACATGTTTAGTTAACAAATGAGTGGAAAATCAAAGGAACAGAAGGTACCACACGCGTTGTCAAAAGCCTGCAGCAGTGAGATAAACCAAGACAATGATACAAAGATATGAGTCTTTTTTTTCTCCCCACACTCCTGCGAGAGAGAAATTAGGTCTCTTCTGGAGCAGAACTCAACATGGATATGGTCCACACGTAGTCATAAAGTCAATATGAAATAAGGCAACCTTGATAAGACGACACACAACTCTACTTCATGAGCAAACATGCTTAAAGCTGCTGCAGCAGTGTGTGAGTGTGAATTCAATAGTAGGCATTGGGCTTTTATTCTGTACTCATTCCAACATTATGATTCTCTCAATAACCAAGAAAAATACTTAAGGGAACACATTATCAATTTGCCATAGACAAAACGGAAAAGAAACAACAGGTTTTATTATAGATGTCCATAGCTGAAATTGCTCGAGTCTATTGTTTGCTGTATTCCTGCTAAGAACTGTGCGAAACAGCTTTTGTAATCAAAACAATATTACTGTGTCCTTGTGATGCAATCACAAGACAGCACTTTTCTTTTTTCAGCACCTACAATTGTTTAAGTCTTTCGTGACAAAACAAATAGATCTTGCACATCTAGTGGGTTTTCTCCCCAAATACGTGCTACCTCTGCTCCCTCTTTATGAGCATTAAACGCATTTTTTTTTTTCCAAGTCTTTGTTCCTCGTTTTTCAGCCGCCTCTGATTTATATCTGAAGTAAAGAGGAAGAGTGCTCCATTGGGAGCAAGCGTGTGTGCTTGCCGCTAGACGGAGGCAAGCCGATATCACACACAAGGGTGAGGGTGTGTGCTCTGACAGCTCATCAGTGGACAATAAGGCCTTGGCTGTTAATGTCCTGCTACCTGGCACACTGCAGGGTCACAATCTGTTCCAGATGCTGGGGGCAGGCATCCAACTCATGGCAGCGTAGGGTGTGTGCGCAAGAAGCAAGAGGGAGTGGACTTGCTGAAAAATGAATACATGCACCACCTGCAACCGGCCAACTCAGTCTCTTCTGCACAGTGGACTTGGCTGGCAGTCGCTGCAGTAACATCAGGGATAATATCTGAGCACAAATAAATGAAATCTCTCTTTTCCAGAGAGCTAGATTGAAAATTTATCTGTTCAGAGCAATCATGCATAATTCGAGAAGGGGGGTGGGGGGGGGCTGTCGAAAGCAGACAGAGCACACACACATCTATACACGCATTACAAGCGGGACTTATGAACTCAATTTAGTCAGCCAGACAGAGTTCTTGATTCTGTCACTTGGGATAATCGTCAGGATGTGGTACTCTGACTGAGCCTCTGCGTCTAAAACCAGGCAGGATATAAGGTCATGTTGGAGTGGAACTCTAGCCATGCAGCACCCAGACCTCAAGTGCTCCAGTGGTTTTGTGGTTATCTGCAGTAGCCAGCTGTCGCAGTACACAGGAGCTCTTCAAGAACGTCCCCTCTCCTCTTCCTCTCATCTTTCCCCCTCTCTCTCACTCTTAATCAAAACTGTCTAATCAGCCCACCCATTTCTGTCCGTCTCTCTTTCGTGCAATTTTAGAACGCATAAATTTTGTGAATTATTGTTTGTTGTACGTTTTTAGTGTTTTCCCCCACCAAAAACATTAAGACTTAGAACGAGTCAAAACAAAACTATTATGGTTGTTGTTAGGACAAGACACAAAAATTATACAGTTGGATGCCAGGCAGGAAAAGAGGAAAAACCTCAGCTATATTTGTGCTCAACTTCATGAACTGCTGGTAGCCTCTGAGGTACTGGTGATTCTATACCACATTTATTTCAAGCTTTTTTTATAGGATGGAAGGACACAACTCTCTCTCTCTCTTTCTCGCATGAGAGTGACTAAGAGGACAGCTATGCATAATATATTTGACAGCGCATGTTTAAAAGGTTATTCCTTCCCTTTCAAAATTAGGTCAGTTCATAACTGCGAATGAACGCAGGAGGAGGCGGTGAGACTTGATGTTCTGCAGCGTGTCTGTTTATCACTAAAATTTTGTTTTCTGTCTGTCACTGTCAGGGACAACATGGATAAGAACTACCACTGCATGGTATACATCATCAAAATTGATGCAGGGAAGCAACGGAGTCATCAGCAATCTGGCGTGGTTTCTGGTGTGTGTAACCCAATGTCCACAGCTCCACCTGCTGGCCAAAGGGAGATACAACAGCAGTGAAACAGGCTGGAAGCACATTACTGCAATGACCACAATCACTTTACTGTATGGGATGCCATAGCTTTGGCAGCAGGATTATTAATGGATATGAAGAGTGGAAATTGATGAACAAAGATAACCAGCAACATATTTTTTTTATTTGATCGAATTAAAACCCAAGATATAGAAAAGAATTTCAGTAGTAACTCTTTGCCTTACCATCAACTGAGCGTACTCATACAGCGACAGACAATAATGTTGCTGATCAGTTCTCAAAGAGATTAATAATATCAACTGTGAAAACCGCGGTAAGAGAAATTCTACTAATTGGGACTTGGGTGATTAGTGCTGTGTATAAATTGATGTCAGCACCAAGGACAGATTCAGAGCATCTGTGCTCTCTGAGACCTGAAGCCCAGGGCATCATTCTGTAGCAGTCTTCTTGTGATCAATTTAAAATCATGTTTATTTATTTTTGTTATAAAATTAGGAAAATTCATAAAATGCAGAATTACTTAAAAAATATTAACAACGTTTTCAGGAAAGCATAAAAATATATGCAATGCAATGCAATATTAGTTTTCTTCTGACTTTGCTTAAATCTTTCTTTTTTTTCTTGTGAATAACTGAATAATTTTACAGGAAAAATTACAGATTTTAAGGATGAAAAAGTCATTCTTTGGCTAACAACACCGAGACACGAACAGATTGTGATTAACGGCTCACAAGTTGCTTCGTTTTGAGGGGTCACAGGACAAAAAAAGTTGAAGAGTGAAACCATAGTTCATTATTCACCACATGATGTCTCCTGATGGGAGCACCGTGTGGATTTCGTGACTCAAAATGAAAAAAGAAAAAAAAAAACTCTTAAATGAAGAAGTATGTTCCCCCGAGCAGGATGGGATAACCTAAGCTCTTGATGCGTCTTCAGTGGATTCCCATTAGCAGAGCATAAAAGCTGTCATTTCAGTTAAGCCAAGGAAATCACCTGAGCTTCACTTCTAGCAGGAGGGGATGGATGTGAAAATGAGACAAATGATGAAATAGGCAAATGACAAATCAGCCGGATGAGGAATAGAAAAGAACAGAGAGAGAAAAGTAAATACGAGCAGAGCAGCATGAGCCTACACTCATAAAATCAATCCTTTCCTCTGCTAAATGGCCACACATTGAGGAGAGCCCTGCACTCCGACTCCAGGGCTCTTATTACCATGTGATTAACCTCTTCAGGATTAAGCGGGCAGCAAAGAGACAGGGGTCAAAGGTCGGTGCTCAGACAGCTATTCCAGCATGAAGGGTGGCCTGTTACATGAAAGGCCACACTCGTAACTGCCTCCCTTGTCTTCAAGCATCTTTTCGATTCATACTGTAGCAGTCATCCCACAGTACTCACCCCTCCGGACTGAATTTCAACAGCATGCAAGGTCAGCTGCCTTATTATCGTTAAAAAAAAATAAAAAAAAACCCTGTTGTGCTCAATTAGAAAAAGGCTCTTTGAAAATACAAACACACCACAAAACACCTGGTGTGTGTTGGCAGCCATGAAACAGACTGCAAGCGGGGATGAGTTAAAGTGAGTCTACGCCGGAGGAGGTAATCATGAATAAAACATCACACTTTCGCACTTGTTGAGGCTGTAGCTTTTTAATATTGCTATAACTCCTGGTTGTGGTCCTCCATTGGCAGGGAAAAGCTTTTTTTTTTTTTTTTTTTTCCATAATAAATTACAATCCAAAATAGATTTGCTACCTTGCATGAACTCACATATCCGTCTGTAGATCAGGTGTCGAACTGACTTACAAAGTGAATGCGTGGCATCTGAAAAGTGACGAGGATCCCCGTAATCCCTCCACTAATGCAATTTTGCTTTTGTCAGACTGTTACCCCGTGTGTGTGTGTGTGTGTCTGTGTGTGTCTGGGTGTGTGTGTTTATAAAGAGGGGGCAGCTCATGGCAACCTGCCATTCCTTCCTTGTGTGTGAGTGTAACCACGACAAAGGGAGAAAGCATGTGGGAATGTGTTAACCTTTCTGTGCAGAACGGACCCGTGTCCCCGACCAAATAAAATCATCGTCATCACCGCAGTTTGAAGAATGTTTCACTGTTTAATTTTTATAAATCACAGGACCTTTTTAAATCAATCTTGAAGTGTGACGAACGTAGCGCAACAATCACCCTACAACCTTCCTATCTAATAAACCAGGGATGGGTATAAATTATAATTTTTGGATATTAGCGCCAATCAGATCCCTGAATGGTGGTTGTCATAAGAAAACCTTTTGGAAGACCTTCGTTTGACAAAAGTAGGCTAAAAACGTTGTTAGTTGACATTACCTACACAGAGACATCACCCGCCTCTGCATCTCCCCCTCAGCTGTGCAGAGCTTTTTGCGTCTTTAAGCTAAATGGTTTTACAGCCCACAACTTTAATGTTCTGGTTCACTCTCACTGCTCTCATCAGTGTTGTTTTTAGCTCCAGCAGGCTGATGTTTTCAACATATAAAGCTCTGAAGGAAAAAAAAAAAAATAAAATAAATCCACTGCACACTACCTGCACAGCACCAAACAGCAGACAGACACAGCTAGCTGGTGAACATAGCGGAGCATTTAGCACCTAAAGAGCCTGATATTTCTAAAGAAAAAAATGTTATTGCTATTGTGGGTTTTATGCCTGTTTTTTCCACTGTCAATAAGTGGCCCCAAAAAATGTATTATTGCAGGTATTTCGATCTAAATTGTCATGTCAACACAAACAGCCACGAAATAAAAAAAGTAAATGTAGCTTTAAATCAATAAGTACTTCATTAATAAATAACTATGAAAATACTGAAAACCTTCATTAAATCATTAGGTACCAAATTTTCGTACTAATCAGACACATTTCTGAAGGTACCAAAACAGTCTGGAGGTGTAATGTGCAGCCCTACCATAAACAAATCTTGACATGTTATGGTATCCCGGAGCAAAACCTGCCAAAACATCCGACATGGTTTGTTAATCTTATTTTTTTTCTTCTTTCTATTTTTTTTTCTCCATCTTTTAGCATATCCTGTGGCATTCTGGCTGTGAGCTCAACAACACCTCGCCAGCCTGCACATTGTTTCACATCAACGCTGAGGCTCAGTGGATTATTTCAGGTAAAATTAGCTGTCACGAATGATGACACATCTGTTAATAAGCCATAATACATATCAGAAATTTTCACGTTCTATCTTTTTCTTTCTCCCAGAGTTTGTAATTGAGGGACTAAACCGGCAGAAGAAGACAAACACAGATGTGTTTATGAATTCTCCCCTGAAGCAAGACCCCTTCATCTACATTCACACAAACACTGAGATGAAAGCTGCTTGTGTTCTTCCTCTATGATCTTATCTGATTGTTCTTTATCTCTTTGTTTACCAGGGACTCAGATGAGGATGTGCATTAAATCTCCCTTAAATCTCAAGTTCCTCATGTCACGTTTTTTTTTTTATTTATTAATTTATTTTTTTCCCCACTCGTCCCATTTCATTAAATGACACAAAGCTCTGGTGCAACTCACTACTTTGTTTAAGACCATAAAACAGTCTGTGCAAGTGCATGTACTAAGACCTGTTATAAAAGTCATCTGCACACATAAAAATGCAGTTACACACACACACACACACACAGCAAGTGAACCAATCGTTTAAGGTCTCTGAGGCCTCGATAAGCTTCTGTAAATCAGCCACCATCCGGCGGTGAGTTTTATTCCCCTCTCTCTCAGTGGATGTTGGGTTATGACCCGTAGGCAGGAGGTTATTTATTGCTTCTGTCTCAGCTTGTGTTGACTTCCAGCCACTCGCCTATGGTTCTAGGCTAATAGAAAGCAGCACAGGGTTGTAGATCTGCAGGAAGCCTTCTCAGCTGCAGGGACTCGGCTCGATATTCTCCTCAGATCCTTGTCTCTACAGATTGCTAATGTCTCTCAATTCCTCAGCTTTCTTTCCTCTGTTGTTTTTTTAATGATGACCGAATCAAAATGAAAACCTGTGAAAGACCGTCAGGTGAACACCTCACTATCAATAAGTGTTAGTGTGAAAGAGGAAAAGAGTAAGGGGGTAAAGAGTTGAGAGAGGCCCCACGGACCATAAACATTTCCTTGGGGCTGCTGGCAGAATTGATAGACAGCCTGCAGCCTCCCTCTTTCTCCAGCACATAAGAAACATCTCTATTCTCAGAGATGGCTGCCTCGGAGAGGGCTATTATGCGGGAAAATAACAAAAGATGAAAAGATTAAATTGTCAATGCCAAAATGAAACTTAACCTTGATACTCAAGATGCTAAGAGGGCCGTGAAAGATCTCCCCTACCTCCTTCTTTCTTACCTTCACGCAGCTGTTGTGAAACGACCTCAACAAGGCTGTCATCCCTTACAATGGACCGTCTAACCCAAACTGGCAAGTCCAACTTCACCGTGGTTTGAAATACGAGCCCACTTGCCATTTCTACAGTGCTGACAGCAGCTGACAGTTAAGAGGAACAGCCAGAGAGTGGGGATATATGAGGGGGTCCTTGAGTGATGACAGCACGGGTAGGATGGAGAGCTGTGATGTAATGGAGACAAGGCTGCTGACTGATATTATGAAAGAGGCCAGTTTGTGCACACCGGTTCGCAACCATTCATATCCGAGATCTATGTCTGCGAGCACCACCGGTTAATGGAATAATTCTACAACGGTGTCAGGCTGTTTGTGTGGGTACCATAGATATATGTGAATATACTGCAAATGTGTGTGTAGACCAGGGCGATATGGCGCACAAATTGCCTAATCATGCCAGTAGCACACAGTGAGAAAACCTGCAACTTCCTGCAAACTAAAGCCCTTTTCAGACATGGAATATGTCACATTGTCAGTTTAATCTATCTGTTAAAGTGACAGATAGGTGACTTTTACATTAATCTCCCTCACGGCTTCAGTCAGACATGACAGCACTATTTGCAAACTGGTGCAGGAGAAGGAGCAGAGAGAGAGAGAGAGACAGGAAGTTAAATACATAATGATATGACAGAATAAGGCTGTTTTTCTATTCTTACACAAACTGCTTTTAAACTTGTTTTTGCTGTTGAAACTATAACTGATAACTGCCTGTCTCTCATACTTGAAATCTACTGGATTTGCCAATAGCTTCACTTCATTGTTTTGTATTGTAAAAAGATGTTAATAACCTGTAGTTTACACCTGAAGGTTAAAAAGGCTGAGATATAGGGAGCAAAGATGGATTTTTATTGAAAATGGAAATCGGGCTGTCTTACTCTGAAACTATAAAAAAAAAAAAATGTTTCTCGTTATGTGGCCCCACGCAGCAGTTTGACATCCTGAGGACACTGACGGCATGCTGTGCTCATTCATCTTCTCTCTACTTATTGGCAGATTGTAAACCTTTAACTTAAAAAAGTGCATACAACCACCTGCTGTGTCAGAATGTCAGGTGTGTAAATGTTGTGCTTATATTATGGTCTTCATGTTATCTCTGTCTCTGATTATCAGCAACAATTTCATCAACGGCCAATAATTTAAATTTCTCAGTATTTGGCCCGTTAATTAAGCCTTCCATTACATATAGCGCATCCCTATTTCAAAACCCAAGTAAATGACCATCGTGAGCACGACGGACGCTCTGCCCCGTTTCTCACACTGAATCCATAACTCACTGATACATTTTCACAGCAATTTCACCATTTAATTTGATCAGAGAGCGAATTCTGCTGCCTGTTTGATAATACGCAACAGCGACCAGGCACAGAATGACAGGATATTAATTTGGGACTGTTTAATTCATGCTAGCTATTTGTAAAGCATTTCGCAGGCTATTCATACACACAGCATGTATGAAGATCATTGGATATATACAGAGAGAGCTGGTCAGATCATCACTGTAGTTTGTATGAGGGGTGTTTAAATGTCTCCTGTTCCTGTCGCACTGCAAGGGGAAAACAGTTTTAATAGACTGCTCTGATCTGATAAGCCTCCCTGCAACAACTTAAAATGGGTTGTTTCCCCGTGAGTTTGCTCAGGGGATTTTGTGCAGAAGAGATAATTCAGAGTCATGCTGTGCTGAAAGTGTTACGGTGATGTCATTACATGCTCTGCCAAGGTTATTTTTTCAGCCCTGTTAGCTGGTTTAATTGCTTGTCTCTTAGCCAGCAAAATATGGGGTGGTTTTCAAGAAATTAGAACGCAAGGTCAGTCTTAAGCCAAAGACCCCCAAATCTCTGCCGCATCAATCTTTGTTTAATAGGAATAACTAAGAAACCAACAGAGACCTACACCTAATTTTATATCCTGAAAGCATGTTTTCAGAAATAAGAAATCCATACGACTTAAAGATGCCCAACAGAAACGTTTTAAAACGTAATAATCCTGCACTTTGAACATGTATAATTGTGGCAAATTTTTTCCACAAAGATGCCGCCGTTTTCCGATGATTGTGAAAAACTGCCTTCTAGTGGATGTTATGTTGTCGCAGAGAAATGAAGTGGTGGTACCATAAAATCATCAGTGGATAATACTGACATCACGTCTGTCTAAGCAGGCTCAGAGGAGTCAGAAGACAAACCTGAATCAATGAGTGGGAAAAACAGATGTCAGGTGTAGATGTGTGATACAAAGCATGAGAATCACCTGCTATGATTTCTGAAGTCACTAGACCTCAACCAAACTGACCCGTGAGAGTTTTGGAAGGTGATCGGCAGAATTATGAGGGGATATCTGTTCACCCCTCCAAATGAGCTTCAGAGACCTTGAGAAGCTTGGCAACTGGTGGTTCCTTACCTTACTAAGGTATCTAATGCTGGTTTTATTTCACTTGTCCCTCATCTGTATTAATGACCTCTTCAACACAAACCTTTTTACGATGTCGGTTCCATTCCAGCAGGACAGCCCATCACCAGAGGCCAGGTCACTCACACACAGCTGATCCGCCAGGCCACCGTAGTACGTGCGGTATAGACGTAGACTGTTCAGAAAGTCCCTGGAAAAGCGGTCACATGCAAGCACACAGATAATTAATTTGTTTCACAAAGTGTTAAAAACTTATAATGAACTTATATCAGAAAATGGCTCTCCTTTCACACACAGATCAGTCAACTTTCACCCACTTACCTTCTCCTGACAGCGAGCGAGTCCCCTGACGCTCTGACAAGAGCTTTAAGAGGAATGGACTCACTGCTGCTGCTGCTGCTGCTGATGCTGCTCTGGATGCTGACTGACTGTGCAGGTTTCCTGCTTGGTGGGCCACACAGTTTGTGAACCTATTAGCCAATGAGACAGACACAAACACAGAGAGAGAAACATGTATTTTACATCTTGTTAAGCAGCACTGGCACATGACAAATAAGCCTTACTTTATGGCTGAGTGACAGCTGTTTATACTGAAGCCATTAGTGCGGCCAAGCCTATCATCTTCCATTTCTCATTTTACTGCATGTACAGCCTATCAACCAGCAGGGACACTAGACTACCACTAGATGGAGCTGATGCGTCTATCAGAGCAAGAAAGACAGTGTTGAGGAACATCCAAAGCAATTCATTTCAAAACAAATAACATCAGTGTAGACATAAAGATACATGTTAATACTTTATGGCTTACTACTTATGTACTTACTTTAATTAGTATTTGATTGCTTTTATTTTTTATGGATAAAGACCTCCTAGTTAGAGTAAATGAATCTAAGCCTGATGAGTGGCTGTTGACTCTGGATTTGGCCTGAATCCTTCTGTGCTTGGAAGGAAAATAATCTGACTGCCTTGGAGCTGCTCACATGGATGTATTTCTGGAACGCTTTGGCCTGTTCTGGTCTGACTAACCTGTTGTGTGCGGTATGAGCAGTTTCAAGCTATTTATCTTGATCTCCACGCCGCATACCCATCGGACACGAAGTCGACAGCTGGAATTGCAGTGTAAAATCTGCAGTAAAATCTCCCTGGAAATGCTTTATCTTTTAGCTGCTCTTCATTTACCCTACGGGTTTTCACCTCCCACAGGGCCGAGTACAGTTTCACGTCCACCACTCTAAACAATAAATCTCTCCTCAAAGATGATCTGACCTGTGCTGAGAGGCGGGGCCCATTTTTCTGAGCGTGTCCAACGGCATCATGAAGCAGCGTGTGAACCCCCAGAAGCACTTGCTCTAAATCCTGGGGTCCCTGCATCCGTGCTGACAGGCCCTCCAGCGAGCGAACAAAGTCCCTCCAGTGGGTGTCAATCTCAGCCATGCTCGCCAAGCAGCCACGCATCACATTGAGGCAGTAACCCATGCAGGGCTTGGACTGGGTTAAGCCCTGTGAAGTAAATTAATTTGGGATCAGCGATGCTGGAAACAACTCGCATTAATTCAGATCAATAAACTTACTTCAGAGACATGCATCCATACCTGACAGTGGGGACAGTAGTGCATCTTGAGCAGCGCCCGTCTGCACTCCCGGCTCAGCTGTAGGTGGTCTGTGGTATTGATAACTTCGATGCCGAGGTGCAGTGCCTGAAGGAGAAGCTTCCCGGAGACCCCAGACCGAGCAATCTGATCTGCCAGGAGGCTGGGCGTCCCACCAAATGGTCTCAGATCACGGCTGGACGCCCTCACACATTCTGCGTAGCCTGGTGATAAGTCACTAAGGCCTGGGTTGATGAGGTGATTGTAGACCAGCGGGAAGAGAGCGCTGAAGAATCGCTGTACTGAGTCATCGACACTGAGCTCGGACCCCAACAGGAAGAGACCAATGTCAGTAAAGAATTCCCGCACAGGGCCCACGGCCTGATCAGCCATGGTGCGGTACGACTCGTGGAGAACAACATTAGTGTAGTTCTCCGCCTGCCTCATCAGGACTTCAAAGGTGTCTGTGGGATAGCAGGAGAGAGAAAGAGACAAGAGAAATAAAGAAATAAATGCTAAAGATTACAGAGGAGGCGCAACACATTTCAACACATTGTCACTTTTATTTTGTTTCACAGTGAATTTGCCCTTGCTGCCTGATGTGTGCCAGAAATGCAATGAAAAATGAAAGCCTAACTTATCCTCTAACTGGTAGCACTAAAGGATGAAAGTACTGTGCTGCAATATGAAGAGAGCTGTATACAGTACAGTGCCCCTATAGCGCTTCAGGGAAGCAATTTGTCCTCTAATCAAAAGCCGAGCTGATAAAGACAAATGGAAAAGAAACTGGTTACAACACATCAGTGATGAAGCTGCTGTGATGTAACATGAAGAGAGCTCCAGTATGTATAGAGAGAAGAAGACTCCTAGTGCCATGGGAGTTCCTGGAGTGAGAACAAGAACAAGTGGATAAAACAGAGAAGGAAGAGAAACATGGCAGAAGAAAGGCAGAGATTAAGACATTGAAATGAGGAGGGGGAAGAAAGAGGAGAAAAAAGAGGTTAAGAGAAATGTGGGGTGGAGATTCTCCATTCTCCATATGTTTTAGAAATGAATTAATTCCTAAGAAAAAGCAATTATAATAATATCTACTCCATTTGCATAAAACACACATGTACAAGGCCCTTCCTGCATCCGACTCCATGCTTTACGAGGATAAGATTCCTTCATCCGTCAGCACGTGACTTTCCCACTCATTAACTTTTTAGAAACATGAAAGTAAAGGTCAAGCAAATACTGCTAAGCGCCACAACTGACAATATTTCCGTGTGATGGATGCTAAAGCTCGGGCCACTGCATCAGGAGGCACAAGCGGATCGTGTTGTTGCTCATGTCAGTCCCAGCGATGTAAGCAGCTTTTTATGAGTGTGTTTCTATGTGTGCTGCGATAAAGGGGAAGTGTACAGACAATGCAGAATTATGTCATCCAATAGTCACATGGTCTACAGCAGCTGCCTGTCTGTCTTTTAAATATGAAGTTGGAGTCAGGAGATAGCAAGCTTCCAGCGGTGATGCTAAGCTAAGCCAAGCACCTCATGGCTACCACTTTATATTTAACAAACCGACCAAGTAGAATCAATCTTCTCACCCAACTCGAGAAAGTGAATTAGTGTGTTCTCAAAAACATCACTTTATTCCTCTAGCATTAATAGGAGGGATACCACGATCCAGTTTTTCCTCAGATCCATCAAGTGTCCCAGTGAGCCATGGCAACCTGGAGCTTTTAAATCCATCTAACTCACCTGTAAAACTGTTTGTGATCATCTTTTTTAACATGGAAGGCAAACAGACTTAATAATAATTAAGGATGGCAATATTATGAAATTAATTAATTAATTCCAGTTAATAATAATAATAATAATAATGATAAGGGATAAAAGTAAAGGATTTTTCATTAATCACTTTATTGTTTTTTAAAGAAATCTGATGACATTTTTTATGACAACACAGTAATAATATAATATCACACATTACAGTATGATTCTCCTGAAACATGATATAAGAATATGATGAACAAGCTCTACATGTTTTGCTAGACGTGAAGCAATAACCTCAGCACAACAGAAAACGCTTCAGCAGCTCCCCTTTATCCCTTTGCCTCCGTTTTCACCGTTTTTTGTCTCGGCTAATACCTGAGGCACTGGCGTTTATCACATCATGTGCTTGTCATGAGTTGTGGGGCAACAGTCAGGCTGAAGGCCTGGAGCTGAGAGTTTGGGGTTGGGGTGTTTGGGGGGGGGTTGTAAACCAATGTGAAGTTGGCTTAGATGGTTGCGTGCTGTACAATATGCACCCACGTGGAAAGAATGACCGAAAAGACCCCTGGATATGGTGACTGCAAGGAGGGGAGCAGGGAGGGGTCTGGCATGCCTGTGGGCGCACCATCTCAAGCAGGCAGCATTAAACACAGAAGGGCCAGGAACTGAATCAGATCGCAGGCCTTCAGTGTTCTCGCACAGACGCCAAAAGGTCTGACAAGATCTACGACCCAAAGATGCGCGGATGAGAGAAGAAGCTGTGCCTCCTACGCAGTGAGGCACTCTGGTCAGCGAGCGGCATGAAAAACAGAGAGAGGATGTGTAAAGAATGGCAAAAGACACGAGTGTAAGCTGTGGAAGTGCAGCGCAGATGCTCTGACTGAGAGAACGGCACACAGGCAGGCGCAGAGAGAAATGTGTGTTCGGGAAGTACAGTTAGATTATTATTATTGCCATCAGGAGAGGCAGAGCAGCCAGGGTCCCAAAGGGATTATAGCACATGTTCGGGGGAGGGGGGGATCTACCAGATTAGATTGTGGAGTTAATGAATCCCACCTGTCAAACATATATGTGTTGTAAACAAATTTGTCTGTTTTATCTCTCTCTCAGGTTTCTTTCCATGCTTCCAAGACATAAATCTTGTCATCAAGTCAGTTAACAGTTTCCCTGTTATAAGTGCAGACAGGCAATCTTAAAAATGCACGGACAATAAGCTGATCAGTAATTCTGCTGTCTGAACCAGTTTAAACTGATTTAGAGGAACACCCACACAGAAGTTGCTGGCTGTCCAGGCAGTTTTAATAATGTTATTTTTCACCACAGAGAGAGTGTAGTGCGCAGTGTCTCTCACTTGGAGGCCTGGACCAGCAGCGAGGCCTCTGGGCAAGCCTGAAGACAGAAAAGATACAAGGAGAGGAAAAAACTAAAGAGTAATACAGGAGAGATAGTAAGAGAAGGATGAGAAGAAGGCAGGTGTGAGAGATCGGATGATCCACAGTCTACTTTTCAGGTGAATGTAAACTGAGAAAAACCATGTGATGATGTGTTATGGGAAAAGGGTTTAACTTAGGGACAAACCCTCAATGCTCAGCAAACTCTCAATGGTCCCATCAGAATGTTTTCACGTAGTCATTTTCTGCTAAATAGCTTTCATAAATCCCCTCTACACCACCTGCTCAGCAGCAAACAGCAGACAAGCCGAGTTAGCAACTAACTGGTGAACACAGTGGAGCACTTTGCAGCTAAAGCGCCATGTATCTCCCTCAGGAGTTGGTAGTGACCAAAACAGAGCCAAAAGGAGACTGAATGTCAGACTTACACTCATCAGGTGCTCACAAACACGACTCCAAATGAATGCTAATGTTACTCTGTGTCTGCTGCATGTGTAAATAAGCAGCTGTTTCCTAAGATGTCTGGCAAAACACCTTTATAAAGCAATAACGTGTCAGTGTTTTACAGAAGCTGTGTGTTCTACCACTCATAGCACAAACAAACACTGATTCAGCGATCTATCAGCCCTTATTTACACTACAGTGCACATTCTTATGTTTCCCACAATGTTCTAATTCTTAACATTTATACAGGGATGCTATGAAGACTTATGAAGTCCTCTAGGCGTGTTTCTATCTGTTAGAAACAGTCCTAATGAGGATGCCACAGTGTGCCTGTTTTGCCCGTGTGTGTGTTCTGAGTGTCAATGACCTGGCTGATAAGAGGAGAGCAGACATGTTTTCATTTCTGGCAGCAGGAGGAACACCAAGGGGAGGCTGAGCTAGCATGACAGAAAACACTCTCATACTGCGGAGTGGCTTCTTACGCCATTACTGAGGGTCTGGTCTGCTTCAGTTAACTAGCAGCTGGATTCATGGTGGGTATCACGCTTAATGTGAGGAGAAGAGTTGAAGGCTTGGAGTGTGTGTGTGTGTGTAACTGAATATCTGAATTTCCTATTTCATTTTTTATCTATTTAATTTTCTCTGCATTGAAAACAGCAGAGCAATGAAAAACATTGCATACAAAGAGGACAAAACAGTGACCAAAAAAAAAGCATAAAGACAGACAAACAGGGATCAATAAAACAAGTGAGACAAACCATTTCCCCATATGAGAGCTAATAAAACACATCTATTTTTGGAAGGCTTTTAGTAGACTAAAATTCCTGTGTAAATATTTTAGTATTTCCAATGATCTTAAACCAATTAACACGCATGTAGTATAGAGATGAACACATGTTGAAAATTTATTTCAGGATATTCTTCTAATTTGATTTTATGGACATTCAACTGGTTTGGATGGTATCCATTACTGATGAATAAGGAAAGAGTGCGTAACTTCATCCTGTGTATCATTCTAGAGTCACAATAAGAAGCCATTACAACGTGCCTCCCATCAACCTGCATGGGTTTCTCTCTCGCCTGCTTGCATAATAAACAAATTCTGATATATGAACAATTAATGTTTGAAAGCTTGGGTATCGCCCGCTATCATCCAGATATATTGGCTTTTATATACCAGTGACAAAGCCCCTTCAGTTAAATTCCTTAGTAGCTGAGCTTTTCTCCATGTCTAAAAGGCTTTTAAATTTGATCCTATTTTGTTCCTTTCTTCCATAATTGCTGCACTTCTCATTTTCTTTAATGTGGTATGATCTGGTTAAGTGTGACAGGGGTAGCTAACCAAGTGATGAGTTACACTCAAGGTCAGGGCTCCGAGCAGTTTGCACTAAACCAGAAAAAAAATATTTATATTCCACTTCATTAAGCCATCTCTCCCTCTCATAAAGTGCAGATATAACACAATTATTAATCACCATGGAAGCTCTAATACAGGGTAAAATTATCCCAAAATGCAGATACAGGTTCAGCCACACGCAGTTTGTTGTTTTCATCACCAGAGGGAGACATTCTTCATTTTAATATAAAGGAAAATGGTTCAGTGTGAACATTTTTCATATTGTACCATAGTACAAAATACCGTTAGTTACACAACATTAAAGTATAAAACCTAAAACAGGTCCGATGTTTACTCACATCATCTGTTCATGCTCAAATATCCCAGAGGATGTTACTCACCGAGTAACTGAACAATGTGAGCCCAACAGTCCCTTTCTTCTCTCTCACTGTTAGTCACCCTGATTCCCTGAGTTGTTGTGGGCGCCAACTAAACACCTACAAACAGCAAAATGTAATTCTAACCATAATGCCTGCAAACGAATTAAATGTTATTTGATACCGAGGTCAAGACGGCACAGGCGCACCTTTCTGTGCTGGCAGTGAGTAAGTCTTTAATAATCTTTTAAAACACTGGGCCATGTGGTTTACAGATCACACTGGCTTTTATTTACAACTCCATAAGCTGAAAGTGGTAGTGCATTTTCCAGGATTAGCTGATATGAAGGCTTAACAGGCATTTGTGCAGGTGTTGTAAATATACTGCATCAACCAGCCTCTGCTTTACTTCTGAGTGTGTGTGTGTGTGTGCTTGTGTTTGTATTCATAGACTTGCCATTGAGTAAAAGGATCAGTCAGCTGGATGAGACATAAGACAAGTCTTTGTCGCTGAAGATCCTTTTCAAACAGACAAAACACCAAAAGCTCCTTCTCTCACACACAATGAGCAGAAACATGGTTGATACAATGAATGTGCCATATTACAATGCAACCGTAAATGTGTACCGCAACAGTTCACATCAATACCAGCTACTTTGAAGGTTCCCGTGTTCCCAGGTTTCGAGCGCTCAAATGCCACCAGCCAACCTCAGCAAAGATGGCTTTTATTAATGTGATTCATCCTCTCTGAATGGCTGCGACCACAACAGAGAAGCTCAGTGACATCTGATAGGCTACAGAAAAGGCCATTCTCCGTCTGGAGAGGATGAGTCAGTGGCTCTGTGGGTTCAGCTCTTCCCAGAGCAAGAGACATACAATGAAAGTCAATGACTTCTAGGGTGGCACAGGCAGTACAGTCAACAGAAAACTATGTCTTCATTGTGATATATTAGTGGATGAAAAAAGCACCCGCATGCTTTGTTGTTCCTGGATGGAGTTTGATGATAATGTTTTCTGCACAAATGTTTGTGGTGACTACAGCAACAAAGAAGGTCCAATACTGATACTTCCTATACAGTGCAGAGCAAATAACTTTTATATAACAGCTTCATTTAACAGCTAGAAAAACTATCTTAGTAGTCCCGTGCCTTTTTCTGGACCTTTTTCTCTTTTTGTGGTTGTATCGAGTATAAAGTTTAAAATTCTGGTATCATGGCAACAAACTTTTGCATGTTGTGATGATCTGTTGTGCGCTGACCAAAGGAATCTCTCGGTTGTGTCTGCAATTAACTGGAATTAACTAATTCACAAACTAGATGTGTAAGCATTGAACTTATTCTCTATTTTCACAAAAAAATGCATCAAATTACATAGTTTTTTTCTCTGGGGAAATTCCTTGAAAATTGTCAGGCAATAAAAACCTGTAAAATAGTGTTACCACATGTGCTTCTACCTGATTAGGTCCATCAAGTTTCTGTGGCAGACATTTTATTTGGTGTAACATCACTTTCACTACATAAATCACCATACCTGAAAATGTGTGCTTTCGATTCACCTTGTAACAGATCATGTATATTTTAACACATGAGCTGCCTTCCTCTCGCGCTGTAAAGTGGAAGCTGGTCTGGTCTGACCGAGTTACACTAACAAACCAACAGACTCTTACGCTGCTGAATATGGAACGTAAAAATAAACCTGCCCGTCATCTTTGCGAGAAGCAGAAGTACACATTTACGCCGTTAAAGCACTTATTCACCAAAACCCACTGAATGCACCACTGTCAGGGTTTTGATAAGACTTTCAAATAATCGTATTTTAGCTTGTCTGCCATGACAAATTTTCACACGAACACGTTAGTTTGAGAGCTCCCTTATCACACAAACACAACACAGAGCTTTTCAGGGTTTGAGCTGAGAAAAAGAGTCTGACAACTGTACATGGGTACATCTAGCAGACAACAAGAAACCTGGCAGCTCACGAAGCAAATGAACGTATGAAAAAAACAAACAGAAGAGTGACAACAAAACAGATAAGGCCAATGAATCAGACTTTGCATCAAGGCAACATTATTGTGCACACAAACAAGCAGGCACGCAGCCTGGCAGACTGTCCCGATTCAGCAGGAGATTGAGGCGAAGCACAAAGTGTTCAGTTCAGGGTACCTGCTACCTCTGATCTACAAACAAACCACCAAGTACGACTGGGCCTTTTATGTACGTGTGTTTGTGTGTGTTGGACATGTGCAAGCACGTTTGTATGATGAAGGGGAGAAACACAAAGAGAGGGAAAGATCATATCAAACTGTCCTATCTTAAAACTTTTCTCTACGTAAGTTTCGGCCCTCCGGATTGTCGGATTGCCTCCCTTTCAACCTGATGACAGCAGCCAAGACTCACTACTCTGACCGGCAGATGCCCGAGAAAAAAGGAAAGAAAAAAGAACAGTTAAAAAGCCTTGGGATGTTTTTTTTCCCCTTCAATCTTCAGTTCCCATGAAGGGGGCATTGTTTTCAAAGTGAAAACAGTCGCCTGCTCAGAGGTGTTACAGAAGTGTGTTCTGGCCCAGGGTTTCTCAGTGAAGGATGGAGGAGGCTGGAATGTGATTTATTTGGATAAAATGATGGAGGAAAGGAGAGGAGAGAGAAAGAAAGAAAGAAAGAAAGAAAGAAAGAAAGAAGAGCAAAAGAAAGGAAAGGAGAAAAAGAGGTGGAAGGAAATGATGAAGACAAAAGGAGAGGGGAGGAAAGAAAAGAAAAGAGCACAGAGGAGAAGAAGGGACAGGAAAGGAAAGAAGGAATGAAGGGAACAGAAGGAGGATGAGAGGAGAGAGAATGATAAGAGAAGAGGAGAGGTAAAGAAAGGAAATTAGACGAGAAAGAAACGAGGGCAGTAAAGGAATAGGCACATTAAGACTGTAAGTCATTTTGATCTATTTTGCCTGGAGTCAGGCTCAGCTTACCATTAGCCCTTATCTCTGTGTACTTCCTCCTCCACATCAATAAACATGCTCCTCCCTACATACATTAACAGTTGGAAAACACATATTTAGCCAGAGCGAATTCAGCCCCAATGTCAGAGATCTGACAACACCGACCCAAACTACAACCACTTCCCTGTGTCTCTCAGTCCGTCTGTCTGTCTGTCTGTCTGTCTCTCTGTGTGCCTATGCATGCACCTTTTTCCTCTCCATCTCTTCCTCTCTGCTGCTCTCTCTTTCTTGCTCCAGAAGGCTTAAAAGTCAATATTTGAGGATCTGTTGCAGCTCTTGAACACTTCAAAGAGCACAGAGCTCTGCTGTGAACATAGCCTTTAATATGCCGTTCAGGAAAAGAAGCAGAGAGGGTCAATAAAGTGGGGCACAAGTGCTTTTTGTAAGGAAGTGTGTTTGTGTGTGTGTGTGTGTCTTACATGTATAGGTCAAATATCTTTTCATACATGCTGCACATGTAGAAACACGGGTCAGGTTTAGCACAAGTTGACTCATAAAGATTTGCACAGAACACTAACACACAGAGAGAGAGAACGAGCTGCCACAGTGAAAATAATAATATCATAATAAAGCTTTCATTAGCTTTCAAAGGTGGCTCTGTGTGAGGCTGTTGAGGGTTTCCTGTGGCTGGCCTCAGGGAGCTGTTAGATGCTGGCGAAGGAGCCAACAGGGCTGTCGTAAGCCTGAACAGAGGGCCTAATGCACACAGCACACCAGTGATTATGCAATTGAACAGGATGATTACATTAAATGTACAAAAAAATGACATGGGACATGACGTTCAAAAGGTGCTCAAGTGGTAAGCTCGTTGAATGGCCTACAAACGAGGACCTTTATGTTACTGATGAATGTCTAGTTACAGTAATGCCTAATTAAGCACATGACTTATACAAATGCGTACTGACATACTGGCAGTCCTACAAAACTAAGCTGTTGAAGGTAGCAGACATGCCTGAGTCAGTGAAGTCAGAGACTAATTTCATTTAAACAGAAGTTCATTTACACCAAGTCATCCATCAAAACGTCTCTGTTGCAGCTAATGGAGAGGTTATTAGCAATGAGTTTAAAACATTAGGTGTAATTTTTTTTAGCTACAGCTAGCTCTGAAAAGTGACTAATCAGAGATACTCGTTGCTCTAGTTTCTGGACTCTACTTGGCAGTTTTGAATGAAAGCAGCAGCTAAGCTTATATAACAGCATCTTCAATTACGGCATGTGCATGTAAAAACATCATCACCAATGTAAAAAGATGAACAAAGACTCGAGTGATGCTAAAATTGTCCGGCTAATCCCATCTGAACTAAAGAGAGAAAACAAATATTTCCGAGGGACAAATCAGAATCCAGCAGTCTTATCAGCAGTACCGAACGGGCCACCAGACACTGGACTCCCCGCAGCAAAAACAACACCCATTTGTCACTCATGCCAGGATACAAGTGATAAGCAGCACAATTATGCCATTACATCTGCCATGTAGGGGAGTAGGACAGGATGAGGAGGGGAAGAGAAGAAGAGGGGAGAGCGAGAGCAGACAGTGGGCTTGGTGTGTTGCTGTGTGTTGCCGTGTTTAGGGTTTCATTGCCCAGACGGCTACAGGCTAATCCCTGGAGACTCCTTCCTTACTCAGAAAGTGCTTCCTTCCATCAGGAGAAGTGATTTCTCACCAAACAACTACACTGAAACAAAAGAAGCACAATCATACGAAACATTGCCAAGTGTCATATAGTAAGCAAGGGAAAAAAAGCATCACCCAGATGTTTTCATAAAAACTGCAGTGTGTTTGGGATAAGCAGTTTCCTCTGGGGATCAGTTATAGGAAGCCATTTTTTTCCCTGTCAGCTCAGACCTCATTTGTGTCTGGTATACAGTTAAATTGGACATCTAAATTATTTAAAGAATTTTTTGGTTTAACTTGAGGGCTGCCTCCAGAAAAGCAGCCTATTATGGCCTTGAACCATTCACTTAACATACCACCAAATCAAAGTAACATGGTTTGTGTGGAGAGCTGTGAGTGTCAGCTCAGTCTTTGCTGTATGCTGTTAACAGTTGTACGCAGTCAGCTCTTCTGTACAAATATCACACTGGAATATCAACCCTGCTGTTGTCCACACGGCTCAAGACTATGCAAGCCTCCAAAAGGAAAAAAAAAAAAAACGGTGTGAATCTGTCATAAAGATACAGTTCCTGTTTAGCAGCATGCTGTATCATCTAATCTAGAAAATGGCCCAAAGACAGCAGCCAGCAGCCATAAATCTCCATTTCAAACGGGCACACAGGAGAGAAACAATGTAAAGTGCTGACGAGTGTGTGTATTTTTAGGGCTCATCTCTATGCAGCGAGTGGCTTCAGTGCAGTGTGTGTGTGTGTGTGTGTATTTCTCACATAGGCTACTTTGATAGAGACAGAAACAAAATGCAAGACAGGGAAAGTCAGTGTGTATTCATGTTGGCAAGTGTGTGTGACTGCTGATGGTTCACCTCTGGGACACAGCAACCGTTCAGGATTCAAAGAAGTGTGTTAACTGAACTGGATCTCCTGAGAAGCAGTAAACTCAACACACACACACACACACACTCGCAAAATGACGGAGAGTCAGCAAATAGCTTGAAGTCCGGCCCTGTAAAAGCAATAAAATGTTTCTCAGGATACATCAGATGAAGATGTTGGGCATTTAAAAGTTATTTAAAATTGCAATTTGCACTCCTTAGGTTTCTGTGGTTCAAAAGACTTAAAGCAAAATAACAAGAAGTATGAGAGCTACATGCTACAGAATCGAAACGCGAAAAATATATATACATGTTCAGATTAAGGACATGCTATTAAACGGAAATGTTAAACACAGAGAGTTAGAAAAGAAACCAACACCACTCTCATGTATGAGTGGTCATCTACTACTGCTACTAAATACCCCACATTTCTAACTATTCCCATAAGGCACAGAGAACAGTGACAAGATTAGAAAAGCGCTACGCTAACAAGCATGTCTGACACAGGAGCTGCAATAGGAGACAGAGGGACAACGGCCACGGTTAGTCAGACTACGCTGTTTCTTTGTGGCAGCCCAAACTCCTGGATCGTTGAGGGGTATTGACTCTGAATAATCCTGCTTCCCCTTAAATCCTCATCCTCTGACTTCAAACACTGTGCAAAGACTTTCAATAGAATCTGGCATCCTCCCAACTTTCTCTCCGTCAGTCGCTCATTCTTCTTCTTCGCATTCTTTTTCACTCTCTGTCCTCCCCTGGATCAACTGTCCGGCCTTGAATCACAAAGCCAAGCCCAAATTCTGTGGAAATCTCAAGGAGAGGCCCCTGCAATGACTGGCATACACACACACACACACACATTCATACTTCTCTTGTAGGAGTGACAACAAAGAAGGCAAGGCCGTAGACCCGGTGGATAAAGAGTCTGATAAATGAAAGGTCCCACACAAAGGAGTAGAGAGCAGGTTAGAAAGGATTTAAAGGCCAGTTGTGAGAATCAACCAATGAAATCTTCAAACAAAATGTAACCAGTGCTGAGTATATTCTGTTTATGCAAGTATTCATCACACATTCATCTTGTAAGGTCTGTGTGGTTGGTCACTGTTGTGTTCAGTGTTCTTGTTAAAATCTAAGCTTTCCCATCTTGCATTTACTGCACAGACAGGATACACTCACAGCTTTCTAGAGGTTTGGGAAAAGAGATCAGCGGTTTGTGTTTTAGTGTTCTGGACAAGCAATTCTCAGATACATCCTGAGGGGGACGTGAATATCCTGAATTTTATGGCAATCCATCCAAGCACTGTAGAGGCATTTCACTCAAAACCACAAATGTCAACCTTATGGTGGCACAAGAGGAAAAAGAAAATTAGGAGATCAACAAAGCCATTTATCATCTAGAGCCCATGAATGTGTGTGCCAAACAGATGTTGGGCTACGCCACAGGATACGTGAAAGGTATGATATACTTGTGATATAAACTGTTATAAACTGTTCAACTAATCTTCTATCATACACCTCCCAAAATCCATTTTCACATGTGAACTCCACACCGTGTCAAGAAAATCCGGATTTTTGGGGGGCTTTTTTGTTTTTATTTTGGGGTGGGGGGGGGGTGTTCATAACGTCTAACATAATTTTTGACATAATAACAAAAAACAGCGTCCAACAGCCTGGTGTTTCTTGAGGGGAATTTAACATGAGGAATGCTCATTTTCAAGACAAAAGATCCTAAAATGCAGAGTCCTATAAAAAGCTGCATATTTTCCCTGACTGAGGCCAGTAGCCAATTTGTGACCAACATAGAAAGTTTACTGGAAGAGAACACTGTGTTACTGTAGTCAGTGAAGCAGTGCTGCTCAGGGCCTGGTCACAACACACAATATCTGTCCATGGTAAAAAATTACTGTTTTGAACTTGAAATTCTTGGAGAAATGTGGATCGCAAAGGAGCAGTTAGGTAAGTGTGGTGACTGCTGCAGCACTGCTTTTAGAACAACTTTGCACACGAAATCTCTTGCAGGGCAGCCTGGTAATCATGCTGCACTGTCAAAGTAAACACAAAAGAAATGTTTATCTGAAGCAACTAGTCAACAGAGTGAGTTGATTTGAGTGAGTCAAATGATGCAATCTAAAATAGCTCTTACACCATTAGTCAACAGGCCAGGGCACTTGCACTACACACATTATACAAAGAACCGTTTAATTTCAAGGAATACACCAAACATTTTAGGTTGATTTAATCATGTGAAGGTGAAGGTGAAGGAGATACAAATATTTTATTTACTTAAGTGATGAGGCTAGACGATATTGCCATTGTAAACCAAACCTGAGCAAAGAGAGAATCTCCCACCACAATCATTACTTTGATTTCAGTGTCTCATCCATGCTTTTCACCAGCTTGGAAAAATTGATAAAGAAGGACATTACAAAAACTTCTGTCTTTTTCACTACTAGCAAGAGCTTGTTTTTAAAGTTGTTTGTTTGGTTCACTACTGTGGGTGTAAGGACCAGCATGACTTCTAATTGAGGACATAATGACCCACTGGAACTTTTCCCTGTGCCCCTACTGACATTGAGTTTGTGGTAATTTGGTGAAACAAAAGAATATAAAGAATATACACCATGTGAACTTTAACACGAGCCTCTCAAGACCAGTAGACGACATAATATTAGTACAAGAAGGCATAATATGCAGGAATTTCCTACTAGAAGTGTTGTCTGTATCTGCAGACACCCCACCCTCTGCCTTTATTTTCTTATTTTCTCATAATTTTGCTGTGTTTGGGACATTTCTGGGCATCAGTGATTCTGAAGAAAGAAAGTTGATAGTTGAGTCTAATTCCCAGATCGTCAAATCCTGACATTTTGGGTTGATGGTGATTTGACAATTTTGGAACAATAATCAACCATCTTTCTCCAGAATCGCTTACCCGTGAGTTTACAGAAAACAACTGATAATTGCCGCATATTATGCCTTTGAGGCCTAAACAAATTCGCAATTAATGAACATGGACCCTTGGGAGCCCCCAGTAGCCTGGGGCCCCAGTGCAGTTCCAGCCTTGCCTCTCGGGGTTTAAAGCAGGTCTTAGAGTCTATTATCACACTCTGAACAGCACACAACACCTGTGAAGTAGAGCATAAGCCTAAACACATTGCATCAGAGAGTCACAGTTTGTTGATACACTCGTAACATAAATAACGAGCAAAATTACTGTTTTCAGCTCTTAAGATCAAACAAAACAGTGTTAACATTTAGCTACAGACAGCAGTCGAAGATTCATTCAGATTTGACTATAAAGAAAAGCATGTATTTGAAAAATCCAATTTTGTGAGCTGAATAAACCATCTAAAAACATACTGGATTATTTGAAACACACACACACACACACATACACACACCCCACCCCCCATCCACCTCCCACTGAGATCTCCTTGTTTGGCACAGACTGAGTTAGTCTAATGTGATGGCTGATTGTGGTATCCACTTAGTCAAGCTGTGGGGCCACTGCCATTCAACTATGTTCCTTTTTCAATTCAAAGAGTAAAAGATGGCCAGTGGATCCTTTAAAAGCCTGTAAACAGAAACACAATTAACATTTATGAGCACAAATAGCAAGTCCTGCGCACAACAGGCCAACCTTCCACTTCAACGAAACCAGCACTCAGCACCGACTGTTTGATCTTACATTCATCAGCATCACTTGTGTTCCTGACAAAACAGTAGCTCACAATTAGGAACAGAGCAAATAAAAAAAGAAACAAAGGCTGACTAACTACATCTGCTGGATTCCTGTGTCTCTTGTTGACTTGAACTGTTTTTTCTTCCCAGGCTAGAAACCAAAATGAGACATTGACTGGAAGGGAAGACCACAAGCCACAGAGTGTTAATGGCCACAACAGTTTCATGCCACAGATATTCAAGTAAGAGTATAGCAATAAACACATAACAGCCTGCCTCAACTTGCTCATTAAGCGGTCATGTAATATTGGTGGAGGCTTCAAAATAAATTATGGGATATTAAAAAACACGCACATTTGACTAACTTGTGTCCATATTTTGTATTATACTTTGCCTTAAGTGCCATAGTGAAATGTTCAGGGTTTAGATTAACATGAATTAAGTCTACAAACGCAGCACAACTAAGCATTACGTCTTATAAAGAAATATCTTAAGCCTTTTTGGGGGGGAAAAACATTTATGTATTCGTTTTATTAAGAGTTGGAACAGCTAAATACTCTAAAGACTTTGCATGCATAGAGCGAGGAGGCAGTTATCTTAGCTTAGCATAAACACTGAAAATGTTACCTACCAACACATCAAAGTCTTATTAAACAATCCGTCCTGTCTCATGTGTTTAATCCATAAACAAATAGAAAACAACAGGAGCTGGACTGATGTATCTGCTTGGCCGGACAACCTCTCCAAAACACTGAAGGAAGCTAGTTGTTCTTCCCTGCTTTCATTCTTTATGCTAAGCTAGGCTAATCATTAGGGCTGTACCAGACTTTGAATTTTGTCCGTCATATTGTATTTGCTCCATACAAATATGCTTTCCTTTGTTCCCAGTTCAGCAATGCACTAAACTCCAATATCTGCCCACATGAGTCTTGTGTTTTCATCACTTTTAATGACGTTTTTTTTGTCACCTGTGATGTGAAAACATCAGATTAGAGAAAGTAAACGAGTAAACGTGTGCATGCTGCACATAGTTCAGTTGTAAACCTTTTCATATGTGTCAGAGTTTCACAGACACGACCTTGGAGCTCGCAGACAGCTAACAGATGCCTCACAGACACCTAAAAGATATCAAGCAAGTTAAATATCTTGCTGTGTCGGGGACAGGAAGGGGAGCCATGCGATACAGCCAATGAGAGCGGATATTACTCTGCTGTCATCTGCGCTAGCTCTCTGAAACCAGTCTTATCATGCATCTATTTTTATGTAGGGGGTATAATAATAATCAGAACACATTGACGTACATACAAGCATTTCAGTATTTAATCTCATCATCCTTGCTAACCCACAACATGAATAGGTGGCTAAATATTTTCAATACAAAAATATTCATTTAGTCCAGCTCTTTGACCCATATTCTCATCTTGGACTGCTCCTTTCTCATGTCACTTCTTGCATGTTTTTGTAACAAAACATAGTTTGGAAACCAGACAGAGCCATAGGGGAATTCCTCCTGGTGAAATACCCCCCTGTCGGCAAACAGTCATGTGGTGAGCATGACTTTTCTTAAGTCATGTAGAGTGACGAAGGCATAAGCTAACAGCTGGTAACCGTATTTAACAGACAGATAGGAGAACTCGCTACAAGAAAGCAAGCAAGCCAAAAACAACTAGTTTTATATGTTCAGTTTCACAATGACTGACTGCCACACCAACAGGGACAGATTTACAGCGAATACCTTCCCTTCTTACATCTCAAGAGGAAGAACACTGACTGCATTATTTACAGAATCTGGAGTATCCCTCAGTTCTGCAGTACGCCGTCTCCCAAACAGATCCTCAAATCAAAGCTTGTCCCAAGGGAGGGCATTCCTTTGATGTGGTGATCTCAGGCCGTTTCGCTATGATTTGAGCACCCCTCCTCAGACACTCTCTCGGGCATCTCAACAGCTGTTTCATAGTGGGTTCTGTTTCTAAGTTTTATTTGACTCCAGCCTCATGGGGTGCTGGGATTGCACAGGTTGGTTGCCATGGATGTAAGACAAACCTGCGCAGGATGAAAAAAAGATCTCCCCTGAAGCCCCGCTCAGCAGGCTGCATATTTGTGCAGTGTGTGGACGACGTGCAGGAACCTCACAACCGGTGAATGAAAACATGAAATGCTGAGACAGACCAGGAGCGAGAGCAGAGAAGAAGAAAAAAAAAAAGATATGTTGGAAAACTCAAAGGCCGTCTGCTTGACAGTACGTCATCAACTCGGTCTTTATTTTCTCTATTTTTTCTTCCCACCCCAGTTGCCCAGCTATCTTTTGGCTGTGAAATAACTTGAAAGGCTGTGGTCAGGTTCATTTAAGGACAAGATATTGAAATACTATGGCACATTTCTTTAAAGACAAGAGAAAATGCAAAGAAATCTTACATAATGAGTTATGCTTTGAAGCTATACTACAGACAACAGATTTAGACAGTGTTTTTGCTGATTTGTGTTACTCATTATGTTTAAGTATTTAGCTCACATGCCCTTGGAGGTTTTTTTGTTTTATGTTTTTTTTTTAAACTGTGGTCCACTGTACAAGTGCAAAAACATGTACATTGAGTCCCCCCAGGAAAACAACGTTTTAAATCGTGTTTTATTGGTTGGTGTTATTTCTCACTCTTTCAGACTGTGATTCCTCTACATTCCTCTAATTTCTTCGTGCCCCTCATCCTTCAGCTGCATCACATAAAGATGCCTAATTGAAGGCTCTGAACAACACAAATGACCACATTAGCCTGCCCCCTTTTAACTCATCCTTCTTCCTGTCTGTGGTTGTAATGCATTATGTACTCTGCTTATACTCTGTTGTCTCTCAAATTACAGTGCAGGCTGCCAATCATTTGAATACTAATCCTGAGGGCCTTGTTTTTCTGCGTAGACCCGAGCCACCCACCTACTATTTATTTTCCTCTTGTACTCCACAAAAGTGTAACACCACAACTTAAAATGATATTTAAATTTCTTTCATTGTTTTTTCACATCCAATTGAAAAACACCCAAAAGAAAACTCACAGTCTCTCAAGATGAATCACAAACAATTCACTTATTCGTTTGGCATCACTGAACAAAGCCTAAATTGGACTTGGATTAAATCCATGACTTGCGTTTCTTTTACGGATGCACATGAACAGCAGTGTAGCTCTCTTTTTCCACTCGGTTAAGATCCAAGAACCTGCCAGACATTTCGGTCCCTCCGTGCTTGCCATACATATGGTGCCACAGTGTGTTTTCTCCAAGTAACAAAGGTTCTTAAAACATCTACAGCTTAACAGAACAATACCGAGTGGGTGGCTCCCTCTGTCTCCTCTCTGGTTGTGTGAATGGAGTGTGTGTGTGTGTGTGTTTGTGTGTGCTTGTGTGCAAACAGATATTGTAGACTGTGAGTCAAAAAGTCTGCTTCAACATTTGAACAAGTATCAGCTTTCACCAGCACAGATTTACTTCAACAGCAAGACAAACAATACTGAACAGGTGACGAAGAGTTTAGTTTGTAAAACACATTTCGTTCATGTGTAATTTAATGGGATTTATGATAAATATAAACCACTTACTAGCAGCTACTAACTTACTAACCATATATTTGGATTACAGGATTTTACCGTTTATGAGCACTAACAGCGGTACAGAGCAAGGTTTTCCTTAGAGAGTACGGTACTTGTTTTGTTTGTATCACACACAGACAAGGGCTGAAGCTAAATGTGAAAACTGAGTGGACACGCATGCGTTTCAAACATGATTTCCCCTGACTGACAGTTTGTGTCACTGAAGTGGCAACAAATCAGGTTTGCAAAGTTGTGCAAATCAATTTTGCAAATATTTTATGAGGACAGAGATGCCCTCATCATGTCAATTAGACGTCATGAATACACATGGTGTGTTTTGCTGGTTTTTGAGGGGAATAGTTTTACTTTTAGTTGGACTAAATCTGCAATCCGAATATGTCAATTTGGGATTTGGAAACCAGTGAAGTGAAGAGAATTTTTCACAATTTTCTGAAATTTTGGAGATCAAACAATTATTAAATAAATGAAGAAAATAATGATCAGATTAATCAGTAATGAAAATAACGTGAAGCCGCAGCCCCACTTGGGTCTGAAATCAAATACATTGCAAAAAACACCTTAGAAACAGGACATAATGACTTAATAAATGCAATTAAACTGTTGCTGTGACTCCAGTGTGAGACTTAAATTGCTGAGCGTCTGTTGCCACTTGTATTATGCAGTCTGGATGTTGGAAGCAGCCACCGGTGTTTGTTGACTGATGAGAGCCGATGCTGACAGGGAACTCTGTTTGGTTTGGCAGGAATGCACACTGGCTACCATTCCACACGTGAAACCATGTGAGTGCTGCTTAGTTTGGGAGGATTTTTTTTTTTTTTTTAGAACAGCTACCAAGTCCGGCAGCCTCTTTTTGACTTGCCCTGTGTAAACAAATCTGCTAACTTCTATACTGTTAAAAAGGTGTTTAAGAATGTAAAATACACCTTGAAGGCTGCATTCATATGGAATTATAAGGCTGGTGACATGCTGTATCTTTCTTATTGTCAAATAGACCGAAATCAGCAATGAACTGATATGATCCTCCATTGTTGTCCAAAACCATTAAAAATACATCAGTTGGACACATTGCTGCTCTGGGCAACATATTCCTCCTTTTGAGTCAGTCCCACATACACTGTCCTGCTGCTCTAAACACTCAGTAGAGCAATAAGGGTGAATTAATATGGTGCTGCAAAGAGTCTCCTGACTCCAGAAACATCTGCTAAAAACTAGATGTTCTGGGAAATTACCGAGCCTTTTAATGGAGAAATATTTAGCACTCGTTATTAAAGATTTACATCTTCAATCTGGGGCTGAATGCCACAGACAGGGAAGGGAAGTGAAAAAGTATTGAGAGATCAACAAACTTTGTATTCATTTCATGGGATCTGACAATTAAAAATACATAACGGCCTTATCCTTAACAAAATCTGGTCTCCAACAACTTTAGACTGTTGTTTGTATTTTGGAGGCGACATGCTTCATAAACTTTATCATAAATACTGAGTATTTTAGTTTAACTTCAGAGCCTGAGTAAACATCTGATGACAAAAAAATGGGTATTGCCCCTGCAAACCGCAACTAAAACACTGTGATCATGCAAGACTCTCCTATAAATCATTTGTGTTTAGGAGGAGAAAAACAGCACGTCTTTAAACTGAGAGACATCGTTAAAGTGAATTGGCCTAATGATACGTCTCAACGTTCGAGTCATAAGCTCTGTATTTGTTGCCCACCCATTTTAGCAGTCATATGACAGCTATCAGCTAGAGTGGGAGAAGAAACATCCCACACTGGGCAGGGAGAGCACACAGACAGAGGCAAGTTGTTGCCTGTAAGTCCACTATCAGCCACTGCCGGATGAAAGAACAGAAAGGGATGGAAAACAGAGAGAAAGAAGTTGAAAACACATGCATGGTTTGAAAATGGGGAAACTGCATTCCAGTGCTTTAAATATGAGGTTCTGCCTTTCCTATCAGGATACAGAAGAGCACCTTGCACAGGAAGAGAAGTTATTAGTTCACATCCTTCACAGACATTCAGCCTTCCAGACAGCCTCCTTCTGAGTCTCCTACAGGAACAGCCAGCCTATCTAATCTCAAGATCAGAGTGTAGTGGTAGATCTGGAAGGAGGACAGACCCCGCTCTGTTTGCTCTGGTGTGGAACCTCACATACTGACTCATCCACTGTTTTCACAGCACCCACACAAACCGTAACTCCTAAATGTACTGTATACTGCAACTTGGAAATACACACAAAAACATCTACACACATCCGTGTAAACATTTGCACTCTCATCTCGGCACGCATTTAAGTTGAATCTTTTAAGCAGCGAATCCTAAACACACAAACCGGTTAACTCTTACCTTGAAAAGCTGCCACATTACGGGAAAAGATAAATTTCAGGCTGGAGCTGGACGTCTGGAGAAGGTTCTGGATGTCTCTCCGGGCCGCCACCTGGTACTTCTCCTCCATCTTCTTGGTGCAGCAGGTCAGATTCTTGGACATACACACCTGAAGGTCTGAACCTGAGAGTCATTGAGATTAAAGGTTATGGTTTTAAAACATTATAAACAGGAACTTTGATTAAAATGGGACAAAACCAAGAAGTAGAGTGTCTCAGTGTTTGCCGTAACAGTAAAAAAGATGACACCTTTTAGCATTTCTGTATGGGATTTGATTTGATGGGGCAAATCACCAACCACAGCTGAACTGAGGATTTTCATGCTCTCTTTAGTGTGCTCCACTTCTCTTTTACACATTCCAAAGTCATGCAAGTCAGTTGGATTTGACATACTAAACTGCCTCAAGGTATGAATACGTGAGTGTGCCTAACTACCTTTTGTATTATCTGTATGATAAATTGCCAAACTGACAAGCAGCTTTTCTTTCAGCAGCAGCACCAGTCGAAACTGGGAATGACATCACACCCAAGCCGACTGCATTCCAGTACAAGCCAGTTAGCCAGTTAACACTTTATAGAAAACAGTTGGCCAGTACTGTGCATACAACCGGTTTAATGAGACACAAATAAGACAGAAGTATAGTAGTATGCTAACATTTGCTAATTAAGACTGACCACAAAGTATAACCTCAGGTGATGGGAATAATATTATTTTGTACAGATTCTGAAGAACAAAAGAAAAAAAATTTACATGATGCTGGTGCTTGATGAAACACGAGGGGATCAGTTGATTCATAAGAGTTCATCCTCAGAGTGGCATGAATGTGTGCATTAATCTACACAGCAATCCATCCAATGGAGACATTTCAAGTAAAACTATATAAGTCAAACTGTCATGTCGGTACCTGTCAGAAAATCATCATAGTCAGCCTGGGGACCATTAAAGGCAACAAAATTTCAGACAATCAATGTTGACATATTTCAGTATGTGAGCCTGAACCAAAGTGGTTGTTCATATAAATTACTTTAAAGCCATAACGGCAGAATGTATGCCTAGAACTCAGAAACTACAAGCACATGCAGTGATCGTGTACTGTGGGCAAGTTTTAAAAAAGTATAGCAAGATAAAACCAAAACACCTCAATCCTGAGAGATCTGCGTCAAAGCGTTATCGCCTCACCAAGTGATGTGTCTAAGGTTTTCCACTATCAACAAATGTAAGTCATCTGCACACATACGGGACAATCAAAACATCTTAAAACCTCAACTTCAACCCAAAACTCTGCAAAAGCCTCTCTGACATGCCCAGGCAGAGTGTGCAGGGCTGCTACCAGAGACGCTATCAGCTCCCTGTGTGAGGTGGGAGCAGAGCAGGCAATGGCACATGGGGAGGAATTCAATCTCCCCCAGATAAGACAACTTGAAAGCGCCCCAGGTCTTGCTTTTCTTAAAAGCTTCCCAGAACTACTTCCACTTCCAACACCACAGACAGCAGCTTTGTCTGGCCAAGATGAGAGTATTCTGACTTGCTGTGTTCTGGCCTAAACCGTTGGCTGTTTGGCACTCCCCATCACATGGAAACAGCAATCTCTCTCCCAGATTCCTGGAATTTCTGGAGGTCATTTTTCACAAGCCGACGCTCAATTATAGATAACTTTGTGTGTTCTGATTGACTATAGCCGGCATCTGACTATCTCTAATTACGCTATCTGATGTATTTGACTACACTGATCCATCAAGGAATCAGCTGACCAATGTCAACATGCATTTGGACTTGGAAAACCATTTTAGCCATGTGATGCTGCAAGACAGGTCATCAGAGGTGCAGTTATAAACAGCAGCAAGTGTTTTCACAGGCTACTAACCAGCCACTGAATCAGGAGGTTATCACTGCACACAATTTATCTCACATGGGGTACTTTTCAGTTTGCAGTTCTGCAGAGAAACAGCACAGAGAGTTAAATCCACAGGGGCAGGAGTGTGGTGATGGCATTATAAGGGTAATTTAGAGGTTTAGGGGGCAGTTGAGGGTTTTCTGTCAATTGAATTGGCAGTGAAAAGGGGAGAAAAGGGGTGGTTAAGTTTATAAGGAGCAGTTTGTGGCAGGATGGCAGTCAACACCATTAAGATTTACTTTTCCAAGTGGAGCCCAGAGTCCAGTCAATGACAACCCCTGACCCCTCCAAAAAAAATCTTGTGGAGAACTGATACATGGAATTATATTATGGGTGGTGTTCAGAAAGTTAACTGAAGCCTAATTTACCTAACTTTAGACAGAATAATTCCTGTTTATCGCTGAAAGCCACTTATCTGCTTTAGTCAGCTGGAAGGAGCAGAGTTTGAGCTCTTTTTTTTCAGTTACAACCAGCAAGTAATCTCAGCAGTTTTAGTTTCTAGTATCGTAGGATTAAAACAGCAGTTTTTATTATGTCACATACAGTTATATAATCGATAACAGACACCTTTGATTGATCAATGCTTCCCTTTTGTACACAAAAGGAGAATCAGTCTCCAAACCTACTATGTTGCTCAGAGTAAAGAAAACATATTTGAAATATAATACATAATATTTATCATAAACCTGATATACTGCTGAACATAAACAAAATACTGTTCGTGATTTAAGACAGGTGCAGTACTTATAATACTTAATATTTTGAATTAAAGGTCATATAAAAAAAAAAAGATGGCATTTAAACAGCTCAAAGCTCCCCTGTCCGGCCTCTATCATTATCATAACTGCACACACGCCTCGAAAAAGTGTTTAAAAAGGTGTGTTTTGTGACTACAACGAGCACTTCAAGAAGGCAGAAAATGACAGGTTAAAAGCTACAGTGCAGTTAATGAGCTCTACGGGAAGGTGATATTATGCTGAGTAAGTTCTAAAGCATATTTCAGCACAGTTAAGTCAGTGCTTGCCCTGTTGTTTCTTTGGCTGCTATGAAGATGTAAATGACGAAAATGTATATTTAACCAAAACGGGTAATATTTTCTCTGTACCGGTCTTTGCTCGGGACGTTCAAGAGCATAACAAATACAGGCTGGTTTATGAGAATGTAACTGTGGGGAAACAAACCAATAAATTAAGACACACACTCGTTCTGGAAATTAAACTCCAACATACCTGGTCTGGGATTTAAAGGCAGTAACTGATTTGGTCCAATTTGCCTGAGTTGGAAAAGTTTGCGCACTTCATCGCATTTGTTTGGGCTTTCAAACCCTAATCCCGAGCAACACGCCAGGAAAAAGATGCAGGTCCTCCACATCACAGGCATTTTAATAAAATTCCGGGTTAATGCGCCCACCCTTAAAACAACAAGCCTCTGTGGACGTTAACCTTTAGTCCACTCAGGTGAGTCCCGTCCACATTTCAGGTTTCAGGATTCGGTGTCGATCATGAGGCGTTTGAGTCTAGAGAACGCTTCAGGTGTTCATTTAAATCCAGGCACAGAGAGAAAGTTGCTGCGGTGTGACTGACTGTTTGAAAGCGGCATGTTGTTCAAGTTGGTTGGACCGACAGTAGAGGCGGTACCGTAATGTTACCTGTGCTCGGAGGCTCAATGCGCAGCTGTCACACGCAGTCTAACAGCGCCATCTGGTGGACTACACTCACTTTCCATTCCAGACTTGATTCATTTTTAATGACTTGTACACTGAAAAGACCACCGACATGCCTCGTAGCAGATCCTCGTTTGATTTTTCTTAATCAAAATCACCTGAAAAGGGGCGAGTATCTTGGATTTTAAAGGGACTTATTCATATGAGCAATTTAGGATCGAACACCCTTCGTGCAAAATTAGGAACCTTTTTCATTGACATTCTTTGCCTAAAGACAACCACACACCTGAGTGTACTTAAACTGACAAATTGGGTTATAAAAGCATTCCCATATCATTTTCAGGTGTGAATGTGGTTGTCTGTGAAGTTAATGTCTCCTCATTCATTTTCAGCCAATTCCAAGAACGCATCTTTTTTTTTTAAATAAAGTTTACATTAATTACATGATTTCTAACAAGAAAAACACACTAGGCAAAATATTTTTGTTTAAAGGTCATTATTTTTGAGTAGTCAGTGTTTAGCACATAAGCTATAAAATGTAAAACTAATTCCCTGACTAGTCTCATTTAGTGCTCTATAACCACCACTACACCTGAATATGGACTCCTGGGATGTGATCCAAAGTGTCATACAGGGGATCAATGTGGACACCACAGCTGTCAACTTAACTTCATATTATCAGAACATGCACTTCAAAACCCAACCAGATGACATGTGGTGACACCACTTAATTTTGAGTTATTTTAACCAGATCACAGAATCCATTTATTGACGACCAATTTAAAATTAAACCTTGAAAGCTCCAACCTAAAAACCAGAGATATAAAACAACCCCCAAAACTACCCTAGCACAAAGTATACACTTAATGTTCACTGCTTGCAACCCACTGTGAGATGTGCACAATAAAATATTCAGAGAAAGAACACATATAAACTTTAATATATTTCAAACAACATTACAATTAATCACTTTGAACTCATCCTCATTAGCATATGCATTTCAAAAAGCTCAAACAGGCCAAAATAGGACAAGTAGCTGTGAGTATCCAAAAGCCTTGGTTCAAGATACAGTGAGCCTTCATCTCCTCGTTCCTACACAGGCCGGGACAAGTGCAATACCTCCATGTACACAGCATTGCTACTAATCCCCACCTGCACAGGAAGGGACAGCTCCAAATATCCAGTATATGCAAATACTCACCACTCAGTGAAAAAAAATATATACATATCTTGATGCAAAGAAATTCCACTTAGCAGAAAGCAGTTCATCAACCTAGTCAGTTTTGCATGGATTTGCACAGCAAACAACAGTTAAAGCTGAATGCAAACCAGCAAAACTGACCATGTGATGATTAACAAAGGAGTCTTGGACGTTTTTTTTGTTTGTTTTTTTAAAAAAACACATCTGAGCTTCAGAAAGATGCAGTTAGTTAGAAGTACTTCAAGTGCTCATATTGCAGTAGATAAGAGAAAACACTACCTGCACTATAAGCACTTTAGTACTGCTGAAACTGTCACTGGATGAGAACCGGCAAAACTCCTGGTTTATTAAAAAACAAAAAACAGCATTACATGTGTAGTATGCAATCAGGTTGTGTTTGATGTGACACCCCCAAAACCAAAAAAATCTAAACAGGTGGAGAGCAAGCAGGCCACCATCAGTTTTGCATAGATTTGCACAACTCATCTATTCTTGTAGTGCAACTATGCAAAACTAGCAGAGAACTGCAAGATATTTGAGCCCAATTAGAAATTAAAAATGGTCTGGTGGCGCATATCACAGCCCCTTATGCCAGAAGGAGCACTTAGGGCAGTAGGTGCTAGTCTATTTCACTATCTGCACTAGATGCACCTTAGCACAAAGACAGTACTTCAAATGGCATGTAACATGAAAGAATCAGCATATCAGTGTCAGGGTATTGCTGTAAGTGCCTCCACTGCAGTAGGTATTACATAGTACTACCTGCACTGTAAGCACTTTGACAATACACAGACTGATTACTGCATTGCTGCCCTCCAGCACCATGGGAAGATGGTCACACTGTTGCAGTTGTGGCTGGGGTCCTGCACTTCACAGTGGGTCTGTAAATTAAAAAGAAAAAGACACACATAATAACTAATTACGTCAATGAATGTGACTTTTTGGCATTGCAACAAGTTACATGTGCTTTTTGATGTGTGCACACGTGTAACCAATTTCTTGTAATTAAACATCCAAAACGTGGAATTTGCATCTCCCACATCAGAGGTGTGCCTCATTATCACTGGTTAGTCGATAATTACATGAGTTGCTTGTTGTGACACAAGATGTTATGATTTATTACAGCAGCACGAGGTCACTGAAAACATGAATGAGCAGCGCAGCCTGCGGCCCGCGTTCCCTGCGACACGGGAGCGCCTGCGCAGGCAGCAGTGTTGATCACCCCTCCCCCACTGCCTTTAACATGGCGCCTCGAAGTGCGCCAACCTTAGCATAAATGACTTAAAACCAACCAAGCTTCACGTAAACGCAGTATGGCACACTGAAATTAGAAATTTCGTGTTTACTAAAAGGGAACGCCGTGGCTTCCAGTTTCGGACTTCCTAGAAAACACGGCTACCGTCCATGTAGGAACAGAGGCTAGCAGCAAACAGCAGCCGTGCGCTGGTTTGGGCAGATAGCTTAGCTGCTGCGAGCTGGTGTTAGCTCGATGAAAACATGGCAAACGTTACGTTAACGCTAGTAAGGTTACACAGCTATCACTGGGGAGGGCACAACAGCTGCTAGGGCATTTTCAGCGAAATCAAGTTAGTTCATTTTTAGATCTGGTTCAGAAGTTAATAAAATTGAAATAGTTTTGACGACACTGATTAGCCGTTAGCCAACAACAAACGAGCACACGTTTGAAAATGCATCTGTTGTTCATTTGTTCCGTTGGATTGGCTGTATTTACACGCACTTGTCTTTAGTTAACTTGGATACCCATCTCAATCGTGTTGTGTTTATGCACACCCCGCAAACAACTAGTAAGTTTATGTGGCTATGCTAAGCTAGCTAAGCTAAAACGCGCGGCCTACAACTGCCCCATGTGCTGCTGCTTTGTTCTGGGGGGCACTTTAACTCACACACCACTGCACTCGAGACTGAGCAACAAATTAACCAGATTTACAAACTTACTTTTTAAATATAACACTAGCACGTTTATACAAACTCAGGGGTCGCTACCAAGAGGCATTTTTTTAAACAAGTTGCTGTAGCGGAGCGGAGAAACCTCCGGACAGCTTTTCAAATCTCCCTCATTCCGTCAATGGTGGAGCAGAGGGGGCTGCCATGCGCCTCACGTTACACTGTTTTCATCGCAAGCGTATCATTTGTGTTAATGTTTGGATATCCCGCTAACATGATATTAAGGCACGTAAAACAGACGTAAAACACGCTGTTAGACATTTAATTCCCCCAAAAGGAGATTAGAAAAGAACCCCAAACCCGACTTCCTTGCTGATAAACATGCGCTCGATAGACACTCACCAGCCGAAATCCACCATCTTCGCTCACTTGCTTGGGCTGCCGTGTAGTCTCTTGCCGACAAAAGAGAGAAATAAATACGTAACTAATCCGAAAACTTTTCTACCGGAGGACAAAACCAAAACATAAAGTGAAATCCGAACCGATTGGGAGTGAATATATAGGCCAGATAAGCTGGTTAAAAATGATTGCAGGGTTAGGAAAGTGGCGCGAAGGCGACCAGTTGGTAACCATGTGGGTGAATGAAGGGCGGCTCCCACTGAACGTAAATATCTAGCTACAACCCCCAACTCTCCCTATTAGCATACATAAACTACGGTACTTCCGACCCACATCTCCAACCAAACAGCCTCCACCTCTTCCAAGGAAAGAGAGGGAAATAGACAGGGATCACTGCGGCTGTCAACACCTTTAACATATATATGTATATATATATATATGCACACACACACACACACACACATATATATATAATAGGCGTAGCCTGCTAAGACATAGAGTTTTATTATCTTTAAAGTTTTGTATTTTAATGAAGGATAATTTTAAACCACCGACTCCGTTTTTATTTTTATTAAAATAATGGCGCAGAGTAGTACTATTCTATTGATTATATTTAATTATTTTGACCCCAAAAATAAAACTACTAATTAACCTGTTGCTGCTCCATAACACATTAAAATCTGTCTGTAGTGTTATTCTCACACGAATCTGACAGTAGTTTATATATATTTACATCTTTTTTTTTTTTTTGCCTTTTTTTTTTTTTTTTGTCAGCCTCCAAACAGAGGGACAAAGGAAAAATGATATATATTCTCGTTCTGAAATTAGGCAAGTTTAACAGAATTTTGTAAATTGTCATTCAGTTTAAAGATACAAGTTTATGTAACAGTTGGTCAGTTAACTTGATCGGTTATGCTGTTGCAGGCTACCATAGATTCTAAATTTGTTCTAAGTCATAAACATGGAATATAACCTTATATGAACAAAATATATATACAAAACTAAATACAAAAAGTAAGTAAGTACCCATCATGAACCTTCACAACCCAGTGATGAGCAGGAGGACAAAGTTCTATCAAAGCTGTTTCATTGGGAATAATAAATATATATATTTTTTTGATTAAGTACAAGGCCGAAATGTTCGTCAAAACTGGTTAATAGTGATGTCAGAATACAGTTATTTTCTAGCTTTTGAAAAATTGTTAATTTAATGTGATTTACACTGGGACAACATTGAGTTTTAAGTTGGATTCCTTTTTTTGAGGGGGAGATACATAGGTCGTTTAATTAGTTTTGAGAAACATTTCAATGGAAATTCCACAAAAAGTATTCATAGGGTTTTACAAGAAAGAGGTCCAACAGATGCTTCACCACTTTTGTAACTGACATAATAATAAAAGTCTAAGAGCCAAATAAGTGAAATCTAAAAGGGAAACAGAGAAAGAAGTTTGTAAATATAACTAAACAATTTTTATGATTTTTTTAGATTTGCATTCAAGACATAATCCTGTAACAATAATCCAACTAAAACTACAGACATTTTGTAGTTTTTAAGTTTTAAATGTTTTAGTAATAAAATCTTTGTAGATTGTAAAATGTTTTGAGTTATGATGATTCTTTGTGAATGTCTTAACTTATTGTTTAAGCTCAACTTTGTTATAAATCAAAATATCTGCAACATTTCATGCTCTCAGGGAGTTCACAATGTAGCGATGCCCTCCTCTTTCTTCCTTCTATGATTTAAAACAAAACATCTGGATGTTGTGGAGACATTACAACCAAAGGTACGAGCCATCAAACTACAATAGAAAGACAGTCAAGTACTTCAACAAATTAGGGCTCTCCAAACAAGACAAAGGGCCCGGACTCAACACTCCAAACTGTTTCTGCAGCTCGTTAAAAGTACTTCAACTTCAGATTCATTTCAAGGTGTGAAATCAAACAATTAGTTAAGCACTTTACAGTGAGATACAGAGCAGAGGCCAGTACGAGTGTTGCCATCTGTAAAACTGACTTTTCTGCATTCACTGCCCTGTGGACTGTATTGAATATAACCTCCGAAACTTCACTATTTGTGTTTTCTAATATGTGTACATGTGATTTTGAATTTGTACTTTGATCGAAAAGAGTTACATTTATTAATTACCAGCAAAACCACTTGATTTAGGTCATTTTTAAACATTAAAGGCATAACTGAAATGTCATATCTCATTCACCTTTATTTTTTTCACCATTTTAAGGTGGAAATTGTACAAAGACCATTGTATAGTAATTTTAGAGTTTCCATTTTATGCTACTAACTTCCAGCTTTGCAACATACAACAGAGAAAAACTTTATAAAACTATACTTTTTATTCTACTACATGTAGTTACCAGCTGTGGTTACTTTTGAATGGCTAATGGAATTTTTTAAAAAATCCCTGAAGTTGTAATGTTTCAGATGTCTGTGAGTTCTTAGCTTTTACACCAAACAGACATTTACTCTCTAAACTTTTCACTTCTCATTTAAATAATTTTTTGAGACCTAATTTTGTAATTTTCAAAATTGTTGTGATGATATCTTACCTTTCTCCAGTAAAAGCTGATTGTATTCGTACCCCCCGGTTGCTCTAAGAACAAACAAAATAAAATCCCTCCAATGATGTTCTTATTCACAGCACAAAGATGTAAACAGACTTAAATAAATAATAAAAGAAGTGTTTTTCAGTACATTTTCCTTGACTTTTAATAACAAAGAAACAAGGAATGAGCCCCTCAATGATGGAAGCTTTCAGATTCATTACCAGTTTTTCACCCAGTAAATGCAGTCCTTGGGTAGGTAGGAGAAAGCTTTAACGCAAATTTACTGAAAATAACTTATTTTTTTGAAGACTGTACAATCTGCTGCTAACCTTGGAATCCAGTGAAGTGTCACAAAAATATGATTGTGATACAGTATGGTAGCCGGCCAGCAGAGGGAACTAGAAAACTAAACACTGTACTACATGTACTGTCTAATGGCATGGCTGCTTTTCAGTTGTAAGAGGAAGTACTAACCATAACTTCCCCATCACTGGAGTTTCTGTTGTTTTTTTGTTTTGTTTTTTTAAGAAAAAAATCAGGTTTATGCAACCCACTGAGTTTCAGAGGACATGGGAAGCATGTGTTTCCAGCAACTCATGTAAACTTTTAACATTTATAATTACTTAACTGTGCTTTTGCTGTCTTTTATCCATGCTGATATTGATGTAAATACTTGGTTAGAAAAACCTCACACAGAGGTGCTGTCCACTTTGATAGAAGTCCCAATGTGAAATTTAATGCTCTATCCTGCAACTGACCAACAAACAGAAAATTTTTCGCCCAAATAAGAGAATATCTGTTGTTTTCCGCTATTCTTGATACACTGTGGGAGAGGGAGCACTCAGTCATGACCCCAACCCCCCACACAAAGCCAGTGGTGGGGCTAGTTCTTCTGCATATGGAAGTGAGGTGGGGGGTGGGTGGACTCGGAGAGGCTGTAGACTTCACATCGTCCCATGGGGTCAGATAAAAGCTTACGGCTCTCCTCGTTAGACCTTCCCCCTCCTCTTCAAGCTGTATGCTCTTTGCACAAATGATAGTTAGAGCTGAGTGAGCTGGCACCACAGCAGGTGCAAAAGTATTTTAGCACAGTTTCAGGATGATGTTAGGATGTTGGGATAAGACAAAGACAAAGATAAAGGAAAAATCCTCTATATGCAGTAACACATGCAGGGATGTTTTTCTGAACTATGAGACTGAACAGAGAAAAGACTCCTCAGGCAAAATGGGGCAGTTTAAAAAACAATGCTGGTGTCGCTTGTGATATTCAAGCCTGCATTTGAGATACAAAACTGTGATGCAGCACCATTTCTTCACCTCTTTTTTTCTAAAATGGCCTACCATAACCACGCCCCTCCCACAACAGGGGCCATGAGCCTGGGGGTCTCTGTTTTTGTTCTTCCTATAGAATCCCGGCCACCATTGTCTCTGCATGACCCCAAGGTCAACCGAACTCACCTCGTTCGACCACAGCTATTCATCTGTGAAGCTTCACATAGTACAAAAACATCTCATAAGGGCAGGGATCACTTCAAGCGAGGTGGTGGGAAGACACACACATGCACACAGACAGCGCACATGTTCTGCAGTGTTTAAGAGTCATAAGCTAAGGTGTGTTATATTGTCTTGAAACAATGTAGTAAGACATGAGAGCCACACACAAGTAGTTCAAAGTGATCAAAAATTGGTTTTCAATGAATCGGTGGATATGAATGTAGCATGGTTTAGTTCATTGTAGTAAGGATACAACGTGTTTCCCTATTGAAAACATTAAGAGGTTTAATTTGGTCGAGACACGTTGGTCTATTAAAGAAGTCAATTATAGAAAGCAGTAATGAAGTTATCTTTGACACATTTTCTAATTCTCCCTCAGATATTTTAAATACATCTCTTGCCAGAGGGGAAATTGCATTTTGCTGCAGGTTAAGAATGAGGCCATCCATGCCTGTCATCTGCAGCTCTTTTCTGAAGTTTATATATTTGGCAGCAGGCCAAAAGAAAAGTAGTACAGTGTGGAAAATATAGTCACAACGTGATTCACTACGTTGTTTGTTCTGCTAACATGTTCTGCCTTTTTAATTTTAGCCGAGCAATTTCTTGTTTGATGCACAGAGCACATGTCCTAAAGATCCTCCAGTCTGGCTTCTTGCTTTCAGAGGCAACAGTGTCCCTGGTGGAGAGGAATCTCATGGACGCTGACAGGTTGAAAATGTGCGGCATGATGTGGCTGAAGGAGCATGAAACATGGTCACCCATGGATGCTGCGCTACAGGAGAGACTGTGGGATGATTAAATTGTATGTGTTTATGTAAAAATAAAAGATTAGGCCTTAGTTTGATAGTTTATAGTCAGATTACACAAATTGGTTGATGACAGAAAGATGATACTGTGGCTGATGTTGGCGAGTGAGAGGTTCAGAGAAAATTGTAAAAGAACCAGCTTGAGATTTTGTACACATACACATCTTGTTTCTAGTGGGTAGAATATTACTATTATGACAGTAAAAAAAAATGGTTTATTCATTTATATTTTGATAGGTTCTAAAATATACAGACCACAACCTTCCACACACACAAACTCGAACCAGCTATATTTCCTGTCCATTCAACCTAATAAGACATGGTGACAATCTGTTCACTCATCACGGTGCTGTTGACTGCAGAGTGACAGCCACTATCCCATGAGCACCATTAAGCAATGAGGAGTCATGCTCCTCGGAGCAGCACCTACCCACCCAAAATCATCCAGAAAACAGTTTTGAGTTGGTTTCACATCAACCACAGCCAAAACGTACACTAATGTTCAAAAGTTTGAAATCATCCGTTATATTGAGGCTTTTCTTTTTTCCGTCAATAATGCCATTTTAATGCCTATTAATTCTGACACCAAATGTTTTATTTGCATTTGTGGTAGTTTTTAATGATTATAGCAATTAAAACATTAAAACTTCCACTTATTCGATTTCTCCACAGTGTTGCGTAACAGGAGAGAATATTTTTATAACCGGTTTTTCCTCCAAATACCTTTCAATTTTGAATTTGTTTTCCAGCCCAGAAGAACTGCGGCCTGAGATCATTACTGAACTAACATGTGTCAGCCCGTTTTCTGTGATCCATTTTGAAAGTTTAAGGATAGTTATACCAAACTAAAACGCCTGTTTATTCCAGCTTGTTATAGGCGTTCTTGTGCACTTGGCACCATTGTACAGTGTTTTGTTCTCCATGTAAAAAAACATCTAAATGTAACGAATCAAGCTGACAGTTCCAAACTTTTGAATTGCAATGTATAGGCTACCAAAAAAAAGTCTAAAAGTCCTTTAAATATAATACAGAGGCTATAATTTCTGAGTAGGACCTTGAATTTATGCAAATACTATTATTGTATTGAAGTTGTTGCTGCTTAGTCATTTCATAACTACAAGGAAAGCTGAGGGCGTGTGCTGTGATTTATCAGCAGCTTATTCTTTTTTAAAGTTACATTTCACCAATTTATTCTTTTCATTTTCCGCCAGTGTGTCCATCACATCCACTGTTTTTCTTTTTGAGCTTGGAAAACACAGAGAAGACAGACAGTAGAAATAACAAAACCATTCCAACCGCTGAGCAATTACATTTTTTAAGCATGGTTGCATGTTAAAGATAATTCTGTTTAAGCAGAAAGTGACACAGTATAAAATGTGTAAAAGAATGCAACCTGGAACAGGAAGGCAAAGTGTGAAAACCACTGAGGTGGTTTCACTTTAATGAAATTCACAAAATCTTCACTTTCATTTCACTGAACAGAACATCAAACAAACTTGACACTTTTCGGTTGTAATAAATTTATTTCGGCCAAAGCACTCACAAATTTAGTTGGAGTGCACAATCAGATTTTTTCCTGATTTATCAATAAATTAAATTAAATGCACATTTACTGTACAAATGAAACTGCCACATGCAGTAACAATGAAGAATAATATATTTATAGTCTTTGAAAAATAAAACCATTGACAAATCAACATTTGCCCATGATGGAACTTAAGTAAGCCCTGCACTCAAGATGTTATTTAAGTAAAAGTACAGCGTGTAAGTGTTTTTAGGAAAGGGTGCTATCAGAAGTATCAAAGTAAAAGGTAAAAGAACTCAATAAAGAGAAAAAAAGAGTGTGTTAGTGTAGCACTGATGATTATTTTCATAGTGGATTCATCTGTTAATTATTTTTTATTGATTGATTTATTGATTTATTTGGTTATTTATTTTGGTTTGTAAAATGTAAGAAAACGGTGAGAAATGCACCCAGAGCTCTAAATGTCTTGTTTTATCCAACGGACACTGCAAAGTTCAAAATGATTTTCTAACAAACTGTCACATTTAAGAAACTGAAACCAGAAATGTTTTAGTTCCTTTTTGCATGAAAATCGACTTTAAGAATTAATCAGTTAAAAAAAACTCAATCATTTTTTAAATAACTGATTAATCAACTAACCAAATAACTTTAACTTTTTTACATATATATAGTTAGATTTCTTGCTGTGCATGATCTTTTGCATTTTTCGTAGGTTTTGTTTGTAAATGTAGTGGAAGTATCAAGTGAAATAGACATATTGAGTAAAGTAAAAATACCTCAAAAATAGAGCTTAAGTATAGTATTTGAGTAAACGTATTTAGCTACAATCCACCACTGGCATTTACTACACACTTCCAAGCAAACTGAATGATGTGTTATGACGTATGTCTCTTTAGCAGATCAAGAAAACAAAATGATAACGCCATTTAAATCACAACCTTCCTTAATGCCCATGACACACTTTAAAACTAAAGCAATGGAAGTGTTATGTCATTGACTGTATTCTGAGTGTGTCCCAGACAGTTAAAATTTATGCTCCTCCGGCATTAGAGCAGCAAACGTTAGACTTTGTAGTAAACGTTGGTGGGACTCTGGGGTGTTATCTCCTGAACTATGTACACAGGGGGCCCGTAGTCACAGCTCACACGTTCATAATGACGGCAGATCATGCTGTCTGAAGCCCGCAGAGGAAATACAACATCACTGCGGTCTGAGCCATTGTTGTCGCTGCTGATGCTGTCCCGCTTCGGCACAGCCAAAGTGCTGAGGGACACCGAGGCAGACTGCTGCCTATCTGGAACACAGTGGCGGCGATGGTACCTCCACAGCACTACCAGCAAAATTATGATCACCACAATGAGGATCACACAGCCAATGACAACCCACATGAAAAGTCCTGACTCGGGGCCACCGCTGCCGCTGTGGTTTGGTTGTCCTCCTTCTGAGCCCGCGTCTGTCATCGGTAACAGAAGAGAGAGAGAGAAAAAAAAGGACAGAGAAACTGAGATGAAAAAGTGAAGCAGGAGAACACATGACACAAGCACTGTGAACACAAGCTTATGATGTATGCCCACGGGTGAGCCCGTCCCCATCTCTTCAAATCTTCCTGTGTGTGCAGAGTTTCCTTTCTATCCGGAGCATCAGAAACCTTTATTGGAGTTGCTGTACCCGATCATGACGGCTGCTCCAATCTTCAGCTCTGGCAAACCAAAATCATAGCTTTGTTTATGTTAAGATGTTTCACCACTAAATTAAATTCTGGTTTGCTCTGAGCTGCTCCTGCATTTCCTTTGTGCATTGCATTGTTGGAGAAAAGTCGGTGCAGTACACTTGAAAAAATCAACCGGAATCAAAAACAAATGTATTCAGTCTCCATGCTGTCTGGTTTGAACTGCAGTTCATTTTGTCACTATTTACTAAAAACCTGTTTAGAATAGATACGTAGTTTTGATTTGGAACACAGCAATTGGCCCAGCATGCCTGCAATTTATATTTATTTTCTGTTATTTTCAACATTGTTTTGTGTGAATCATGGGATGGCTTTAATGTGATTCTGAAATTCAAATATATCAACCCGTGAAACACTGTACTACCGTTTTTGAATGTTAATATTATTCCTGCTCTCCAGTGTAAGAAAATTTAAAATACAAAAACAAAACTTCACAAGGTTCATGAAGTTCATCAGCAAAGCTAAAGAATAAGTCTGGTATATTTTTTCCTAATTGTGGTGGCTGATACATCTTAACCCTCTGCGCTGTTGAGCTCAATTTCTGTCCAAAAAAACCATCAAATACACATCAAAGAGCCACACTGTTGCTCTCAGTGACATGTTCCTTTAATTAAGATGAATATTGGTACTGCAGTTTTTTCTGAGCTGATTACATATACCCCATCCTGCTGCAGTAAACACTCAAACAAGCAAAACATTTCATGGCTGAAAATAGTCCTTAAAGTGTACACTACTGACCTCTGAGTGAGTGATAACTGCTGAAAACTGAAGCTTGTGCTCCATTATTTTATATAAAAAAAAAATTAGGTAGGATAGGATAGGATATTTATGACCTGTTTGTAAAAATGTACATTTTCAATAGGGAATAATGGCCTTATCAATGCAAGTCACACATTGTTGGTTTTGTTTTTTTCACGGAATATGTTGACACAAAAATTATACAGAATAGTCAGCTTTATTGCTTAGGGAACGTATGTACTTTGTAAATATAAATGCATGCAACAGTACAATTAATTGTAAAGATAGATAAGTCATGTGGGTTGAAACACTAATAGTACACGTCTAGGAAATATTGCTGCCTTGTCTTCATACCGGTTTTACTCTGTGTATCCATGTCTTTGCCAGGAGGGTCCTTGGCCTTTGATTTTGGTCGTGTTGGTGGGAATCTGGTTGGGGACTCCTGGAGAGTGGAAGGTGGATCTGAGGGGCCTGGAATAGATAGAAAGACAGTTGACCCAATGGTTCTAAGCATCACACCTCACATCTCCTCGTTTTCATTTCATTGAGGGGGGTTTTGCCTTTTCCTCACTTAGGTGGTAGTAATGTCATGTCAAAACGGAACTATAATGAACCAATAATGAATCAGAAGGGTTTGGCTTTTTTGGTAGTCATTCAGCTAAAAAGAAGAGGAAGGGAAACCATTTCCTGACCTATTTAAACCACCAAAAGTTACGTTCCGAATCACAACTTTGACCCCCTATTTTGCTTGACAGGAAAACTATCATAAACAGTTTCATTTCCTCCACCAACACACTCATAACTTCATGCAGCCCATTCAGATTTTTCTCCAGGGTTTTCTGTAACAATGTGTTACCTATTTCACACTGTCATTGTGGCCAGATGTCTCTCGTGAAAGGGATATCTGGGGTCTAAGTCAGGAGCTCTGAGACTCTGCTGCTGTGCTTTTTTTCCACTTTGGTTCTGGTGCTCTCTAACAGGAAGATTTATTCAAGGTCTGTAAAATTTTGAGGAACTTATTTTAATTTAGGAATATACTTTATACTTGAGTATTTCTACTTTATGCTCATTTATACTGATCCCTCACTACACTTCAGATATTCATTTATTTTTTTATTTCAGACATTTATTTGATTATTAATACTGAGATTAAGTTTGACAGAGCTTTTCTTCTTTCCTCCTATAATAATCATCTCATGACCTCTCACATTTATCTTGTGCCTTTGAAACAAATGTTTTTACTTACACTGATTTTACTTTGTTATTTTGGTGATACTATTTCTGTGATAATTAAGTGTTTTAACACAGCTTTTATTTAAATAAAGGCTCTCAATACTTCTTTCGCCACTGCTTTTTAAATCTTTCACTAGTCCTTCAGCTTTACAGAACAGCAACACGGCGTTGCTCTTCAAATAGAGTAAGAATAGACACAAACAAAAGTTCACAAATCATTAAAAAAAACTGTAAGGATTCATTTACCCGCCCTGTTTAATATTATCTGCACTACCACTGGGAAAACTTAGTAGTAGATGCACATATACTATGGCCTTTAACTGAACTATAGACAAAATAAAATTGATTTTCTTTCTCCTAAGATTTCTTTCAGGATTTTATCTTCTCATTTCAATTCATTTATTGATTCATAAAAGTTGTTGTGTTTTCCAGTCCTTTTCAACTGCGATAATTAAAGTTTAAGTTTAGTTTCTTTTTGTTTCATTTCAGTGAATTATTATTTAATCATCATTGCTGTTACTTCAATGTACAATGTTTGTTAGTAACTGATTTAGTAACTGATTTTTGCTCATGTCATTATCCACCTGCTGTTCATTTGCACTGTTTTTCACCCACTTGTACTATACTCCACCCTGCACTACCTCACTTTTATTTATATTTATATTTATTTTACTTATCTTATTTTATTTTGTGTTACCTTATTTGATTTTATTCTTCTATTATATGTTACTTGTTACGTTCTATGTATGCACCAATCACCAAGACAAATTCCTAGTAATGTAAAACCTCTTCACTTACAATGGCAATAAAGTCTTTCTGATTCTGATTCTGATGAATGTACAAATAATTACATGTAAAAAATCAGAATGATGCTAACAAAAACCTAAGCACAAGACTGAAAATTGCAATGATTCCCTACTTGATTGACAAGAATTTCAGTATATGTAGAGATTAACAGGAGATAACAACTAAATATGGGTTATTAATGCTTTCAGTTGCTGTTAAAAAGGTTTGTTTACACCAGTGGTGTTTGTAAACCCAGCAGAAAACAGCCCCATATTTTGAGTTATGATCAGTCGAGACACGGACAAGATGCTGATTTTTCATCTGTAACTCAAACCTCTTGAATAATTTATATGAATAATACTTCACATTTCTGAGGTAAAAAATAAAAAAAAAACTGATTCAGCTTTTTAAGTTTTTAGCGAGAGACACACAGAAACAGCATCTGTTTAATGTGTCTGAATCTCTGCAGCTCGAAAGTACAACATTATACAACACATGCATAAACAAGTAGACACTTTTTCCTCATATAAAAGATTTCCTGCCTACTACATAGACAAATAACACCACTGTAAAATGATATTTATAGTTAAAGAAATAATATATATATATATATATATGTTTCAGTATGAGTATTGTATAATATCTTCAGGGCATTTAAGTGAATATGTTCAGAATCTGCTTCATTAAATTTTAATGTGTACATTAACACACATTAGAGCCCAAAAGGAATATAAAAAAAGAGGACTACTGGCCCTTCTGATGTTTATACAGGAAAAAAAAAGATTATTGACTGCAGCAGCCAGTCCAATGATCGCATGCAAGATAATACTGATGGCCTTAAGCTGCCAGCGATTTGAATTAGGGATTTGAGATAATTCATGACGGGAATTTCTCTTCAAGAGACTGAATAGATGATTGAGATTATCTGACCACTTAGTAATTCCAGGGAGGAGGTGATATTATTACATTACAACAATAATAACCAGAAGGAAACAACTGGGTTTTTTGTTGTTGTTGTTGTCGTTGTTTTTATCATGTCTGTCTCTTTCTCTTTCTCATTCACACATTCAGCTTTACACATTCGCTGGCACACAAACGTAAAGCTCTTACTTTGGCCGACTCTCAGCACCAGCTTCATTGATTTGGTTCTACACACTCCTCCATTTGTGTTATCCAGTCCTTGCAGAGAGCCTGTAGAGGTGGCTGAAATACAGATAAAGGAGGTAAACATCCGAGCATAATAATTTTAACCTTTTTAAGTTTATATTCAACGAGATTATCATAAAACAAGATGATCAAGCAATGCATAGTTCCTATAAGAAGAACACGCAGACAGTTTTGCCGCTTGCCGAATGTTGCATCACATCTGCAAAAAAAAAAGAAAGAAAACAACACAGACACACATAGCATAAACTGAAGTTTTACATACAGCATATACATAATTGCACAAAAACCAGGGCTGCACCAAATGATAATAGTTAATCGACTGGTATATAACATAAAAAAGGTTTCCAGAGCCTTGGTGACATGTGTTTTGTCTAATTTACAGTTCAAAATCCAAAGATATTCAGTTTACTATCACGTAACACAAACAAAAGCAGAAAATATTTAAGAAGCTGCAACCACAGAATTTTAAACATGTTTTCAATAATAGATTATATGAATTATAAATCGATTATCAGTATTTCTTTTTTAAATAATTCTAATAATTTTAGCTCTAAATGCAAAAATAGATGGTGGATAAAATTCATAAGGTTGTTTTTCTTTAAGAAACTAAAATAGCATTTACTAAAACACATTCATGTTCACAAACACACAGCAAGAACTCTTGTTCACCCCTGTCACTCACACTCACACACACATAAACTTGTTAGCAGCATTTAGGTCAGATAACAACATCTCACAGGCCACAAGCCACGTTGCCATGAAAGCTCCCATCAAATCTGCCTGATGCTGTAAAAGCCTTGTGTGATTTGGGGCATGTAAGCCCTTGGAATCACACTGGCCTGCCAGAGCGAAGTGTGCTGTCAGAGCGCAGCGAGGTGGATGAGGCTGCATGGTCAGACTTGCTCTCTATCTCATGCATCACTTGCCACTAAGATGCTGGTTTAACAGACAGCCTCCCAATAACGAGGCCACATTTTTTTGATTCTCACGCAAACTGACAAATTGAGAGGGAGTCGACGATGATGGCTTCCTCTTTCTCCCCCCGAGAGAGAAAAAAAAGGAAAAGAAAACAGTTGCTAGCATTGATTTAAATGCTGTTCCACCTGTAGGAACCACCAACTTTGTGCCTCTGATCTACTGATTGCAAAGTGCTGCGCCTGCTCATGCAGCACTGAGGCACATACAGGAACAAACACAGTGACTCACAGGTGATATAATAGTCCCTCCCCTTGAGGAACTCCAGACCCCAAAGGTTGGGGCTGAACTCCTGGAATTTGAATGTGAACTTTACGTCCTGGTGAGGTTTGTCACAGTTCAGCAGGGGTGTGTCCGTCTTGTCGATGGCACAGCTCCCCATTTGACTTCGGGAGACCAGGTAGACTCGGTAGAACTCCTCCTTCCCCCCTGAGGAAGCATCTCCTCGGGGACACACAATGTCCATCTTGTCCCCAATCTGAGGATACAGGACCAGACCCTGATCCGGACTAAATCTGCGTATAAGATAAGGTGACAGAGAAGACGTGAGAAGTGCAAATGAGAGGGAAGTATCACTGTTTCATTATTCGTTTAAATCAACAAACAACAAAACTTGTTAGATTTGACATATGTGCAGCTTTCCTTTACGTTGTATCCAGTGAAGTCAGAAAAGTGGCCCATCATAAGTTCAAAAAAGCACAAAGTGGCAAAGTCATGTTGCTTGTATCGTTTGTCATTTTTCAAGTGAAATTCACAAAATTATCAATTTGCTATACGAAATATCAAAACTGTAGTGTCATGACTTGTTATTACATGGTTGTATCTCCCCTGATTAACCCCATGCATTAGGTCACTGACAAAGCACAAAGTTGCATCCATCTCCAAACGTGAAACTGATTCGTCCACTTACTTTGTGTTGGAGCTGCTCCAGTGGACGGACTCCAGGGTGGCGGCACGACACGAGCAGATGATGGCCAGCAGGATCACGGCACCGCAGCTCCATGTGATTCTCCCCATCACAGGAATAAATCGCAGGTCCACTGCGGCTCGGTATCATAAAACAGAGTGAAAACAAGCTAAAATCTGTTGCCCCTGCATGTCTCCGGCGGCTCCAGGTGCGCGCAGCGGACACATTCCTGAGTAAAATCCCACCAAGTTGCCAGTCTTCTTCCTGCACTTGTATGAAAATTTCCACATTGTGCGTACTTGGCTAGAAAATCATTCGCGTGACGAAATCCATGTATTGAGGACAGGGATTGTGTGGTGTAGTTTAGTCATCAGCTGACTGACCGGTCCGCCCATATAACAGGCTCATGCGTAGGGGAGTTGGTTGGTACAGTAGAAATACTCTCTCTCATTTTCTTCAAGATCCTACAAGATCAATGAAAACGTTTTATTTCTTTGGTCGATATGGTTGAGGTCGGTTTTATCCACTCAATACCCCTTAAAAATCACCAAAAAAAAACATATTTGTTTTCTACTTTTCTCAGAGGTTAAAATGTATCATGGACAGCTGAAAATGTATCATGAACAATTAAATGGAGTAAATGGAGCTGAAAAATGAAGCTGATAATAATAAATTATAAATCTGCATTCTTTCTAATAACCAGCAAGGGGAGACTCCACTGGTTGCAAAAAGAAGTCAGATTGTATGTAAGCTTATGAGAAACTGAAGCCACTTCTCACTTGATATATTGACTCACTAAGTAGTTTTCAAATGAGTTTATGGATTCAGTCGCCATTTTCAGGTCTTCTCCAACATAGCATGATGTTCATTTCATAAATTATGGTCCCATTTAGAGTAAAAGTAAATGATAAAGCAGGGTAATTGTATTCTCCCCAGCTTCACTCTCCCATCCAAATTTGCCTGTTATGCAAAAATCAAGGCTTCAAAATGATACTCCACAAAGCAGTGGATGATGTAATGTTTACAAGTTAAGTATCTCTATCCATATTTAAGGTTCTAAGGATAAATAGATTGTAATGTTTATGATTTGGAGTTAAGTAAATAAAACTGACTTAACTGACAGTGGGATTTTTTGTTAATGGCAATTTGATCAGATAATACCATTTGTAGAATATCTCTTGAATTGTTTTTCAGCAAAGAATTGTACCTATTTTATTTGATTATTTATTACCTTTGTAATAAGACTCAGTTATTCTCATACATACATCATATATCCTTGATGTTTTGTTTTTGTCGCCACTGCATATTGTTTGACCTGTTTGAGTAATGTGTTGAAAAGCAGAATTAAAAAAAAAATAATTACACAATAATGTCATTATAGGCCTAATCATAGAAAACTCAGAGTTTTAATTTTCAGTCAAGTCATCACATGAGGAAGTTCAGAATGAGAGGGAACAGATTTGATTGACTGTCTCCGCTGTTTGGGGGGAAACTCTGATGTGGTGACAAATAAAAAGATTGTGAGTGAATACAATGACTCAGTGATCACCTTACATGAACCCAAAGGACACACAGGCTTTAATGAAATCAGCTCATAAAGACATTTGTCTACTTCTAAACATTGAGTAAATTCAGCAGTGCACAAATGTGTATGTGGGAAAATCCTCCACCATATCCCGATCTTGATGTTTAACTGCTGTGATTTTTCTTTAAATATGGATCAATACATTTAAAATCACCATCGGACAGATGGGTTGGGATGAATTTTCTTTAAAGTTCTATATATTCTGCATTTAAGGAGCCATAATCCTCTCATTTTCAGGGAATCTGAACTAACGACAAAGTGGTTTAAAAGATTACACAGGGCTTCTGTCACAGACTGTTGAACTGCACATGAAATGTACGTATTTCTCTTTGGAACAGACATTCTTGTCATATTTATAATTCATTCAGATCAATCAAATTAATTTTGTTGACAGCAGCTACACAAAGACAATAGATGCAGATGAGATGTTTTCTCATGTAAACACAAAATTATACAGGTCTCACTATTGGTTTTGCTAGAACAAACTTCAGATATGCAAGCATCAGATGTTTTTTATGTTGATTTTATTTTCTTGTCATGTCCTCAGCTGTGTACATGCATTTACAATGAAGATGTAAAAAACATTAAAAAAAACAAAACAAAAAGAGTTTGAATCCAACTGTCTGAAGCATTTCTCAACCAACCGAAGGCAGGAGGCACACAATACAAATTCGAATGTATCCATTAAGGAACAATTTAATTACAAATCATTGCAGGTGTTGCATAGAAGTATTTGTCTGATGATGAACTGGCCAGAGGATTTTTCAGGATTTGAACTGTGACTGAGATTTTTTTTTTTTTTCTTTTTTTTCCCCTCTTTGTCTCTAATCGCTGAAATTTTAGATAGTTACCTCTGGTGTGGCTAATATAAGAATCAGCTTTATCGACAGTATATATATTTTTACATACACACACTGAATTCGTCTTCTGCATTTGACCCATCCTCAGTTGAACACAGACATGCAACACCCGGCAAATTACATGCAGTGAAACACACACAGGAGCAGTGGGCAGCATCAAGCATCTGGGGAGCATATTGGGGGGTTAAGTGCCTTGCTCAAGGGCACATCAACCAACTAATGGAGGGAGATCTTTCCTGCCCATCCAGTGGGGGAATCGAACCGGTGACTCTCCGATCATAAGCCGCTTCTCCAACCTCTAGGCCATGGCTGCCCCCCTTTAGACCACGGCTGCCCCCCTTTAGGCCACGGCTGCCCCCCTTTTTCAATATGTTCACAACAGCAAAATTAAGCACATGAAAAGGCAGATTATTACATCATCTTAATCAACCATTTATTCGCCATTCATTCATTTTAACAATTTCTATTCAGCTTTTCATGAGTTATGAGTTTGTTTTCAACTCTTTGGTAATGTATTTATGGTTTTCAACAATTTATTTAGCTTAAGTAATATGAGAACTGCCCTAATATTTACAACAGTCAATCCTTCAGTTTTTCTGAAAAATAAAAAATTACTCACAGCAGTTGGATGGTGGACAATATCTTGTTGTGCCAACTGCTTTCATTGTCAAAATACAGCATTTGTACCACATATACCACACTTCTTTCATATAGAATACTAAATGTTCCTTCATAGGATGATATAATTGATACATATACAAGTATGAATTGGTTCAAAGCCAGACAGCTTATTCTGTTTGTTCTGAGTAACCAGGCTTATGTTGATCATGGCTATGATTTAACTTGAATATGGACTATACCCCAAATCAAAAAGGTCTTACTCTGCACATGCCTATGAAGAAGTTCAATGAGCCAAAGTGACAACTATACCTATGTGGGTTTACAGGTTAAAACACATGGTCTTTCACATTTGCTCAAGTGCAACACAACTGCAGCACCTTGACATCTGATCTGACATCAGTTAGAGCAGGAAAGTCCATGATAGCCAATGTTAGTCCACTTTTCACTGTGTGCGTTGCTGCATCGTATTCCTCAGTTGCCTGATGACTTCAGCGTTGGTGACCCCTCCCAAGGTGAAGCTAATGCTAACATGTTAGGTGTCTGCTAATGAACAACCCCTATCACGATTAGCATTAACCTCAACCTGGGACAAAACTTGATGGTAGATGGATGCCACATGCTTACCTCAGTGTTGCTGCTCATGCAGTTGAGGATGTCCTGCAGAGGGAGACAAACACATTTATCACTTTCTGGCTTTGAAAGCTCATTCATATGTTTGATTAACAGTGTTTCATTCACAAGTTTTCATTCCATAAGTTCTTAACTGAATATTATTGTGACTTTGTGGTAACCTACTTGTACCAATCTTATTGCTAAGATTGCAAAGATCTGTCACTTCAATGAACTGACCTTTTTTTTTTTTACTTTATTGCAATGCTCTGAATATGCTCTGAATAGTCTATATTTCAATAGCATCATTTCTATCTATGTTCTTCTACTTAGACAAAACAAAAAACTGTTGTGGATACAAGTTGAACACTTTGAACCACAATTCTCTCACTATCTTCCTAAGTTGTTTAAGGGAAAATATCCCTTAAACAACTTAGGTTTCAAGTTTGTTAAGACTTGGTTCATACACAGTTCCGTGTAATGCAGCCTGTTATCCTTACAAATATAAAATACATTTCTGTGGGTTTGAACCATGTTTGACACCCCATATAGTGCAGTGTGAGATTAAACAGTTTAGGAGTGCAGACTCAGGTACCCGAGCAAGTGTTTCCGAAGGTTAAAGCGACAGAAAAAGTCCAGGTGTGTGGCAGCTGGAGCTAACGTAGTAGCAGTAAAGTTCTCTATCTATTATCTGTCTTTTCAGAGACGTTATTCTAACAGGATGTGACAGGTGCTGTTGTTCTGGTATAGAATCAAGATACTAATCTAAGTTGAGATGTTGTCAGGAAGTAACTCTGTGTGTGTATTGCTGCTGTAATGATAGTTAGGTAGTTACTAACCTGGATTACATGTACTCCAAAAAACTTCCTCTTCCAGCAACCAGTGTTTGTCTTTCTTCTTTCTTTTCTTCTCTCCTCCTGTATTTGCCTTTCTATCTCCCATTGAACAGTAAACCAACATGTGGGTTTGCATCTCTTTTATACACTTGCGTGTGAGTCATGCGAAATCCCCTTCTGACAGAATGACTATTAAGAAGAAAAAGAAAATCACGCATCAAATTTGCAGTAAGATGCCATTTACCTTTTATGTAAATGCTGCCTACAGAAGAGAGAAAATACATCAATATCTCACATTTAAACAGGTTGTTTACAGTTATGTCAACCCTACCTGGATGAAAAGTTTGACATCATGAATTTAAATTCATATGTTCAAATGTAACATCTCAGAACACAACACTTGTGCATCATGTGCAAAAAACTGAATCTTTTCTCGAAACTCATATTACATTTAATGCCATATTCAGAGAAATAAATAAGCTGGAGATGTTGTAAACAAAATACGGGCCACAGCCGCTGTAGTCAGTGAATCTGTATAATAATCTGCCTGTTCAACCAAACTCTGCTGATGGTTTTGTTTTCCTTCCTCATAGTTGTGAAGAGGATGGGTGGATAAATAAAGCGGACTTAAGACAATAACAGTTGGTGATTCATCATTTTCCATTCAGAAATAAGACTGAAGTGGTTTCCCAAGTGTTCAACATACTAACTGTGCAACATCAGACATTCATCAAGTTGTGACTTTCACTGAAAGATCATTCTGGCTCTACCTCGCCACAACCAACATTTGCTTAATTTTTTTCCACCGGTGAATTGCTCTTCCATTTTAGTAATGGGAAATTCTTTGATGGGTTTTGTTGTTGTAGTTATTGTTGGGGATGTCTAAAGACAAAATAATCCCTAGTATAATGATTGGTAAGGCTAGGCTGACTAGGTTTAGCGGCACTATTACCCTTTGAACCAGACTTAATGTTAATAATCTTCATTGTAAACATTATACAAGGTGATAAAATATCCTTCAGCTCTGTCACTGAATTTACTACTTTCAATTCATCCAGGTAGGGCAGGCATCCCTTCATTCGTATCAACAAGCCAATGAAAAGAATCAGGAACGTAACAACACCACTCCATTTTCTTTATGCATTGTATTGTGGATGTTCACATGAAAATCAACCCTATTTTGTTTCGAGTATACTTCCTTTTCGAGTATGAACACACCATAAACTGAAGATCTGTTAAGAATGAGTGCGTAGTGTGGATTTGGGACATGCTATACAAGATTACAATGATGCTAGCACCTCTTTGAGGCTGTTCTTAGGGCACAGCAGTTCTTTGAGCTAACTGCTAACATCACATCCTCTAAGTGGCAATGCTAATATTCTTATGTTTAACAGGTACAATGTTAAAAATGTCTACTTATTCAGTATGATAACATGCTAATACTGAGTGCAAAGTACAACTGAGGCTAATGGGATGTTACTAGTGTCAATGGACATACGCTTGCTGAGCACTTTATTAGGTATGCCATATTAATAATGGGAAGAGCCTCCCTTTGCTCTCAAAACAGACTCAATTCTTCATGCAAAGATTCCACAAGATGTTGAATACATTTCTTCGAGATTCTGATCCATGTTGACAGGATTGCATCATGTAATTTCTGCAGATTTGTTAGCTGCACATTCCAGCTGCGTCGGTCCAGTTCTCCCACATAGATAGATAGATACTTTATTGATCCCGAGGGAAATTCATGCCAAGGGTCCTATAGGATTCAGATCCAGCGATTGTGGGGGCCACTGAAAAACACTGAACTCATTGTCATATTCATGAAGCCAGTTTGAGGCAACTTTTGCTTTGCAAATTGATGCATTATAATGCTGGAAGTATCCATTAGGACATGGGTAGTCATAGCCATAGTCAAAAACAACATTCAAGTAGACTGTGGCAGTCAAACAATGAGTGATTGATATTAACGGGACCAGAGTGTGCCACGAAAAACATTCCCCCCACCATTACAGCACCACCACCAGCGTGGACTATTGCCACAAAGAAGGCTGGTTCCATGATTCATGCTGTCGGTGCCAAACTCTGACCCTACCTTCACGGTTCCTCAGACCAGGTTACATTTCAAGTCTCCTATTGCCCACTGCAGCCTCAGCCTCAAGGTCCGTCACGTTGTGCATTCTGAGATGTTTTTTTGCTTGCCACAGTCATACATAGTTAAGTAAGTTACTGTAGCCTTTCTGTCAACTCGAACCATTCTAGCCATTCTCCACTTACCTCTCATCAACAAGGCGTTTCCATTCGCAGAACTGCTGCATACTGGTTTTCATTTTTGGCACCATTCTGAGTACGTGAAAATTCCAGGAGATCAACAATTAAAGAAATGCTCAAACCAGCCCATCTGGCATCATCATGTCATGGTCAAATTCACTAAGATTACATTTTTCCCCATTCTGATGGTTGATGTGAACATTAATTGAAGCTCATGACCTGTGTTGGCATGATTTTATGCATTGTGCTGTTGCCGCCTGATTGGCTGATTAGATAATTGCATGAATAAGTAGGTCTACAGGTGTTCCTAATAAAGTGCTCGGTGAGTGTATGATGGAAAGGTTAAGGGATCACCTGTGCGTACCAATTTGTAGGACCATCCATTCAACAGAATGTCAGTAAAGTCATTCGGATTTGTCATCTGGCAACCATGAATGTCTGTACAAAACTTTGCACTAATCCATAAGTAAAAACTTTCATTTTCTGATGGCGATGTATAAAAATCAGGAGATTCATGAACTGTGAATATCTGTTGATGTTAATCTTTCCAATAAGTAGTTGTTGAGCTTTGTTCTCAGGTCAGGATCCTGAATTTGGATGAAAGTTACTTCTTTTCCGTCAGTGATCATTTCATCTATGTCACAGTAATGATAAAACCTATCTTATTGTATTTTCATATTTACACCTTTACTCACACCTTAACTAGTTTCTTATCAAGCCACCTGTACAATAACTGAACATTATGACTTTTCAGGGTTGTGAAATGAAATGTCTTTCTGTTTGACAGTTACGGGAGTGTCACCAGTGGGGATTTTGAAAGAGACCCTTTTCCACTAAATGACTATGATCCTGCACACTATCCTAGTTACATATCTCAGATGCAACGTATTAACTAGCTCAGGTTGTCGCTCCCCACAGTGTTTGCTTGTGGTAACCCAGTAACCAAGTCATACTGTTCTGTTTCTCAGAAGACAAGGTGCCTCCCCATCCATTCTCACAATCTACCACCCCCTTCCCCTTCTCGAGCACTGGCAATGCCATTCTTTGATTTGCTGGCTGCATATTCTTGAGCTTAATGCAACCCTTTTTCTTACACTCATCCAGTGGACTTGTGTCGAGTACATTACATTCCTGTGAGCACCTTCGAGAGGAAACACACTGAAAATGACAGGCTGACGTTGTAGTAGTTGAAGGGAAAAGGTCGAAAGTACATGAGGAGGTGGGGGAAGAAGCAGAAATGCGACAGGGACCCCCCCACCACATACTGGAAATTCATAATGGTGTAATATGCCAGCTGAGGACACAGTCTATTTCTTCTGTCTAGCATGCTGTCTCTTCCTCTTACAGATTAGAAATTCAGAGAGGAAGTCACTCTATAAGTTTCTCTTTTCGTTTTAAAAAAGGATGTGTATAGTCTTGGTGATCAAAAAAATCTTGTGATGTGAAAATATATATACATATACTGAGAAGCAGTGAAAGTGACATCATATTTAGGTGCTAAGGGGAAAACAGATGCAAATTTCTCAACTGAAGGGACAAAATAAAGACCTTAATCATCACCCTCACTCATAACCTCACCTACTTTCAATTCTTTCATGAGCCACTGCCAAAGAAACTAGAAATGACAAGCAGTATGACAGTTTGTTCATTAGAGCAAAGGGATTTTGTGAGCTGTATGTATGTCTTGTCAAAAGAAAAAACATGTACTTTCTTTTTCTCTCTGTGTCTACAGTGAAGAGCTCTGTTTCAGTGTTTCCACGTGGGCAACCCGACTTCTCTGTTTTCCTGTCATATGTGGGATATGCATGAGAGGCCCGACAGACATACAGCTGATATGATCTGATAACATTTCCAGCTCTCTATGGCGTCATCTTGTCTTGGCCTGCGTATCTTCAAAGGGTGACACATGTGGCAACACAGGGAAAATTTCAGATAGAGAGAGCACAGACAGAGGTTATGGGTTTTTTTTTTTTTTTTTGTCATCCTCCAGAAGACATTTCTTCTCGTATCATTAGCAACATCTGTTTAAGACCAAAAGCAGCTATTTAGCTTCACTGCAAAACAATATTATAGAAGTGATATTTGAATAAACACTAAACAACCAAGCACAGATATGTCTGTCATTCCTGCACTGACACATGAGCAACTGGTTTCCCCCGATCAAAACCCCTGCATCTAAAATTAGTAGGTTTAAAGGAAGTGTGGGTGCACTACAGAGGTGGAAAGACCAATGCTAGTTATGATTCAGTTCCACAAACTACTTTAAATATACGTACACTTCTCAGTTTTGTTTTGTTTTTTTGTTATTGCAACTGTTAGTCCACATTGGCGAATTTCATTATAATCAACTTGGGAAATTCTATAATGATGACTGATATACTAGGACTATTTTGTCACTTTCTTCTCTCAGCTAATATACAAGGTTGTTAGTTCCTTTTGATGATTTGTCAGTAACACTTTATATACTTTATACTACACAGTTAGTACTGTAAAATGGCAGCCATTAGTCTTTTGTCTTCACAACATCTGATATCACACCTATGAAAAACACTAAAATCACACTCTGTTCCTGTTAGAACTGACAGACCACAGTGAGTAAGACCCAGACACACGACTCAGGAGACAGACGTCAGTAAAAGTCTGCGTTTAATTCTTTGAAATAGCTACTTACACGGGCAGGGAATCAGACCATGTACTCTTACTCCCACGATGCCCCACAGAGCGACACAGGAAATCATTCCTGCCTGTCGCCATCAAACTGTTAAACTCTGCACTGTGACAGACACACAAACTTTTATATATACCATGTATATATGGCACACATGCAAATACCTCTATTTTTATTAGATTTATTAGATTTTTACTACACAAGTAAATACCTGTATTGTTTTTAGATTTATACTCATCTTGTTCCATCCATCCATCTTCTTCCGCTTCGTCCGGGACAGGGTCGCGGGGGCAGCAGCTTGAGCAGGGATACCCAGACTTCCCTCTCCCCAGACACTTTCTCCAGCTCTTCCGGGCAGACCCCAAGGCGTTCCCAGGCCAGCCGAGTGACATAGTCCCTCCAGCGTGTCCAGGGTCTTCCTCGTTGTTTATCCTGTTTTTATATCTTTCATTTTTCTTTCTTGTTCGGGAAAACTGCAAGTGCAATGTCTGTACAAAAAAGAATTTCCCCTTGGGGATAAACAAAGGGATTCTGATTCTGATTCTGATTCTGATTCGATGGGAGATAAGACACAGGTGATACTAATTATGGCTGGGCGAACAATCAGTATTAGCAGGAAGAAAGACAAAGACAGGAAGTGCAGCAGTGAGAAACAACACAACAAGAAATTGACAAAATAAAACAGGAAACAGAACAAAAACATGATTATGAGGCATGAAATGTGTTAGTTTCTAAAGCAGTTACTTTCCAGACCTTTGCCACAGTCTGGCATGTGCTGTATGTATGTAGGTACACTATATAGACAAAAGTTTTGGGGTGGTGCTGTTTTTCAGGAGTTGGGCTGTAGAAGTAAGGGGCCCACCCTTACTTCTAGTGAAAGGAAATCTTAATGATTCAGCATACCAAGACATTTTGGACAATGCTATGCTTCCAACTTTGTGCCAACAGATTGGGGAAGGCCCTTTTCTATTCCAGCATGACTGTGTCCCAGTGCACAAAGCAAAGCTCCATAAAGACATGGTTGGATGAGTTTGGTGTGGAAGAACTTGACTGGCTGACCTCAATCCAATCCAACACCTTTAGGATGAACTGGAACAGAGATTGTGAGCCAGGCCTTTTCATCCAACATCAGTGCCTGACATCACAAATGCTTTGCTGCATGAATGGGCAAAAATTCCCGCAGAAACACTCCAAAAAAACTTTGTGGAAAACCTTCCCAGAGGAGTGGAAATTGTTATAGCTGCAAAGCTGTCTATGTATTTAGAATGCGATGTCATTAAAGTCCCTGTTGGTGTAAAAGTATGTTCCAATACTTTTGTCCATATAGTGTCTGCATTAAAGGGACAGTTCACCCCAAAATGAAAAATACATATTTTTCTTCTTACCTGTAGCGTTATTTATCCATTTAGGTATTTTTAGTGTGGGTTGCACAGTTTTGCCTTGTCTCGAATATAGAGAAACAAAATGGGACTTCACTGTGTCACTCAAAGTAACAAAATTCTACATTTGAAAAACTCAACAGCAGTAATGACGTTTTCCAAAAATGTGCAGTTTCATGTAGGAACTATTTTCTTTCAGTATCACCACACAGCAGGAAGAGCACATCTACTCGTGGAGGAGAGGATAACTAACTTGGCAAACAAACATTACAGCTCAGCCAAAGAGGAAGTCATATCCCGCTGTCGGAAAAAATGAAATTGAGTCAAAAACTACGCTGGAGAGTGCTTCAAAGTTTGAAGCAAAAGAGTTTTACTTCTCAAAACACAGAACAAGAGAGACTTAAAACAGATCAGCTGTGCATCCCATTGTAGGCCAAACTCACATCTTTGAGAAACTGCTGACTTGCTGAATTTTTCTCTACCCATTTAAGTCATGGCGTGCACGAGATGCCCATGTAGGGTGTTGACACATGCAAGACATGCACCTGTAGCACCCAACGGTATCAGAATGGGCGTGTTTCTAATGTGTGTTGTTAATTTGGTGGCCGTCAAAAGGTGGTAAACTGTCGGTCATATCTTGGTCAAAGCTATCATGCGAATGTCCACTGGAGCTTCTCAGAGAGGCTCCAGTTACATTTCTTCAGCATACCTCACTGCTTTCCTTTAATAATGCAATTTTAACACATTGATTATATAAGTTGGCATTTGATATATGTTGGAATATATCGTCGTATGGAGTACATTTTTGAAGTAAATTTTAATATACTTTATAATGTAGTTTTATTACTGAATACATTCTGGGATATTTCGTGATATTGAACACATTATTGAATACATTCAAATTTATCTTATATCGTAATGTGTTGTGTTGTATGGTAATAACATAGTAATAATAATGGAATAAAGTGTGTTTATTGAAGTCTAAAACTATACTGCCCACAAATGTGAGTAGATGCATGCTTAATTCTGCACAATGATACAGTTTAGTTCAGTAGAAACTAATCGCAAGGTCTGTGCTCACAATTTCTGGAACGAGACATGGCTTTTCAAAGTTTTTCAAATTTAGTTTTTGGCACAAAACAAAACAAGTGGCATTTAGTTCCACTGCATTTGAGAGAAGAGATTTCTGTACAATTAATATCTCCATGCTCTGACACTCACACCTAAATAATCTAGAAAAAAAATATGTTAAACTCTGCAAAAAAAAAAATATGTATTTTTGATTTTTAGGTGAACTTTCCCGTTAAATAAGCAAATATTGATAAAGTAAGCAAGTAGCCGTTAAAACATAGCATAGGAAGGAGTTTCTTAAAACAAAACTGTCGTCCGCCAGTATTTTTTATTTTTGTTCTATTTTTCTGAGATTTTTATGGCTGTCAACCTTTGGGTATGGGTGTGAATTCAGTAAAGTCCATAAGTCCAGCAGAAAAGAATTTAATTTAGTAAAATGTAGAAATGTTTTTAATGACTCAGAAAGACACAGTTATGATGTTTGTTAGTGTTGTGAATGATTTTTAATAATAACAAAAGCATAAATGCTCACTTGATATTATGAAAATTAATTGTCACAACAACATCTCAACTCCAAAACTGCTTCTGTTTCTGTTCTATACTTAATGGTGATCAATTTCTAAAAGACAGTAGTCACTTACAAATAAAGCCAGTTAGTTGTTATTGTTTTTTTCATGTTCATATTTTTCTCCTTATAGTGGCTACAAACTAAAATGACCAAGGAAATCGAGAAGTCAGAATTGAAAATAGCATATTTTGGAGGTGTGATTAAAATATATGTCTTTGCTGCACTGAATGTTTTTTCTTCATTATTTTAGTTATTTTACATTTCTACCGTGTCTTATGTGTCTTGTACGCAAATATCTTAATTCATGGAGTAACTGGTAACCGAAGCTGTCAGATAAATGTATTCAGGTAAAAAGTACAATATTTCCTTCTGAAATGTAATGGAGTAGATCTAGAAATTACCATACAAAGACAAGACTAAAGTAAAGCACAAGTACCTAAAATTTGTACTTAAATACAAAACCCATCCTTAGCTACGTTTTGATGAACGTTGGTACTAACTGAAGAATGGATACAAATAAGAAATTTGTAAATTTACTAATTTTGTATTCATACAAGTTGCATTAACTTTTAAGTGACTGATAAACAAAATGGTTTTTTTGGGGGGGGGGATTACTCCATTAGCATGACTCAGACTTTTGAAAAAGATATAATTCAGCGCTCATCAGATGTCCCAAACCTGCCAAATGTGACATCCCTACAATGACACAAATGTCGAAATCCTCTAAGGCTGCTCATGCGTATTTACAGTCATGTTCTGGCCCAGTGACACAAAAAAATTCAGATCTTTAAAACCACATGGAGCCAGAACTGACAAATTAGATTTCCTCAATGTTTACCAAACGAGCGACACTGCCATCTACTGGTGTACAGGGGCTATTGCATCACCATATCATTATAATGAATGCATCTTAAATAGAGTTTGAGACCACAACAGAGCAGTTAGCTAACAAGGAAAAGCACAACACCCTGTAGACTCCTTAAATGGACACTACCACCCCAACAAATCTGTGTCTGAAAACAGTCGCAGACAAATTTCCTTTTGCGCCTGTGCAAGCAATACAGTCTGGTCAAAGCGATAAGTTGTCATGCCTCAATTCAGCTGAAGAGAGACCAGAGAGACAAGGGTGTGAGAATCAAACCACGAGCTTTTCTATCTGAGGTAAAGGCTGTAACCACTGAAAACTGAGAACAAAACATAAACGGAAGTAAACACGTTATGCTGGCCGATGCTGGTCGATTAATTGCAACAACCTCAATGCAGCTGAAGGACCTTCGTTGTCAAGTCAAGCCAAGCTTTATTTGTCACATACATGATTTTGCAGGTATAACAGCAGTGAAATGGAATTGCAACACTCTCCATCTGTGCAAGGTAAGGTATCTGTGAGGTGAAACTGAAACAAATTAATACCATTATTTTTAATGGCTGGGATGGGACTATGGGATGGGATAACACTTTCCTGGTAGACTGTGGTGATAAAGTGCATGTGCATGACAAGCAGATTGTCAAGTGTTTATGGCCCATATGGCTTGTGGGAAGAACCTCCTTCTCAGTCTCTCCGTCAATTTCATATCAAATTAATGCAAAAAAAAAAAAATGTTAAAAAAATGGCCAAACATACTTTAACTTATTTTATTGCTGAAAGTATGTAGGTGCCAAAGTTTTTTGTGGAGAAACATGGAAAAGAATAAAGAATTAAATTTGAGAATATAAAAACTAGTTAGGTTCCTTGCTGATTAGAAATGGGGAAAAAAAAATCTGAAATAATAATAATAATAATTTAAAAAAAGATTTTAAATGCTTTCTAGCTTATTAATATTTTCCGCGTTAGAAGAAATTTAATAAAGAAGTTTAATGAATAACTTTTATTCACTGTGCTGTTTTATGCCTCTAAAGGTCAATGTTGGTTGCAGTTGATGAAAACTGCTTAGATGCAGAAAAATGGCATTTCATTGGTTGACAGATATTATGATAGGGACTGTTTCCCTTGCTCATAGGAAGACGTCTATGTTGTAATCTCACACAAGAAAGCAAGGCAGAGAGATTGTTCTTGTAACAGCAAGCAGGCACTCCTTTTTTCTTTATCTCTTGCTCTGTTTCTCCCACACACAAGGCAGCTCATTAAGGTAAGAAGCTAACTCTTTAAACACACATACATATGATATGAAGTAGCTTTTTAACCCTGACTTTCAGATGCGGATTGTAAATTGCCAAAGGTTTTTGGTTGCTGTAGGTGTTGGAAAAACTTTTAACATCACAACTGCCATTGATAACTAGTGCGGCTATTTTGTGGAGACCAAAGGAGGTGCATTCATTAGCACAAGCGTGTTTTCGTGCATGCTGTTCTCATTCCAGCTGCACACTAACAGGCCCAGTCTAGATGAACATTCACACTGGGCCCTAGGGCAGGAAGAAATTAACAGATTCCTTTCTCTGCAATCATTACTGCTAATACAACACCTGAAACAACTGCTGTGTGTTTGCACATACGAGGTTTGTGCCTTGTCCCACTTGGGGATAGAGAATGGTAAGCAAACACACACACTGTAATGTCTGCATTGCTTTCAAACGTATTAGTCATATGACTGATTGCAATTGTTTTTGGAAAGGAAAATGATAATGTTATAAATGACCATTACATACCATGCCCCCCCCCCCCCCCACCTCCATGTTGAATCTATGGTTTAAAAAAAGTAGATGTAATGCAGGTTTCAGTGCTGCATTCACTTTTAGCAAAGAGGAACTAAAAAGGTTGTGGTTATGGTGGTTTGTGATGTGGACATGTGTGTGTTCCAGACAACTGACATGTTGCCCATTTCTCATCTTTGTCAATGGCATAATGGATTGCTCTTATTTTGTGACTTTTCTCACCTCTAGTGAAATAACAGAAGAGAAAAATAGCCACAAGACCTATGCATCTGTAACATCACCTCAATGGCTGATATGAATGCAACACGGACTCTGTCTAGCCCCAACAACTCCAGCAGCTCTTGGCAGGTGGAGGCAGTCAAAGGAGTCCAGATTGCAGTTACTCTGCTCATCTTCCTGGTGAGAAATCTTCCATGGCGCCAGAGTTTGCGCAAACTCCTAAAAACCCATCATCAGCTTGTCATTTTTATTTTTGTACAAAGATATAAAGTCTTTATTAGTGAGGTTCAACAGTGCTGTCGGGTGAATGTTTGTATCTTTGGACAGAGCCAGGCTAGCTGTTTCAGGTTAACTGACTGCAGGCTACAGCTTAATATTTATTTATCAAAGTGGTACAGGTCTTCTCGTGTATCTGTCTGCTTTTAAGCAAATAAGTGTATTTCTCCACATGTCAAACAGTTGCCTTAAAAGTCAGTCACCATGAATGTGACTGTTCCTCTTGGTTCTCGAAGGTGGGGGTACCACTAAATGGACTCGTGCTTTGGGCACTTGGACTGCGGCGTCATCGTCACCTGGGTCGCAGAGGCAGCAATGAGGAGACGCACGCCGCCAGCAGTTTCCGGATTTACGTCCTGAACCTGGCCCTGGCCGACCTGGTGCTGCTCCTGCGCACCCCCATCATGTTGGGCTACCTTATTCACAATTACAGCTGGCCGTTTGGTCGTGCCTTCTGCCAGCTGGTCATCTTCCTGCGAGGCCTGGGGTTATACGCCTCTGCTTTCCTGCTCTGTGCCGTGGCTCTGGAGCGATGCCTGTGTCTGCTCAGGCCTGTATGGGCTCGACTGCGACGCCCCACCTGGGCTGTTCCTCTAACCTGTGGCATGTTGTGGCTGATAGCCACCATATTATCTGTCCCTTACCTCCACACTGTCCCCATGGAAACAAATGAGACCTATCAGTGCCAGGAGAGTGTGGAGTTTAACATGGCACTGTTTGTCACAGAAACAGTAGCAGGTTTCATCTTGCCTCTGCTGGTGTTCTTGGGAAGTAACATGGCTGTTTTGCTCACCATTAAGCAAGCAGTGCCGCCAACACCCACCTCCTCCTCCCCTTCAACTGCCCGTAGGATGATCAGGATGTACCAAGTCCTCTTTATCACCATGCTCCTCTTCCTCACCTGCTGGGTGCCCTATTTTGTTTGTCGGTTCCTGCAGGCCTTGACCACAGATGGTCATAAATGGAAAGATCTGCATTACAGAGCAAAACTCGGCACATATATATCTCTGTTCCTGGTGTACATCAAGAGCGCTCTTAACCCTGTGCTGTATGTGTTTGCTGCACGAGGATTAAGCCGCGCCATCAAGGCTTCACTTGCCTCCACTATAGAAAAACTTTTCAATGATGACTCCACAGAATCCATACGAAGGAAGTCACTTAAAAACTCACTTAAGAACTCACTGATGTAGCTGAGAGGTCAGAATTTCAATTCTTCAAACTGTTATTTTTATGCATTAAAATCACAGCTTTCATCTCTTTATCAAGTCTTTGATCTTTGAAAATGTAAAAGGTGTTAAATATTACTTTTAACTGATTCACTTCTCCAAAAAGAGAGCTGTGTAAATAAAACAAAGATTTAAGAAAGATTGCATTAGTGGAACACAAAACGTGCTTTGGGCCATGTGCTTTCCTGAAGTGCACAGCAAATTGAGAAAAAGTTGAATATCATTAAAGTCACATTTGCTATATGCAGATGTAATCCTTTTGACTGATTTGACTGTAACTTGGGGCGTTATGAGTCAAATCATAGTTTGATTACAACCACTTCTGTCATTCTGCTATGTAACTGTGTGTACTTTCTGACATGTCACTCCCTCCAAGCAGAGATCCTTGGCAGGATAAGACTGATTAACAGGTTTGGACTGAGCATGTCAGAGGAAGATCGCTCATCGTACCAGAAGTGTAAAGATTACGGTAGTCTGAACTATGACAAGTGGAAACAAGATCATACATTTCGTCAAGCCCTGAACCAGGCCGGCTTTCTCTGCTGTCAGCTGAAGATATAAGGACGTGTGTCATCAGTAAAACTGCATGACGAAGACTAACAAAATGTTTCTGCCTCTGTTGCAGCACGCAGAGGGCAGGGTCACGGCCGGGCATGAAAATGAATTCATGAATCATCTTGTCCATATTTTAGAGAGCAGGAAACACCATGTTGGTAAACAACAACCCGAAATGAACACAGCATCATTTCAATGCCAGCTTCCTGGCCCCAGGATATCCATGTTGCTTTCTTCAAGATGACACACTCTTACACTTCCATGTGTTTGTCTCAGAATTTTCTAAGAAACCCGATACTGATTTCGCCTTATCAAGTATCAACAGTGACTCAGAGCTCTGTTGAGCTCATGCTCAAAATGTCCATATTAAGCCAGGTCCTAGTCTATGTATCTGGTACCAGTTAGCTGTATCTAATAAACAAATGAATGTAAGCATGTCTATAGGCTTTAGTGGACTGAAGCCCAGCATGCTGATCAGTAAGCACATATCAATGATCTCACTGTGAATGTACCACATGACGGCTTCACTATTGAAAAAAAAACAAAACAAAATGCACATCTATTCAGGTGTTGCAGACAATAGGGTAAAACTGTAATTAATGGTAGCACTTTACATTTGTTTTCTTTCTTCACTGAAATATGTATATACAAAATACATTTTGTATGTGTTTATCTAACTGTTGTGAGTCGTTTTGTACTGTTCGGTAAGTGCTATTCAAATAAACTCTTATTATAAACTATAAAAAGTCCATCCATCGTGTGTACCTGCTTTGTCAGTGCAGGGTCGGGGTCGGGGTGGGGGGCTGCAGCCTGTCCCAGCTGACTACAGGCGAGAGGTGGGGTACATCCTGGACTTCTCTCCAAGTCAATCGCAGGGCCAACACACAAAGACACACACACACACACACACAGTAGCCAGTTAACATAATGTGCACATTTTTGGGACTGTGGGCAAAAACCCACACAGGCACAGGAAGAACATGCAAACTCAAAGAAGGGTCCTGACCTGGATTTGAACCAGGAACCCTATCTATATATCTACATCTATTGTCCACATATCTGTTGTAAAGTTTTTGTATTATTCATCTTACTACTAATTTCTAATTTAATTAGCCTCTAAGTCTTGCTTTGAGGCTACAGTGCTAACAATTGCACAACCGTGCAGTCCCTTTATCAAAAGTCCCTAAACAGTATCTACTGAGATATATCTGATTATAAAGTCACAGTTGATGCTAGTCTACAGGGAAGAATTTCAATCATGACCGACTATCAAAATACATTTGCAGGTGCAGTATTTCTTTAATAAAGGTTTTGTGTCCTAATGTTTGGATTCAAAGTATAACAGAAAAGTCAGATATCTGAAATTTTTCTCTACCAAAAAAAAATAAAATAATAAAAAATAAGTAAATTGCATCCACCCAGCATTCACAATGCAACAGTTTAATTATAATTTGTCAAATAAAATTAAATGTCGTAAGAAACCAAAGGCAGAAAAGGGAGGAATACTTATAGTCAAATGGTGTAAGCGCACATCACATCAACACAGCACAGGTTTGACTCTGGCTGCAGAACTTTGATGCAACGCGCCCCCCCCCCCCCCCCCCTTTTCCTGTCTGCTTCCTCTATAATATCAGATTTTCAACAAAAGCAATATAGCAAAAAAAAAAAAAAAGAAGTGGAAGAGGAAGAAAACTGGAAAAAGGAAGGAACAGAGGAACAACATGTTTCACAGCGTGTTATGCAAGTGGACTGCATTTTAAGGAGACATGAATGGCAGTTTTTGTCTTATTTTAGCTACCTACATGATGTTCCTTTTCTTTTACAAAACTGTTTTCCAAACTTGAAGAAACTTCATGGTTCACATTTTTTTGCAATAATTACTGCTTAAAATCGGTTGGAAATTTTCTAATTGTACAAACAATGACTGCTTTTTTATTGGCTGAATTTTTTTAATCATTGCAGGTGTTCCACAACAACACAAAAAGTGGAACTGAGTAATAGTAAGACTAATATTTCCCAATCTGTCAAAGCCTCCAAAAATCTGCAAAATTGCACAAGCAACTTTTTACATATGTACATTTTCTTTTTAAAAACTTTCAGTTCTGTGTCAGGACAGATTTGGTGAGGTTCCAGGCTGAACAAGGTGCACCGTTGATGGGGTTGAAAGCAGGATCGAAGAGCTGATCAGCATGTTTGTGTGCCTGTAGGAGCAGTGCTTGAGCATCCTGAACGGCCTCTGATCCCTGCAGAATATCGCTCAGTTTCCGGGCAGTTTTTTCAGAGTCAGAGTCTGGAATAATTTTTCTTATCCGAGCCTGAGGGGAAAAAAAAAATAATAATAAGCACTGCTGTGTTGATTTTGTGTTTCTAGTCATTGTGGAGTGTTTTGACAGTGTTTTATGAAGTGTTCTCTGGAGATAAAAACGAAAAAAAAAAAGAAAGATTTATGTTGTAGTTGATAAAATAAATGCAGACAGTGCAGAACCACAAAGGGTTACATACTCTTTCAGAAGAAATGTCTTGTCACAGTATGATTGTTGCACCAGAGAACATGTTAAGACCTTCCTGTTAACTGTAGAGGAAGTGCCAACTCAGACAATTTTACCACAACCTACTCAGGAAAAAAAAAGAGATCTGCATGAAATGCTTTAAAAGTAAAGCTACAACCAGCTATTGTGACATAGGGACAAGTCAAACAGATGCTAGTTACATTGGGAAAGGAAGTTTGTGCAACACTTGCGCTCACCTCTAAAGCGGTTTCATCCTTTTGAGGAGGCAGATGCAGAAGGTTGAGAATGGATTGATTAGGTATCTGTAAGATCTGTTTGAACACAGATGAGAAGAAAGAGTAGGCATGAGTATTATTTTGTATCTTTATCTCTTCATCTAACAACCAATTTCAATGAAAAACCTCAGACTTAGTTTCTCAAGAATAAATAAATGTCAGATTCCACCACACAGCCACATTTCAGACACATTTCATCAAGCTGTTCGACTGAATAAACAAGAAGTGAGACTCACTTATGCCAAACAGGCTGATATTTGTGTGGATACATGAAGTTTACCACCTCGGTTTCTGGGGCGCCTCAGTTCTCATGCATGCAGTGAAGAAATGGCCTGTCTTGTCATGTCTTACACAAGTCTTACACTGGACCCTAACAACAACAGAATCCAAGAGCCGGCTTGCTTGACCGGGTCTTTGCAAACAACGACTCACTTGACTGCACTGAGATGAGCTAAACATGCCACAGCTTGGCTTTTAGGGAGACACGAAAGCACGCTGCTGGGCTAAATGTGAGCATCACTGCAAAAAGGAATGCAGCACAATAATAACTTCATCTCTCTTATGTTGTTTTTACAATCACTAGAAACCAAAATGTTTGTGAAATTGTAACTGAAAATAAATAAATAAGGAATCTGCTTAATTGCTCAGCTCTTACTGGAAACTTGTAAAAAGCTCATGACATTAAAAAGTTAAGCCAGAGTGGTTTTGATAGATAGATAGATAGATAGATTGCATCGAATTTGTTATGAAAATAATGGAGTCAGATTTTACGGTTGGATAAAAGATTCTCAAACAGATTTGAAAACAGAGTACCTTTACTTTAAATGATGCATACTGCAGAACATCAGACAACAAATTATACCAAAGCATTTGTTTGCTGTCTGCAAATAAAAACATTAATCAGAATCAGAATTCCTTTATTTATCCCTGAAGGGAAATTCTTATCCCTGAAGGGAAATTCTTAAAACGTTAAAAGAAGTATTTCTACGCTGGTGGCATGTGTGAGTGTTCTGCACCTCTTTGGCTTTCTCCTCTTCTTCCTCCACCTGGTCTCTCAGCACAGTGCATGAACGTTGTAAAGACACAGTCTGCTCCTCTGTCCTCTCCAAAGCCCTGACCACAGCCCTCAAGTCTTCCTGGAAACCCAGACAACACAACAAGACATCATGTGGCACAACCGGAGATAATTAAATCTGTTTATTTACACACATACTATGTAATGCCCTTTGCAAAGTAGCTGAACAACATAACAACAACAACATATGACATTATTTATTATTTACTGAATCACAGTGTTGTTTATTGCATTTAGTTTTGCATCTAATGATTATTTCCTTTATTGCTCAATCTGTTACTTAAAGATTATCAAAAACGGCGCAAATTAATTTTCCACCAAAAAAACAATCCAACAAAACTATGAAAAAAATCACAATCACTATCAGCGTTGATCAGTACCCACATCGTCAGACCACAGTGTTTCTCACCTCCAGGGTGCTCAGAGTCGTCTTTCCAACCACTGACTTCTTGGTTTCCTCCTGGTGGCGTTGAGATGAACGCTCCAGATGTTTTTGTTTCTGCACTGGAGCTTTAAGCTGAGCACAATGAGCAAGAAACCTAAAAAAACAAAGTTTGGGAAACATATCAGCAAAAACAACAAACTAACAAACAACAGCCACAACAACAACACATGCAACAACAAGACACAACACTTGACAATGAATTTTTTTTTGTCAAGTAGTTAGAAACATTGATGTTTAAATTGATACTTCAATTCAATCAGACTGAGGATTAGCGTTGTGTCATAAACTTTCACGGGAATCGTATAATGGTGCTATCATCATATATCAAGTCTTTTTTATAAAATAATGTTCAAATCAAAAAAATCAAATATAGTAAAGTATTGTTTGGATGTGCAGAAGAAATAACTGATTGTGAGCACTATTAGTATTATTAGGCTGCAAATCAGCTGCATGCTATGAATAACGATAAGCAGGTATGGAAAGAATGAGAAGGAGGTCTGGGATTATTTGTCATTCGCTTTTTAATGGCCTTAATGAGCCGACACTGTAGCCTAACATGGGAGAGGATACAAGCACAGCAGTTTAAACAGCTCTACACCTATGAATCAGGGACTTGCTCTGACTTGCATACATGTTACCATGGTTGCCAAATGTTTGGTATAAATATTTGCATAGCTTACATGGATCAATTATGAGATCTCTTCCTGAACAGATTTCATAATCAGCAGACAGATTTATGTACAAGATACAAGATAGGTTTATCTGTCACACAATCATACACGGTACAATATGCAGTGAAATTCTTTATGTCCCTGCTACCAAAAAATAGGTAAGTAAAAAATTTAAATATTGTAAAATAGAACGGAAAATTATTTTGACTTTTGTGTAGTTTGACTTTTGAAATTGTGCTAAAATCCCATGTGTACCATCATAAAATACATTTGCTTTCACACCACAAACTGGTTTATGAAATCAAAACTGTTCAAATACAATCACATGCTTTGTTTCTGCAAGATTAAGAGACACTAGAAAAGAAAAATTAGAGTTAGTGCCTCACAGTTGTATGGCTGCGTGCAGCACGCCAGGCAAGCTGCTGTTTACAAACACATCTGTCCAGACATATATAACATATGTAGTGACAGACAGAAAGCTTTGTCAATCACCTCAGAATCTGAAAACCCCAAAAACCCAAAGATAATTCCTCTGGCCACAGATCACACTGGCAATTTGAGTAAAAACACACCCATTAGAACAGAAATTCATACCATTTAATTATACATATATTGTTCACCTGTTCTTTATTATGTTCAGATGTTCCTGGCTCTCTTTCTTCTCTGTCCCCTTCAAAGCAAGAGTTGCTCTGTGAAAACAGAACAAAGTGTTCAAACAAAGCTGATTTTGACCATGATTCATTGACAGTAATTGCTGTGCAAACTAGTTTTTTTCAAGAGGAAATGTGACGGCTGGCTTAAATAGATATAGTTGTACTTTGACTTACACTGGATTTTTGAAGCTAACGTCAATATTTAGGAGTTTTGAAAAAAAAAAATCAAACAACAATAATTTCATTTCAATCAGTTTTTTTAATGACTGTGATGATGTGTGTTTTACCACATCAAAATCGACTTGGCAGTACTCTCTGGCTAACATACTATTTAATAGAGACATTTTTACTTCAAACATAGTTGGACTGCATATACTGCAGCTTCTCATTTCCTTCAGTTGTCACAGATACCAACACTAAAATAACTGGAAGTATGAAGTATAATTCTTTTTAATTTTAAGTTACTTTATTAACAACAGCTCTGTCGCATTTTCTACCTTTACAAAGCTTACAATATGAGATTTTGTTAAAACTTTCAGAAAGGTGTTGATTTAATTATGTTTATTACTCAGGTCTAAGTGGTGGTGCTGTACTGCAGTGCTATTGAAATGTGCTTTTCTATCTATCTCTCTGACTGTGTCAATCAAAATTGAATATGATTATCTCTGTAAGAGTAGGATTTATGTTTGAGTTGTTAAGGTGCATGGGACTTTACAGGTGTGCCTAATAAAGTGGCCGCTGTGTGCAAGACAGTGAAACTCACAGTATTGATAGGTCCATTATGTTCCCCATAGCAGTGATGGAGGATCGCTGTATCATCTTCCAGTTTTCATGACGTTTGACTTTGTTAGGGACTGAAGACGAGCCTTCAGCTATTGAGGACACAAACAGTAGCAGCACAAGAAATCAGCAAGTAACAACGTCGTTAGCTTTGTGGTTCAGATCTTGCAGTACACTGCACCTGCATGAGGTCATACTGTATGTAGGCATATTACGAGGTCTAACCTTTCCTCTTCTGTGCTGGTTTTGAGTGGGTTGTCTTGCTATTGTCATTGGTCTCTGGATCCTACAACAGCATAATTAAAACAACCAGCTAACAAGTTAGCAAAACAAATAAAAACACGGGGTTAACGTCAGCTGCAGTGTTAACGCTACATGATCTTACCCAAAGCTCAGTTTCTTGTTTCTTTTTGCTCTGGTCTGTTTTCTTCTTATCTTTTATGTTAGGTGCTTCTGATGCTGCCCGGTTAGAACCACGTACGGGCTTCATGTCTGCTATCTGGTGAACGATAAAGTAATTGTGTTAATGTTAACGTAAAGTATAACGGATGGCTAAGCTAACGCAAACAAGCCAGCACGAGTGGGAAGCAACAATAAACACGAACACGAACTTCCTTTAAGTGAAAATACCTCAAACAAGTTGCACAACGTTAAGACACAAATCGTGTATACATCTTTGGGCATAAAATCGCAAACCACACAGCGTTAAGTCGTCAGCGGACGGGCCATTTTTCGCGGTCCTGTTTTCGAAACAGTTCAGAAGACAACGCGCATGCGCCAAAAGCTTACGATTTTTACCCGGAGCTGTGCTTGTCAGGCAACTAGTCCCATCAGGGCAACTCATTGACATAGTGTCTGTGGGTTGAACGTATTACGTCACCACGACCAAACACCAGATAAGGAGGCTGCATATTCATAATTCATACTGAACGTGTGGCTTTTTTTGCGTATCGGCAAATCGACAGAGCCGCCCCTCAGATTGGAAAAAAAAATCACTGCCGAGTCAAGCAACCTGCAAGGCAAACTCAGGTTTCCTCCTGTCCCGCTGCAGTGGATAGAAGCCATCTTGAAATGTGGGAGTGATTTACATATTCTAACAGAATAATGTTTCACCCGTACAGATAAAAATGACCTTTATAAGGGCGTTTCCTTATTTGTATTCTAAGCTACCGTATCCGCTGGTAAAATTTCAACAGCTTGTCATTGTTACGTTTTGTTAATATCTTGTTATTTAACACACAAGTTCATACAGAGGTGTTGGCCAATTTGCACCCATTAATGAAGAAATGCTGTTACTTACAACATAATTAAAACTTTTGCTGCAGCAAACGTGAACAGGTGCATCATAACATCATAATAGACATTTTATGTCAGCAACACTTATATCAGCTGATTAAGAATCAATAATTAAAAATTTCCACCATATTTTTCTATTACATATGTAAACACACACAAATACACACCCACACACACACATGATGGTTCTAGAAGGAGATCTTCATGCAACCTATTAGACAACCTATGATCCTATGAACCTATGAACCTATGAACTTAAATGAGGGTAAATACTTTTAGGCAACCAACTATACATTTGTTGCTAATTTATTCAAATCTGTAGAAAATGTCTTCACTTCTCTTTAACATCTTTTCGAGTTGACTGGACAGAAAGAAACTCATGATAACCTGAAATACATAATCTGGTTTATTAGGGGTTTTTTAAACAGAAAACAAAAAAACACATTTAACAAAATGTGAAATTCACTAGTAAGTGTATGTATAAAAAAAAACAAAAACAAAAAGAGGTTGGTGTCACAGTACGACACCACATTGATTTCTGTCCAGGACTGTCACACCCTCCCCGGGAAGTGAAATTTGCCTGTGAAACGTCCGTGATAGTGAAGGTCAAGGGGGCTGACCACCTTCCTGATGCCCAGCATATTGCGTTGCACTATGTGCTTGAAGGTCCAGGGATTTTGGTTGTTCTGCTCCATCTCAGCCTGCTTCTTTTGTAGGTCTGCTAAGCTCTCTCTGGTCATTACCTAAAATACATAAATATAGAATTAAATATATAGGAATGACTTATTTCATAATAATGATTTCAAATCAGTTACAGTTACAGTGGTAAAGAGTCTAGTGCAGCTTAATATTTAGCTGTTTTTTCTCTTTGTGTGTGTGTGTGTGTGTGTGTGAGAGAGAGAGAGAGAGAGAGAGAGAGAGAGAGAGAGAGTATATGTGTACTATGATTACATTGCTGTTACATGTTTGTCTACATTAATCTAGGTGAACAAGTTCAGGTGTAGAGAGACCTCATCACAGCTTTATAGATATGAGAAGTCATTTTTCTTATGAAGTACTTGAGTTCCACAGGGGTCTCTCAGTTTATATATCTAATCAGCTGTCAGAAACTGTCTGAAACTAATGCAGTCTAAGACAACAACCATAACTCATACCTTCATTAATGTTAAATTTTGAACTTTTGATTAAGCTGCTTTTTATAGGTATTTATGTGACAACTCAGTCTAAAGGATTTATCCAAAAGCCATAATGTGGTGATCACATTTAGACCTCAGGATTCAAATAACATTATGTGTGTGAAACTATTTAAAGAGCAAAGTATTTACAGTATGGCTATCTCACCTTGGCAGGAAAGGGTAGCTTCTTTGCCACTTCAGTCAAGATATGTTCAATCTCTCCCAGCTCCACCTTTCCTCCCACTTCCACGATTAAACGTCCACAGCGGACAGGTGTTACATAGTGGTCGATGGCTCCCTTGCCCCCACCCATGCGATGACCCAGACTTTTAGATGTTATGGGCTTATATGGGGAGTTGATGCGCCAGCGGGCAAACGTAGTCTGGGAATCCATCTTGCGATTGATGGTTAGACGAATCATCTCTATGTGACCCCAATGAATGTAGCCCCCTCCCATGGCCTGAGCATCAGAGAGACAGAGAAAGGAGGGAAGTCACTCTTAAAAAGACTTAACCTTTTAAGTTTCACATAGCATTTATGGAGGTAGAAAATCTGTATGAGAAAGAAATCTTGGTGAAAAAAAATGGTGATGTTGATCATTTTTGGGTTTAAGTTATAGTCATAAGCTGCTCTTGAAACAAGACTGGAAAAAAAAATTTACCAGTGAGTTAGCAAGTTTGATAAAATGTTGAACCACATGTCTCATACAGAATGAGTTGTCTCCTATTTTGCATAAAGATAAAGCAAAAGTGAAAGGTGGCAGTTTAATTCTGTACCGGAAATACAAGAAAGAAATGTCAAATTACTCTGTAAACACATCCTGTGATGACTGTGGATTTTGTAAAAGTTTGCATTTCTTGGTGATATACAGTTACAGAACTTTATACAATACTGCAGGAAATAAGATCTTCATAGCCTTAAGTGCTTCAAGCAGCTGTCAAAACTCAGTAGACAGCAGTGTTCACCAAACACAAATGCACTCACCACAATAGCATACTGTCCCGTAGTGAAGGTATTTGCCTCCAGAGCTGGGCCTCGGATGTCCCGCAGCCTCTTCATCTCTTTCTTGGCCTTTTTTAAGTTAGGCACCTTGTTCAAAAACTTCAGTTTGAGTCTTTCTGGCAACACCACATCTTCAGAGGTAAAAACAAGAGAGAGGATTTGTGAACAACATGCAGCATCAAGAAAAAATGTATGTTTGAACAAAGATTTGAAAAAATATCTGAAGATTGTGGCCTTTGAAATTGTCTGTGGTGTGTATTTTCCCCCATATGTTAACAATAAATAACAAGAAGATGAATTATTACCACTATAGTCAGGAGGGACTTCATATGTCTTCAGCCCTGCAGTCAGGACTTTTGAGTGGCTGCGTAAATGACCTGTGGAAAAACAGCAGTTGTTGATACATCTTGACATGATATTTGGCAATATTTGGTCTAATCCAGAACTGTCATATTGTTGCATATAGCACTACTCGGTTTAAATTTTGTGAAGTCGCACAAAGACAGAGAGAAACTGTACTGATTTTACGGGTGGTTTATTCTGATTTTGTACAACTCAGAAGTGCGAACCATAAATTCGGCTCAGTTGGGGCAATTCTCAGATTAAGGGGAAAATAGAATTTACGTCCTACTACTTGCTTTAACCTGTTGCTCTTATGTCTTTGCATTAACAAATGGTGTCCAATTTGTCTGTCGCAGCTTGCTATCTTCACTCATTGTGCATTTGTCCTAATGTCAACTCATTATTAGCGATACATATTCAAGGATTCAAGGATTCAAGGAGCTTTATTGTCATTTCACACACGTAGGACATGAGTGGAACGAAATTAGTTTCCCCGGTCCCGGTATAAGCCCAATTACCTAACAAAATAAATATAATATATGCATATATCTATGCATATTATCTTTTAAGTATTTCCTTTTGAGTTTACCATTACTGTCCGCGGTGATTTGTGATTTTACTGCGTATTTATGTGTTTTTCCAGCTCTGTGTACAACTTGCTTCTGTGCTGAATGTGAGTAGCCTGAAATGTTTCCTGACAATGCACACACTGTACAGGGCTCTTAAGCTTTGTTATCGCTCTGCATAGTTATATCCTGCTACAGTAAGTGTTTTTACTTTAACGTTGTTTTCCGGGTGATTGTGTATCTGCCCAGAGACTAGCTACAAGTAAACATTCAAGTGTGCAGTTTCTGCTTGTTTTAGCGACTTAACGCTAACGCAAATGTCCCTACAGTATAACGTTAAGGTTAGCTAACTTCTGTTACCTAGATGACCGTGAGCTCCACAGATACCGGCCAATCCGCCGACAGCAGCCTTGATGACGGAGATCATGATGTTAACTTTGAAACAGACACTATAAACAGCAAACTGACACTTCGTGTGGTGGATATACAAGCATTTTCGTTCGTTAAGCTGTTATGAACACCATGCTACGCACAAGGTCGCCGCCATCGCTATCGGCTTCCTTTAGTTCCGCCAAAAGAAAAGACACTTCCTGCACGAGAGGTTTTCACAACAAAAGTCTGACCCATACCATCTACATCACAGGTAAAATTTCAAATGTGAATACATTTTATTTTTCATAATTGCTATTATGATGTATGATGTTTAAAGAAGTGTGATCATTAAACTTCCTTTGTCAACTAGTCATTGCACATGTCGACCAGACATTACTCTCCGTTTAGGGTTTTTTTTTTGTCTATGTCTAAAAAGCTTTCTGCCCAAATTTAAATTCCTCTTCTTTTTTATTAGCATATTGCTATATTATATTGTATATTACAATAAACAAACGACTATACATAGAATTACATGAAAATGAGGGACAACAAGCGTTCTTGCACTGTTAATCAGACAGAGTCTTTAAGACTCAGATGTGCAGACTCTGTACATTTAACAAGTTATGTGATTAGTTAATATGTGGGCCAAGTAAGAAACTGATGTTTCCTGTCTTGAAAACATAAATGTTTGCAGTGGCTGTGTTTTCACCATGTCATTTGAGTGACATGGTGAAAACAAAAATACAGGAAGCTGTTCATGAAAAGGACTGCTGTAGAGTACACCAAGTAATCAATAACTGAAAGTTATGTTTTTCCTCTCACACACAGGACAATGACCAAACCAGATAAACATTTGAGCCTTAAGTTGACACAGCTGATAAAACAGAAGCAGCTCATTGGTCTCTAATCCTATTTAAAAATTAACCATAAATACTGGACGTAATAGGACAGAAAGAGTGCAATGAACTTATTTCTCACCTTTAGGTTTCTCTTTTTGAGAAATTCTCTGGAAGGCATTCATTACAACACAGCCTCTGAAGGCCTCCCCAGCCACTGAGCAGCTTCTCTGAGGTGGCTGGGGTTAAGAACCTTGCTGAAGGGCACCTCGTGCTGATGGTGAGGGAGATTTAACCAGCCGGTTTGGAGGTTGAACCAGCGACCTTTCAGTCACAACCTTTTTTTCTCTAACCTGGAAGCCCCCAAAGGCCTCTTTAACTGGCCCAATGATGTAACAGTCTTGTGTAAGAGACAGGGCAGGTTGATTGTACAGCTATCTGAAGAACTCACAGAACTACCTGTGCATCACTTGTTCAAACATTGCAGCATGAATGTCAAAGGATAAGAGTCTTACAACATTTACCCTTTAAAATAACATTGGCAATGATCACAGAGTGATCTGTTTCCATCTCCTACACCATGCTACTGTCACTCCAGTGGTTTTGGCTAGTCCTTCTGCTGCATATGATTGGAGGGTTGGAGGCTCAGTTTCCACGTCCCTGTACAACACCAGAGGCTCTGCAGACCAGGATGTGTTGTCCCCTCTGGAACGGTTCTCCTTGTGGGTTTAGTTTGGGGAGAGGAGTCTGTGCGCCACATGCTGCAAGAGACCTCCCGGAACCAGTGGACTACAGGATAAACTGGCCTCGTGCTTTCTACAATTCAGTGTGTTCATGCTGGGGAAACTATGATGGATTTGACTGTGGCCAGTGCCTCCCAGGTTGGAGAGGACCCCATTGTCTACAAAGGCACCATGTGGAGAGGAAGGAGATAACAGATCTGACAGATTCTGAGAGGGAAACCTTCCTGTCAAGTCTGCACCAAGCAAAACAGAGCACCAGCAGCCGGTATATGATCCTTACAAGCAATGACACAACAGTGAATGGGAATTATGCATTTCACAGCGCAAGTGTTTATGATCTGTATGTATGGATGCACTACTACTCAGCTAAGAGGTACGCTGGTTCTGAAAATAATGCTGCACACCGGGGCCCTGCTTTTCTCTTCTGGCACCGAGTGTTCCTACTCTTTATTGAGAGAGAGATCAGGGAGCTCACTGGTAATCAAGATTTCTACATCCCATACTGGGACTGGACCAGAACCAACCATTGCAACATCTGCACCAACCAGTACTTTGGGGGAGTTGGTCAAGATGGTCGTATAGATGGCGCTTCCCTTTTCTCAAAGTGGAAGGTGAGATATCGTTGTCATTTTTTTTTCCAGATCTCGTCACCTCACTCATGCCCTCCTCTTTGTTTTATCCACAGACCATATGTCCATTTCAGGAAAGTCTTGGTATAATCTGCATTCACTCTGGTGACTCTGATCCTGCACATCTGACCCGCAACCCTGGAAAGGATCCGATATACAAAACACTGCCAACTTCTGAGGATGTTGAAGAAACAATGGCAAGATCACTTTTTGACACCTCGCCATTTGACATAACATCTAGGAACAGCTTCAGGAACACACTAGAAGGTAGATTAAATTGACTGATACATAAATTATATTTCTTATTAAAAGATGACTTTAACTCAACTCTCTGCTGCCACCAGAATTTTAACAGTTTGTAATTAGTGCTAAGAAGAATTGTTAAAGATAAAATATGTAAAATAAGCAAATGTAAATCTATATGAAATGTGATCCTCTGTATTTCAAGGTTTTGAGATTCCAGACGATTCCCGACACCTGAATGCTTCAATGCACAACCTGGTCCACAGATACTTCAATGGCACCATGTCTCTGGTACCCACTGCAGCCAATGACCCCATATTCATGCTGCATCACAGCTTTGTTGATAAGTAGGTCATGCAATTTAAACTCTCATTAAAATTCCCATTCATGTATACATTGACATTTTTGAAGTATATTTGAAATCGTGTCCATATGCACACTGATTATTGGCTGCTGTGATTGTCTCTCTTGTTCATACTGGCCACAAAGAGATCTTTTCACCAAATAATTTAAGTGAGGAAAGACAAAATTCAGATTCCTTAACCTTTGCCTAAATATGCATGATAAAGTTAAGCTGAAGCTACCACAAAGCATCTGCAGTCCATTTTCTACAAGTAAGGTGGGTATCTCCCAAAGCTTGGGGCTGCAATGTCTTAAACAAAATCATAACTTTTGAGGACGCCTACTTGGTTTGTCTAAGTCAGACAAAACCTAATGTTAATTAATTAGCTTTGGTTGACCTTTGGAATCCATGTAAAATGCAAAACGGGGAATGTGGATTTTGTTCCTGTTGAAATTGTTATAGGAGGGGATGTCTTCATGAACAGTGCAGAAAGGAGGAATGATCACAAAACCAGAAATGGTTTGAGTGTACGGAGGGGCTTGTATGGTTCTACGGAAAACTGTGAACCTTTCCTTCATTTTTTAAAAATATGATACAACTTTACATGTAAACATTTTGCAGTGCCCAATTAGTTGCCAGCTTTCAGTTTATCAACAACAATGATTTATTAAAGATTTTTATGGTATTCTCTGTGATATGTAAACGGCTGCCAGGCTTCTTGACAGGTGGCTGCAGGACCACAGTGAAGCAACCTACCCTGACAGTGACCAGGTCCATCCTGCCCAAAGAGCGCAGGCCTACATGGCCCCCTTCTTCCCCCTACGCCCCAACAACTACTACCGGGGCAGGAGCACCCAGAGCCTGGGTTATAGCTACAAGGATCACAGTCTCCATTGCTCTGAAGCTGGGAACAATGCATCAAGACACATTGAAGGTAGACATGATTGTAAAAACCAGTTTTGAGAACAACTTATGCTTGTATGTGCTGGACATGAAAAACATATTCCTCATTATTGGGTATTCTAGAGATATCTACAGCCAGTGGGGTCCAGTGGCAGTGGCCTGTTCTGGGCATATTCATTGTTGCTTTGCTCTGTGTGAGTGTTGGAGCTGCTGTTAAATGCAAAGGTAAAAATCATTAATTATGAGTCAGCAGATTTTAAGCAATTTGAGAAAAACTGCAATTATTATATCCATCATGGAGCAGCTTATACTTCTCTAATCACATTATCTCTGTTTAGACAAAATACAGCAAAGACAAGATACTGAGACAGAGAAACAGACAGAGGTGAGCCGTCACTTTTTCACATTAAACCCTATTTTGTTTACTCCTAGAGATGGAGACTAAACTGGAAAACGTCTTACATTATGTTACATCTGACATATTCTCATGCCTTTATCTTTGAATGTAGTCTGATTACAGGTCCAACTCTCTGTATGCAGTCTGGATGAAAGAGAGGAGTGGAAACACTGACAACTCATCGGCAGTACATGTTGCCTCATGTGGGGCCCATTCCCAAGACGCAGCATGTAGAGACGCAGTGTGGAGTCAACTGTAAATGTGGAAATACACCTTTAGATTCAAGGGAATAGAGAGTGAATCAGCTGCAGAGAACAGACCAATGACAGGTATTTTATATCAGCACAGACTCAGATTTTGCGGGACATTTTGTTGTATGATCTAAGGCTGCAACTAAGACTTGTTTCACTATTCGTTCATCTATGGATTTCTTTTATTTGGACATTTGGTGAATTGTTAAGAAACTGTTTTAAACTGTCTGGAGAGGTGTTGAATCAGGTTTATGGTCATTTCTGGTGCTGTTGAAATGTGTTTTGTCATCCTAAGATGTTTCTTGATACATTGAGACACACTTGATAATGATAAGACAGAGAGAAGGCTTAAAAATGCATAAGACATATGTATGTAAGGACATGTCCTGCTGCTTTGCTTACAGGAATTGTCTGTTTACATTCATTTAAAAAAATTAAATAGGTTACAGAGAAAGCTGGCAAATTTTCTGTTGCTAAATATAAAAGTTTTTTTAATAATAAAAACACACCATGTACATTGCGTAGATTAATTGTATCTCTCTATTGGGATACAGCTCTTTCCATGGGAAACATCAAAATGACTGCATTTTCACAAGAAATAAATAAAATCAGTATAGCTGCAGAATGTTAATCCACTAACATAACAGTGACCCACGCATAAAAACATTGCTCCTGGGGAACAATAAATAAGGGGACAAGAAGTACAGGGCAATGTGTTGTCTTGTTTGAAATTTGCCACAGATAGGAAAAGGACCATATTCACTAAAGACTTAAAGTCTGAGACATTCAGCTTTAACATAAATACAAAACCTCTTCAGAAGGCTGCTTGGTGCCTGAAAGTCGAAGCTGTTTTTGTTAATCAACCAGTAGTGGTTGAAGCCACTCAGTGGGAAATAGTTATGATCATTAGCTGATCCTAAATTCCATGGTAGAGGAGATCATATTTGGGAATATTTTGAGGGTCAATGGGACTCTGGACAATCATCTTCCCACGCATGGCTCCTCTGTATATGACCTCAATTAGATCCATGAAATCTTGCTTGGTCTTGAAGCTGCCAACAAATTTAGTGTGGTCCGGGGATCTGAAAGAGGAAAAAAAATAAAACATTTATCAACCAAATAAAGTCTATGAGTTTTTATTACTGCATCTGTGGTAACCCTACATTTCTTTGTATATGTGTTATATGTGATATGCAATTAGGAGCTGGCTAGTTAAAGAGTGACTTTATCTAGAACGGAAACAAATTATCTTTGAGCAAATACACAAAAGCCAGATTCTCAAATGTAAATATTTGCTGCTTTTCTTAAACTTCATAATTTGGGTGTATGGACTGTTGGTCAGACTATACAAACTCACAAAATCTCAAGGAATGAGGGACATTTTACATTACATCTTTATGGCCTACATAATTAAAACAATAAGCAGATCAGCCTTTTCACTCACCCGTAATCCACCTTCATGTGCTGTCCGTTGAAAAAGAAGACAGTGGAGGGGATGTAACTGATGTCAAAGTATCTTGTGTAGACGGGAGCTTTATCCACATCAACGATGTAGATGGACGCCATGTTACTCAGGTCATGGGCAGTTTTTGACAGCTAAAATGGAAATCAGAAAGGACAAATTGGTTAAAATTATAGACTTGACACTTCCACTGAGCAGCTGTTTGGTTATTTGTATTAATGGTCCTGCTTACAATCTCATCCAACTGGAGACAAACCGAATCTTCGTCTCTTCCAAACCTTAAAACTAAAACTTTTTCCGCTACGCCTTTGATAACCTCATCTATGTCTTTTTTGCAAGTTAATTTGGGCAAAAATAAACTCATCTTAGATGACAATAAATTAGTTCACGCTGTTTCGCTACCAGGAGGAACTTACGTCATTATTGCGGTACGACGCTGAAAAAATCCGCCGGCACATTGGTGCTAGGAAATTAAGGTTAGTAAAAGTAGTTATCATAGTTTAAATCGTCGTGCCATAGAGAATAAAACATACATTGGTATTTCATTGCTTGAAACAATTTAATATGGTCACTTAGATAGACATTCAAGACCAAAAAAAGGTGCGTCCTGCCTATAGACCGCCGTGTTTCTCACTACGACACATTATAGTGTGACACCGTCTAACAACGTGACCTTCCATCCATTTGACAAACATGGATGCTCCGACAATGCTGCACTAGATGAACACGCCGCTGCGACTCGCGAATACTATTTAACACTTTTAACAAAATGCAGGTGTCACTTGCACCTCTTTGTGACAGTGGAAGACAGAGAGAACCGCGTTGATTATACTTCGTGGTCCGTTTATATTTTTCAAGAGGTAGCGAGTCTGTATTTCCTGGTTTTAGTAGGCCGTATTTCAAACAGTTTTAGTTTAAAGTAGTTTATCGCGATGTTGCGGCTCGTCTCTACTCACGCTTTTCATGAACTGTGGAAATGTGGTCACCTTATGGCATCCTGTGTTACCAAGAAGAAAGTCATACCTGTTCTCCCTGTCGGCAGCGCCTATCATCACCGACTGTGCATCCCTGATCGCCTCTTCAGTACTGGGAGCCCGGTGTTGAACGATGCCCTCAAGCCAAAAACAGATAAATCTGAGGACATACAGACAATTGATCTGGACAGCTGGAAATCTGTGATGAGATCCCAAGCAACATCAGAACAGAAACAACAGATCAATGATGAAGAGGACGCAAGTGATGATGATGAAATCCTTAATGAACCAGGAGGTGAGGTGAAGGATAGTTCTTTGCTGGATGCAACTCGGGATCTGGTCATCATGTGGCGGCAGGCTGGGAGGCTTGTACCTGAAGAGATGACTGATGAAGAGGTTGAGGAACTGGCTAAGCTCACCTCCAAATCATCCAAGAAGAAGTACCTGAAGTTCCTGGCTATAAAGGAGGGCCACAAAAGGGCCCGGAAAGAGAAGCAGCAGAAGAGAAAGCAAGAAAGAGCAGCTTCATTGGAGCAGAACAGAAGAGATGCTGAGGAAAGGGATGATCAGAGTCAACCAGAATATAAGAACACACTTTTCCTCCAGTATTGGAACCGCTCCCTGGACAAACTGCTGGCCTGGAGGAGTGCCCAGGCCATGGTGTTCGGTCAGTCGCTGGTGTTTGACATGAGCTATGAGTCAAAAATGTCCAGGCAGGAGCTCAGGAACACAGTGTCCCAGCTGATGGAGGTGGAAGCATGGAACCGGCGTGCTACTGAGCCTTACCACCTCCACTTCTGTAACCTGCAGCCCAACGGGGCCTACAAGCAGGAGCTGCTCAAACGATATACTTCAGAGACCTGGGACAACCTGTTCATCACCAGTACTGACCAACACCATGTTGATGTGTTCCCTCATGAACAGCTTGTGTACCTCACAGCAGACTCCCCCAATGTTCTTCACACATATGACCACACCAAGGTCTACATCATTGGAGCTATAGTGGACCGGTCAAGCCAGGGAGGCCTATCACTGGCCCATGCCAAGCGTCTTAAGCTGGCCACAGCCCGTTTACCGTTGGATCAGTATCTCCACTGGGAGTTAGGAGCCAAAAATCTGACTCTGGACCAGATGATCCGCATTATGCTCACTATCAAGGATACAGGGAAATGGGAGGAGGCTCTCAAATTCGTTCCTAAGAGGAAGATCGATGGTTTTCTCCAAGAAAAGACACACAAACAGATTACCGTTGGCAGCGGCAGGCACCATCAACAATCTGGGTTCAACAGTGGACACGTAAAGGACAGACTGGTGCTCAGCAGAGAAAAACCAGCTGAAACCAGAACACGTATGTCATTTAAGAATAGCATGGACAGAAGAAAAGGTGCAGGCAAAAGTAAGATGTGGTGGGATGATGAGTGAAGTCAACAGAAAGTTTAACTTGGTTTCATAAGGATGTTTTTATAAGCAGTGTCTGAAGAAATTACAAAATAAAATGTTAAAATATGTTGTCATTGCAACCTACATTTTGCTTTTGTTGACTTTGTGTTTGGCTACAGGGTTATGAACAAGACAAGAACAAGACATTTAAAAAGAGAAATTACTTTGGTCTTTATTTTGGTCTATATGGAAAACATAAGATGTATAAATATTTTTAAAGTCTGCTTTTCACTGTAAATTACAGTATCACCATAGATGCAAAAAGCAATGTTCCCATACAGATGACATCAATCAAAATATAATACAGTCTGGTTTAAGAAAACTGCAAAAGGGCATGTGTAATATATTACTAATCATTTCACAGTAATGTATTCTGAGACAAAAAAAAGTTTATAAATCATTTTAAATTACAAAAAACATCACCCAAGTGAACATGGCTGATTCAAAAAAAAAAAAAGTGAAACATTTTCTTTTTAAAATCGTTTTCGAAAATGCCTGTGTACCATTTTTCTTTGAAAATCCACAAAGTCAATGTCTCTGCAAATAACAATGTTTGTGTGTGCATAATTGACTTTGAACAATACTACTCCACAACAAGTCTATTTCAGCACTCTAAAATCATTTCCAAAACATTTAATGTATATTATAAAGCCTTTGAAGCGTGCAGTATACAAAATATATTAACTCTACGGTTGTTCTGATATCAGTATCGGACAGGCCTGTACGCAACCTAACAGAGGCTTTTTACTGCATCCATAACTTAACATCTAACCAGGGTTAGTGGTATACCGCCATTACAAATTAATAAAACTGCAATGGTACTCTGTATCTGCCAATACTCAAAGTTCATGTATCGGAAAGGAAAAATATCAGAATACATCTAATGACTACAATATGTTAATATACAGTATAGCACCACCATAGCGATAAATTGGGGAGACCCCTGCAATATAAAAGGCTTCCTCACTTATTTATTATTATATTCTTCACAGTGCATGTGAGGCTGTGAAGTTTGCTTATTGTCTGTTGTGTGATAACATCTTGGAGTTAATTTCCACAACAGGCTGACTAGGCAAGCCTCAGGCATTAGGGCCTGTTTGCACATTTTCTTATGGATATAGGAAAATGTAAAAAAACAAACAAACAAAAACACACTGACCTAATGTTCAAGTTTGAATAAGCAAACTCTTTTCACCATGTAACACTGATTCATCTTGACCTTACATCCCAGCAATAAATAGCACATTTCATAGTGTAAACAAGGCTGCAATGGTTTGGAAATGCATTCTTTAAAAAAAAAAAAAGACATAATTTTTACATCATGATTATTCAAGAAACAACATTATTTTTTTAGCATTTTCTTCAAGTTTAAGAGAGCAGTATAAACAGCAGTTTGATTGAGAAAAAATTAAAATCCTTATCTGAGTCTGTGGAAATCCAACAGCGACGACTGCTACACACCAAAATAGGTAGCAAAAATACGCAAGCTTGAGCAGCTAAGTTCTGGTGCCTGCTGAAGAAGTGACTTAACAGAGCAACAATATCCTCCAGAGTACAGTCCTGTTCAGAAATCAGTCCTTGGAAATAAGATCTCATGCTGCATCGGTGTCTGATGGGGACATTTTGCTGCTCTTTCACCTCTACAGCACCAGGATTTCTCCGGTGCAGCGTTCGCAGCAGTTAAAAGTAATGTTCTCATAGCGGGTGTATGGGTGAAACCTGCCAATGCTCTTTTTGTTGTTGAGGAAATCTGAGGGGGCAGAATCACAGAGTGGAGAATCTGTCTTGTTTTCTGAACAGGAAATTGGGTCTAAAATCTTCAGCACCTAAGATAGAAAACAGATAGCACGTTTGAGAACCTCTGTATGCTATGACAAATATCAGACTATGGTTAGATTTGTGCAAGGATATACAGTTTGTACCTTCTCAGCCATCTTCTCAGCTGGTGTGCTGCAGAGCTGTTCGGCTGTTGCACTGCTGCTCTTCACCACACTGCTGCTGCCACTGGTGTTCCCCAGCAGGTGGGAGTTGATAGCATCTGCTAGCTTGTGATTGGCTGCTGCCAGCTCTCCAGTGCTGAGGGGCTGTGCACTGGGGTAGTACGTCTGCTGTCTGCCCCACTGAAGAGACACCAGGAGCTGCTCCAAAGATCTGCGTTCACAGTAGACTGATTATTTGTTTTAAATCCTCTTCAGTCAGCAGTGAGTTATGTTTGTCACATTAGTCATGCACTGTCACTGAAGAGCTCTTGCTAACAGCTGGTGTGACCTGCTGGTGCTGCTTCTGCAAGCATAATGGGAGTTGAATCTTAAAGTTTATGTTTTAATTTATTTTGATGTACTGAACTTTTATTGGGCACTTGACAGCTTTTAGCCCTGTAAGTATTTACGGTTAATCTTTAATATGTGAATAAATGACTACACATCACTCTTTCAGGACGCAAATTTTCCTCATCATCAGGAGATGTTTACAACAAGTAGTCTTTTTTTATTACGTCCTCGGAAAACCCAGCTGGAAACGATTCAGAATTTTTAGGACAGGCATTTTTTTCTGCTGGGACGTACTGGTTGCTGAGACATATCTGCAGGAGGTATATGTGCGTTATTCAGTTTAGCAATTACTAATCAGTGGTCATGTCATCATACCTGTGAGTGAGCACCATGTCCCTGGAGAACTCCTCTCTTTCTAACAGCAGGTCCTGAATGGCTCCTTGTGCCTCTCTTGTCTGTCTTTGCAGGGCTGCTCTGGCATTTGTCAGCTCCTCTGCCATGACTCTGAAGAGAAAACAGCGATACAACTATTTATTTGGCGTGATCACTGTGATTATGTCATCTCTTATCAATTCTCGCAGATGTTGAAAATGACCCTGATGGATGCTTCGCCACATAAAGCTTATTTTAAAATTGAGGATGAGGGGACAGAAGCTGTTGGTGCCCAAAAATAAAACATCAATTTGCCTTGTCTACTTCATACCTGCTGGCCAGGAACTTGCTTCTCCACACATCACACTGGATACTCATACGCTCCAGCTGCTCTGCAGTGTGTGCCAGACTTCGGCCCAGAGCCTCATTCTCTAGAATCAGCTGGTTCTTCTCCCGTGCCAGACGCTCAAAGTGGTACTGAAGGTCATCGCCAACAGAGGCCACTAGCAGTTTCTTTAGCTCACGGTTCACCTGACACATAGAATGAATTAAAGTTACTTAATCCCTATTATAGTTTAAAACATGTATGGAGAAAAAAAAACAGTTTCCTTTATATTCATTTAAACGCATCAACAGAAACACAGTGGTCTCATCACCATATCCTCTCAAAGAGATGGGACAAAGATACAGGATTTCCCTCGGGATCCATGAATTTCCCTTGGGATCAATAATAGTAGGATCAATGGGATCAATAGTATCTATCTATCTATCTATTATTTGAATTCAGACAGAAAGAAAAAGTAAATAAACCCGGTCAGGGTACACTTTCCTGATGGTGCAAAGTCTAATATGGCTAATACTTAAATAAAATGTATGTGCTGCATTGAAGCCTTACCTCTGTCTGCACACGGAGCTGATTAGAAAGGCCTTCCTTGTCCTGAAGGAGCCGGCGTTCAGAGTTCTGCAGTTTCTCCAGCTGTCCTCTCCAGTCCTCCACCAGAGGCAGTGGGGGAGAACCTTGCTCCTCAGCCTGTTGCCCAGCCTCCCCTTTCCCATCAGAGGGACCTGAGCGACTGGTCCGGCTAATGGCGGCACGTGGAATAACAATCCTCACAGCCTCTACCTCTGTGCAGGCCTCTCGACTCACTCTGCCCAGGTGGAGCACCCCGAGAGGTTGGGGAGCAGCAGGAGGAGCGGGATGGGAAAATTTGGGGCTGTGTTTTGGATTAGTCACCTTCAGGACGGGAAGTGCAGACGAACTTGGTGGCAGTGTATCTGTGTTCACCTCCAGGACAGCTGGTGTTTTTTTAGTTTCCATGCCATCGCCAGCGCCTCGAATAGGCACGTTGGCAGAATCTGCATAAGAGATAATATAAGAAATAAACAAGGTCAAGTTTACACTTTGCACTTAAATAAGTGTCCTGAGTGATCCAACCAGAAATGGACCGCTCTAAATACAAGTGTAAACATTCCTATAACACACTGCAATTCATGTGTTATATATGTTAATCCTGATGTTTCTCTGACAACACTGAATGATCATCTAGATAGTTCCCTATTGAATTCCAAAAGTGTAAACGTTCACACTGGATTTCATTGAGCATTCAGACAACTTCATGTACAGCTGACTGTGCACATACAAGATTAAATACTGGACTATATTCTATAGCTGAAGGTGTGGACAACATTATGGTCTTACTATCGACCTCAAGGACTGAATTTGTACACGGAAAAATTCACACGGCTGTATGGATGAGTGCAGGTTTTGGTGTGTTAGTCACACTCACAAGTTGGAAAATCAAGCGATCAGTTAAAATTGATTATGTTCAAGTTATGACTTTGCAGTTTCATTTGAGCATAACCTGGATCGATGTAAACACAGTATTCTTAGTCTAAACAGGCTGTTTAACAACCTTTGCATACATCAAATTGTATGTAATTTAACAAATCGTCAATAAACGAAAACATAAAATAAAGTGGTCTCAAACCAGACGACTGCTCATCACCTTGTTGCAACAGGCTAAAGAGATATGAAACAACTGTTTGTGAATTTAATAAAAAAAAACAGTACATACCTCTCACAGCAGCAGTCATCGTGGAGGAGGTGGTGCTAGCTGAAAAGGGACTGTGTAGTTTACGTTAAGTGAAACCCAGGTCTTCAGGTTCGTCCTGTGACAATTAACAATGAGGGAAGTAAGTTAACGTTAACTTATTTGTTGTTACGCATTTAAAGCGCTCAGACTGTGACAGCGATCAAATATGGTCAGCGTTAACAGCTGAGGTGGCGTTATTAGTTACGTTACACGATAACGGTAGCTAGCTGGTGAGCTAACCCGCTAATGTTAGCTGTTCGCCGAGGAGCATTACGAAAAGGAACAGTTGACGCCAAGTTCTACAACCCATGTTACAGTAACAACGCTGTCACGAAGGCTATTAGCTAAACGAGAAGACACTTTCAAATACAACAGAGATCCATTATTTTATTTTGGGATTCAGATAAATTGTTTAGAACATACCGGTAAGACAAATAGCTCCAACCCTCCGACTAAGTCACCGCAAGCTCTTTATTTTGTCACCGGACACAGTTGGCCGATGAAGAATGGACAAGAGCGAAAATTGCCCTGGGCTTGGCTCTCAGGCAAAAGATCCTGTCAAGAACACGCTTCTGTCTTGTAAATCATGTTCGACGGTGCACATTGTTGAATATCGTGTTTTAAAATTCACCCAGGCCATGTTTTTTATTGACTACAACATGTCCATTTTGCCAAAATAGAAGCGTTATGGAAGCCTGACAAGACGGACCCGTGAAGGAAAAAACCCAGCGTGTGTGTGTGTGTGTAACTGTCCGTCCTTCCCCTCCCCACGAAACTGATCTCCAATCGGTTGTTTTGATATCCTATCAGAATTCTTTTAACAGTAACTACATGTGAAACTGATAAGAGATCAGAAATTTGATGCTGTCTGAAGCAGGCGGTGTAACATCTTACTCGACCTGAGCGACGCGGAACCTTCATGTGCAGTCGATATTTGCTCGTCGGACAAGAATAGTGTAACAACAAACGTTGAAAAGTGCCGCTGTGATGTTGTTTTTTTGTCTTTCCACTCCAGTGGTTTTCGGAGTTGATATGAGAAAATGTTCAAGTTAGCCAAGCACAGTTAATTGTTGCAAGGTTTTGTGTTCACAATACTACAAGTGAGTTTCGGGCTACAGTCATGGGAGTGCACGGACTCTGGAGGCTACTGGAGAGTACAGGGAAACCCATCAACCCCGAAACTCTGGAAGGAAAGATCCTTGCTGTTGGTATCTTGGTTTGATGCTAATCTGTTTGTCTGTCATTGTTTTAGAATGGTCTCGTCATCTTTCCTCCATTTCTCTGTCCGATGTTTAATGCTGCTTTCTGTTAAGTCATTGCATTAACCTTAACCAGACACCTCCAGACATTAGTATATGGCTGAACCAGGCAGTGAAGGGGGTGAGAGACCGTGAAGGTAACAGTGTCCATAACGCTCACCTCCTCACTCTCTTCCACCGCATCTGTAAGCTGCTTTTCTTCCGCATCAGGCCAGTGTTTGTGTTTGATGGGGAAGCGCCACAGCTGAAGAAACAGACTCTGGTACGTCCAGTCACTTAACCAGTCTGTGTAACTGTTTTCTGAACAAAGATAACCGATTTTGAATATTTTTACCAAATGTATGCGATTGGCTGTGACTGTGATACTGTTGCAGGCTCTGAGGAGGCAGAGGAAAGAGGAGCTAAGCCAGGAGTCCAGACAGACCAATGAGAAACTCCTCAAGACGTTCCTGAAGAGACAAGCTATCAAAGCTGCACTTGGAGACCGAAGGTAGGAGAGAGGGGCAGTGTACAGGTGGGGGGGTGGCAGAGAAAACACAACGCTCTTCCCTTGTTTCTGACACATAAGAGACACAAAGCTTCCTGTCATGTTTCTCCTATGTCTCCTTCTCTACTTGCCTACTGTCCAAATAGCCATTAGAGTCATTGTAATGTCAGCACTTTTATTCTGAAATATCTTTTTATTTTTCTCTCCACAGTAAGGATCCTCTACCCAGCCTTTCCAGCGTGAGGAGAGATGAGGTGGACGATATGTATGTCCTACCAGCCCTGCCAGCTGCAGAGGAGAAGGACAAAAGCAGGTCAGAGGCCTGGGGAAGGTTACTATTCACTTGTTAGAAAGGATGAAGTGACAACTTTCACTCAGACTAACTACAGTCTATTTCTGAGTTTTACATCTGTCCTTTGCTAAATGAAGAAGAGGATGCCAAGCTTCTCCTCTTCACATGTGTGTTAGATAGGAGAGTCAGGTGTTCTGTGGAGACAAATCCTGACACTCCTGACTAGCCAAGCCAAGTGTTGTATTCGTGACTCTCTTTGCATGAACAGAAATAAGTTAAAACATTTTTTCTTTAATCAGTGACAAGTTACCATTTACGGTGCCTTGTTTTATGTAGTTATTTCACAAATAATAATGATACTGTAATTGTGTTGTGTTTCATTCTTGCAGTTCAGAGGAGGAGGACGAGGAAGAGAAAGAGTGGGCAGAGATGGTTGACAGTTATCCCATGTATCAGGTAAAAGAACATCAAATTATATACTGCAACAGCGCCACCATTTAATACAGTACAAATAGTTTGTGTTCAATCTGGACGATGCCTCAGTGTTATATTGATTGAAGAGACAAGATATTATCTGGTATTTTGGTTTTAATATTTTAAGATTGCTTTGTTGTTACTGGACTCTTTGGTCCTGTATTGCATTAAAGTGATGTAATTTTCTTCGAAACTGAAGGGGGAATTTTATGATGACCCCAACTCAGTGGACATCAACTCAGAGGAGTTTGCCGGCCTGCCTCCCGAAATGAAACACGAGATACTCAAAGACATGAAAGAGTTTTCCAAAAGACGGCGGACCATGTACAACAAACCTCCAGAGGTACTGTTCGCTTTTATTCACACTCACACACTCAGCCATCTCCTCCTCCGTAACACAGACTTCACTCTTCACTCCCTCTTAGCACTCAGGTGACTTTTCCCAGTACCAGCTGGCCGGCCTGCTGCAGAGGAACGAGCTGAACCAGCGTCTGGAGGGTGTGGAGAAAGAGATGAGCCAGCGGAGCGCCGTCAGCGCCCCACAGCTCTGCGAACAGGACGGGGATCAGCAGAGTCACAGCGTAGAGTCAAACCGACTGGTTTCCGAAGACCATTCTCACTATATCCTTATTAAAGGTGAGGGCGGGTATGATGATGTGATTACAGATATTCTGTATTTTACCGGAAAATTGTTAGTTTGGTTGAACGCATCGAAAGAGCAAATGCTCACAACCGTATTAGTTGACATTTTGATTTAAAATAAAGCACAGTAATTTTTCAATGTGCTAGATTACTCGCCTCAATCATATTTAAATCTCTGCAAGTAGATTGGGGGCATGTTGACATCTGTAAAAACCAATGGGTGTATGGAAGCTAAATTAATCTACAATCTCATAAGATGTATTTTAGACATCACAAGTAAAAGTGACTGTAACATACAATGTAAATACAAATCTAAAAATGCAAGCTTGTCTGCGTGTTTATATTTAAAACACTGCCCCACATTTCTTACATAGGCTCGAGAACGAGTGAGACTGCCCCCAAGGACCGACCTGCAGCTGCGCCCTGGTCTGGGGGCTTCCTGTCCAGCAGCGGAAGACAAACAGCAGGCAGACCTGAGCCACTCTGGCGTCCTGCTTGTGAGGAAGAGGAGAAAGTCCGAGGTTCTTCCCCAGAAGACTCCAAACCATCTGTCTCAACGCCGTTTCAGGGAGACACGTCACCACCCTCACCTCGTACACTTCAGGCAATCCAGGCCGCAATGAACGACAGCTCAGATGAGGAGAGGGTAGATCACGAAAAGAACGGCGGTAGTTTGTCCCCACGTACTCAACGGGCAATCCACCAAGCTCTCGCTGAGGAGGACGACAGCGGTGCTGAACATGTGACTCTAACTGGCAGGTCACCCACCAAACTGCAGGCGAATATCATTCATCATCGTGTACCACAAGTGGTCCTCAGCAGCTCAGAGGAAGAGCGAGAACCTGATGGCGTGAACTGTTTACCTAAAGAAAATGGTGACTCAAAGGGTAGCCCGATGAGCCAAAGTTTACATGTGAAAGATAGTATGTTTGTCAGTAGTTCTGAAGATGAGATGGAAGAAGTGATTGGTCAGAGAAATAAGGCATTTCACTTTGCGGTGCTGCAACAACTTCACAAGGGAGAGATGAAGTCAGAAGAGGAGACAGAGAAAGGACAGTTGATAGAGGATGTGAGGACAGGAAGTGGAGGACAGACAGAGAAACAAGAAGAGCCTGAGAGAAGAGAATCAGAGCACGGATCGATCACAAGGAACAGGGATCTGGTTCAACCGCAGGGTGCTGCTGCCTCCACTCAAAACACAGTATCTATCGACCTCTCTGCACAGGTGTGTGGAAAGCCTCTCAGTGCAGAGACTGAAATTCATCCTGTGCCGTTAGAGCAGAGGAGTAACGAGTCCCCTCCAGAGGACAAGAATGGAGACGATGTGAAGTTAGAGGGCAGTGAGGACAGCGGATCAGAAGGTACAGTTATAGTTTGTATAAGATCATATTCAGTCGTGATTTCATAAACCAGCAGATATTAGCTAAAGTGCATTTTGTTTCCTGCTTTATTTAGAGAGCTTCATCGAGGTATCAGAAGAAGAGTTAAAAGAGGAGGATGAAGATGATTCACTTATAATGATTAGAGAGAAACAATCTCCAGATGAGATCCATGAAGACAAGACCAAGAAAGAAGAAAAACTGGAAGAAAGTTCAACAGAGGCTCCCAGCAGTTTGACATTAGAAGAAGAAGAGGACAAAAACAGACAGACTGAAGAGAAAGAGCTGAAGGAGGGAGCGGAGACAGAATCCCGCTCCACTCCAGTCATCAATGAATGGGAGCATTTTGATGTGGTGAGCGTTGTGGTTTGAGCTGGTTAGCCGTGCTTTAGGCTGAGCTGTCCAGCAGGTTAACGTGTATGAGACAGGTCTGATGCAAAGTGTGTGTGTATTCGTGTGTGTGTTGTGCTGCAGGATGAGCTGGAGGCTCTGGAGAGCTCTCTGCAGGTGGAGCAGAGCAGCCTGAGGGAGCTGAAACAGCAGCAGGAGAGGATGGCGAACACCGTCACCGGACAGATGTACCTGGAGAGCCAGGTGAATGAAAGACACACATAAGCCACACAGACACACAGCCGTCCTTATGAAAATAGTTGACTTATTATTATAAGAATCAAATGAAAATGTAAATCCTCATGCATAGACTCTGTCACTGGGCTGAGATGTGCCAGTCCAGAGAAGGTGCCAAATCGACTGGGGTATAAATTTCAAACATTTCCAGTGCCATGCAGTCAGCATCAGCTTATTCACACTCAATCGACCTCAAAGGTCAACCTGTCAGCATTTTCCTTCTTCATAAAATTACCACGTGACGTAAAACCTCTAGAGTGCCTGGTCTTTCTCAATCCCTTTGGCTGCTTTGGTAATACAAAAAAAAAATATATTTAAAATATTGGCCAATGTAATGTTGGGGTCATTAATAAATCCGACGACGTAACACAGTGACCGCACGGTAATGACTGTTTTCCTCTTCAACACCAGGAGCTGCTGCGGCTGTTTGGCGTGCCGTACCTGGTGGCGCCGATGGAGGCTGAGGCTCAGTGTGCAGCGCTCGACCGCACTGACCACACACACGGGACCATCACAGACGATTCAGATGTGTGGCTGTTTGGAGGGAGACACGTCTACAAGAACTTCTTCAGCCAGGACAAATATGTTGAACACTACCAGTACAGTGACATGCAGAACCAACTGGGTCAGTGCCCGCCATTTTGTGTGTGTGTGTGTGTGTGTGTGTGTGTGTGTGAGAAGGTCCAGAAGAGGTTTTATGCTGTTTAATATTTGGTCCTTATGAAGGTTAAAATTCTTCTTGTTCTTTTCATTGACCAACAGGCCACATCTAACAATTCTTTTCTTTTCTTTTTTTCTTTTTCAATTGCTAATTGTTGTCTAACTTTTGTCTTTGACTTTTATGTTGGTCTGTGTATGACATATCTTATCATTTGTAGTTGCCAGCTTACCTTCATTTATTTCATTTCAAAGCAATTGATATGTAACCATGAGTGCAGATGATGAAGAAAAGTAAGGTGTTGAAATTATACTGGGATGAGTGCTAATCTGATGTGTTCATAGTGCAAGTATCAGAGACAGGTGTTTGTGTCGGCAGTGACTGATGGGCTGTCAGCAAACTGACCAGGCAAGAGTGTCCACGGCTTTACCTCTCTCTCTCTCTCTCTCTCTCTCTCTCTCTCTCTCTCTCTCTCTCTCACACACACCTCTTGCTTATCTTCTCAGGTCTGGACAGGACTAAACTGATAAACCTGGCTTACCTGCTCGGAAGTGACTACACGGAGGGCATACCAGGGGTCGGATATGTGACTGGCATGGAGATACTGAATGAGTTCCCTGGGCCAGGCTTGGAGCCGCTCATACAGTTCAGGTGTGTATGAAACACTGATTAGAATTTGGTGGTCAAAGGTCACGGTTACTGTTGTCTCACAAAACACATTTTTTGAATTGATACACTAATAATTTCACATCAATGTCTAAAAGGTTAAAAGAATTAAGTCATGACAATTTTAGGAAAATTGTCCACTTGATGACATGAAATGTTATGTTTATATTGATATTATCAGCCACACAAACATAGAGTCAATTATACCAAGCCAAACTGTTTGCACAGACACAAGCACAGTATCTATATGCTCTGGTACTTAGGTGGGGGTGTGCAGTTGCTTTGCAGTCCACCGATAAACACAAAGAAGAGAGAAAGAACAAGTTTAGCACAAACTGCTGCTCCTTTATGGAGCCCACACTGTAGACTAGAAAGTCAGACATGTTGTCACGAGTGTGGATGTTTTGGGGTTTTTTTTACGGTTTCAGAAGAAGACAATACGATTGTAATTTGCAGTATGTGTTGAGAAAGGAGGGAAAATGTCTAAGTTCTAACACAACTAAACTTATTAAAGCTATGGAACATTGAATCATGTTTCATTACTCACTTAGCCTCTCCTACCTTCAGGTATGCAGCATTTATAGGCTTTGAACTTCTTCTCAGTATGCAAAAATGTGAAGTTATCCTTTATGATAAATTATGTCCCAAAAGATTTAAACGACTTTAAACAAAATGATGTTCTGAAGGCTCATTACTGTTATTGTTTCGGTTCTTCCTCACAGTGAATGGTGGAAAGAGGCTAAGGAGAAAAAGCGTCTGGTGGCTGATCCTCGCGACACAAAGGTTAAGAATAAACTGAGGAACCTAAAAGTACATCCTGGGTTCCCCAACCCTGCGGTGGCTCAGGCTTACCTGCAACCTGCTGTGGATCAGTCAGACAGCTCTTTCAGCTGGGGACGCCCACAACTCGACATGATCAAAGAATATCCTGTGTGTGCGCGCGTGTGTGTGTGTGAGTGTGAGTGCATGTTTATGAATGAACAAAGTTTCCTTAACCAGTTTTTTACATTCTGTCTGAATCGTTTCGGTTGGAGCAGTCGGAGGACAGAGGAGACTCTTCAGCCTGTGATGAAGCAGCTCAACACTCAGCAGGTAAATAAGACTCAGCCTGTGATTCCTCACCTGGGGTACTTTTACAGTCAGTTACCAGGAGGGTATGTGGAAAAGTATTTAACTCGACTAAACTCAGCTCAAATAAACAGCCAAGATTAAAAGTGATGGATCAACCGTTCTGCAATGTATAACCAGTTGAAATAGCTATGCTGCAAAAACTATGAGCTAAAAGTGAATGAATAGGCAGAAGCAATTTGCTAAATATTATGGGGAAGCAGTTGAAAATGTAAAAGGATAAATGCTTAAAATAGTTATGCAGAAGTAATGAATTGGCTAAAAGCAATGGATAAATGGTTTAAAGGTCCAGTCTCTGCCATTATATGTGATAGTCCTATAAATCCAAACTTAAGCAACACAAACATTGATGGTTCAATTGTATGAGAAAGATATTGTAACAACATTCACTTTCATATAATAGGGTTTAGAGACTGAAAGGTAACAAAGTTTGGTAACCACTGCTATGAGAAGTTACTGCACTTGGCTGTAATGCTGTCACATCTTCAGTCCAGTGTCCTGTAAGCATCCCCGTCTCTTATTGTTAGTCACACTCTCTTGACTGTTTCCAGTTCGATTGGATGCATTTGTAAAAAGTCAGCAACGGAAGGAACGAAATTCCTTTGTGGTCTTACATCATTTATAGCTTTTCCCTCACTATCTTTGCTTTAGACTCAGCTGAGGATTGACTCGTTCTTCCGCATGGAGCAACAGGAAAAGCAGGCGATCCGCAGCCAGCGACTCCGCCGAGCAGTCACCTGCATGAAGAGAAAGGAGAGAGAAGAAGGGGAGGAGGAGGGGGACAGTGAGGAGGAAAAGCCATCCCCATCCAAATCTAAGAGAGGGAAGGCAGCGAGCAAGAGTCCAAAGAAAGGTGGTGGAGAGAGGGAAGAAGGGAGGTCTGCAGGAGGAGGATTTCTGGGGTCAGAGGTCAGTTTTCAACCTCCTCCCACATCTTTGAAGGATGTGAGCAGCACCAGCCAAGAGTCCCTCACAGTAGAAGTTCCTCAATCTACTAAGAGTCTACCTCAGAGGGCCAGGAGGAGCAGCAGCAGCTCTGGCGACAGCGATGGTGGCAATGAAGTTGCTATGGTTACAGCCCGATCTGTGTTCGAAGGCAGCCGACAAGGCCGCGGTGCGAAGAGAGGGAGAGGAAGCGCAAGAGGAAAGGGACGGGGGGCGAAGCGGTGAAGAAAAAACTGAACTTAAGCTATAACATAAGGTGCCTAAGCAATTGTAATATGTAGGATGTAATATGCTCCACACTCTCAAATATCAATATCAAATATATTTTTGATGTATAATGGACTCATTAACATGAGCGATGAATTGAACATTTTTCTGTATTATAGAATATGTGTTTTGTATTGATGTGAAAATGTTTGTACCTGTTTCTGAATGATAACGCTTTGCATTAAAATTTGGAAGTTTTTTTTCAAGTATTTCCACAGTAGATCATTTGTTGTGCTGCATGTCTTCAGCGCTCTTGAATTTCCTTGAGGTTGTATTTCAGTTGTCATCTCCTTCTGCGTATGCCCCCACACCCCAACCCCACCCCCACTCGTCTTTTACCTCGAACAAACACACACACGGAGGTATGTGAAAAAATCTGATCTTTCTAAACAAGTAGCCGATGTTTTGGCTTATTCCAAGTTCAGTTTTTACTTTACTTATTTTTTCCCTCTTGACAGCCCAGCTCCAGTTCGGCAGTGGGACAGAGCAGCTGTTGCTGTCTGTCAGCTGTATTGAATTGGAGAGGGGTTCAAGCACGCCCAGAGTGTGAAATGTGTGGTGGAGCTGAGGGTCAGGGTAGGGTAGCTGGACAAGAAGTTGGGAAATGCTGTATTTATGTGTGTAACTTAAAACCGTAGAAGGCCAACAGCCTGCCACAGATCTGGATCCAGACTGACTCAAATCCAAAGGATCATCTGGGACCAGGAACCAAGAACAGTCGACTGCAACAGATTTTCTGCTGTGGGCGATCTTACCCTCATGCTTGGACTCCTTCAAACATGGAGACTCAACAGTCCAAGGCCATGGAAGAGACCAAAGAAGAAGGTGAGAAAGAGGGAAGGCAGCATTTTTAGGATTTTTGGGGTTTTTTTTTTTTTTAGGACAAGCAAACACTTAAAGATTTCAGAGGTAGTATGCATGCACAGTTACATTTGAATCTAAAAACAGCTAAGTATGAATGTAATGTGAAAGCTTGCAAGACTTACGACTGTGCTGAAATATTTTGCTACAAACAACTGCATCGCTGCATGTTAATGACAAATGGGCAACACAAGTATTTATATGCACGCAAGGGGCATGAATTGAGTTCCTGGGTGCCCCACAAACCCCGTTCAACTTCTGCATTGTGGCTCCAAGGGCTCTCCTGACCTTTTCTTTAATCCAAAATGGGATAACTGACATGATGTGTCAGATGGTCTGAGTAACTGTTAGCACTGACACATAGCTGGAGTCTGACATACTGGCATGATGTTACTAACGAACACAGCCGGATCAGAGGGGCATTATGAGCCCAAATGTGATTCATTTATAGACCAGAGAATCAAATGTTACGTGTAATGCGATATGAGAGAAGAAGAAAAACAAGCTGATTACTCATCTGCTTGATAATGGAAACACCTACAGTGCATCCGGAAAGTATTCACACCGCTTCGCTTTTTCCACATTTTGTTATGTTACAGTCTCATTCCAAAATGGATTAAATTCATTTTTTCCTTCAAAATTCTACACAAAATAACCCATAATGACAAAATGAAACAAGTTTGCTTTCATTTTTTGCAAATTTATTAAAAATAAAAAAACATAAATATAACATGTACATAAGTATTCACACCCTGTGATCAATAAATTGTTGAAGCCCCTTTGGCAGCAATTACAGCCTCAAGTCTTTCTGAGTGTGATCCTATAAGCTTGGCACACTTATGTTTGGGCAGTTTCTCCCACTCTTCAATGCAGAACCTCTCAAGCTCCATCAGGTTGGTTGAGGAGCGTGGGTGCATAGCCATTTTCAGATCTCTCCAGAGGTAGGGCTCAAGTCTGGGCTACTCAAGGACATCCACAGAGTTGTCCCGAAGCCACTCCTTTGTGATGTTCGCTGTATGCTTCGGGTCGCTGTGCTGTTGGATGATAAACCTTCACCCCAGTCTGAGGTCCAGTGCTCTCTGGAGCAGGTTGTCAGCAAGGATGTCTCTGTACTTTGCTGCAGTCATCTTTCCCTTGACTCTTACTAGTCTCCCAGTTCCTGCTGCCACAAAACATTCCCACAGCATGATGCTACCACCACCATGCTTCACAGTAGGAATGGTATTGGCCAGGTGACGAGCAGTGCCTGGTTTCCTCCAGACATGACGCTTGTCATTCATGCCAAAGAGTTCAATCTTTGTTTCATCAGACCAGAGAATTTTGTTTCTTGTGGTCGGAGAGTCCTTCAGGTGCCTTTTGGCAAACTCCAGGTGGACTTTCATATGCATTTTACTGAGGAGTGGCTTCCGTCTGGCCACTCTACCATACAGGCCTGATTGGTGGAGAGCTGCAGAAATGGTTGTCCTTCTTGAAGGTTCTCCGCTTTCCACAGAGCAACTAAGGTTCTTCCACCTCAATCAATCAGTTTAGTTGGCTGGCCAGCTCTTGGAAGAGTCCTGGTGCTTCCAAACCTATTCCACTTATTGATTATGGAGACCACTGTGCTCTTTGGGACCTTCAATGCAGCAGAAATCTTTCTGTACCCTTCCCCAGGCCTGTGCCTCAACACAATCCTGTCTTGGAGGTCTACAGACAATTCCTTTGACTTCATGGCTTGGTTTGTGCTCTGACATTCCCTGTCAACTGTGAGGGCTTATATAGACTGGTGTGTGCCTTTCCAAATCATGCCCAATCAACTGAATTTACCACAGGTGGTCTCAACTCAAGCTGTAGAAACCTCTGAAGGATGATCAGTGGAAACAGGATGCACCTGAGCTCAGTTATGGGTGTCATGGCAAAGGGTGTGAATACTTACATACATGTTACATTTTTTGTTTTTCATTTTTAATAAATGTGCAAAAAAATCCAAGCAAACTTGTTTCACTTTGTCATTGTGAGGTATTTTGTGTAGCAAACAAAATGTGGAAAAAGCGAAGCTGTGTGAATACTTTCCGGATGCACTGTACCAACAATGTGCAGAAGTCCTGCAATCTTTTTGTCATTTGTTAACAGGTTTTTGTCTGAACCCACAGCAGTCACTGCACTGAACAATTTCCATATGAACTACTGTAATTCCTCATCGAATTTATGAGCAAGTTCAACTTAAATGACTGAAAATCAAAGACTGTGATTGTATGAGTTTCCGATGTAAATTAAGAATCTGAAGCCATGTGTAGGTTGCCACTTGAATTGCAGCAAACTTTATCATGTGGAAAGGAGGAAAACACTTTTTACTGACATTTTGACTTGTCACAGCAGGAAAAGCACATATATTAACATTAATTGCAGTTCCATGCCATTTAATCAAACCAGTGTATGATGCCAATGAGCCAGAATTCACAAATGGGTTACAAAACAACCACTATTCCAAAAGGAATTGAGACATTGTGTAAAACATAAATACAACAATGTTATCATTAAATCTGCTCAATTTACTGGAATTTAACTGGAAAGGCGTGGGAAGCTCAGAGAACACCAGTCTGGCACATTCCAGTTTCATGATTGGGTATGAAAGGCATCCTCAAAAGGCTTAGTCATTCATAAGCAAGGATGTGGCGAGGTTTGCCACATTGTGAAACATATGATTGCATAAAGGATATTACAACATGGGCTACGGAAGACTTGGTTAAAAACCACAGTTTGTTTGCAAATCATTTGTGTTTCTGCTTGATGTCTGCCTGTGCATCTCCTGCCATTACAAAATATCTGTGCTGGTCAATCTTGTGATATTCTTGTTATTTTAGATGCTGCGTTTTCCCCACTCACTGTACAATGTCACACATTACAAACTCTATATAAAATTTTTCTTTTTTCAATACGATATCTGTCTCTCCTATGGATGTAGAACTAGCCAAAGCCATAATGGCACGGCAGTTCCACCCCTCTCTTGTTGGACCTGAGTCCTGGGAGGGATACATCTTTTCTGATCTGGAGATCCGTATCAAAGAGTCCACGGACCTCTATGGAGCTGTCCTCTGGCCCTCTGTACGTCCAGACTTTCATTTTATCCCAGTATTTGTGCTTTCACAACCTCCTTTATTTTAAACCTTGCCGGTGAACTCTAAACCTGTTGTCCCCCCAACAGGCGATGGTGTTGTGTCATTTCCTAGAGACCAACCAAGACAAACACAACCTGATGGACAAAAATGTGATTGAACTCGGTGCTGGAACTGGACTCGTCACCATTGTATCCAGCCTGTTAGGTACGGAAACAAAATAATCCAGTTTTGGTAATCTTGATTTTTGTTTTGATCTTCGTCTTTTGGACTTCATCTTTCTTTTGCTGTTTATATCTCAATCCCTTGAACACTCGGCTGCATGGTCTCTCTACAGGCGCTAAGGTGACCTCAACTGACCTGCCAGATGTGCTGGGGAACCTTCAGTACAATGTTACGCGCAACACCAAGGACCGCTGCAAGTACATCCCTCTTGTAGGTTTTCATATTGATATTTCATACTGCTGAATTGATAATATATGAAATATATTTGGATATACTCATAGTTCCGGGTAATATATTAATTTAATACCATATAAATCTTAAATCATTCCTGTTGTTAGGTCACAGAGCTTATTTGGGGTCAGGACGTGGAGCAGCGTTTCCCTCATGCTACACATTGTTTCGACTACATCCTGGCAGCTGACGTGGTGTACGCCCATCCTTACCTGGAAGAGCTGATGGACACCTTTGACTACCTGTGCCAGGAAAACACACAGATCCTGTGGGCCATGCGCTTTCGCCTGGACCCAGAGAACAGCTTTGTGGATCGCTTTCAGCAGCACTTCCACGTAGAGCAGCTGTATGACCTCCCCAGTCTGAGTATCAAACTATACCGAGCCTGGAGGAAGGACAGGAGGACCAAGGAGAGAGGAGACGCTGCTGCCTGAACTGTTAAACTCTTTGTAGCTTAATGGAAAAGTTTTATTTATTCTGTTTTTATGGATGCCATTCATATTTTTCTTTTTGCTTTTTTTTTTTTAACACATTTTATCACACAATTTATAGTTTTAACAGTCCTCTATCTTCAAAAAAGCTCAACAGTCTGACTTATTCATTGCATTTGCTTTGCATTTAATTTAAGTGAAGTAATAAACTGTAAAATAATAAATAATATACTGTCAACTCAAAATATGTCAATATACTGAAGGCTCTTCTTTTAAAAAAAAAAAAATAAATAAAAATGAAAAAACTTGTCGTCTTCTATCAGCAGTACGTCTTATCACCCGAGACTCAAGACCGACTGTGTTGTTTTGGTCCAGTCAGCTCACAGCACTGGCGATCTGGACAAACATGGCTATGAATTTTTCCAGAGGATTTCCGATGACCTTGTGGATTTATTTAGGAGGTCTGTTGCTGTGTGACTTCATTTGGACGATATTATCAGATTTTATGGCTGTTAGAAGTACCAGTTTCAATGAGGACAGGACAAGAATATATTTATTTTAGTATTGCAGTGGAATGCCTTTTATGCTGGAACTGGTGGCTCTCTGAAGATGAATCCTCTGGGGATCTTGAATGACTGGAAAGTGGACCTAATAACATTATTAATAGTCAGCAAGAAGCACAGCTGATGTACAACTGAGGCTGGTCAAAGTTTAGGGACAATATTCAGAGGATGCACTCTTCAGATTAAAAACAATGGGAGGTTTTCATTATGCTATCTCATACTTCCTCCCTTCCTCTCTCCTCAATCCTGTTCCGCCACCTAGAGGATCTGATCTTCCGGTTCCTTAAATGCACCTGAAAGAGGCAGGTAGAGAAGAGGCTTTTAGAGCAGCTGGCAGTGTTGAAACACGGGTGTATTGTTCCTCTCCTCTCTTTCTGACAGCCTCAGATGGAGGAGCTAAGACATGAAGAAGACTCAAGGGAAGGGAAGGCTAACAGCTGATGAACCTACAGACAATCATTGCCAGCTCCACTCAGCTTCGGGAGACTTATAGCTAATTTTAGCTCACTGTTTAGCAGTCATTTTTCAGCTGAAAAACTACAGTGCCACCACCTGTTGAGCACCAAACAGCAGATTAACAAACCTGACTACCACTTAGTGAATGTCATGAAGCATTTAGCAGCCAAGAGCCAGACATTTTGGAGGCCAGAAACAGAGCTAATGACTCCCAGTGAATGATGGGATTTTGTTATAAAACTGTCGGGTGTGAAAATAAGCTAATGTTCCTACAAGTTCTAATTTAAAAGGTGGTATTTCAATGTTGGGTTCAGAACTTGTTCCCATTTAATTTTTCACACCTTTTACATTACATTAACTCCTGAAAAAAATCATAATTGTTATAATTTTCAAACTTTTAGACAAGGTTCGTTACCTCTGCTTGATGTACACTTTACGTGTAAACTTGCTGTAATGGTTTCATTACTTTTTATGTTTTATGTCATGTTTGTGTGTTATCTAGATCAGATTTTTCTCATTTCTCCAGGTGATGTTTCAACAGCAAAACACTTTAAGGAGGTCAAATTAAAGATCACATCTATGTTGGGAAATGTGTTGCATGTTTTGGAAACTCCCCAGTTAATTTGATTATCTTTGAAAGAGTAAAGTAGAGTGACATGTTATTAATGTGATCTGTTAAATCTAATGTGTCTTCCAATTCCTCCCACACTGTCTCTCCTGGTCATTCCTTGCCTTTTTTCCCCCCATATGATGTCTCGTTTGACTGCAGAAACCCAGACGTGGTGAAGAGTTGGACTAAAGAGGAGCAGGACAGACAAAATACTCAACAGATGAAAACTATGCAGCATTATAGAAATATCCATCAATTTTATCACTCTTTCAACAGTCTCTTGATAACAAACGCCATTTCACTGAGAGACAGATGCTGCCTGTCACCACGCTTAAAAACGCTAATCTTTAATCCACACCAAGGCTCCGCGTCAACAGCACAGTTGGGCAATGACCTAACCACTGTGCACCCCCATTAATGTATTACTGTGTCAAACCACCCTCAGGGCCTGGATGGATTTCAAGTTTTGGGATGCAAGTGGATTTAGACTGACGATACTTGAAACTGGAAGGTGATATTTTACGGTGAAACGCTGTTCAAATGCAACCAAGGGAAGCCTAATTAGGGTTTATATTACCGAAGCCCCCTTCTTTTCTTGGGGAGGAGGGTGATATGTGGGGATGGGGATGCATGCCAACCTGATCCTGTTACCTCCCATCTCTGGTGAAGCAATTGAGGCCATTGCAAAAAAAAAAAAGCATGCAAGTAAACATGACATGTTCAAATGAGCGCGTCATTTGCAGCCTCTGCATGGTAAGACCTCCTTTCATCTTCAGTTATGGTTATTGTCTGATTAAAGCGTTCTTCAAAGTCTTTTAAAAGTTTTGGTGAGAGTATACACATTCAGAGGCTCTCTGTAAAGGTGCTTCCTCCCAGCCAAACAACAACCAGACTTAACCTCTGTGTGTCTCTGTAACGAGACCACAAAAAATAAAATCAATGCATTACCAGTATGACATGTAATATGTGGACTGATTTGAGCACACAGTGAAAATCATAAAGCTATTTTGATCACTGCACCTGGAAATCCTTCAACACAGTAAGCGCAAAAGTTAGTTTTAACAGGTTTAGTGTTCTTTCATGTTATATTTATTCATATTAGATCCAGTATAAGGTTACAGACTGTGCAGGCTTCCAAGACTCACCAGCAGGGAAGTCCATAAGCGACAGTGAATCAGAGATCCCTGGCTGTTGGCTGTTGACATGATGACATTCTTGTCATTCTCTCACTCATTTTGGCTCTCGCACCAAGTCATCTTGGCGTGTGTGTGTGTGTGTGTGTGTGTATAACGTGTGTGTTTCTATCTACGTGAGCTCTGCTCCTGTATCTTGCTTGTGTTTATTTCTCCTGGGCACAGCTCTAAAAATACCCTCATGCCCTTGTGATGATGATGGGTGTGTCTAACAGGATGCTGAGTCTCTATAACCTTGCAGTGAGAGGTCTCCAGATGCAGTGCGAATGCTCCTGAGGTCTTTCACTGGAGAATAAAGAAGCAGCAGGTCGGCCAAGGATCACAGGTAGGGTGTTTGAACATCAAGTTTTCACTGCTTGTGCATGTAGACAGAACTTTAGATAGCATGTTAGCATATGAAAATACTCAAAAATAACCCTTAAAAATGTGCTTTCACATGTGTATGCACTAATATGTTATGGTTGCATTGGAGGGGTATGTTCTCCCAGACCTGTTCTGCCTTATTTTGCCTGTTACTGCTGGACTGCAGTTTGAGTTTATCATAAACATATATAGATATAAAATTTCACAATACATGAATAGAAAATCTTGCATGTAAGTTTTCCTGTCACCCTTGACAAAAACATGAAAGATACAGAAGAAAGATGACAAAATTGAATTTAAAAAAGTCTAAAAAGCTTCAGAGCAAAAAGGGAGATTTAAAAAGAAAAAGAAAGAGTTTGATTGATGCTAAATCTCTAAGGCTTGTTGTACCTGAGCAACTGATAACATCTGTCTGTCCAACAGGATTTCATATGGATACTTTGTCTTCATACTTTGTGGAAGAATCTAATTACATGAGAAACAGAGAGGAGGAAGAGGAGGAAGAGGAGGAGGAGGAGGAGGAGGAAGAGGAGGAGGAAGAGGAGGAGGAAGGGGTTGAAGGAGATGAGGATGAAGACGATACAGAAAAGGGAAAAGGTAAGATGAACTATGCAATGAAAAGCAGGGAGCAACATTTTTAAACTCACAGTGAATCACAGAGATCTGAGCCTCTGATTTGGATTCATTCAGATGATTCAGCCATCCAGAAGCAACAGAGGCCAGCCTGGGCTCCATGTTTCTTCTACAGAGTGGATAAGCAGGTGTACCACTATGTCGGACACAAGATCGTCATTGAAGAGGGTCTGGACTCCTATGCAGGCATGATATGGCCGGCGGTGAGTGACACCTTTTTTTTTAGATTTGCAACTTCATTTGTCACAGTATGACATACAATATACCTGTGTGCACACATGTAGCTATTGTATTTAGCAGAAGAGCTCAGTTTACTAATCAAATGTCAAATGTCACAGTGCTAGTATCAGTCTTGGATTATGGGGATCTTTTCTGCTATGACTCTCTGGTCTGTGCTTCTTACATACTTGACAAACCGGACTGTGGTGCTTCAGGAACCCCACAACCTTTATGCCTCTCTAAGTCCAACTCATCTTGATTTCCTTCAGGCTGTGGCCCTCTGTCAATACCTGGACACCCATGGTCAGCAGCTGAATCTCGTGGACAAGGCAGTCCTGGAGATCGGGGCAGGAACTGGCCTCGTGTCTACTGTAGCAACGCTCCTTGGTAAGGAGGTGGAGGAGTAAAGAACAGTTAAAAAGAAGAAGAAACACAGGGTAAAATAATAGAGTTAGAATGGTAATATAAAAAAGTGCAATGAGTAAAATAAGTAAAAATGGAGGTAGAACATGTGTTGGACCTTACCAGTAGTAGTATTTAGGCCGGTATATGTGCATGTGGGCTTTAGATAATTCCAGGTAGTTTTTCCTCAGATGGGCTGTAGATTTTTCCAGTCTTAAAGAGAAGAAACTGTAAACCTCCTCAGGCGCCTGGGTGACTGCCACAGACCTTCCAGTGGTCCTGAACAACCTGAGAGTCAACCTGTCCAGGAACACCAGGGGGCGCTGCAGGCACACTCCCCAGGTGGCAGCTCTGTCCTGGGGCCACGACCTGGAGCACACCTACCCTGCATCTGTGTATCACTACGACTACGTGCTGGCAGCTGATGTGGTCTACCATCACGACTTCCTGGACGAGCTCCTGTTCACCATGAAGTATTTCTGCAGGCCGGGAACGACTGTGATCTGGGCCAACAAGGTCAGGTTTGAGTCTGATCTGACTTTCACTGAGAACTTTAAAAAGGCTTTCCACACAAGCCTGCTGGCCGAAGATGGAGAGATGAAGATCTTCATGGCAACGTGTAGAGAAGAAGGTGACGTGGGGATGGAAATCCAAGATCGGCTGATAGAGACTGAGGATGGCAAGACAGAGGAGGCTGAGGAAGAGGAGGGCAAAGAAGAGAAGAAAAACGATAATGATGCAACAGAAGAACCTCATATGTCAGAGTCCGAAAGAGGAGACAATTTGACACACGAGTCTGATGAAAAGAAGGAGACGGAGGAGATAAAAGTCCTCAGAGATGATGACTATAAAGAGGATGAAGAGAATAAGCCAGAGATCAATCATTCAAGCTGTTCATCCAGCTGTGAAGACATTACAAGTGAGTCAACTGCGTGAAGCGTAAAAGTGCACATTTATCAAATGAAAGTCCTGTTTCGTGCTGTTTAAAGGCTCAGTTCACAAACTCACTTGCCTCTAACCATGAAAACACAAAGAGAGGTTTTATATTATTTGCTTAGGCTTTTTAGGATTCTGGACTGGAAAATTGCCTCTCTTAAAAAAATTTCGATCTATCATCTCTTCACAGGACAAACAGCTGTGCAGCAGGACAGAGTGCCAACCTGGGTTCCCAGCATTAACAGCAGTTTTTGTAAAGATGTCTACCATTACGCAGGGCAGGACATTGTCATTTATGAGTCCATAGACTCATTTGGAGCTGTGATGTGGCCAGCAGTGAGTACTTCTGAAAAAATTAGGTAGATATGACATTGCCAGTGGCAGAACTCACCAGCAACAGACAGCGTGACAGGTCAGTATCTCTTTGTCCTGCAGGCATTGGCCCTGTGCTCCTTCCTGGACAACAACAGGCACACGGTGAACATGCAGGGAAAGGAGGTCCTGGAGCTGGGAGCAGGAACAGGACTGGTAACCATTGTGGCCAGTTTGTTGGGTGAGGAGACTCCAATTCATTTCAGAAAAAAAAAACATGCATAAAGACCCACACATAATTCACATTCAGTCAAATTTAGAAAACTTGGAGAGAGTCTGGAACTTTGACATTGCATTAACTCATGACGCTAGTGGCTTTATATCAGGTAAATATTTATCTGGTATTATTATTAGGCATAGTATAATTATAACCATGTGAATTTGAACTACTGTTTGTCTTTTCTGCCTTAAACATAATTATAACAAATGAAAGTGCACCACAAAGAATTAGCAAATGAAAGGTAACGTACTATTAAATATTATTAGATGAGATTTTTGCATGCAGTTTTGTAAACTGATGTCCTGTAAGTAAGCTTGAAGGCGCTGGGGAAGCCAGGCAAAGAGACTCAGGTTGGGGACATGTCTCAATGAGCTTCGGCTTCATTATCCCCTCTGATTCCTCTGATGGGGTAAAGAAGGTACAGAACAGCAGTGTTATTCCAGAATTTAAGTTATAATAACTTAACAATTTTAGACAAATTCATTTAGTAAACATAAAACTTCAGTCGTCTACTTTGGACGATTTTTCCGCCAAAGCTGCCTGGGTTTAAAACTGCATGAGCACAATTTAAACTTGTTCACAAAGCTCACCAATGTGGTCCTTTGAGTGATATTTTGGCTATGATGAAGACGTGATGTCCTGTTTCTTCATCTTCAGGAGCTTCAGTCACAGCTACAGACTTACCAGAGGTGTTGAGTAACCTCAGGGCCAATGTGATGAGGAACACCAGGGGGCGCTGCAGGCACACTCCCCAGGTGGCAGCTCTGTCCTGGGGCCACGACCTGGAGCACACCTACCCTGCATCTGTGTATCACTACGACTACGTGCTGGCGGCTGATGTGGTCTACCATCACGACTTCCTGGACGAGCTCCTGTTCACCATGAAGTATTTCTGCAGGCCGGGAACGACTGTGATCTGGGCCAACAAGGTCAGGTTTGAGTCTGATCTGACTTTCACTGAGAACTTTAAAAAGGCTTTCCACACAAGCCTGCTGGCCGAAGATGGAGAGATGAAGATCTTCATGGCAACGTGTAGATAGTGAGAGACAGGGAAGATATGAATGACTCAACGGCCCTACCATGCACACGGGACCGCGGGGCCCCTGACTGTCATTAATGTTACTCTTTTCAGTTTTTCTTTTGAGTGTGTGTGTTTTTTAAAACAAAATTAACAGCAGTACAGCGTATATTTAAGTGACTGATTTAAAGTAAAGTAAGTAAAGAGATTTAAATCTATTCAACAGAACAATAGCTCAGCTTAAGAAAATATAAGATTCATCACAAATTTCCGTTGATTTCCTGTAATATTTTGTATAAACTATGTAAAATGTCAGTTTGGAACGACAGCAGCAGGAAGGTGCACTGAGGGCTTTACCCAGCACCTCTCCAGCTCCAGCATGAAGAAAATACTGAATGTCAGGTGCAGCGCGCTTCTTCTCCTCTGGCCGAGTTCACGTACATCAAGATGATGATGTTTTTGTTTTTTTGTTGTTTTTTTTTTTTTTTACTCCATGTCATCATCAAGTTAAAAAAGTGGTGAATTAGATTTAATGTGTTTTATTGTGGCAGTGCAACAACTGGATGACATCATCGCTAATTTTTCAAGAGTAAATAAAATAGTTGCAGTGTGCGCATCAGTTATGAATCGTCCTGTTTGTGGTGTGTGAGCTGTTTTTTTTTTTTTTTTTAAATGTTTTTATTGTGTAATACATTTTAAAAAACTGCTCATTCCTTCTTCTTGTACTTTACTGTGCCCAGCAACTTCAAATGTAGAGAGAAATGAAAAGAATAAAATCTCTCACTCAAGATATTTTTTAAAAACAAAAAGAAAAAAGTGCAATTCACATAAGACAACAAAACTGCTGTGTGATGACCAGAGCAGACTTGAATTCTTCCAAATCATTTTTATTCAGTGTTCAGTCCTTGTTTGTGACTTAACTCCACGTGACCACAAAATAGTGTGACGGTAGCTCAGGTCTTTCCCGCATCATTGAGGAAGAAATGGGTATAAAATAAGACTAATAAGAGCATACAACCTTATGTCATAACATTCTGTAAAATATTGGCATTTACTAGATTTTATGACTAAAAATATAAACACTCAACATCCAGAGGAAGCATTTTCTCATGCGTTTCCTGACACCAGCAGATGCGAGAGCGACAGAGGTGTCAGAAATGGACGGTACAGTCCTGTGGTGAAAGTTAAGGCCGTTTTCGGAGAGTCTGTCATTGGCAACACGTACTGTAGACCAGCTGAGCCCTGAATGTAATGTCTATCTGAACCAAACCACAAACGCTGGGAAAAGAGGAGAATTAGGATGAAAACAGAAGAAAAGGCCAAAAAAACAAAAACCAAACCCCACCTGACTGGTAAAACTCAGCGCACTCTGAGGCCGTTTCAGAAAGTGTATACAAGTCACAGCTAAAAACAGAAACACGAGGTGTTCTTAGCTTTGGGTAAACATGAGTTGTGACCAGTGATTCTCTGTATGTAAGGCAGTCCCAGAAAAGATTATTAACTCAGCTCAAAAGCAGCTCCTTTCACAATCATAAAACAACAGATGGCTCAAAACAACATCAGAGGAAGAGGACGAGTGCCTCTCAAACTCGGCCATTTGATCGTTTAAGGGCTTCTGTTCAATTAGGTCCATTTTAACATTTTCAGCCTTCACACATCTATTCTTTGGTTAAACTGATACTGAAGACTGTGAAAGGAAATCACACGTACTGTTTAACAGATCAATAAGCGATAAAGGTTGACAAATATATAAGATAAAAAGTGAATATGTAGTTTGTATCTTCTGGAAGCAGCTCCTTTGCTCCATCTGTTTCATGACTCAGATGAGATATTTTAAAAGGACCATACCAGTGTTTTTAAAAGATAAAGCTGTTCAACAAAAAACAGGTATATTTTTTACTGACCATCTACAAATGCATGAAGGCTGTGCAGATGCACTTCTGTACAGCCACTCTTTCACATTAATTTATTTCTGTTATGACAAACAAATGGTAGACCCTTCAGAGGGGAACTCTCAAAATCCAGTTGGCAGTCAAGTTGCAGGGCGTGTAATGTAAACACCATACCTTTCAGGTTGTATAAATCATCACAGTGAACATCAAGTCTGCATTATTTTATCAAAGACTTCAAATCAATCTGCAAGCACACTGCACCGACACACAGCTTACAGAAATTTAAAAAAATGCAATGCAATTTATTTATGAACAGTTTAATATTTAAAAATTCAGCTAACATGCCTCAACCGGACTGCGTCGGTGTGGTTTGTTCAGATTTGGTAGACAGCGGCAACATATAAGCACAAAACTCTCATCGCGTTTTCGATTTACATATTGAAATATATCTATAGCTTCGAGCCACTGAGAACCACACGGACAAAAAAAAGCACAAATAGAAATCTCTCCTGTTAGATAAGGAAAAACCAACCTCCAACAACCTTCACCAGTAAACTGCGTTCACGTAGGACCCCGTCACTCAGGGCCTTTGATGCAGACTTGATCTTCACTGTGGATTTACACAACTAAAACCAACGGTTCCCAGGCCTAAAATAATATAATACGCACAATGAAGGGATGTGATGCAAAGTATATGCAATTTGTAGGAAATTAAATGAAACAGAGAAAACTACTGGCATGGTCCTCTGAAGTAAATAAGATATCTGAAGAAAAAAAACGAACAAACAAACTCATGCTTACCCAAATCTAAATGTCTATAATATCAGTTCTGTTGGGATAAAATGTTCATGGACACAAAACAGTCTCACAGTTACATGCAGAGTCATTCACAAACACACACTCATGAAAATAACAACAGTGGATATAGTCAGAATCTTGTTTGGGATTAAAAAGTCTCTGAAATTGAAACAAACTAAAATCTGCTTCCAAATAAAACTATTTTGTTCCTTACATCCTAGAAGACATGCATATATGCAAAATACATCAATTAGAATAATATTTGTATTATATACCTATTGCATTTTGATATTTTTTTATGTTACGTGTGTATGTACATTATTTTATGACACTGTGTACAAAAGCAACATTTTGAATGCTGCAGAGAAACGTCTAACACTGTGCGAGCATTTTACAACAAAATCCGATCGGAACATCCGACTGCTTCCCACAACTGCATCCTGTTATGATAGTGAGGTCTGTTATGATGGTCGTCAAATGCGCCGCTCGAGTAACAGCAGCGTGATGTTGGTGGAGGTGAGCAGAAGCCGAGAAAAAGTGGGTTTGTGGCTTCCATAACTCGTCAAGTCACCGACCGCCCGCATTCAGCGAGCGCTCGGACGCATCACGCTGCTGGTACAAGCTTCAAAACAACATTTGACACCAAAGGCCGATGGGCGTAATGACCACAAGCAGCCGATTCTGCAGCTTCCTGCGGTCAAAACCTGTGTCCCATCAGAAAAAAAGTAAGGTACATGTATGAAGGCACCTCAACACCGTTTTGTGTTCTGATACTGTGTACATGAGTCAGAGCTTTAAAAAGACAGACGAGACTAAATGTTGACTTTATCCTGGCCTGGCTGGAACAACCAAAAAACAAAGAAAAAAAATAAAGATATTACGCTCAGTACATATTTCCTCCCTTTTTGAATCAGGGAGCAGGCGGACGGCACGCGAGCTCGTACGTCCGAACATCGTGCAGCAGCAAGTCCTCCTGTCTTCTCAAAGTATCTTAAAGTCCATCTTAATGTCCAAAGTATCTTAATGTTAGGAGCTCCTCTGTTTCTTTCTTTTTACTTTTATTTTCTGGAAAATAAGCAGATGGGGTTTTTCTTAAAAGATTTGGGAAGCATCCCTGGAGCTCACACTGGCCCTTCAGCAGTATTTACACAAGAGAATGAGGTTACTTATATGATATGGAGTCCGGAGAGTTGAGGATGGGCGCATGTGAAAGTCTCCAAATATGTGGAGAACACCAAAATAAAGGACACGATCAGACTAAGAAAGCACTGAGCTACGACATCAACAAGCACTGGCAACAGTTTTGAGTGTTAAACTCAATGTACAACAAGACATTTAAAGATCAGATGAATTCGCCTTATGACGCATCGAGTGCATCAGACCGTTTACACTCGGCGTTGTCCTTCATTTTGGTGTTCACCAGCATTTCCGTTTAAGAAGCCAGATGCATAGACCATGTGACCCTGAGGGACATGATACCCAAGTTGCCGTGTACTGGACTGTGTATGGCCACACTGCTCATGCGTGTGTGTGTGTGTGTGTGTGTGTGTGTGTGTGTGCGTGTGTGTGTTGGTGCACAACTGTGCTTAAAATGGTGTGTAATCTACAGGGTACATGACGGGCAGCCAGTTCTCACTGAAGGTGGCGCAATGTGTCCATCGCAGGTGTCGCATAAGCTGGGAAACAAACAAACATACAAACAAAAAAAGTAATTCCAAGTGAACAAAGCTGACATTTGCTAAATCACAAAAGTGTGCTGTTGTTCTTTTATAAATTATATTACTAGTTTTTGCCAGCTAATATGTGATGATGTTTCACAGTGATCAGCCATCACTGCGGTCATACCTGGATGCAGTTCCTCATGCTCTCTTTGCTGGGCTTCTCCTCCAACATCTTCGAGGCGTACTTTAAGGCTCGGCCGTACATTTTGTTCGCGAGAGCGTGTTTGTAAGAAAATGTCAACACCTGAGCAGTGGAAAAGACAAAAGACAAACAAAATATTATTAGCTGAACACTTACTATTACTTATTACAAGGTGGCTAGCTTCATGGTGACCCACAGTACATCCACCAAGTTCAGAAAGAGGAAAGCACAGTTTTTAGACACAATCTTCACCTAATGTGGTCCTTATGGACTGATTATAAAATGTCCACTGAAAAGAGGGAGAAAGTAACAATTCTGTATATTGTAGCTTCCAGCAAATCTGGGAAAAAGAGCAAAACCTCACACTAGCAAGTGTTTTCCATATAGCCGAAGCCTGATAACCCTCCTCAGTGAGCCACGCAGATTGGTCTTTACTATGAACGCAGCCACAGAACTTTATATTGAGTCAATCCCACGCACGCCATCCCACTGCTGTGACAAATGCACTATTCAGGCCTGATTAAGTGACATCTGCTTACAAATGCAATGCACAGCTGCCTTTCTTTAAAGTAAAACTGCATATTTGTGACTCGTTTCATGAAGATTTGGGTTTTCAGTAGAAACCAATGGGCTGGGGGCTGAGTGCCACAGACAGAGAAGGGAAGTCACAAAGTATCAAAAGATGAACAAACACATTGTTACTTTTGATCATTTCAGGAGATCTGTTGACAATAAACATAGCTTCTCCAGTCTTGGATATATTCACATTAGAATACTTAAACCAACACAACTATCCTCAGTTATGATGAAAGAACTTTGGCCTCTCATTCATTTTCTAAAAACATTTTACTCACCTTGGAGTCGGTCAGCTCCGCCCACTTCTGCACATCCCAAAATGTATCCATCAGGGCTTTAGCCACGTTTTGGAGGCTGTCGTCAGAGCTGGTGGCCACCTGTTCCACAGCTTCCGTCTCTGCTTGACCGGACAAAACAGCACCGGCGCCGTCCTGCGGCGCTGAAGGCAGCAGGAGCTGGTCAGCCAGAGCGCAGCCCTTCCTGCACAGAGCGTCCAGCAGAGACGACTTCTGCTTCTCCATGTCACTGAAACACAGACGTCAAGACAGGTCAGAACTGAAGCCTCGGTTGGCTGTTACCATAAAAATAAATTAATAAAGTAGTATTAATAAAAATAAAATAATAAAATAATGTATTAAGAAATTAGTAAATGAAATAATCAATACACTCGTACATGGAGAAAGATTAATGTACCTTTTCACACAGTGAATGCCATATATTTAAACTGAGACTATGCTTTTGTTACACACAAATGGCCACAAATGATCATTACTGCACGGCGGCGTAGCACAACAGCAGCAACAGTATAGAAGAGACTCACAGTCAGCAAACTAACTCACTCATGTCAATTCCACAGCAACATCTATCAGTTAGTTAATCAGCCGTCATAAGGTATTGGTCACAGCAGACAACAAAAGCTGTGTTTTTTTATTTTGTTTTGTTTTTTGTTTTGTTGTTTCAATTTAACTTTTCAACTGTGAGAATTTGTAATTTCTGCTTTCAAAGTGTCACTTTAATGGTAAAGGTGGTAAATAATGTCGTGGGGGAAACCCTGCTATAGCATCTATGAGCTCACGTTCTATGCTTGGTAACAGATCTAACCGTAGATTCTGTAAAACCGTCACAAGTCTGTAATGTTCATAACATTAGAGTTGTTTTTGTTTTGTTTTTCCTCCTGCTCTGTTTGCCTCTTTATCACAGAATATTCTTTCCTGAAAGGCCTTCATATTTCAGAACTGTTCTTCAGCGTGACGTACGTCTTGATGGAGGCGGCATCGGGTCGAGGGTCTGTTTTCATGGTCAGATAAACAGCCAAAGCCGTCTGGTCGACGTGGGAGATGACAACGTCAGCTGCGGCGATCACCTCCCTGAGACGTTTCACTCGCTCCTAAACACAAACAGCACAAAGGAGAAATGACTGTGAGCTCAGATGGCTCCATAGTTTAGACTCTGGAACAAAATAACCAAATGTTCCACCAAATCCTGTCAGAGATTCCTCCATTTTACGTTTTCCCTTTCTGGCGTGCGACGTTACCTTTTCAGAGTCCAGCTGGTGAAGTCTTTGTACGTGCAGAGGAAGGTAATCCGAGTAGTTTTCCCTCAGTTCATCATAGATGGAGCTGGAGTCCAGCCTGAGCAACAGAGAGAGGAACATGATGGATGGCTGGAAGAATGAGGAGAATAAAGCAAAGGAAGCAACATGTTGCAGAGACACAGATGAGCTATTGTGCTCACTTTGTCATCCACTGAATCTTCAAGTCTCTCATAGCTTCTGCAAACTCCTCCTTCACATCTTTCTCTTTGTCTCCTTCCTTGTCCTTCTCCTTCCCTCCATTCTTCGTCTTGTTTGGAGCAGGAATTAAGTGGTAGACGACTGGAACAATATCCTGTTCGAACACACACAAAAAAAGTCGAGTTAAAAACCAACAAAATCCATGACCTCTTTCACCACAAATTCTTACCCTCTTCCTACCACTGTCACGTCCCATGACTCCCTTTGGTTACCTCTCTTAAAATCTCTTAAGAAAAATGCTTTTAAATACCCAGTCACACAATGTTAAAGTAGAGCTTCAACTGATGTTGATTTTTATGACATTAGTAATTTTACTGACCACCAGAAAACTGCTATTAACTAGTCATCATCAAAATAAATACCTGTTATGACTAGACTGGTGCATATTTCAGTACAGCAATATTGACATGCTTTGACATAATTAATGAAGATGTAACAAATTCCATTTTAAAGGTAAGGAATAAGCCATTTCCTGATGGTAGGAGAGCAGTAGACGCTCTGTTGTACAGTGTTTCTAACTCATCCAGTACCTTTTTAAACTTTCCTTGTCGTTTTGCAGAGGCCTGCCCCTGGTGGTCAGAATAACACACATTAAGGAAGAGACAACACAAGCACACCAAAAAGGATTCTCTCTTTCTGCATTTCATCTTCCATCTTCACTCAGGTACTCTAATCCACCTACCTGTCACAGTCAAATAAATGGTACAGTGGTTAAACTTAAGTGAAATCCTTGTTGCTGATAAGGTCAGATTTCTATCTTGTGTTCTCATCAACAAAGTTTTTCCTACATCTCCTCTGCCACAAGGCTTGAGCACTGCATCCTCTTTCGTTGCCCAAAGCTACAATAAAATTTAACAAAAGCCCAAAGTAAACCTTTGACTTGAAGACAGTAAAATTGCTATGTGTTTGAGGATCAAACAAAAACAGGCCTGCAGCAGTGCAACACGGATATGAAGAACGTTTAAATATTGATGTGCCAAAGTTCACTGCAGCCACCGAGCAAAGCAAGTTCAGCCAAAGACACATGAAAGCGGAGTGACAATAAGCGTCAGAAATGAAACATTTGCCATTGTATTGTACAAATGTTGCTATTCCCTTTAAATGCACTCAAATAACCTCTGTGGGGGTTAATAAAACATAATAAAACGTATATACTAGCTGTGATAGCTGAATGATGAGATTTGTGAAGAAATCTTATCTACTATGATCTATGATCAGATTTTTTTCAGTTTTTGAATTAAATCAAAATGCTTTCCCTTTGAAATCTTTCAATTAAGGAAATATTTTTGTACAGTTTCTTGTACTTAGACATTTATTTTATGTTTAACTTTGGCTTCCTTTGTTAAACGGAAAATTAAACATTGCAAAATGTCAGTTAATTTCTAAGCTCGAGTGCACACAACCTGAAGTAAAGTCACTCAAGACAAAATTCTTGTTTTATTTTTTGATTTTTTTTAAATCATTCCTGACTAATATTTTCACCTGAAAGCCAACAGCGAAAACAAACTCCAGAAGCCAGCGGCTGGCTGACAAGATTCAAGAGTCATTCTGACTTCTTCATGATAGCAATTATAAATAATTGCAGATGATCCAATTAAACGGCAGATCAGGTCTGTCGAGATGTGGCGGAGGAAATGGCACGAGCAAAAGCTGTGTATTTGAACAGACAACAGACGTGTGGGCAACGGCAAATTAGTGAAAAAAAGTTTTGAAAAAGTTGCATGCAGTAAGCAAAAGGACACCACCCAGTTTCAGAAGCAACAGACTCAGCTCAGGTCTGAAGGTGATGAAAAATGAAATACACACACACACACACACACACACACAAAAAAAAAAACATCCACAAAAGCAATAAGCATTGGAGGACTCGTTTTCACCCCTGATCCTCAGGACCATAATTACTTCAGACATCACATCATGAGTGAAGGTTTTGTGTCAAAGTCACAGATTACAGGAGAAAACCGAAAACTAAATCAACTTTAAATCTTGAGGAGCAGGGTTGACTACTGCTCTCAGGGACAGAAGGAAAGGACAAATAAGGCCACTCACTGCTTTCTTGCCATACTCGCTCTTTGGGACAACCAGAGAGCCTGAGAGATAACATCCTGGACTCGTCCCCTTTGGAATCCTAAAACAAACGGAGAGACAATGGGAGAAAGACAGCGATGGACAAAATAAAGACAGGAAACTTAAAATTTGATCACAATAATGCATAAACATTGAAACACTCTCTTAAGGAAGGCTTTGGCTAACCAAACATGCATTTACGCAGCAGCAGTCTGACCTCTAAGCACGCAGGGTTAAACGGCTCTTCAACAGAAAGGAGTCAACACTCCCAGTCAAGAAGTGCCTAAAATTCAACTTGCAACTACAAGCTTTAATCGGCAACATGAAATAACACAAATCTTTTCTGTTTACACAGGTCATGAACATTATCTCACACCATTTTCATACATCTCTTGTAGAGTCTGAGACAAACAACAGTCATACAGCATGCCTCAGCAGCTTCTTCCTCAGTGCAATCCTGTCATTCAGGACTATGAATACTTCCAGGGAGCAAATTAAATGTAACCTGTTTATTTCTGTACCAAGCAAGTTGTTTTTTTCTTTGCTACCATACGATCAGTTCGTCTAAAAATTTGCACAAAACAAGAGAAAACTCCTTCCCCAAATTGACTCACTTGTCATCTGGCAGGGCCGTGACGTAGAAGGGCTGTGTGGCGCCAGGGCACAAGGTGAGAGAATTCGTCTTTTTCTTGGCCATGAGGGCAGCGCGATGCGTCTCGTAGACATCTAGACTGAGTGTGTTGGACAGACGGTGAGAAACCACAAATGGCAGGTCCTTAAGGCGCTCCAGTTCGCTGGACTGCTCGTGACGGACCTGCAGACGCACAGTGTAGTCTCCCTTTTCCAGTTTCAGAGAATACTAGAAAAGTAAAACAGAAAGAGGGTGGTGGGCGTTAGCTCATGCACGATTTATCCTTCTTATCCACAATCCTATCTCCTGAGAAAGATGTGAGTTAACATCTGGGAAAGAACAAATGGCTCTTTTCGGTGTACCTGGTGTGGGTAGGCGTCCCCTGAGCCCAGCAGCCTCTTGTTCTGATCAAAAAGCATCCACAGCTGACTGTCAAACTCAGACTCATACAGCAGCTCACACAACATGGGACAGCTGGGGGTAACCTCCCCGCTCTTAGGCTGTGAACAGAGCAAAACAAAGTTATTATACACACATACAGGGAAAAAAAACAGCCCTTCCCTTTCATTTATAGTGCTGATTGTCTTGGCAGTACCTGGTGAAAGCTGTAGGTGAGGACATTTTCGTAGAGTTGCCGGTTATTTGGCAGAACGTCCCTCGCTCCCAGGGCTTTAATCTTTGAACTTAAGGGCCTAAAACAACAACAGGGATCAAACAACAGCACCAGTTTGGAACAACACAACACAAGAGTACGCTGTGTGGGTGCAGTACCTGAGAGGCTGAACCCAGGACTTGAGGGTGATGGTCGGGGACACCTCCTCATACCTCAGAGGCGACGACACATCAAAACTCGTCACTCCCTCTGAGGCATGCTGGGAAGAGACAAAATCCAAATCACAAACAGAGAACCAAAATTGACTGGGCTGTAGCTTACTGGCTAATCTGCACATGCTTTTCTTACTATGTGCAGGGGTGAAGGGGAAGTGTTGAGTCCATGGAACGAGATGTTGTAGTCCACCGTGACGTCACCCAGGCTTGCCCACCAGCGTGCAATGCACAACTCTACTACCCTACCTGACTAGAGAGGAGACAAAAAAAACAGGCACAAATGAAACCACTTTCTGCCATTTTCACATGTTGGCATCTACAAAAAGAAGGCTTTTATGCGTGGCATCTGGCAGAGAACTATAGGTGATAACTAGCTTTTTTATTTTTAAAGCTGACCATATTTACAGAATATCTGCAGTGCAAAATCCCAATCAAATAATTTAAAATTTATAAATTAAATACACGTACCAGCACAGGGAAAGCCTCAGTTAGCGAACCTCTTTCCAATAGGGAAGAGAATTTGTAGAATTCATTGGCTCTGTACGCTTTCTGCTTGACCAGGTGTACGGCATGGAGAACAAACTTGGACGACACATCTCCCGAATGAGAGGTCAGCGTGATCTCTGCAGGGGAGAGAGGCGCAAAACAGGAGGACAAGTAGAGGAATGAATGTCGATGTAATGCAACATATATATTTTTTTAAAAATACAGGAAATAAGGTTTCCAACAAGGGTAACCAAAGTGCAGAAGTTTCCTGAACAAATGATAAACATCAGCCTTGAGCTCTGCCGAGAACTCACTTGATAAGTGAAGACAAACTTGAAATCTAAAAACAATGCTCAAACGCAGAAATGCTGACCTGCCCAGGAGGCTCCCTGAGGAACAGTGATGAAGTGGCGTCTGATCTGGCCCGGCCTGAAGTGCACGTCTGTGAAACAAACTTCGTGATTACGACTATCTGTCACTCTGAAAGTTGAAAGAAAGAGAGAGCTGTCAGACACACACAAACCACAAAGAGTGACACAAATGAAATGGTGATATGAAGGAAGAGCTTACTTGACAGGGATAATAACTGTGATGGGAACTCTGAATAGGGGGCCACAGGTGGGTGCTGCTGTATCATACCCACACACCTAAAATAAAAGCACACATCAAAGCAACCAGATTAACATTGGTAGACTCAGAAGCAAATTCCATCTTTTTCTTCTACTGATTTTCCTGCCCCGACCTCTGTGTGGTGCACCCCTTCTCTCAGTCCAGCAGGATCAATGCGGACATTGACGTGACGACACTGGTTCATAAGCTCCAGATAGGAGGGGCACTGGACCCACGGTGCTGCACATGTAAGTGCCAAATGCAGCTGCAAGGAGATTCTTTCAGAGTTTCCTGTGACAAACATCAGAAGAAGACAGGTGGTGTAAGGAACAATGAAAACATGTCTGCACTGAAAATAAATACTGTAATAGCAAATGTAAAAAAAAAATGTGTGTTATAATTGGTCTGAACTGTACCTATGTTCTCTGGGAAGATGGGTTCAATTCCTACACCGTGATCAGAGGGTGCAAGAACTTGGGCTGGGTCCCTGAGGTAGATGCCCTTCTGTGTTCCCACACTTACTGAGAAGCCAAGGTGGCTTGTGGGTAAAGAGGCGTGTTGGATGAGGTAGTCTAATGCCTTGTCCACCTGGAGAGGTAGAGAGGGAGAAGGTTACCGGATAGAAATATACTGGTAAATGTAACCAAACATCTACAGTAAAACTAAAAGAAAAGTTTGTTAACAAAGACAGAAAAGAACGTGTATATAAGGCAGTGATAGTCAGCTGTAATCTACCTGGATTATTCCATGGCCCTGTGCAAACACCTCTATGTCATCAACCTTCAGAGCTGTGTTTTCCAGCGCTCTCCTCACCGCAGGAACAGAAGGACTGATCCCATTCTGCTTCAGCCCTTTATCACACAAAAATCACACACGAGCATCAAATTTGCACTTGCGCACACTTCTATACGTGCAATATAAATAAATCTAGTATCAGTCCTTGAGCCTGGACGCACCTGAAAGGATTAGAGCGATGCCTCCACAGGCATTCGGTGATGACATGGATGTACCGTTCATCAACTGGGTACCACGGAGAGTCCAATTGGGTACAGATGCAATTGCACCGCCAGGGGCACTGATGCTGACTCCCAGGGCCCCGTCTGTACTGGGACCCCTGGATGACCAGGTGTACTGATTTGGAGGCAACTTCTCCCTCAGGGAATACTCTGCCACCATCATGTCTGGAGTCACATACGCTCCAACCCCTAAGGAGAGCAGAGAGCAGGAGTTAATTCAACATGTGAAGAAAATGAATAAATTAGAGCTTCACAATGATTAATATTTTTACCATGATAAAACACACCGATTATTACATCACAATGGCCAAGATTCTTACAACTAATGTGGTTCCATCTTTCCTGGATTGTTTATTTAGACATTCTGGAGGTGAACCAAACCATGTCAAATTTAATGACAAGCACTTGGCTATAGGTGTTAAAAAAAATAAATAAATTAAAAAAATTTTTAAAAAAAAAATCTTCAGGACACCAGCATTCGTACCTATGACACTGCTGGTGGTTCCCCCCGGGCAGCCGACTGTGGAGAGACATGGGCCATTATTTCCTGCGCTGGAAATAAACATCACATTGTGCTTCTGCACAGCCTCTGTGATCACCTCACAAATCCTCCTGAAAGACAAATTGGCAAAAATCAGTGGCAGTGTGCGACATTAAATAAACCCACAAAATCACCGCCCCCTTACGCAACACTTACCCCGAATTGGGCCAATGGGTGGCTTCCCCGTAGCTATAGTTAACCAGGTCACACTTGTAGTTGATGACTTCAATCATCTTCGGGTAACAGGAGAGACGAAAAATGAAAGAATGACATAAAAAGATAAGCTGCTAATACATATTTGAAAGAGTTTCGTCATCTTACCGCACGGATGAGCCCTGTGCCCGTTTCCATGGTGCTGAGTCGGGTGTCTCCAATTTTCAGAGCCAAGATTTGAGCACCCGGGGCCACACCATTGCGCTCAGGTTCCTCTGGGAAGTAACCTGCTGCAATGCTTGCCACATGAGTCCCATGAGCCCCTTTAAAAGAAGAAGCAAGTTAGACTGGAGAACACAATGTAGACTTCTACACATTATGCAGCCTCAACTGTTCAAGCTGTCATAGCTCACTCTTCTGCTTAACATCCCTTTGTTTTAACCGACTGAGTCATATGACGGATTCCTTTCAGGGATGGTTTGCAAGCTTTGGGGTATCTTACCTCCACTGGTGACGATGCAGAGCGTGTTTCCCTCATCATAAATATTTACAGAGTAGTTAAGCATCTCAGCATTTCCTAATGTGGCATATTCTTGTGCCTCTCTGTAAGAGCTCAGCACAGTGCACTGGGACAGATCTCCACACTCTGAAGTGTCGACAACAGCCCTAAAGAGAACAAACAGTAACAGGTACCGTGAAGGATAATATACCAAGTAAACAGTATAAAACAGTAGTAAAAGTTTTTATGCCTTACCTCCATGTGACGCCATCATGCCAAAGCACACAGTCATATACAGGACCAGGATCACTGTACTTCTTTTCTAGTGATGCCAGCAGCTCTGACTGACTCTGCAGCTCTTCTTTCTGCAGCTTCTCCATCTGAGGAGACATAGCAGCAGGGTGATGGAGACATGTGAAAAAGACGGTAGTGGAAAGAAAACAAATGATAAAAACCTCACATTATTGAGCCTGGCAACTGCATATAAACACTGGCAAGTACACAAAGAACTCATGTTTGTAGTTTTGACCTGTGAGGGTGTTGGGTGAGAGAGGTCAAATTCTTCTGTCTTGCGAGAGACCTCAGCGAGTGCTGCTCTGTGCGGTGGGTCCCAAATCTTCTCCTTTCGCTCTTTCTGGAGGACAAAATGCCATAATAACAAGTACTTTAAAAACATACAAGAGAATTGTTCCTTCAATTTATCAGTAGAATGCAGATCTGTTTTACTGAAAAAAAAATCTATACTTAGCCATAACACTGCAAGTCCATTGTTATCAGTTTAGACTAGCACATGCAACCACACAAAAGCATCTAAGCTTCTGTTTGGGTTATCAGTCCCTGTACATTTAGCACCATTTATATGTCACCTCAGCATTAAGTTCTGTGCACAACCATAGAATTTCAAAATCAAACCCATGACATTCCTAGTAGTACAGTAACAATGTCATGTCGTCCTACCTGTATTCTTTCTTTGAGAGCCTTAGGGAAGAACTCATAGCCATTTTTAACTCCAATGCGATACTTCCCTGATGGATTGACCCAGGCAGGAGGGATCTGGAAGACATAAAAAGAGACAGTGTGAGACAAATATGAAGAAAAATACATTAAGCGCTGGTCTCACCAAGTACAGCTGGATTTAAGAATGGGCCATGCAGAATCAGTAAAAGAAATTACACATTATTTCACGAGTAGGACAATATCTGTAATGAAATATTTCCTATGTGACAGCTGTCATTTTTAGCAGTCTTAACATAAAAAGATATCTACTGACCTTAAGTGTTCTACCAGAGAGGCCAGTGATTGTCCCATCTTTAGGTTCTGCCACAGTGGTCATGTTCACATCACCGCTGCCAGTTGTATCGATGATGTCGATGATCTTTGGTTTCCCCTCAGTTGTGACCTAAAGACAGAATAATGAACTAAAGAAATCAGTAATCAATAAAGAAATCCAGGTTGAAAAGGATGCATTTCAAATACATATTCAATGCCATATACCAGTCAGCAAGTGTGGACATCGTGAAATAAAAATAAAAAAAAGATATCATAGCCTATAACTTTGAATTTTAAGTTTAAATAACTAAATCTAGAAAAGTCAATAACACTTCCAGTGCCTTGGAGCAGCAGTCACATATCTGTTTACACAAGCCGAAGGGAGTCAAATCTCGGTCCCTAAAAGCACGCTTGATACAAGGTGACATGTGGTCGAAAAGAAAAGGCTGCCCTCAATTAAAGTGTAATGAAGTTCCAACAAACCTCGTCATACAGGGTTTTGTAACTTATTCGGCATTAATACTGTGTAGCTAACTAAGTAGCTAGGTTCCGGTGTGACTTGGCAGCTAACATTTAGCTGACATGCCGACATAATATACGATAATTTAACTACCATTAGTCTGGTCGCATGAACAATTGACATGACAAAGTCTAATTATTGAAGAGCTTGAATAAAACCTGTATGGACAACTGGCATGACAAAGTCCAACTATTTAGGTACTTGAACGAAAACTAAAGGGGACAAATCCAACTGATAGCTTCCAGACTAACGAGCTAGCAGGTATGCTAACTAGCTAACATTGAGTTAGTCAACTGTAAATTAGTCTTGGATCAGACCATAATCTGACAGCAAGCGAAACTTCTTGCTGCCAGTTACTTTGTGTTGATTTGGCTGTCATAAATGCTCTAAAGCCCATTGTCATAGTTGTTGTGTCTTCCAATGCTAGCAAGCTAGCTAGCTAGCTGTCGTCTTTATGTAGCTGAGTAAAAACTGTGTGAATGAATCGGGCCTTTAGCTTTGCTAGCTTACAACAACTAGCTGGTAGCTAATGACGGGCAGCCGGTCAGATTTACCTGCATGCCGGGAGCCCCGGGATCCACGCCGGTATCGAGGATAGCGATGAGCACTCCTCGGCCATCATACTCGGGGAACCTGGTGAGATAAGACGTGGCGCCGGTTTCTTTTTTGGGGAGCAGCCCGTGGAAGGGGAACGGTTCTTCGTTAGAATGAGCAGCCATGATCAAAAGAGCGACAATGAAAACAAAGCAGCGAAATGGGGAAGAGACCGACACGATGGGAGAACCGGGGAGGAGAGCTGTTTAAAGGGGCCGTGCGGGTTTCCTGCACAGCACACAAGTCTTAGTATTATTTATTCAATATCTAACAGCCTTAAGATGAACGTTCGGGGCCATGTGTCAATATAACACATGAGTTTATATCTAAAACTACATTAAACTACAGACAAGTCTAAGATGTGATTGAGAAACTGGCTCCGGCTGGGGCAAACTGTAAATCTTACTGTTCCCAATAATTGTACACTAGATGGTGCTATAATACTGATAGGTGTGATTGCTGAAGCCAGGCTGTGCTCTTTGCCCATCTGACTATGCTAAACTGAAGTCACTCAGAGTAAAGCTTGGTAGGGCTGCTTCCATCCATCCATCCACCCATTTTCTATACCGCTTATCCTCTACAATTTAAATATAAATATAAAGGACTGTGATGTCAAAAATGATTAAGGTCAACAGAGTTTCATTCAAACACTTACTCTTTGGGGAGTAGTTGCTTGCACTCATCACAAGAAGAAAATACACTTTACATTTACACTGCATTTGATTCTGTGTAAAGTTTTTCCATGTATGTAAGTGGTTTGAATGATTACATACTCCTCTAGTGGTTACACACTCATCCAGATGGCTTTTAACCTCATAAAACCCTCCAAACGATCAAGATAATGAAGCAAGCAAACACAAAGAAAAGATGTTTTCTGAGTGTTAGGAAGGTTTACATCACTGAGATACAGATTTATCACCTAAATAGCAGTATGTAATTTGCTGGTGGCCCCGAGCAATTGCTTAATGCACCTTGGTCTCAGGTTGGCTTAGTGTGCAATTATGGTTCTGTGTTCACTTCTGACTGCAGAAGAGTCAGAGTAAGTTTTTTTTTTTTCTCACTTACGGTCAGAGACTGCGGCAGATAAACAAAAGCTTGTGTTTGGATAAATGTTTGGCTGGTTTAACTGAAAGCACAGAGAAAGGGCAATCAGTATATCTGCATGTGTTGCTCATTAGTTTTTCTGTAATCCTACTTCTAGCCTACAGCATGATTGTTTTTGGTACTTTTATTTCCTGCAGATGCAGTGTTGAAAGTGGAGAAGGATGGAAACAATAAATAAATTTTAAAAAAAGAAAACAAATCTGATCAACATGGACATTCTGCATATGTGAGTCGGATATATTAAAGATAAGTACCCCATAATTTTCCACAGACCAAATCACACACGTTCTTCTAGCATTTGATTCATTCTGTATTCATAGGGATTTTTTTTTCCTAATACCAGGATTAACCTTTCACATGTCAGTCGCCATCTGTTCAACTCAGTACACTTTGTCTCTGTTATTTATATTATATCCATATACACATGTACACTGTACATAACAGCGTGTTCTTGTACCAAAAAAAAGCACCAGCCACAATAGTTTTTTAAGGCCAACGCCCTGAAACCTTGAACTGGTGGCTACAAAACAACAGTGAGCATCCTTTTGCTAATCTGCATAGAGTCAGCATCTGCCTCCTCTTCCTCTTTCTGTCAGTGCCTCTGCATTGTCACGAATACACGTACAAACCTGTGCACACACTTGAGCAGACAATGTTTGATACCATGCTTTTAAAATATGTGTCCAAGTACACATATTTTCACATCCATGTTCACATTTTGGCTCAAGATAAGTTAGACCTCTAAAATTGCCTCTCTGTTTCTTTGTTTTATAGCATTAACCACACACACACACACACATGCGTACACACACCGGCTCGTGGTTTACCACAGGGCGTTGCCACTTTAGCTAAACTAAAATAAAGACCCATCATAAACGTCTTTAAAGTATTATTTCCCTATGCATGCAGCTACAATAACTGCATTATTCTCCTGCTATTTTTGATATGATACTACTTTGGTTACCATGTCATGATAGTGGCACCTTGACTCGCATTATAGTCTTATATTATGGTGATTTGAATGGTGTTACATCTGTGCATACAAGGTTACAGTCAAGACGAGAGTTCTCAATTTACCTGCTGGGCTAAATCAAATTTAAATGAAGTTAGAGCTGCTCTCCTGCCTTGCTACAACCGGCAAATACTGTATATGCAGCTGACTACATTGTAGACTACACTGTCATTGTGTCATTGACCCCTGTGCTATGGCTTTGAGAGGTTACTTATACAACATGCGTAATACCATGGTTATTATTTAACTGTAATAATACCATGGTCATTATCAATGAAAACAGCCACAGAGTTTTAGAGGATACAGTCAAAGTCACCCTGTTGTTAAAAGCACAATATGTCTGCGTGTTACAAAGATAATACAAATAATAATCCAAAAACTAATCCCTCTCCATCATCTCTTATGGCCAACTAGATGTGGATAGCAGTGTCTGTATCTGCTATCTGTCTGTATTTTCTTATTTTCTCATTATTTTGCTGTGCTTGGGACATTTCACAATATGCTCCACAGGTACAGTATGCACATTTAGTCAGCGGTGGAAAAATTTCTCAGATGTTATATCAAAACAACAGTGCAAAAAGTAAAAGTTCTGCCACATACGTTCAACTACAGAGGCATTATCAGCAAAAGGAGCTTATCAAAAGTACCTATTCTGCAGTAAAGCAACCCCCTGTGAGAGTTATGCTCTGATACATGGTACAGCCGATATGTAAGCAGTATTCTACTGTCGTAGCAGGTGGAAATGCAGTATTTTATGTGCATTTAGATAGTTTAGTGGCTCTCAACCCTATGGTAAAGGCGACCTTCCAAGGGTCATGATGAATCTTCAAGGTTGTGAGGTAACTGATGGAAGAGGAACGAAGAGTTCAGCTACATCAGTCTGTGTTCATTCTTTGTACTTTCTCCGACCTTTCCTGGTTTTCCAAAGTATTCCATAATTTTACCTTTTAGGCTTTGAGTAGTTATTCAAATGAAGCCATATGAGAAGTTTGGGAGGGAAATGTCACATTGGTGGAACTGCTAACAACTCTCTGACATGTGAAAGGTGACAACAGGCCTCAACTGCTTTTCATAAGTGGTCAAAAGCCAAAGAGATTGGCGGAAAACTTGAAGTATAAGTTATTCAAAATGTTGCTTAAGTATGGTATTTCAGTGAATTTAGTTAGTACTTTTTCAGCACTGATGAAGGTTAGTAACTGGAACCTGAAGCTGTTGGATAATGTAATGGAGTAAAAAGTACAGTATTTCCCCTCTATAATACATGATATGGACAAAAGTATTGGCACACCTGACCATTCAAGGATTCAGGGATTCAAGGAGCTTTATTGTCATTTCACACATGTAGAAACATGAGGTGGAACGAAATTAGTTAAAACTACAAAAAAAGGGCTTAAAACCAGGAGCGTGAGAAGCTGCTGCACTACTGCACGCCGCCATCTTACACTTACCATTACATCTACAGAGACTTTAATGACATCACATTTGAAATACATAGACAACCTTGCAACAGTTTCCACTCTTCTGGGAAGACTTTCCACAAGATTTCTGGAGTGTTTCTGTGGGAATTTTGGCCCATCAATGCAGTAAAGGATTTGTGAGGTCAGACACTGATGTTGGATGAAAAGGCCTGGCTCGCAATCTCCGTTCCAGTTCATCTTAAAGGTGCTGGATGTGGTCCAGACATGTTCTTCCACACCAAACTCATCCAACCATGTCTTTATGGACTTTACTTTGTGCACTGGGAAACAGTAATGCTGGAATAGAAAAGGGCCTTCCTCAAACTGATGGTACAATGTTGGAAGCATAGTATTGTCCAAAATGTCTTGGTATGCTGAATCATTAAGATTTCCCTTCACTGGAAGTAAGAGGCTGAGCCCAGCTCCTGAAAAATAGCCTAATCCCAATACTTTTGTCTATGTGGTGTGTGTTGGGGAAGTATGAGTAATTTAAACAGGAAAAATACCTCAAAACTGCATTTTAGTGCTAATCTTGAGTAAATGCAGTTAGCTGAAGTGCATGCAGGGTTATGGCTTTCTGTAATACCTCTTCTTGAGGGTCGAACGGTGGCGATGAGACATATAACCTAATTAGATTTAGAGCTGTTCTAAAGGAGTCACAGCTAATCCTGACACTTTGGCCAGCAGCACAAGCACTGCAGCAAACTGCCGTTCCCGTTAGAGAGGCTATCTGACTGTTCTTTGGTCCCACTTCTCTGCCAGGTCGGGCTTGGCTAGCTGGGTTTGTAGAGTATTCCAGACCAGAGTCAGGCTATTTTGAGGAGTGTGGTCACAGTCATCTCAGAGGCGTGGCCCAATAGGCTGATGTGGGCTGATGTCCCTGTGTCTTTCACCTGAATGGATCTTAAAGCCTGTCCAGACATCCCTCTCACCGGGCAGGACAGCACCTTGTCTATTCTTCCATCTGTTAAATTTGGCCTAGAACAGTGTCAACAGGAAAACCACTAATTCTTTCCAGGTTGTTTTGTCTTTCTCCATGTTTCCATGTTTCTTTATGTCTGTCACCTAGATAGTTTGGTGTGCACCCTTGAGGTAACCTCTTGAGCAGAATAATTTGAAAAGATAACAAAAATACTGAATGCAAAATGTGAAAAGTAGTTGATTTTATTGCTCTGCATTGTTGATAATCTGTTTATGGAGGAAAATTCGGTTGAAACATGTGACCAAACAAATTATCTTTTAAAGTTTCCAAGAATCACACAGTAAGTGCAGGTTGATGTTAAAGTTTAAGCAATGAGTGACTTTGTTTTACTTTGTGCATTTTGCCTCATTTTGAGGCCATACTGTAAAAACAAATCTCCTGACTCATCCCAAATTACATTTTGCTGAATGAATCATGGCAGTCAATTCAGGTTAGGCTCCAGAGACCGAAACTGATGTCCCGGGGACACTCGCTGTAAATGATTTCCGAAGGTTGTGACGGATTTTGAGACATATTATCATACACCATGTCCTGCAAGTGTCCTTACAGTTGCTGAATTAGGAGTAGGGCTAATCCTCACTTGTTAACAGCCTGTGAAGCTCACATCATCCATCCATCCATTTTCTATACCGCTTATCCGTCAGGGTCGCGGGGGAGCTGGAGCCTGTCCCAGCTGACTAAAGGCGTGAGGCGCGGTACACCCTGGATTGGTCGCCAGTCAATCGCAGGGCTGACGCACAAAAACAGACAACCACACACTTTCACACTCACACCTAGGGGCAATGTAGAGTAGCCGAAGCTCACATCATGGGAATAGCAATAGATCATTTGTGACACAGAAATCACAGTATAAAACTGCTGTTTCTTTTTACATCTGAAGTCTATTTGATGTAGGAAACAATCTGTGGTGATCCAGTACAGTCATGTGGGGCCTATAAAGGGGGAGTAACTCACACTCAGTGGACAGCCACACATGATGCATTGCCAAAACTATGAAAGGGAAGGTACAAATAAAATTCAGATTCAAAGGAATACAGTGAGCTTGCATTGCCAGCGGCTACAACTCCATTTTTTTATTTAAATCGTTCATCATTATGAGCTCATTCTTGTCAATTCAGAATCTAGCCATCCTCATGGCCTTAGTGGTTGTGTATGAGAGGTGAATAATGCCAAAGAGGAGCAGATAGAGGAAAAGCAGTCTCATATAAAACACTATTGCTCCTATTTTTTTAGGGATATGGTGAGACACATATTCCAACATGACAACATGGAGACATTTCTGTTGGCAAATGGTTTTGGCAGTGAATGGCTTGATGTGTTAACAGATGCTGCCAAAGTTATAAAATATGAAGTCACTTGAAAGCATATTGCTCTTGCTATTAAATGAGGAAATACTTGCAAAACAAACACAACATGTCTTGTAACTGAACATACATATGATCTCCTGGCACATGACATTGCGAGATGCACGATATTTTAAAAAAACAGTGATATTATCAAGTACACCGTTGTGATTGTTGCATTCAAAACACAGAAGAAAGAAAGTTGCATGACACTTTTGAAATGAAAGCATTGTATTTCACTTTACTAATATTCATGATTCAACATCCTGCCCAAAATCCTAACACAATGTAAACGCGAGCTGTGCAGCGAGGGGCTCAAGGTTAAAGCACGAAACAACAAGAAAAAAAAACAACCTCTCCTGTTTAGGTTCAACTATGCTCAAAACAACCATGCCTGACCAGTTTGATAGCAACATGGTCATAGACATCAACATGTGACACTTTGCCATTTCTTCCTTTAAACAGAAATGCAGTTGAAAACACATTCCTCCATTGAGGACATGTTTGTTTACTACTATTATTATTGTTTCGGAGAACATTGTTACACCGTTGGTTGACATTTTTCTTTGCGGCACGGATCACCCTCCATACACATGTGTGGGCGGTGTTGCGTGGAGCCACACCCCCACTGGCGGCGCTGCTGCTGCTGCTGCTGCTGCGGGACTGGAGGGACTGTATCAGCTCGCTTGTTCTATACCAGCCAGCAGCAGCAGTGGTCGGGCTGGAGTATGATCGCTGTCCAGAGAGCATAGATGTGCAAAACCCCTGGAATATCCGTGCGCTGGAGAGGCCAGAAACGACCGCCGTGGAGGACTGTCTTTATCTAGCCATCAAAAGGGAGAGAGCCACGGGGAAAGTATGGCGGTAGAAGAGGAAGGTCTCCGGGTTTTCCAGAGCGTTAAAATAAAAATAGGTAAGAAGAAAAATCCCTACCCCCAGTCTGAGAGCCTCAATGGATGGCTCCATGTTTTAACGGGCCAAGCAGGCAGGCAAGCAGTGCGGTCTGGAGGCTGGAGGGGCGCGGAGCCGTCTTGTTCCTGCTGCTATTAGAATTCAAATCTCTCGCTTTCCTCTTAGCGCACAGACCGTAAATTGTGAAACTGAAACCGTTAAAGGTGCAGAAATCGACAGATTTCAAAGCCTTGTGGGAAACTGAGGGAATTTGGCAGCTGGCACAAGAAGCCCGTGTTAGAGGTCTATGTATGGAGACTTGAGGTGATCCGAAAAGGCGACGTTAGGCTCCGCAGCTGCGCATATCCAGAAGCCTTTTCCGATCAAACAACTTAAACCTTCATTACACCTCAGCTGCAGCCACCCATTCATGTCATTTCCACCCCCCCACCTGCACCCCACCAAACAGCTTCACGCTTAACTGTCCAGCTATTGATTGTTAGCCCAGTTTTCTATATTTAGACATCTAGATGGTCTCCGGTGGGTACAGTCGGTTTGTAGGAGGCATGTGGTGCTTGCATATCTTGTGAATGAAGCCATGAGGAAGCGCAGTAGTTTGTAGTGGAGGGGAACACTGCCTTTTTATTCAATTCAGAGACTGGCACGCCAGCATCATTTTTATGATTCTGAGTAAAAACTGTAGTAATTCAGTAAGTGTAGCGAGTGTCGTGTAACTCGTGGATTATAGTAGTAATATAATAAAGGTGTCAAGTAATGACTATTTTATTATACATTCATCTAAAGACTATTGTCTTTCTGTCCAAGAAAAGTCTAAGGTTTTGTCCGACCAACAGTTGAAAAGCCAAAGAATGTATGGTGAAGCAAACAAAAAAAACATTATAGTGTTTATTTTGAAGTTTAAGACGCCACTGTCTGAGCTGTCTGGCAGCACGTTTTATCTGTTAAACATCAAAACATTCAAAGCAAACCACCATTTCCTCTGTGTGTTCTAACTGTTATCTGGGGTCAATATGGGACGTTTGGGACCGTCCCCTCTCGTTTTCACCCACATCTGGCCACCTGATTCATCCTGGCTGTGTTGTCCGATTTGTTTTGACTCCAAACATGCGACAGAAGGGATGAGCAGAGAGGAAAAAAATGACAACAAACACATCAACAAGCTGTGGGGCTGTGTGATGATGCCAGCCCGCATCAGATTAAAAACACTCCAGTGGCCCGTTTTTTTTCAGTTGAGCTGATTTAGACAGAGTCTGTATTTTTAAGCTCCTTACCTGCTGTTAAAATTGGCTGCAGGTCCTTGGGAAACAGCTGGGGAGAGAACCACCCTGACTCCAGTTTAGTTCAGATAGCTGAGCCTCTGTGAGATGATTGGCTCAGACCTGTAACTCCAGGGAGGGCTGGTGATGTTAGATCACGGAGGCCTTGTTAGATTGCTTCACTTTCTGAATGAATGTTCAGTCATCCTGCTGCGTCGAGATCCTGTGAATGAAAACCGAATGAGTGGACGATCTCTCACCATCACAGATGTCTTTCTTAGATTAAAAGCCTACTTACCAATCACACCACGAACATGCAGTGGTGCAGCGGAGGTATTCAGATCCTTTTATTTACTGCTAGTGAAAGTAGTGATACAGTACTGTAAAATACTTTGTTGTAAAAAAAGGTCCAATTTTTAAAGTAAAAGTACAGAAAAAAATGCATCCCCCTTCCTATAACATTATATATATTACTTAATTATTACTAATATGTATTTGGTCATGATGGATTACTTGTTTTTTTATGTTAAGTCTATTAGATGATTAATTGTCCATGTAATTTTTCCAAAAACAAAAAAAAAAAAGCCAAAATCAGCTGTTCCCAGTTTCTGAAATGTTTAGATTTTCAACTTTCCTTTGTTTTATATAATATTGAAATTGAATATCTCTGAGTTTTGGACTGTTTAACAACACTAGACCTTTAAACATGCGATTGGGATGGTCATTTTCCAACATTTTCTGACATTTTATTGATTAAACAAGTAACGAATTAATCAAGAAATACTTGGGTGATTAATTGACAATCAATAATCAATAAATCATTCATCAGTATGGTCCAAAATCAGAAATCACGCTGCCTTAGATGGCTTAATATAATGAAAATAGATAATGATGGACATGATCTGTTAGTTGTGGTGAGAATTATACTATAGAGTGGAAGTATAAGGTATCATCAAAAGAAATACTTATGGAAAGTACAAGTAACTGAATTTGTACAGTACTTAAGTAAATGTACTTTGCAACATTCATCCACCGGCAAGTGACGTCACGTTAGTCAGAAAAATACATGTCATGACTTCTCTTTTACTGGCATTCATGGCGGACGTTTATGTTGTCGTCACTTCCGAGCTCGGACTCCCAAGTTTCCTGAGCTCTTCTGTAATGTAATGTAGAGTTACACTGTCTTGTTACCTAGCAGCAGTCACACACACACACACACACACACACACACAATGTCGATCCGATCCCCGTGGAGCTCTTCTCTTCTCCTGGCGATGTCCATGTAACCCTTGCATCACATTGTTTTCATCAAAGTCTTGTCCTTTGGCCCATGACTGCAGTCGGCTGATGACTCAGAGCTGAAAATCTGCCACATGTTTGTCAGAGAAAGAGAGAGGACGTATTATTGTTATGATGATGACTCTGCTCGGGTTCCTGGAGGAACATGAATTTAAGAATCCGAACGGGGGCTTCTGGGCCCGAGTCCATGCTGTCTGGGGAACACAGGAAACCGGAAACTACCCCCAATTCACTTCCTGATTGGCTGGAATAGACTACAAAAGAATTGTGTTTTTTCCTGCATGGCAACAAGCTAATGCAAAGCAGATGTAGCGAGACGCAGAGCGAGGGACAGAGGTTGTGTCTCACATACAGCAGCAGGCTGTGCTTCGTCTGTCAGCGACTGCATCTCTGTCAGCGCTCAGAGAGACACAGATTCTCAGTGGCACAGCAGGAGTCGGGACTTTGCGCTAATTAACAACAACATATGTGGGTTTGACACAAGCATATGTGCATTTGACTGTTCTGTCACTGCGAGAAGCGTAGCCTGACCGACTCGGGTGGATTCATAACGCTGGAAAACACATCACACCACATCTTGGCACAAATTACCGTACCTCCTTCCAAGAAATGTGTAAAAGTAAATGATTTTAACATCCGAATTTCACCTGTCAGTAGGTCAGTCGTTTAAAATTACCCTGTGCAACCAAACTTTGCTTGAACAAACAGAACTTAATATCCTGTTTGAGTTTTTGACAAATAGTAGTGCTATGGGAGAATGTTTTTATGAGTGGGTCCCATTTGTTTGTATTGTGCAGACACACGAGGAGGCATATGCATAATTGCAAACACGCAAGACACGTCCAATTCACATCCTGTTGTGTCAACAGTGTCAGCGAAGAAGAAGACTTAGCGAGTTAGTGAACATCCAAATTGTCTTTGCAGAAGGACACACAAAATGTTTGTTAGACCTCAAGGATATATTATAATATTAATTGGTGAGAAACACTAAATGTAAGCACAACTTTTGTTTGTTTACAAGATACTTCCACCCGGCAACGTAGGTCTAAATAAATCAAACAAAATTTGGGAGAAATATGTATTAAATGATCCAAGACAACACATCTGTAGTATCTCCATTTGAGGTAATATGGAGTCTCTGGAGTCTTGTAAGAACACGTAGACTGAAGTAAGAGTGTGAAGCAGCACATACAGCATATGTAGTTTGATGGGTTTTTTTTACACAATATGGGATAAATCAATTAAACAAATACATATGTCCCTGTTGGTGCTTTTCAAAACAATTAGACCTGCAGCTGTTAAATCCCAGATAAAAGGTTCAGATCCTTCCCGTTCCTGGTACCAAATGATGTGACCAAGGAGAGTTTATTGTTTTGGCCTGAGAGCTCCGCTGGACATCGTGTCCTGTGGCATCAGTCCTCACCATGAGCTACTTGACCTGCAATGTAGCGCTTTCACGGTGTAATAGTGTTTTAACAACAAAAGTGTAAAATTGGATGTAGTGAAAATAGGATTTGACATTGAGTGGACCACAGTGGAAGCATATTGTGCAGAGGAGGTAAAGTGTTGGAGGTCTAGGAAGCGGGAGTGGGTGGCTGAATTCAGGCAGCTCAGGCTGGAGGGGTTGGTTTGTAGTGACAGAGCACGCTCACACACACACACGCACACACACGCGATTCCCTTGACAGCTGGCCAACAGAGGTTCCCAAACTTCCTCCTGTCCAGACTGAACAGGAGACATGAAGTGACGGGGGCGAGGGAGGGGGAGGAATGTTTTAGAAATGCCCTGTCTGTGTGGAGGACTCCCGCTCCTATGAAGGTGAAAGGTTCAGCTGCCAATCCGTTTGTTAAGAAAAAAATAACAAGGTTCATAATTACATTATAAGAAGCTTTCCGTTTTGTCCCAGAAGGCAAAGCTCTCTGGGAAATAGTTTGTCTGTAAACATGTGTGTTGACTGTTTAGGCGCAGACCGTGTTTCGGTCCAGGCAGCTTGAGGCTGGTGGAATAATCCGGGTTGGGCACAGCAGCTCTCCCTGCGCTCGGTTAATGTGCCTTCCACGAGAACACAGTACCAGGAATCGTGGGGAAGTATCGCCGTAGGCCCAGCATGCAGGGTCAGCAGGGGTAAACAAAGGCCTGGAGAACTCGGCCGCTCCTTCAGGTTGTCCTTCAGATGCCCTGTGGGAGAAGTCGACTCAGTCTCTCCCCGTAGGGTGACCTCTACCCGCTGAAAATGACATACGCATCAAAACATTAAGTAGAGGGAGCGACTAAGGTGTCAAGAAGGTGTCGTAGGCGGTCCAGACATTGTTTTTAAGCAAAGCGTTTAACAGAAAAAACCTTCTTCTAAACCCTCTGCAGCAAATGACTCCACACACATGCTGATTAAATCAGGTTTTGCAACAGTGTTGCTACTCTGGCAACACAAGCGATGTCAGCTTGCCACATACGGGGACATACACCCAGCTCACTCTCCCTTTCCTGTGCTTGCAACAGATATCATATCTTCGCACCATTGTGCATGCCAAGTCTGTTTGTGTGCGTAGGGGAGAGAGCTGTCTTCATTTTACATGTTATTCTGGAGGAAAAACAAACTACTCTGAGAATTGTGTAAATGGGTAAGGAGTCTGGGGTGGAGTTTTGAGGTTTTAACAATATCCTGCTCTTGTACCTCTAACTATAGTTCACTGTGATACCACATTGATTTGAAAGATTATGCTCACATCCTGAATGAACCTACCAGGTTTCTGAGCCTGGTTTGTAAACACGAACAATGTGAACTGATTTTAAAGCTGGTTCTCCCTACACAGTGTAGACCTACTGTGTTTTAGCCTTTTGTGTGCATGTTTGAGGTTATGTATTTTTGTTTTACTCAAGTTTTCCATTGAGACTAACAAATTTGTTTGAACATTAGCTCTACATAGGCACTGAGTTTGATCAGTAACTGCACACTACTGGTTTAATACAGAAACTGTGGTGTGCAGTGCAGCCAGACTTTAACGATGAACTCCTTTTTTCCCCCCTTTCTCCAAGCTGTTCCTCCTCATGCTGCTCCAACAACTGTTGTGGTTGTGTGGAAACCTCAGCACAGAACAGCTCAGCTGGGTTCAGTGTGGCTGGCGTTATTTGTCATGGTGGACGGTTTGTGACGAGCAGCACTGCATTTAGCAGAAGATATTGCAGCTGCTGTGGATAAACCAAACCAGCTGTTAAAGAAAGAAATCATACGTATTGACACTAACATATAATGTGTTTATTATTACATAAAGATGTGTTCCCCGTTAGTTAATCAGTCAATGGACTGAAAATGGACTTATTCTAATAAAAATGTTCCATTATTATTGCAGTTGCTGACTTTTTGGTGTTTAAAATACATGGGTTTGACTAGGTTTGTTTAAACAGATCCCAAACTTTCTACAAATTCTTAAATATGTCATTTAAATTTAGAGATGAGAGAGGTGTCATGGGCTAGAGTGTGTTGCTCCGTGTCAGATCGAATGAAGTTTCAATTAAGTATGAAACAAGACAATTAAGTATGAAACAGTGCGCGTGACAAGTTGTCATATAAAAGTGTAACTTTGTTGAAGTTATGTACTTACGTTATCACAAATGTTACCAACAATGTTTGGGGATTTACCCTCTCTTGAAGCTATATATTTCAGGGAAACACTGGAAAGACTAAATGATGTATCTGAGAGCGAGGAAGGAAGTTGGCGAGCTAGGCAGCCAGCCATTCTTTTGTTTATTATTGCTTGTGTTGCTCGCCCGAAGATGGATTTTCAGACAGAGATTGAATAGGCACCGGTGGTTGTTTAACAATGAAAACAACACGTCCCATGATCCTGTGCTGCTTCACGATATCATCAAACTCTTTCCTTTGTCCTCACCAAAGCTGTAGAGTGAAGTTGTGAAGCTTCAGGAACGCATTTGGACAGTTGCGAAGCGGATTATGCTGCAGTGGTGGTTTGCTGCACTTGTGAAACGCTGCTCTCCGATGTGTTTGTAACTGTAATGCAGTCTGACTCCGACCACAGTTTTTTTATGAACAGCACTGAACCTTTGCGAGCCACCTTGATGAGGGTTTGACCCTGAAAAGATACGGGTGGAGCGACAGTTTAAGGGTTAAACGGATGTTTTAGAGGTTAACCGGTTTTCAGCGACAGTGGCTTTCGAGATGATAGAGCGAGTTCGGTGTGGTGAATGTGGCTACCTGCTGGTGATGGTGTTTGACATAAGTCTGTGTTTAGTTTCTGACTTGGGGTCCCTTCACTTTAGATTATTGCATTTAATGCACACATGCAAATATCTGCTCCCAGCTGCGTATTTCCTACATTATAAATGATCGTTTAGGGGGATGAGGATTACTGTTGTGTACAGAAAGAGCTTTTTTGTAGTCTGAAAGAAAACCCTCCAGGTGGTGTCATTTGGGGCTATCTGTATTTGGTCCTCAGATTCTTTATGTAAAGCTTGTGTGACAAACTGGGACAAGATGGTCACCCATTCATTTCAATGAAAGTTGCAATGGGTTATAATACACACAAGATTCCACAGCTTTGGGAAATTATTGTGGTAGGAGAAGTGTTATGTTTCTTCGCAACGATTGCTTGGTGACCAGGAACTACACAGTATTCTCATTACAGTATAGTCTTCTATAAATTTGCATGCATTTGGTTGGAGTCAGAGATGCTTGTGTAGGTGCCTTTGCTGTGCTGACATACTGGCTTCATTCAAATGAATGAGGTGGCTCCTGGTTTCCCATAAATAGAACTCGCTTATTTTGGTTCCAAAGACACGTTTTCCAGGCAGTCGAGGCCTAACCAAATACACTGTGTACTGTAGGATTTGGGGTTTGGATGTCTCGTTGTCTTCGGCATCGATTTTTAACCGTTCTTGTTTTAATCTGTCTCTCACAAGTGACCCTACTTTATGAACGGGGCGATACTAAACCGCAGGAGAAAGAGTGAAAACTTGGCTTTTGATCTAAAGCCTGTTAACGAGTGCTTTTGTCTGTATTTTCTGACATTAAAAAAAGTAAATGACAAAAGTAAAAAAAACTGCCAATGAAAATAAATGCAAGTTGCAGACATACTTCCGATGATAAAGGTGTGTTTTACTGTGGAATCAGAGCTATTGTTATGAGTATGAGTATCTGTGTGTGTGTGTGTGTGTGTGTGTGTGTGTGTGGATATAATGTTTTCATGTTTAGTCATTTTCAGAAAGACTTACAGTTTTGTTTCGGTTCTTTTTTTTATTCTCTGCTGAGCATCAAAGGAAGAAAGTATTTACTGTGGGATAATAAATTACTGTTCTTACAAGTTTCAGTCCCTCTTTCCATTCTCACAGTGTCTTATTCTGTCACGCTCACTCACTCACTCTCTCTCAACACAACACACACACACACACACACACACACATGTTACGCTCAGGGGTAACTGGGTTGTTCACTGCTTTTAAACTACATCTTGGACCCAGTAGAAATTCCTTTCTCCTCATCTCATTTCCTGTTGTAGCTTTCTCCAAAGTTAACTGCTCTCCAGTTTTCTATCTGACTGACTTCTCTCTCTCTCTCTCTCTCTCTCTGCAGTCTTCCTCCTCTCTCACCCTTGATTGAATACACACTGCTTGTATTTTTCTCAGAAGCAGCAACACCCCACACACACACACACACCCACACACACACACGCCTCCACCCCAGCCCGCCCTTCCTCTCCTTCAACCCTGTGTTTCCCAGGCCTGCTAGTCGAGCAGGCAGCCACCGAAAGCGTTCACGCCTGTGTGTCCTCGAATGTGTTCATGTCAGAGGAGATTAGAATAACGAGTGGAGCGGTGCCTCTGTAACTGTACGCACGAGTGAAAGTAGTCGACGGCGGAGGAAGAGGAACAAAGCGGCGCATTCACTGTCGGCCATTGCGTCGCTTCAGTCACTTGCCTCCTCGCCTCTTTCGCCTCCTTTTCTTCACTCTCCTCTGCAAGAATGAGGTGTGGTGTCAACCTTTTTTGATGTGCAGATCAGCTTCAATCTCGCCCTCTTTTGGGTGTTCCTGTCGTCTTTGTTTCTCTGTAATTCTGCTCAACGCCCCTGTGTTTTGTGGGCACGCCACCCAACAGTTACACACACGTGCCAAGAGTGTGTCTAGTGTGTTTGTGGGCTCAGATGGTAGGGCACGATGTTCTCTAAGGGCAGCTGCAGCCGTGCTTGATGAAAAGTGAAAGTTGCTGCCACTGCCGCTGTTGATGTTGTTGTTGTTTAATTTTCTGCTTATTTTAAATCTCGAGGAGGCAACCCGCCCCTCTGGAGGGAGAGACAGATTACAAGGGGAAGCAACCAGAAATAGAGGAAAGGGAAATCAGATTAAGGCTAATTTTGAAAAAGGAAAACGAAAGCGAATACGCGAGAGATAGATGGAGAGCAGAAAGGGAGGGGTGGGGTGAGGGGGTTCAGACAAGAAAGAGGAAAAAGCCGCAAATGGACCAGGATAAAAAGAAAGTAAAAGAGAACGACAGACAGGCTGAGTCAGAGCATTGCAGGTTTTATGATAAAGTCTTTAATCTGACATGTTGAATGGCAGGTTTCACTCTCCATTAGACATAAACACAAGCACAACACACAAATATGCAAAACTGAAAGTTGTACATAAGCAAAGCTGGCAAACTCTCCAGTGACTGCTGCTTATCAACTCATGCAGAAAGACCACTGTTCGGCACTTCCTTGTCCCCTAAACAGGAAGTTCAGAGATGTCACCCCCTAGCAGTGATTGTGCTATTGACTGAACTGTGCTAATTATTATTATTATCATTACTAAGTCCTTACTAAGGCAAACTATGTACTGTGAG